>NW_027411605.1:7236748-7897820 GCF_049639745.1 Rhodnius prolixus | reverse complement strand
TAACCTAACCTAACCTAACCTAACCTAACCTAACCTAACCTAACCTAACCTAACCTAACCTAACCTAACCTAACCTAACCTAACCTAACCTAACCTAACCTAACCTAACCTAACCTAACCTAACCTAACCTAACCTAACCTAACCTAACCTAACCTAACCTAACCTAACCTAACCTAACCTAACCTAACCTAACCTAACCTAACCTAACCTAACCTAACCTAACCTAACCTAACCTAACCTAACCTAACCTAACCTAACCTAACCTAACCTAACCTAACCTAACCTAACCTAACCTAACCTAACCTAACCTAACCTAACCTAACCTAACCTAACCTAACCTAACCTAACCTAACCTAACCTAACCTAACCTAACCTAACCTAACCTAACCTAACCTAACCTAACCTAACCTAACCTAACCTAACCTAACCTAACCTAACCTAACCTAACCTAACCTAACCTAACCTAACCTAACCTAACCTAACCTAACCTAACCTAACCTAACCTAACCTAACCTAACCTAACCTAACCTAACCTAACCTAACCTAACCTAACCTAACCTAACCTAACCTAACCTAACCTAACCTAACCTAACCTAACCTAACCTAACCTAACCTAACCTAACCTAACCTAACCTAACCTAACCTAACCTAACCTAACCTAACCTAACCTAACCTAACCTAACCTAACCTAACCTAACCTAACCTAACCTAACCTAACCTAACCTAACCTAACCTAACCTAACCTAACCTAACCTAACCTAACCTAACCTAACCTAACCTAACCTAACCTAACCTAACCTAACCTAACCTAACCTAACCTAACCTAACCTAACCTAACCTAACCTAACCTAACCTAACCTAACCTAACCTAACCTAACCTAACCTAACCTAACCTAACCTAACCTAACCTAACCTAACCTAACCTAACCTAACCTAACCTAACCTAACCTATACCTAACCTAACCTAACCTAACCTAACCTAACCTAACCTAACCTAACCTAACCTAACCTAACCTAACCTAACCTAACCTAACCTAACCTAACCTAACCTAACCTAACCTAACCTAACCTAACCTAACCTAACCTAACCTAACCTAACCTAACCTAACCTAACCTAACCTAACCTAACCTAACCTAACCTAACCTAACCTAACCTAACCTAACCTAACCTAACCTAACCTAACCTAACCTAACCTAACCTAACCTAACCTAACCTAACCTAACCTAACCTAACCTAACCTAACCTAACCTAACCTAACCTAACCTAACCTAACCTAACCTAACCTAACCTAACCTAACCTAACCTAACCTAACCTAACCTAACCTAACCTAACCTAACCTAACCTAACCTAACCTAACCTAACCTAACCTAACCTAACCTAACCTAACCTAACCTAACCTAACCTAACCTAACCTAACCTAACCTAACCTAACCTAACCTAACCTAACCTAACCTAACCTAACCTAACCTAACCTAACCTAACCTAACCTAACCTAACCTAACCTAACCTAACCTAACCTAACCTAACCTAACCTAACCTAACCTAACCTAACCTAACCTAACCTAACCTAACCTAACCTAACCTAACCTAACCTAACCTAACCTAACCTAACCTAACCTAACCTAACCTAACCTAACCTAACCTAACCTAACCTAACCTAACCTAACCTAACCTAACCTAACCTAACCTAACCTAACCTAACCTAACCTAACCTAACCTAACCTAACCTAACCTAACCTAACCTAACCTAACCTAACCTAACCTAACCTAACCTAACCTAACCTAACCTAACCTAACCTAACCTAACCTAACCTAACCTAACCTAACCTAACCTAACCTAACCTAACCTAACCTAACCTAACCTAACCTAACCTAACCTAACCTAACCTAACCTAACCTAACCTAACCTAACCTAACCTAACCTAACCTAACCTAACCTAACCTAACCTAACCTAACCTAACCTAACCTAACCTAACCTAACCTAACCTAACCTAACCTAACCTAACCTAACCTAACCTAACCTAACCTAACCTAACCTAACCTAACCTAACCTAACCTAACCTAACCTAACCTAACCTAACCTAACCTAACCTAACCTAACCTAACCTAACCTAACCTAACCTAACCTAACCTAACCTAACCTAACCTAACCTAACCTAACCTAACCTAACCTAACCTAACCTAACCTAACCTAACCTAACCTAACCTAACCTAACCTAACCTAACCTAACCTAACCTAACCTAACCTAACCTAACCTAACCTAACCTAACCTAACCTAACCTAACCTAACCTAACCTAACCTAACCTAACCTAACCTAACCTAACCTAACCTAACCTAACCTAACCTAACCTAACCTAACCTAACCTAACCTAACCTAACCTAACCTAACCTAACCTAACCTAACCTAACCTAACCTAACCTAACCTAACCTAACCTAACCTAACCTAACCTAACCTAACCTAACCTAACCTAACCTAACCTAACCTAACCTAACCTAACCTAACCTAACCTAACCTAACCTAACCTAACCTAACCTAACCTAACCTAACCTAACCTAACCTAACCTAACCTAACCTAACCTAACCTAACCTAACCTAACCTAACCTAACCTAACCTAACCTAACCTAACCTAACCTAACCTAACCTAACCTAACCTAACCTAACCTAACCTAACCTAACCTAACCTAACCTAACCTAACCTAACCTAACCTAACCTAACCTAACCTAACCTAACCTAACCTAACCTAACCTAACCTAACCTAACCTAACCTAACCTAACCTAACCTAACCTAACCTAACCTAACCTAACCTAACCTAACCTAACCTAACCTAACCTAACCTAACCTAACCTAACCTAACCTAACCTAACCTAACCTAACCTAACCTAACCTAACCTAACCTAACCTAACCTAACCTAACCTAACCTAACCTAACCTAACCTAACCTAACCTAACCTAACCTAACCTAACCTAACCTAACCTAACCTAACCTAACCTAACCTAACCTAACCTAACCTAACCTAACCTAACCTAACCTAACCTAACCTAACCTAACCTAACCTAACCTAACCTAACCTAACCTAACCTAACCTAACCTAACCTAACCTAACCTAACCTAACCTAACCTAACCTAACCTAACCTAACCTAACCTAACCTAACCTAACCTAACCTAACCTAACCTAACCTAACCTAACCTAACCTAACCTAACCTAACCTAACCTAACCTAACCTAACCTAACCTAACCTAACCTAACCTAACCTAACCTAACCTAACCTAACCTAACCTAACCTAACCTAACCTAACCTAACCTAACCTAACCTAACCTAACCTAACCTAACCTAACCTAACCTAACCTAACCTAACCTAACCTAACCTAACCTAACCTAACCTAACCTAACCTAACCTAACCTAACCTAACCTAACCTAACCTAACCTAACCTAACCTAACCTAACCTAACCTAACCTAACCTAACCTAACCTAACCTAACCTAACCTAACCTAACCTAACCTAACCTAACCTAACCTAACCTAACCTAACCTAACCTAACCTAACCTAACCTAACCTAACCTAACCTAACCTAACCTAACCTAACCTAACCTAACCTAACCTAACCTAACCTAACCTAACCTAACCTAACCTAACCTAACCTAACCTAACCTAACCTAACCTAACCTAACCTAACCTAACCTAACCTAACCTAACCTAACCTAACCTAACCTAACCTAACCTAACCTAACCTAACCTAACCTAACCTAACCTAACCTAACCTAACCTAACCTAACCTAACCTAACCTAACCTAACCTAACCTAACCTAACCTAACCTAACCTAACCTAACCTAACCTAACCTAACCTAACCTAACCTAACCTAACCTAACCTAACCTAACCTAACCTAACCTAACCTAACCTAACCTAACCTAACCTAACCTAACCTAACCTAACCTAACCTAACCTAACCTAACCTAACCTAACCTAACCTAACCTAACCTAACCTAACCTAACCTAACCTAACCTAACCTAACCTAACCTAACCTAACCTAACCTAACCTAACCTAACCTAACCTAACCTAACCTAACCTAACCTAACCTAACCTAACCTAACCTAACCTAACCTAACCTAACCTAACCTAACCTAACCTAACCTAACCTAACCTAACCTAACCTAACCTAACCTAACCTAACCTAACCTAACCTAACCTAACCTAACCTAACCTAACCTAACCTAACCTAACCTAACCTAACCTAACCTAACCTAACCTAACCTAACCTAACCTAACCTAACCTAACCTAACCTAACCTAACCTAACCTAACCTAACCTAACCTAACCTAACCTAACCTAACCTAACCTAACCTAACCTAACCTAACCTAACCTAACCTAACCTAACCTAACCTAACCTAACCTAACCTAACCTAACCTAACCTAACCTAACCTAACCTAACCTAACCTAACCTAACCTAACCTAACCTAACCTAACCTAACCTAACCTAACCTAACCTAACCTAACCTAACCTAACCTAACCTAACCTAACCTAACCTAACCTAACCTAACCTAACCTAACCTAACCTAACCTAACCTAACCTAACCTAACCTAACCTAACCTAACCTAACCTAACCTAACCTAACCTAACCTAACCTAACCTAACCTAACCTAACCTAACCTAACCTAACCTAACCTAACCTAACCTAACCTAACCTAACCTAACCTAACCTAACCTAACCTAACCTAACCTAACCTAACCTAACCTAACCTAACCTAACCTAACCTAACCTAACCTAACCTAACCTAACCTAACCTAACCTAACCTAACCTAACCTAACCTAACCTAACCTAACCTAACCTAACCTAACCTAACCTAACCTAACCTAACCTAACCTAACCTAACCTAACCTAACCTAACCTAACCTAACCTAACCTAACCTAACCTAACCTAACCTAACCTAACCTAACCTAACCTAACCTAACCTAACCTAACCTAACCTAACCTAACCTAACCTAACCTAACCTAACCTAACCTAACCTAACCTAACCTAACCTAACCTAACCTAACCTAACCTAACCTAACCTAACCTAACCTAACCTAACCTAACCTAACCTAACCTAACCTAACCTAACCTAACCTAACCTAACCTAACCTAACCTAACCTAACCTAACCTAACCTAACCTAACCTAACCTAACCTAACCTAACCTAACCTAACCTAACCTAACCTAACCTAACCTAACCTAACCTAACCTAACCTAACCTAACCTAACCTAACCTAACCTAACCTAACCTAACCTAACCTAACCTAACCTAACCTAACCTAACCTAACCTAACCTAACCTAACCTAACCTAACCTAACCTAACCTAACCTAACCTAACCTAACCTAACCTAACCTAACCTAACCTAACCTAACCTAACCTAACCTAACCTAACCTAACCTAACCTAACCTAACCTAACCTAACCTAACCTAACCTAACCTAACCTAACCTAACCTAACCTAACCTAACCTAACCTAACCTAACCTAACCTAACCTAACCTAACCTAACCTAACCTAACCTAACCTAACCTAACCTAACCTAACCTAACCTAACCTAACCTAACCTAACCTAACCTAACCTAACCTAACCTAACCTAACCTAACCTAACCTAACCTAACCTAACCTAACCTAACCTAACCTAACCTAACCTAACCTAACCTAACCTAACCTAACCTAACCTAACCTAACCTAACCTAACCTAACCTAACCTAACCTAACCTAACCTAACCTAACCTAACCTAACCTAACCTAACCTAACCTAACCTAACCTAACCTAACCTAACCTAACCTAACCTAACCTAACCTAACCTAACCTAACCTAACCTAACCTAACCTAACCTAACCTAACCTAACCTAACCTAACCTAACCTAACCTAACCTAACCTAACCTAACCTAACCTAACCTAACCTAACCTAACCTAACCTAACCTAACCTAACCTAACCTAACCTAACCTAACCTAACCTAACCTAACCTAACCTAACCTAACCTAACCTAACCTAACCTAACCTAACCTAACCTAACCTAACCTAACCTAACCTAACCTAACCTAACCTAACCTAACCTAACCTAACCTAACCTAACCTAACCTAACCTAACCTAACCTAACCTAACCTAACCTAACCTAACCTAACCTAACCTAACCTAACCTAACCTAACCTAACCTAACCTAACCTAACCTAACCTAACCTAACCTAACCTAACCTAACCTAACCTAACCTAACCTAACCTAACCTAACCTAACCTAACCTAACCTAACCTAACCTAACCTAACCTAACCTAACCTAACCTAACCTAACCTAACCTAACCTAACCTAACCTAACCTAACCTAACCTAACCTAACCTAACCTAACCTAACCTAACCTAACCTAACCTAACCTAACCTAACCTAACCTAACCTAACCTAACCTAACCTAACCTAACCTAACCTAACCTAACCTAACCTAACCTAACCTAACCTAACCTAACCTAACCTAACCTAACCTAACCTAACCTAACCTAACCTAACCTAACCTAACCTAACCTAACCTAACCTAACCTAACCTAACCTAACCTAACCTAACCTAACCTAACCTAACCTAACCTAACCTAACCTAACCTAACCTAACCTAACCTAACCTAACCTAACCTAACCTAACCTAACCTAACCTAACCTAACCTAACCTAACCTAACCTAACCTAACCTAACCTAACCTAACCTAACCTAACCTAACCTAACCTAACCTAACCTAACCTAACCTAACCTAACCTAACCTAACCTAACCTAACCTAACCTAACCTAACCTAACCTAACCTAACCTAACCTAACCTAACCTAACCTAACCTAACCTAACCTAACCTAACCTAACCTAACCTAACCTAACCTAACCTAACCTAACCTAACCTAACCTAACCTAACCTAACCTAACCTAACCTAACCTAACCTAACCTAACCTAACCTAACCTAACCTAACCTAACCTAACCTAACCTAACCTAACCTAACCTAACCTAACCTAACCTAACCTAACCTAACCTAACCTAACCTAACCTAACCTAACCTAACCTAACCTAACCTAACCTAACCTAACCTAACCTAACCTAACCTAACCTAACCTAACCTAACCTAACCTAACCTAACCTAACCTAACCTAACCTAACCTAACCTAACCTAACCTAACCTAACCTAACCTAACCTAACCTAACCTAACCTAACCTAACCTAACCTAACCTAACCTAACCTAACCTAACCTAACCTAACCTAACCTAACCTAACCTAACCTAACCTAACCTAACCTAACCTAACCTAACCTAACCTAACCTAACCTAACCTAACCTAACCTAACCTAACCTAACCTAACCTAACCTAACCTAACCTAACCTAACCTAACCTAACCTAACCTAACCTAACCTAACCTAACCTAACCTAACCTAACCTAACCTAACCTAACCTAACCTAACCTAACCTAACCTAACCTAACCTAACCTAACCTAACCTAACCTAACCTAACCTAACCTAACCTAACCTAACCTAACCTAACCTAACCTAACCTAACCTAACCTAACCTAACCTAACCTAACCTAACCTAACCTAACCTAACCTAACCTAACCTAACCTAACCTAACCTAACCTAACCTAACCTAACCTAACCTAACCTAACCTAACCTAACCTAACCTAACCTAACCTAACCTAACCTAACCTAACCTAACCTAACCTAACCTAACCTAACCTAACCTAACCTAACCTAACCTAACCTAACCTAACCTAACCTAACCTAACCTAACCTAACCTAACCTAACCTAACCTAACCTAACCTAACCTAACCTAACCTAACCTAACCTAACCTAACCTAACCTAACCTAACCTAACCTAACCTAACCTAACCTAACCTAACCTAACCTAACCTAACCTAACCTAACCTAACCTAACCTAACCTAACCTAACCTAACCTAACCTAACCTAACCTAACCTAACCTAACCTAACCTAACCTAACCTAACCTAACCTAACCTAACCTAACCTAACCTAACCTAACCTAACCTAACCTAACCTAACCTAACCTAACCTAACCTAACCTAACCTAACCTAACCTAACCTAACCTAACCTAACCTAACCTAACCTAACCTAACCTAACCTAACCTAACCTAACCTAACCTAACCTAACCTAACCTAACCTAACCTAACCTAACCTAACCTAACCTAACCTAACCTAACCTAACCTAACCTAACCTAACCTAACCTAACCTAACCTAACCTAACCTAACCTAACCTAACCTAACCTAACCTAACCTAACCTAACCTAACCTAACCTAACCTAACCTAACCTAACCTAACCTAACCTAACCTAACCTAACCTAACCTAACCTAACCTAACCTAACCTAACCTAACCTAACCTAACCTAACCTAACCTAACCTAACCTAACCTAACCTAACCTAACCTAACCTAACCTAACCTAACCTAACCTAACCTAACCTAACCTAACCTAACCTAACCTAACCTAACCTAACCTAACCTAACCTAACCTAACCTAACCTAACCTAACCTAACCTAACCTAACCTAACCTAACCTAACCTAACCTAACCTAACCTAACCTAACCTAACCTAACCTAACCTAACCTAACCTAACCTAACCTAACCTAACCTAACCTAACCTAACCTAACCTAACCTAACCTAACCTAACCTAACCTAACCTAACCTAACCTAACCTAACCTAACCTAACCTAACCTAACCTAACCTAACCTAACCTAACCTAACCTAACCTAACCTAACCTAACCTAACCTAACCTAACCTAACCTAACCTAACCTAACCTAACCTAACCTAACCTAACCTAACCTAACCTAACCTAACCTAACCTAACCTAACCTAACCTAACCTAACCTAACCTAACCTAACCTAACCTAACCTAACCTAACCTAACCTAACCTAACCTAACCTAACCTAACCTAACCTAACCTAACCTAACCTAACCTAACCTAACCTAACCTAACCTAACCTAACCTAACCTAACCTAACCTAACCTAACCTAACCTAACCTAACCTAACCTAACCTAACCTAACCTAACCTAACCTAACCTAACCTAACCTAACCTAACCTAACCTAACCTAACCTAACCTAACCTAACCTAACCTAACCTAACCTAACCTAACCTAACCTAACCTAACCTAACCTAACCTAACCTAACCTAACCTAACCTAACCTAACCTAACCTAACCTAACCTAACCTAACCTAACCTAACCTAACCTAACCTAACCTAACCTAACCTAACCTAACCTAACCTAACCTAACCTAACCTAACCTAACCTAACCTAACCTAACCTAACCTAACCTAACCTAACCTAACCTAACCTAACCTAACCTAACCTAACCTAACCTAACCTAACCTAACCTAACCTAACCTAACCTAACCTAACCTAACCTAACCTAACCTAACCTAACCTAACCTAACCTAACCTAACCTAACCTAACCTAACCTAACCTAACCTAACCTAACCTAACCTAACCTAACCTAACCTAACCTAACCTAACCTAACCTAACCTAACCTAACCTAACCTAACCTAACCTAACCTAACCTAACCTAACCTAACCTAACCTAACCTAACCTAACCTAACCTAACCTAACCTAACCTAACCTAACCTAACCTAACCTAACCTAACCTAACCTAACCTAACCTAACCTAACCTAACCTAACCTAACCTAACCTAACCTAACCTAACCTAACCTAACCTAACCTAACCTAACCTAACCTAACCTAACCTAACCTAACCTAACCTAACCTAACCTAACCTAACCTAACCTAACCTAACCTAACCTAACCTAACCTAACCTAACCTAACCTAACCTAACCTAACCTAACCTAACCTAACCTAACCTAACCTAACCTAACCTAACCTAACCTAACCTAACCTAACCTAACCTAACCTAACCTAACCTAACCTAACCTAACCTAACCTAACCTAACCTAACCTAACCTAACCTAACCTAACCTAACCTAACCTAACCTAACCTAACCTAACCTAACCTAACCTAACCTAACCTAACCTAACCTAACCTAACCTAACCTAACCTAACCTAACCTAACCTAACCTAACCTAACCTAACCTAACCTAACCTAACCTAACCTAACCTAACCTAACCTAACCTAACCTAACCTAACCTAACCTAACCTAACCTAACCTAACCTAACCTAACCTAACCTAACCTAACCTAACCTAACCTAACCTAACCTAACCTAACCTAACCTAACCTAACCTAACCTAACCTAACCTAACCTAACCTAACCTAACCTAACCTAACCTAACCTAACCTAACCTAACCTAACCTAACCTAACCTAACCTAACCTAACCTAACCTAACCTAACCTAACCTAACCTAACCTAACCTAACCTAACCTAACCTAACCTAACCTAACCTAACCTAACCTAACCTAACCTAACCTAACCTAACCTAACCTAACCTAACCTAACCTAACCTAACCTAACCTAACCTAACCTAACCTAACCTAACCTAACCTAACCTAACCTAACCTAACCTAACCTAACCTAACCTAACCTAACCTAACCTAACCTAACCTAACCTAACCTAACCTAACCTAACCTAACCTAACCTAACCTAACCTAACCTAACCTAACCTAACCTAACCTAACCTAACCTAACCTAACCTAACCTAACCTAACCTAACCTAACCTAACCTAACCTAACCTAACCTAACCTAACCTAACCTAACCTAACCTAACCTAACCTAACCTAACCTAACCTAACCTAACCTAACCTAACCTAACCTAACCTAACCTAACCTAACCTAACCTAACCTAACCTAACCTAACCTAACCTAACCTAACCTAACCTAACCTAACCTAACCTAACCTAACCTAACCTAACCTAACCTAACCTAACCTAACCTAACCTAACCTAACCTAACCTAACCTAACCTAACCTAACCTAACCTAACCTAACCTAACCTAACCTAACCTAACCTAACCTAACCTAACCTAACCTAACCTAACCTAACCTAACCTAACCTAACCTAACCTAACCTAACCTAACCTAACCTAACCTAACCTAACCTAACCTAACCTAACCTAACCTAACCTAACCTAACCTAACCTAACCTAACCTAACCTAACCTAACCTAACCTAACCTAACCTAACCTAACCTAACCTAACCTAACCTAACCTAACCTAACCTAACCTAACCTAACCTAACCTAACCTAACCTAACCTAACCTAACCTAACCTAACCTAACCTAACCTAACCTAACCTAACCTAACCTAACCTAACCTAACCTAACCTAACCTAACCTAACCTAACCTAACCTAACCTAACCTAACCTAACCTAACCTAACCTAACCTAACCTAACCTAACCTAACCTAACCTAACCTAACCTAACCTAACCTAACCTAACCTAACCTAACCTAACCTAACCTAACCTAACCTAACCTAACCTAACCTAACCTAACCTAACCTAACCTAACCTAACCTAACCTAACCTAACCTAACCTAACCTAACCTAACCTAACCTAACCTAACCTAACCTAACCTAACCTAACCTAACCTAACCTAACCTAACCTAACCTAACCTAACCTAACCTAACCTAACCTAACCTAACCTAACCTAACCTAACCTAACCTAACCTAACCTAACCTAACCTAACCTAACCTAACCTAACCTAACCTAACCTAACCTAACCTAACCTAACCTAACCTAACCTAACCTAACCTAACCTAACCTAACCTAACCTAACCTAACCTAACCTAACCTAACCTAACCTAACCTAACCTAACCTAACCTAACCTAACCTAACCTAACCTAACCTAACCTAACCTAACCTAACCTAACCTAACCTAACCTAACCTAACCTAACCTAACCTAACCTAACCTAACCTAACCTAACCTAACCTAACCTAACCTAACCTAACCTAACCTAACCTAACCTAACCTAACCTAACCTAACCTAACCTAACCTAACCTAACCTAACCTAACCTAACCTAACCTAACCTAACCTAACCTAACCTAACCTAACCTAACCTAACCTAACCTAACCTAACCTAACCTAACCTAACCTAACCTAACCTAACCTAACCTAACCTAACCTAACCTAACCTAACCTAACCTAACCTAACCTAACCTAACCTAACCTAACCTAACCTAACCTAACCTAACCTAACCTAACCTAACCTAACCTAACCTAACCTAACCTAACCTAACCTAACCTAACCTAACCTAACCTAACCTAACCTAACCTAACCTAACCTAACCTAACCTAACCTAACCTAACCTAACCTAACCTAACCTAACCTAACCTAACCTAACCTAACCTAACCTAACCTAACCTAACCTAACCTAACCTAACCTAACCTAACCTAACCTAACCTAACCTAACCTAACCTAACCTAACCTAACCTAACCTAACCTAACCTAACCTAACCTAACCTAACCTAACCTAACCTAACCTAACCTAACCTAACCTAACCTAACCTAACCTAACCTAACCTAACCTAACCTAACCTAACCTAACCTAACCTAACCTAACCTAACCTAACCTAACCTAACCTAACCTAACCTAACCTAACCTAACCTAACCTAACCTAACCTAACCTAACCTAACCTAACCTAACCTAACCTAACCTAACCTAACCTAACCTAACCTAACCTAACCTAACCTAACCTAACCTAACCTAACCTAACCTAACCTAACCTAACCTAACCTAACCTAACCTAACCTAACCTAACCTAACCTAACCTAACCTAACCTAACCTAACCTAACCTAACCTAACCTAACCTAACCTAACCTAACCTAACCTAACCTAACCTAACCTAACCTAACCTAACCTAACCTAACCTAACCTAACCTAACCTAACCTAACCTAACCTAACCTAACCTAACCTAACCTAACCTAACCTAACCTAACCTAACCTAACCTAACCTAACCTAACCTAACCTAACCTAACCTAACCTAACCTAACCTAACCTAACCTAACCTAACCTAACCTAACCTAACCTAACCTAACCTAACCTAACCTAACCTAACCTAACCTAACCTAACCTAACCTAACCTAACCTAACCTAACCTAACCTAACCTAACCTAACCTAACCTAACCTAACCTAACCTAACCTAACCTAACCTAACCTAACCTAACCTAACCTAACCTAACCTAACCTAACCTAACCTAACCTAACCTAACCTAACCTAACCTAACCTAACCTAACCTAACCTAACCTAACCTAACCTAACCTAACCTAACCTAACCTAACCTAACCTAACCTAACCTAACCTAACCTAACCTAACCTAACCTAACCTAACCTAACCTAACCTAACCTAACCTAACCTAACCTAACCTAACCTAACCTAACCTAACCTAACCTAACCTAACCTAACCTAACCTAACCTAACCTAACCTAACCTAACCTAACCTAACCTAACCTAACCTAACCTAACCTAACCTAACCTAACCTAACCTAACCTAACCTAACCTAACCTAACCTAACCTAACCTAACCTAACCTAACCTAACCTAACCTAACCTAACCTAACCTAACCTAACCTAACCTAACCTAACCTAACCTAACCTAACCTAACCTAACCTAACCTAACCTAACCTAACCTAACCTAACCTAACCTAACCTAACCTAACCTAACCTAACCTAACCTAACCTAACCTAACCTAACCTAACCTAACCTAACCTAACCTAACCTAACCTAACCTAACCTAACCTAACCTAACCTAACCTAACCTAACCTAACCTAACCTAACCTAACCTAACCTAACCTAACCTAACCTAACCTAACCTAACCTAACCTAACCTAACCTAACCTAACCTAACCTAACCTAACCTAACCTAACCTAACCTAACCTAACCTAACCTAACCTAACCTAACCTAACCTAACCTAACCTAACCTAACCTAACCTAACCTAACCTAACCTAACCTAACCTAACCTAACCTAACCTAACCTAACCTAACCTAACCTAACCTAACCTAACCTAACCTAACCTAACCTAACCTAACCTAACCTAACCTAACCTAACCTAACCTAACCTAACCTAACCTAACCTAACCTAACCTAACCTAACCTAACCTAACCTAACCTAACCTAACCTAACCTAACCTAACCTAACCTAACCTAACCTAACCTAACCTAACCTAACCTAACCTAACCTAACCTAACCTAACCTAACCTAACCTAACCTAACCTAACCTAACCTAACCTAACCTAACCTAACCTAACCTAACCTAACCTAACCTAACCTAACCTAACCTAACCTAACCTAACCTAACCTAACCTAACCTAACCTAACCTAACCTAACCTAACCTAACCTAACCTAACCTAACCTAACCTAACCTAACATATAAATAACTTGAAAATAACATAAAAATAACTTAAAAACAACTTGAAAATAACATATAAATAACTTAAAAATAACATAAAAATAACTTAAAAACAACTTGAAAATAACATATAAATAACTTAAAAATAACATAAAAATAACTTAAAAATAACTTAAAAATTACTTGAAAATAACTTAAAAATAACATAAAAATAACATGAAAATAACTTGAAAATAACATATAAATAACTTAAAAATAACATAAAAATAACTTAAAAACAACTTGAAAATAACATATAAATAACTTAAAAATAACATAAAAATAACTTAAAAACAACTTAGAAATAACATAAAAATAACTTAGAAATAACATAAAAATAACTTGAAAATAACTTGAAAATAACTTGAAAATAACATGAAAATAACATAAAAATAACATAAAAATAACTTAAAAATATCTTGAAAATAACATGAAAATAACTTGAAAATAACATGAAAATAACTTAAAAATGACTTAAAAATAACATGAAAATAACTTAAAAATGACTTGAAAATAACATGAAAATAACTTGAAACTAACTTAAAAATAACTTGAAAATAACTTAAAAATAACATAAAAATAACTTGAAAATAACTTAAAAATAACATGAAAATAACTTAAAAATAACTTAAAAATATCTTAAAAATAACTTAAAAATAACATAAAAATAACAAATAATAATAACTAATAATAAAATAACTAATAATAAAATAACTAATAATAAAAAATAAAAAAATAAAAAAAAAACAATACTAATAATAAAAAAAAAAAATAATAATAATAATAATAATAATAAAAGAAAAATAATAATACTAATAAAAAAATAATAATAATAATAATAATAATAATAATACTAATAATAAAAAAATTAATACTAATAAAAAAAAAAAAAAAACAATACTAATAATAAAAAAAAATAATAGTAAAAATAAAAATAATAAAAAGAAAATAATACTAATAATAATAAAAAAATTAAAATAATAATAATAATAATAAAAAAATTAAAATAATAATAATAATAATAAAAAAATTAAAATAATAATAATAATAATAATAATAAAAAGAAAATAATACTAATAATAAAAAGAATAATAATAGTAAAAATAATAATAAAAATAATTAATAACGACTTAATAAGGATAATTAAAGTAATTATAATGACTTAGGATTGGAAATAAATTTAGGATTAGTTAGTGACTTAGGAGTGGGCATTAATTCAGATTATTTACTTACTTAGAATTAATTACTAAATATTGGAATAATTGGATTAATTAATAATGATTTAGGATAATTGGATTAGGGTTAAAGACTTACGATTTAATATGGGTTTTCATTACTCACTTAACATTCGCCTTTGTGATTTAGGAAGTAATTGTTGATTTAGGAAATCGGATTGTTCATTTAGGATTACATGTAGGATTAGTGACTTAGGGTAATTAAGCAATGACTTAGGAATGGGCTGACTAATAATGACTTACAATTGCAATGGATTCAATACGATTAGAATAGCATAATTAAATTAGGATTACAATAATTGGATTAGTAACTAAGAATTACGATAATTGGATTAGGATTAATGACTTTACGAAAAGGGTAATTTAATTAGGAATAATGAGTTAGTTAGTTAGGATTAAAGTAATTAGATTAGGACTAATGACATCAATGGATTAGATTTAATTGTTTATTTATTACAATTGGAGTGAGCTAGATTTCGGATTAGTAGCTAGATGTCGAATTAAAGACTTAGGATCCATGACTTACTATTAGAATAATTGGATTAGAATAATTATCTTGGAATTAATTGGGTTAGGATAATAGGATTAGGATAATTAGCATGGGATTAATGGCTTGGGATAATTGAGTTAGGATTAGGATAAGAAATAACTTTATGTTTAATGATTTAGGATGAGGGTAATTTCATTACAATTTTAGAATAATTGGCTCAGGACGACTAGTATCAAATTTCGGATTAATGGCTTAGGACACACACACAGATAATTGCATTAGGATTAATGACTTAGGATTAGGATAATAGAGTTTAGATAAATGACTTAGGACTAGGGCATTTAGATTAGCACTAATGACTTAAGATTAGGATAATTAGATAGATTAATTAATAATGACTTAGAATAGTTACTTAGGATTAGGATAATTACATTTATTAAATACTTAGGATAATAGGGTTACGATTAATGACTTATGATTGGGGTAATTTCAATTTTTTATTAGCATAATTGAATTGGGATAATTGGATTAGGATTAATGACTTAGGATTAGGATAATTAGATAGATTAATTAATAATGACTTAGAATAGTTACTTAGGATCAGATTAGGGGCTAAGTGACTTAGGTTTAGTGACTTAGGATAATTGCAGTAAGACTAATGACTTAGGATAGTGACTTAGGATAAGATTTGGGGGGAAAAGCTAAGTGACTTAGATTTATTGACTTAGAATGAATGACTTGGGACAATTGACTGACTTGAGATTGACTAATTTTGACTTTTATTATGATTAAATTTTAGATTAATTGCTTAGGATTAGGACAATTCACTTAAAGATACGGATTATTGACTTAGGATTTTGGATAAGATAAGATTAATGACTTAGGATTGGAATTAATGACTGACTGACTGACTGACTGACTGGATCAATGACTTAGCATTAGTAGGGTTGACGAACTTTCGGATTAATGACTTAGGATCATTGAGTTATGATACAATGATTGTATTAGGTTTACGGATTAAATGTAGGATTGAGATAATTGAATTATGTCCATTGGATTAGGATAAGGATAATTGAATTATGGTGAGGTTATTTGGATTAGTTTGGAGTAATTTTCCCAATAAAGCGAGGCGTTCGCCAGGGAGACCCATTATCCCCGACTCTTTAGATAACAGTGCTGGAGAACCTTTTTAAAAGCTTAGAATGAGATGATATTGGTAACTCCTTAACAAAAACTTACAGTTTAAAAAGTTAAGTGTAAGGGTTGATTAAACGCCAAAAGGTACACAAATCACGCAAGTACCCAACATTTCATCAATACTTCATTAATATTTAAGTAATTCTACTGCATTAATTTTCATTAATATTTTTTAGAATTTATTAGATGTCACAGACCCTTATGCTGGCCATTTTCGTCTACAAAATATATGTTCAAGTAGCACTGTAGATTGACTGTAATATCTAGTTATTTATAATAATCAAACTATTAATTACAGGTTAAAAAGAAAAAAAAATATGAGGCTAAAAAATTCAAAACTTTTTTTTATAAAAAACTTACATTAATGATTTTATTTTATTTATTTATTTATTTTTATTTTTAAATAAAAATCGTCGGTTTAAGTTCATTCTTCGATTAAAGTAATTGTTATTTTATGTAGTAGTCAAACGTTTATAATAATAGGTAATAATTATCTGGCTTTATCGCAAATAGTATAGTTTTCTTCAATTACATTAATTTAGGTGTTCTTCCCACAATGTTGTATATATGTAATTTAAAATAAATAAAAAATGCATATTTTTAGGGCAGCTAATTATTCCAGTATTTTACTATAAGTAAAATTAAATTACAATTGAGAAATGAGTAATTGTTGTTGAACAATCTACTTGTTATTAACTGTGTGTTATTTGTGCTCACGAATATTTCGGTAAGACGAATTCAAGTCTGAAATATTGTTTTAAATCCTCCGTGATGTGACATCTAATAAATTCTAAAAAATGTGAAGGAAAAGTTAATGCAGCAAAATTACTTAAATTATATCAAGTAAGCATGAATGAAATGTTGGGTACTTGCTGATTTGTGTACCTTTTGGCGTTTAATCAACCCTTATACTTAACTTTTTAAACTGTAAGTTTTTGTTAAGGAGATTTTAATAAAAATGTATTGAATATTCAGTAAATGGTGAGTTGTTAACATGTAAAGTGTAGTGCCAATTAATTCCGCTAGAATGCATTTGCATGTTCGATTGCTAGTAAAAGGAATGTAATTATTAATTTTTCCCTTTTTTCCTTATTCAAGTCAACCAATTATTGTATACAAAATAACTAAAAAATATGACCAAGTCGCAATTACCAATTGAAATAAGGAAAACGTAAAACAGTTAAATTGATCAAGTAATACTATTGAATTAGCACCAAAATCAATCAAAGCAATAATTTTAAAGAGAAATAAAAGAAATTAATTCTAAAATAAAACTTGCAAAAAGTATTAAAATGAATAAAATGCAACTTTAAAAAAGCCTCAATATGAATCAAAGTCGAGTTCTGCAATGATTTCAATATTGAAATTTAAACTACTCTAAAGCATAATTGGCAATAATAAAACTATTCTTATTAAAAAAAGAAAAAAGAAAAAAGAAATAACTATCAAAATAAATAATTAAATGTAAAACTTGTTTAAAGAGTATGCATCTTCATTTCTATGGAAATACATACAATTAACAATTAAGAAAAGTACAATTGTTGAAATAAATAGATTCATAACTTATAATTTATTATTGAGAAATGAAAGAAGTAATAGAAATACATTAATGACCTTAATTTAAAATAAAAATCTATTCATTGCTCCATTCACATCTCACAATTGCAGCAGCGCAGTACCAGCAAAATCCGATAGAAAGCATGACCTGGCCCTATGTCCATACATGTACAACAAGTGAAGTTATAATCTACCTTTTTCTTTTTAATTATTCATCCTTTTCATTAATAAAGAATAAATAAATAATGCAAAAAAGTATTAAATATTGACAATTTCAATAAAAGAGATAGATATAGTAAAAAGTGAAATAGTTGAATAATTTTTACCATTGAAAACAACACTTAAATTCATTATCAGTGGATGGTATTAAGTTAAAAAGAATGAATAGACATAAAAATGAACAATTAAAAAGTATAAAATCCATAAAATACATTAATGAAATACGTTTGATTCTCGTATGATCCGGTGTAAGAATAGCTTACTTAACAATACCAGATATGTGGGCAGGAGGTGGGGTTTCCCTTAGCTGTTCATGTAAACTTTTTCGTATTCACAGCAAAAATGAAATAAATAGAAAATTTAAAAAATGAGATGTAGAACTTTAAGAAAAAGACAAAAATTGATTTCCTGCAAATGTTCTACTCTGATACAAATTATAACAATTACTATTAAATCTCTCGTAATTTATAAAACTTAAATAATATTCCAAAAATGCATCATAACGAGTCTTTAATTAATGCAGCAAGCTAGTAAAAATAGAATAATTACATCAAAAGTACTAAAAAATTTCATTTGTAAGTATTATTTTTATTATGCAATTAATCAATTTCTTTAACAATTTAGCAATAATATTCGCCATTACAAATAATAACAGTCAAATATTTAGCTTCAAAATAAGGAATAAATAAAGAAGAAGAAAAGGTTAGGTTACATGTGAAGGTAAATAAAATCGAAGATACATATCGATATTCTGGAAACTAGCCGAGTAGCCCTACTCACACAGACACACATAGCTTGAGCTTAAGCTCTTTGTGGAAAGTAAACAGGGGTAATACAATCGGAAGTGTATGGTTAACTAGTTTGGAAACTCCTAGGGGGAAATGACGTAATCAAAACTTACTAGTTTGGCGCGTTTCTCCACTTATTCAAACACTTGTTGAACCTTTACTTGTTTAATAATGTATTAAAATGGTAGAAAAGCTAGTGTATTGATAATAGAAACACATTAAGCTTGAATATAATAATAAATAACAACATTTATTACTTGCAATAAGTACTAATTATTTAACAAACAAACAGGAGTAATATCACTTTTTGTAGATCTAAGTCTTTTAAATAGTATCATATAAATTGGTAGATGATTCATTATTGATAAATAATCTTCATCTTTATTGATTGTAATAATTACTAATTTCACGTAAATAGCAAAATAAAAATATATTTCAATGATTATGTATTCTAAAATCATTAAAGACATGAAAATTGATATTTCAAATAATGTGAAACTATTAAAATCCAGAAATAACACCGTAATAATTAAAATCAACTCACTTGGTAAGACGCCAATTTTCTCCCGCGCTATTAAATAAAAGTGGAAATTTAGCGCGCTTCCTTTCTCTGGTAAGTGTGCTAAAAGAGACACCTGTGTTGATGATTCTACACTATCACTGCACAATACCAACAAAACGAAGGTGGCCCTGAAAAGGCCACTTGTTCATTAAACTAGGGAAGCTAGAAACACTGTACGCGGTAAATGAAGTAACAAGTAGCGCACGTAATAAAAGAACACTTCAAATTTAGGCAGATTTTCCAATGTATATTAGAAAACGGCCGGACCATAACGTAGACAAACTTTCTATTGGCTGAGTTCGTAACTCATAGCTCGTCAATTTTGCAAATATTGAAATAATTAAATTTATGGCTTGAAATATTGTCAAATGTTGTTAGAATGTGAAATAGTAAAGAGAAAAAACATTTATTACAAAAGGAATAAGAAATTATTGAATAATAATTAAAATATGGAACTTTCAATAAATAGAAATTGCAGTTGTGGCCGCTGGAGTCGTCTGCGTCAAGGGGGGGTACTTTACTGCAGTTCAAGTATTGTACAAACGTAGCCAATAGGAATTGAGATAGAGCCCTATATAAGACGGCCAGTTGACCGCTCTGGTCAGTCACTCAAGAATTTTTAAACCATCAACATCTGAAGCAGAATAGCAGCCAACGATGGATTTTACAGCTTAGCCAGCAGTATCAAGTGAGAAGAGGCTAGCTGGCCATGATTCGCCTGGATGAAGGCGCAACGTGGGACATAAAAATTCGCCTGGACGAAGGCGCAGCGTGGGACATAAAAATTCGCCTGGACGAAGGCGCAGCGTGGGAATACCATCTCATCTGTAACACCCCAGTACTAGTTACTGGTGATATTTTTGAAATGTTCGCTGGGTCTTCGGACTCGGCGAACCCCACTCACAAAGCTGTGGTGACACAGCACGCCTTCGAGTTAGGGGCTAGCCCACTTGTGTGGTTTTGCATGTGGGCTTCTGTCTGTTTTATACAGATATGTTGCTTGTTGCTGACCAGACAAGTGAGAATAGCAGAGAGCAGTTCCCTGCTGGCCTGTAAACACGTCTTCCGTTCTATATGAACAGAGACTTGTGTTGTTCGGTGTGCCACAGTTTCTAGAGGCTGTGGCAGACCAAATCAACTGCAGGCAGTTTGGAACTTTGCCTCAGTGGTGGGAAAACTCCCCGCTGGCCAGTGGCACACTTGTCTTCGGGCCCAAGACTCGTGTGCTAAGTGGTGAGAAGTTCAGGCCAGCTACTTATTAGCCGCCCAGCACTTCCGCCTTGGCCACTTGGAGTTTATCACATCTGTGGTTATTTCTTGTCCCCGCGCGCAGCAGGATGCGCCTTTACAGGGCGCGTTGCGCAAATTTTTTTTAAATACATAATATAAATATTCTTGGCCGGCGGCAAAGCCGCCGGCCAAGAAAATTTTTTTTGGTACTTTCTGATTCATACAGCTTTCCCGCGCTTTTTCAAATTCAAACAGCTTTCCCGCGCTTTTTCAAATTCAAACAATTTTCCCGCGCTTTTGTAAATTCAAACTTTTCCCGCGGTTTCTTTTTTTAAAAGAACTAAACATGTTAATAAAGTGCGACTCTGACTTGACAAATTTGGAGTAGTATTGCAAGTACGAAATCCACAGTTGGCAAATTTGAAGAGAAGTCTTGTAAGTTCGACTCTGACTTCACTTGCCAAGGATGATGATCCCCCAACCACTTGGCATCAAAGGTTCTTGGCCCTGAAAAGGACTCTTCATTGTCCTAGCTGGTAGCACTGATCTTATCCGCTGGTGAACACGTAGCTGCTTGCTAGGATGACAATATCTCATCTTCAGCCGCTCAGCTTGCTTCTTCTTCTTATTTGAGTCTTCTAGCTAGCAGTGCATCCTTCTTCTTCTTCTTCTTCCTCAGATGTTACTCCTTTGATTGTTCTTGAATGAATGAGCTGCTCCGTATAGTACACCGTCTTATATAGAGGGGATTCGCGCATGCGCACTGCACAACCCCCACTCCATTCATCCCCACTCTCATCCCCTCCATCAACTCACACTTGTCTCCCTTAAAACTCCTACCCACCCCACGCATAACACAACCAATTAGTCATCGCCAGAACGAGTCGCGTTTGGAGTCGTTGGATTTGAATCAGTTCCAGGGTTCGAATCCATTCCAACAACTCGTTCACTAATTCCAGTCTGAGCTGAGCCTATGTTTTTTTAAAAGAACAACCCCAAAATCAAAGAACAATATTTTTAGCTGTTAATAAAGTGCGACACTGACTTGACAAATTTGGACAAGTATATTTTTTTTTTTTAAACTTTTATTTCTGCATGCTCCATACAATGTATAATACATGCTGGTATACAACATTTACCATCAATAATCAAATAATAATTTAGAGTAGAATATAATAGTTGATAATACTAACAAAATGATATTAAATTAAATGATATAAGAAGATAATACTTAATGATAATAAAATAAAGAATATTAAAATCATAATAATCAAAGATAAATAATGAAATTAGAAAACGGCACTTGAAATAATGAAATGATAAAAGTAGCTAAATTAAATTGAAATAATGCAAAAATATATAGAAACTTGAAACAATTACAGAATGAACCGAAATAGAATTGAAATTAATATAATTAAATAAAATAATTAAATTAGTAAAATTAATTAAATAATAAAATGAAAATGTTAATTTACTTTTGGGTCGATTCACTTAATTTACAATTTATCAAAATTCATGTTATTTACAAATTTTACAAATAACGGTAGAATTTCGGTGTGCAGCAGTGACAAGTGATTCAATTCAAAGTTATTTAACAGCATAGCCCCAACTAAAGGAAGGCGAAAATTTTCAACCAGCCTGCAATCAAAAATAATATATCGGGTGACCGTCTGACTCGATAAATCTCCACACTGGCAGCTGGCATCACTAATAATGCGCAAGCGATGAAGGTATTGTCGGAACTTGCCATCGCCACTCAGCACCTGCGTTAACTTAAAGCCGAGCGGAAGCTGGCTCACTTTCAGTCGGTCATAGATGGTAGGGAAGAAGAGTTTAGTGGTGCTTCCCTTCTCGCACCATTCATTCCACTCACTAATACTTTCACATCTTAAATTCCAGATTATAGTTGAGCGCGGAATTTTTATACATGTACAATCCAAATCCATGTTCCTGGAGGCAGCCTTCGCTAATTTGTCGGCCATCTCATTTCCAACTGTGCCTTTATCTGCAGCAACCCAGCAAAAGTGAATGGACAAGTATTGCAAGTACGAAATCCATCGTTGAATTTCGATTCGTTCAATGGATTGTTTGAGAAAATAATCAAGAGTTTAAAGAAGAATGTCTGTCTAAAAAAAGCTTTCCATTCAACCTTTCACTCTCTGTACAAACAACTTAAATTATGTTTGGATAAGCATTGTTCAGGCCACATTATGAGTTTTGGAGTGGACTGTACCCAAAGTTAAATTATAACTTAAAATGTTAAAATAAATTCTATAAGGGCTACAGTCAATGCTGTTTGCTGCCTAACAGCAAACAATAAAAGGTTAAACTTTGCACCTTGTTGCTGTGCCCAGCAACAAGAGTGAGTACTCAGCTAGTAGTAGTACAGTACTAGTCACATGCGAGCAGACATCAGGGCTTAGTCGGCGTATTATTCACCTCGCCTATCCCTTGCTCAATTTCTCTACATTGTTTTATAATTATATTTGTACAATTACAACGATTATAATTACATTTACTGCAACTACAACGTTCTTTAAATAATTTGTAAATCAAGAATAAAAATAGTGAGTACAAGTGCGGTAGTGAAAATCTCTAACGTTTCCGCCTACGATAACGCTTCGTACATGTACGGGAGCAGTTCCGGTGTCCAGCAGGCGCATACCTACGATTATCATCAGTCGAGAAGCACACCTATACAGACAGCGGCTTAGCTCAGTGATAGCGTGAGCGACTGCTGACACCAACGTTACGCACCGCAGGTTCGATCCTCACCCGCAGCAAATCGGTATTCTCCCTTTTTATTTTACTTTTTTATTATATAAAATAATTATTTTTACATATTATAGTTGGGCATCCATTCCAATTTCATAATTTAATTTTAATTATAATTATACATGCTAAGTGGCAATTGTGGTTATTTTCTCCGCATTTAAGGACCCTCCAATCCCCCCCATTGGGCATACCTTCTCTACACAGGGTGCGGAAATAGTAAGGTTCAGCACGGAACCCTATCACGCCCCGCCAAGCATTATATATCTGATGACAATCATTTTTATCTAATGAGTAATATTTTTAAAGCAAGAGGGCAGCTTCTTAAATTAAATTACAACATAACGCGTACAGAGGCACAGCATTACTCTTCCATGTGTAATTTGGGGGCTGTGCAGAATCTTTATCACTGTTGGATCCTCGCAAGGAGGTGCGGCCCCCTTGTGGGAAATTTAGGTTCATGCAGTGCAAGGTTGCCTGCATTGGAGGAGAGAGGGACTGCCTACGTGACCAAGTGCAGGTGGTGTGCTTCACTTGACCAAGGAATTCCTTTTTCATGCTGTGGGCTTCAACAACGGAATATACTGTCGGCGTTCTTCCGGTTATGTGATAAAACCTCGTGTTTGTGATCCGCTCACTAAGATAGTTTTTTGTGTTCATTCCATGTTTAATTTCATATTTGGTCATGACCATAGTAATAAGCATGTAATGCCAGTTCATGTAAGTCCTCAACATTTATAATACGTTAATTTCCCTTTTATTGTCTGTCTTCAAATTATAGTTTACTCCTTTTGCTCTCCCAAAGATCGTCAGGGTCTTGGAAGGACCAATTAGTCCTTCCGAATGTTTTCCAATCAATCACTTTATAGCGGTTTGCCCAATTATCAGGGAATTTAGAGTCAGGTGTTTTGGCAAAGTAGAATTAAGCATGGCACAACTAATAGATCAATTAAATGGAAATGATTGGCTATTCTTAAATAAATTTATTCCTTCAGCTGGTAATTATAGAAAAATGACAATTCAATTACTAATTGGGTATGTGTATGTAAAAAAGAGTATTTTTATTTTAATTCTCTTTCTTCACTATTTTTCTTCAAACAGAATTTATAATTTATATTAATTTTACATTTTATTTTTTATTATGTATTTTGTGAAAGTCAATAGATTGTATGACTTATAATTAGTGCAACTCTGCAGATGGAACATGTCCATGCACTTTGTCTCTTTAAGGGTTATTTTTTTTCATTATGTAAATTTTATAATTTAAAGATTAATTGAGATTATATTATATGGAATTTTCTATTACAAAAACAAACAAAGGGTGCTGCCCAAATAGATCGGGTTGCTAGACACACAGCGTACCAATCAGTCAATCAAGATATATAGATAAAGTGGAAAAAAAAAAGAAAGAAGTCAACACCAATACTACACCATTGAGAGATCCTCAATTCGTCAGGCAAAAAAAGAAAAACGAAAATCGTTCCTAACACTAATACAATATGTCAACAAAATAAAATAAAATAAAATAAACCAAACCAGCAACAGAAACATCCAAATCAGAATAACAATATATCACAATCATATAATACCAACAAATAAGCGGGCAGAACAATCAAACTCATGCCCCGTAGATGTGGTGGTGGATAATGCCAATCGAGTCCACAATGATAGACTCCGCCAAGGCTTCCAATTCCCTCAGATCAATCCCTAGCTCCTGAAGGAAGCTGAAAGTCAGCTTAGGGATGACACCTCTGGCACCGAACCAGAGACCCCGAACCCGAAACTTTCGGTCACCGAAGTCATGGAACCTCTCTTTCAAGAAGGGGACACAACTCTCATATATACCTTTTTTTTCCAAGTCCACTTTCTCCGCCTGGTCCGGGTCATTGCTCTCGAATCTCACGGTCGGGTCGAGGACTAGGGCCGATCTGTCGCGGTCATGAAGGGCGACTATATCAGCATACCTCGTCGATCCCGCTGAGTCGATGCAATAAACCTCCTCAAAGCATGTATATCCTTTTTCCCTTAGGAGCCGAACTAGCTCGTGCTTGACCTTATGGTGGCGCCGAGTGATAAGGAGGGAGTTAAAAGGGCATTTTCCCAGCACATGAGCTGGAGTTTCCGTCTCCCTGCCACACTTGCGGCAGAGGGTCCCAACTTCTCCCACCATTTGTCCACCGGCACCAGGAACACCACGAAGTGGTGCGTAGTTAGAATTCAATTTTATGGCGTTCATCCACTCCGAACCTGTCAATATTCGTTTATCGAAGAGGAATTTATTCAGTTTAGGCGCATCCCTAAAGTGTTGAGCCCCGATACCCTGCCACTTGCACCGAGTCCATTCCTCGAACGCATTCTCCCGCAATGTCTGCCTCAATTTTTTGACGCTCGTGTGGTGCTCCTGACTCATGTCCAACCTCTCAGCGCACTGACTCACCTCCGCCTCAAAGTCAAACACTGACTGGAATTGTGCATCCTGGACCGAGGACAACCGCTGAGCGATGGACCAATGTTGGAGTGGTGCCTCCCATTGACATCTAACTAAACCCAAACCTCTAAATCTTCGAGGAGCATAGAACATAGCTGTCGACGTGTTAGCTGGTAGTCCAATAATAGCTTTGACACTCCTTCTAATCATAATATCGATGCCTTCAAGCAGGGCAGGTCGAAGTTTCGTGAGAGGAGCTGTTTGGAGTGGATAGGTCAGGGATGGAAAAATATATTGATTCATTATATTTAGTTTCTGGTCCGGTCTCAATAGACTCGAGGTAACCAACTTGCCAAGGTTATCATTAATTTTAGTCACCGAGCTTTCATTAAAGACCAATTCTCCAGAAAACGTGCATCCCAAGTATTTAATCGACTCTCCCTCGCCCACAGAAAGGATTTCATCTCCGCTCCCCAGATGTAGCTTTTCTGGCCTTAATTCGCCATTTATAATGACTATCGCAGTACTCTTACTTGGATTAATATCCAGACCAATTTCTGCTAGTCTTCTTTGCACACAGTCTATGACTCTTTCCCCAGCTCTTACACCACGTGCGGAAACAGCCTGGTCATCAGCGAATCCCGTTAGGATCACGCTATCGTGGCCATCTCCCAACTTGTAACCATAATTTTCGGAGAAATCGTGGTCGCAGACTTCGTGATAAAGATGGTCAATTGCAAGATTAAACAATGACGATGAAAGAGGACCGCCCTGGGGAACGCCCCGAAGAACGTCAATCGCCCCGGTAGCGTGGGCTCCAACATTTATTCTTATTTTATTAGAGCAGAGAAGAGCAGAGATGGCGTTCTTGAGATCATGGGACACGCCTCTCGCTTCCAGAGAGCGAACAATATGCTCATGCCCCACATTATCAAATGCTCCACTGACATCAAGAAAAGCAATGGCACAATCACCTTTCTTACTTTTTGCATCGCGTAAAAGCGCGTCAACCATTCTCGCGTTAACGTGGGCCCCTGGAAGTCCACGTTATAAAAGTTATGTACTTATTCTTTATGTTTATAATTTATACACTTTTAGTTTATTTCTTTTGTTGGGTCAAATTTCACTGTTATATACAATTGTATTTAAACAGTTATCAATAAATAAATAATTTAAAGATTAATAAACAATTTATTATTATTATTATTATTATTATTAATTCCAGTCTGTCAACACATCAAGTAGTTACCTAATTTCCAATTCATCTCATAAATATCAAATTAACAACCTAACCAAATATTAACAAAAATAGGCCAGTCAAATATAAAAATTAAACAAACTCCAGTTTTGTCCTTATTGTAACTTCATTTGCAAATGGCTAGCAAATTATTCCCATAAAATAAAATTCAAACAAAATCATAATTACTCATAAACAAAGAAATTTTTATTTACTATCAACCTTTTAAAACATCTTATTACATTTTACATTTATCAGTCGTTACAATCGAATTGTGTTTACAAACAAAAACATAAAATAAAACTACACTTTTAACTTGAAACATATAAAGAATAACTAAAAATCGTTCTTTAACAAATAAAATACTTAATATAAAAAACAAAAAAATTAAATAAAAGTAATACATTTTGCAATAACCATATTTATTTATTTATTTATTTTTTAAATTATATTTTTAATAACAAAAAAAACGCACAACTACTAATAATGAATACACTACTAAAATATAAAAAAATATAAGGTTAACAAATAGAAAATAATAATAGAAATTCTCTTAATTTTAGCCAAAAATTCATGTATTTCTACAACAGGAAAAGGCTTTCTTTCTTCTCATTCCTAACTACTCTCTCCATGCTAAGCTGGCCATCAAAATTGCACAGCTTACAAACATTTTCACCACTAATTTTAAAACTTACATTGTCTATAGTAAATCTTCAAAAATGTTTCCCATTTAATCTTAGCTCAGCAAATAGGCCTTTATATTTTACAGCAATATCCAACAGGAGATAAGGTTGCCACCATATTTCTTTACCAATTATTCCATGCAAATCAAATCTTTACTATAATTACAATTTCTTGCTCTGGCAACATCTTCATTAAATAAATAAGCCCTATATCTATCAACGATACAGTCTAAATCAGATTTACTCAAATTATTTCGCCACACAAAGGATGCAATCAATTTATTAATTAAACTTCGCAATTGTCAGTAACAGTTCAATTTATCATTCATCCTTTCACTGTCAACCTTCACCAATGTTCAAAAACACATTTTCACACTACATTGGTTAACATTTAAGCTTCTTTTAATAAATCTACATTCTACAGCATCCAAATCATCCACACGGAAGCACCATACAGCACAGCATTTCTAATTATTCAATTAAAAAGATACATTCTTCATTCCCAACATTTTCAATTATTTTTCGAAAAAATATTAAACAATCAGCCCATTGCAAAGTTCGCCTTCCTAACCGCTTCCTTCATCTTTAGCCTCTTTAAAAAGTCAACATCTACAAAATGTAATGCCCAAATAATTAAAATACCAAACCATCTCCAGCCTGGAACAACCAAAGTAAACATTTTCACAACTTTTAACTTTCCCTCTATTAACCTGCAATTTCTTTAAGCTTCAATAGCACTCTAATACTTTTCATTTCTTTCTTAAATCGGAGGGGCTATCTCCAAAAACCCAATAGGATAATATCCTTTTTCTCATCAATTCCAATTCTCAAATAACCCTCCAAATCGGATACCAATAGGTTACAAAAAATGGCACTCAAAATTTCTCCCTCAATTACTCCTTCCTTCAGCTTCACCTTTATACAATATCCATTATTATCTCTAATACTCACAAATCCACTCAAATGCTCTTTGCAAGTCTACCAAAAGACAATAAACATTTTTCTTTTTAATACCATAATTTATCTCAGCTATACAGTTCACAAACTCTGCAACTACATTTTCCTACTTAAAATTATCTCAGTCAAAATCTTAACCACACCAATACCCCTGTAGTTATCTCTGCACATTTTATCCCCTTTTTTATCCAACATAAACATCACTATTTTACACCAATCATCACCAATATCTTCACATTCCATTATTTTATTAAAAAACACTTCCAAATAAAGTAGCCAATTTTCAGGTCAATTTATAAAAAAGTCAGTCATCATTTATTTCATCTTGCCCACCAGCTTTACCTAGTTTACATCTTTTTAAACAACCTGCCATTTCATTAGCATTAATAGCATTGTCTAAGAGAGGCTCACTAACATCTAACTTCAAGCAGTAATCGTATTCAATATTAGCAGCTATATCAACCCCAAACTGGCCGTATTCACACCCAATTCAAGATATTTAAGAGAATGCTCAAATGGTGGATCTGTCTGCTTAATATGTCACATGATAGAACCCCTAAGATCTGCTACAACAGACTAGCTGCACTCTTCCATACTTTTCACTTGCCCTTTAACTCCACCCATGACTTGAGAAACTGTTTAACTTCTATTGCCAGATCTGATGTTTGGATGGCTCAAGATGTCAAGTTAATTGAAAGTTAATTTCATAATATGGTATTTGCGTACAGTAACAATTTGTTAAGTCAAGATATTGACAAAGTTATCAGTTCTAGTTATAATAATATTTTTCTTGTAATATTATTATTATTATTACTAAGTATTGGTTTTATTTTATCTAAGTTATTATACTGATAAACATGTTACTTTCTCTTTCTTTTTTATGGAATTTCATTTTTTGTTTTCTTTTATGTTCATGTGTGATTTTATAATACTCAAAAATTCATTTAGTATCCTGTGCTGGTTCATTTAGATTATTTTCTTGTAATATTATTATTATTATTATTACTAAGTATTGGTTTTATTTTATCTAAGTTATTATACTGATAAAGATCTTACTTTCTCTTTCTTTTTTATGGAATTTCATTTTTTCTTTTGTTTTATGTTCTTCAATTTTCTAAATACTTATGTAAATACTTTACCCAACTCCCTACAATAAGCCTCACGCTTTAATGTAGTATAAATAAATAAATAAATATTAGGAGGGTATCAATTTAATAGATAGGTATTCCAAGCTTCCATAGCAATGGGAGAAGGCATTTTAACCTCGTATCTTCTAGTATATTTTATTCTTTTCCAAAAGTCTCAACTCTTCCTACAATCTCAAACTTTGTTACAAATATCTTCCTACAACTCAACTTTTTTAAACTTTATAACATTCCTATAGTTTTTTTTACAAATAATATACGCTTGCAAGTTATTTATTACATTTCCAGCTTCTATCATTTTTTTCAACTAAAGTTTTACACTTATAGCATTCCCGGTCAAACCATGCTTTTTTCAAATTATTTTCACCATATTTCACATGTTTAAACATACCAACCTCACAGGCATGATTCTCAATCGATTTTATTCACTTTTTATTTAAGCAATCTGCTGTTTCCAAAGCAAAATCTACTTGCACATGTTTACTACAAATCATTTTCTCATGCTACAATTCACTTCATTTTCAATTCCATACAAATTTTCAGCAAGTCAAATAGTTTTTACCTAGTTTTATATTACCACGTAACTTTAAGGACAAAACAACAGGGAAATGCTCTCAGTTAATTACCTTATCATTAACATAAAAATCATCAATAAAATTAATACACTTTTCATTTGCCCAAACCAAATCTATCACGGAACACCCAACACAACTTCAAAAAGTAAACTGTCAGGGACTGTCTCAATTAGATCGCCCATTAATTCAAACTAAACACTTTTCTTCCATAATTTTAACCAAGTTAATACCCAACTTCTGTCTAAAGACAAACTCCAAGCCCAATACAAAACTCAAACATTTCAATCTTAAAAACATCTTATTATTTTACAAAAAGAAAAAGCTGTCTGCCAAATCTTTAACTTAGCGGCTGGACGCTCTTTCTCTTATCTTCATTGGCCAAACTTAAATCCTGTACATGTCAACTCACCTAAAAAATAGTATTACCTAACTGCTTTACTTACTCAACTCCGCTTCCAGCTCCACCATTTTCTATTCGCTAGATTCACTCAACCAAAAAATCCAACCAGTCCGTCCGCTTTCAAAAACATTTAAATCACTCCTCATTCAACTCCACCAATTCCAGTCCATTTAACCAATCAAATTGCTAGTGTCAGTCAACTTCTACATACTAGCCTCAAGTCACTTTTATTTTAGTGTAAACCACTACAGTATTCATTTTAATTTCCCTCAATTTTTTGGGGCGGGCGGGGCGGAATCACTTTTTTTAAAAATACCCATTTCAATCAACTCGTTCCACCATAAAATAAACACAACTTTATTTCAACCCATCCTCATATACAGTCACTCCCATTAATATTCAGTACATACACAAGTTAAAAATTGACCAAAATTAAAAGTGACACCGAATTTATTCAAATTTTTATAAATTCATTTCATTTTATACTTACTATTAATTCATAAAAACTATTTTATCAAGTACATAAAAATGTTTTCGTAGATTAAAAAAAAATATATATAATAATAAGTGCAAATTCTACCTCTCATAAATATTGCCACACTATTATAATTCATAGTTTGTCCAAGCTTTTGCCCCAATATTTATACAATTTCTAAATATATATAGCAGCGTTATATATTAAAAGAATTCAAAAAGATCACCGACTTAGTGCTCCCAAACTTCAATGTCAAATTTTTTACTTCTTCACAGAGCAAAAAATGTTCGCAGAGTGCTAAGAAAACTCCACTATCATCGTAGGGTAGCCTGCAAGGATTCTTTTGTCAGTAACATAAATCCTATTAAGAGAGTGAAATTTGCCGAAAAATATTTTAATGGAAATAGTCACTTTTGCAATCATATACTCTAGCGATTAATCAAAATTTTATCTTTTTCAGTCTCATGGTTTATAGTAATATATTAAAAAATAATTTCAAAAAAAGTGACAAAAAATTGCGTATTTTAGGCTCTTTTAAATTCTACCAAGATAACCACCCCAAATATATAGTTGCCCAAAAGTTTTCCAAACCTCTCCGCAGTCTCCACATCTTAATACCATTCAACATTTATGCCAATATTTAGCTAGTGCTTTAAGCAAACGAGTAATATCTAACAAAAATTCATTAAAACCATGTTTCCTGCAAGAATGGCAAAAAACACCACCTCAATTAACCAAAAACTTCTTTCATCCATGCCTCATCCTTTCAGGGCTGTTGTAAGTCAAAATAGTACCAGATTTTAAATATTCAACATTTAAACTCTACCACTTCTGGTGTCCCAATATTTTTCACAGCCTTATTTTACACTTTTTCAAAAAGTCCTACCCAACAGTTTGCAATTTCATCCATTTATACTTATATATAATTTCTACACATGTTGCTAATGTTATTTAAAACAAAAAAAATACAAACTTTTCTATGTAGTATTAATGGCAGTCACTGTACATTTTACTACAATCATATTTCCTTCATTTCCTCCTCTTCTTGTCTACTATAATGCATAATAATGCATTTTCTTTTCCAATCCATCTTACTTCCTTTCCATTTTTTACAACCAATTTTCATCCTCCAAAAGAAATTCTCTTTAAAAAAATAAAAACTATAAAATCTAAACAACAGGTAAATGCCATATACAATTATTCTAAACAGTCTCTTACAATTACAACTTTTCTTTTACTTTATCTTCATTTCTCTCCTCATAACTTTTTTTCTTATTTTCAACTTTATATTTTATTTCCAACCATCTCTCTTTTACAAATCTTATTTCAACTTATAATTATTATTATTATTTCTTTTCATTTTATTTCATTTTTTTTTTAAAACTTTTATTACTCTTATTTTATTTTACTTTTGTATTTCTATTTTATTCTTATTTTTATATTTTCTCCTTAATATTATTATTATTACTTATCTACTTTTATGCTTCACTCACTTCCTCAAAAGCGTATGTAACCCTAATAGCAATAAATTAACCTCTATCAAATAAACTAAACACATAAATTGTCTATATCAAATTCTATTCAATTCTATTTTTCATTCTTAACAATAAATCAAGTGATAATCCTCACTAGCGCCACCAGCAGGACAGTAGTTGCTCCAGTCACTGCCTTCATCTTATTTCCAAACAAAACATCTCTTTTCAAGTGTCCCTACCTACGTAGCTAGCTACCATTTCCGCTATTACTATTCCAATACTTACCTATCTCCTTCATACAAAAAACACTTCTTTTCCCAATTAAATAAATAATAATCATAAAATTCAACAAAATCATTCAAAATTCTCCATTTCTCTTCCTTTCTTTAAATCTATTATATTTTATTTTATTTCCATTTTCCCAAAATTTCATTACAAGTACCCTTTAATTTACACATAACCTTTACCTATGCATTTCTTCATTTTTTTAATCAAGCAATTTTCAAACTTATACTGCTCTTACATAAAAACCATTATTTCATTTATCTCAACCTTCAACCACAATCCTCCTAGCCAATCACATAGCTAGTCTCCCTACCTCACTCTCCCTCTCACTCTACTGGCTGGCTGGTGTGCCTCGCTTTACAACTAGCTAGCTACATATACATATGCCTGCCCGCACCGGCTACTGCCTGTTCTGCCTACTTCACTGCTCTCACTGCCTCGTACGCTTCTTCGCTGCTCCGCCAATACATCTCCCCACAAATTCCCATATTTCTGTCCGTCACTATGCCTGCCTGCCTTCATTCATTGCCTTCCCTTCTACATACCTACATCAACTCACCCAACACTATTTATTTTATTTATTTATTTTTACATCCGTTTACATAGTTGTACAATACAGATGGGGTGGGTTTGACAAACAAAAACAAACTAATCAATAACAAGAAATAGAAAAATTGAAAATGAAAAGTATTACTTTTACAGACGAGAAAAAAAGAAAAAGCGATTAATGTAATAAAAATAATGATAATAATAGTACAATGCAATATAAAATAAAATGAATTTAACCAAAATAATACTAAATAAGGGCAATGGATTTAAAAAGATAACAATAATATTTTGAACATAAATGTTTCCAGTAAGTGATTTACAAATCCAAATATACAATAATTATGAATTAGTCTACAACACTGTATTATTCATTCAATAAAAATGACCTCAGTTTTAAAAAGTTGCAAACAAAATAGAATATATCATAAATTTGCTCCACTTTAGAGATATATAATAACTCATTCACATTTCTGAAGACGTATTTATTAATATATTTAATTCTAAAGTGCCCGTAGAAGGGACACGACCAAAAAAGATGATGTAGATTTTCTACACATTGATGACACAATTTACAACTTTCATCAAGGTTCATCGTATACTTGGTGTTATCTATATATACTCTTAAATTTTTTCCTGAGGCTAATCGCAGCTGGCTAATGACTCTCTTAATTGCATAGGGAGCATTAGCAGATAAATAAAAATTGTGACAATCAATATATCTAATGCTGTTAAAAAAGAGTGCACTAAAAGAGGAGTTAGCAGCCCGGTTACAATCATAATTATACAGAACGGCACGATAATCATTTAATATTTTATGTTTGTTGCTCTTCAAGTGAGTCACATCTAGGTTATTCCAAACATGGCCGTGACCTGCCTCAATAAATAGACATTTCAGTTGCGAGACCCAGTTGTGTTTGACAAAATTACTAGAGGATTTATCTAAAGAGAGAAGCTTGTCGAAACCTACTTTAGGAAACCTATTATTAGGCATGTTTAATAGTTTGATTAGCCAGCTGATAGCAGACTTAAAAACAATAAGTTTCAACCTGATTTGCCCTGTCTCTAAACGAATCATATAACTTGGAGTGTTAATAGGCCAAAAAAATAAAGACCTAAAAAATTTAGATTGTATAATTTCAATTTGGTCACAGTATCGTAACGCCCAAAGTTCACAACCATAAAGCAAAACAGAACAGACTGTACTTTCAAATAATCTGAGTAGGGAGGGCCATGAATTTAATTTTGATTTAGTACAAGCTCCTTTTAACATATTCATTGCAACGACAGACTTCGAAATCATATCTTTGCTTGCTGCAAGGAAAACACCTGAGTTTGAAAATGTTATACCCAAATACTTCTGAGTGGCGACTATCTCCAGAGGAGCACCATTATAATAGAATGCTTCTTTACTCTTCTTATTACGACCTTTCTTAAATATTAACATTTTAGATTTACTAACATTGACTTGTAGGTCGTTCAAACTGCAATAACGCTCCAAAGCCGTTAACTTTCTTTGCGCTTCCACTGCCGTGTCCGAAAGTAGAATGACATCATCTGCATAAAGCAGTGCTGCCACTCCCGTTCTGTGATCTAAACTGACGGGGCTGCAGTTATTATTCAAAAGAAACTGATCCAAATCGTTTATAAAGATAGCAAAAAGCAATGGGGAGATAGTATCTCCCTGAAGCACCCCTCTACAGACAGACACCTCCTCAGTATAGGAATTACCAACTTTAACCCTCAAACTAGACAAACCGTACAGACCTTCCAATATCCTGATCCATTTTGCACTGATGCCGTAAGAGAACAATATATTCCATAACAAGCTCACCCAACACTAATACCCATGTAAATCCTACAATCTTACAAGTAAATTAACCCTATTCCTTCCACTAAACAAAACTTTCAACATATAAAACTCTTATCTCTCTTAACTTAACTAACCCAAACAAAATTATAAAACATTATTTTTCCACCCAACTTCCAAAACCTTTCACTACTTCCTTCATTTCCCAACCACACACAGCCACACTTCCTCTTATTTCTTTCTACACCTAAACTTTCTTATAAACAATGTCATTATTTTTACACAATCAAAAAATTAATATTTTCCTTTAATATATTCATTTCATTCTTCAAAAATTTACATAGTATCATCCACAAAAATATACATTTCTTTTTTTATATCAATCAAATAACAAACATAGTATATTCTCAATATTCATAATCAATACAAACAACTAATCATAACAGTACTATTCTTTAAACACTAATATTAATCAAAATACCCAATTTCACTACATTCAAAAACATTAAACAACCAAAACACACTCACTCAAACCTTCCATCTGGTTACAATTTCACCAAACTCGCGCCATAATCACGCATCAAATAAACTACTCCAACCAACAAACAAACAAACTTTCCTCAAATTATACACACATTAATCAACAACCAAATTCATTTTTTTCAAACAATATTTCAATCAAACTTCACACACTACACAACCTCACAAAACATACCACTCACTACACACATCATACTTTAATTCTTTCTTCATCATATTTCATCAATGTACAATCAATTTTATACATTCATACAAATTCTCAACTATATTTCTATATTCACAAATTTCTATAATATACACAGTGTCTACATACCCCACAATATTTCACAAATTTTCAAAATAAACACTTATTACAGTCAAAATCTCAAACTATTCTTACTAAATATATCTCCTCAACAAAAACTTACACTTTCAAAACTCAAGTATAAGGGTTGATTAAACGCCAAAAGATACACAAAATTAAACTCCCATTTCACTACTTCCTTTTAAAAGCAGTAACAAAAATAAACTCCAATTACACTACTGCTCCCTAAAAGGCAATCATTTTCAATCCAACCACAATTCATTCATGTAAATCCCTTCACTCATTCACTACTTCCTCTTAGTACCTGTAACAGCATCATCGCACTTCACAGCCACCTACAGCACCTTTAATCACTACTTCCTGCTAAATTTTATCAAAATCCCACAAACCCTTTTACAAATATTCCTAATCATAGTTTTACAAACGGTCGGCCAAACTCCCCTCCTCCACACTTTAAAAGTGCAAATCTCCACAATAATCACACTTCATTCATTCAAATTTAAAACCATTCCTATACTTCCCCTTAAAAACTGTAACAGCACAACGTCGCTCTCATCTTACGTAGGGGAGCCCTAACCCTACCAAATTTTATCATAATCGGCCCAACATTTACACACTAATTTCATCACTAAGTAATCATCATTTTCCATCGGGCCTTACATAAACGGGGCTAACTCCTCTACCATTCCATGTGTCACAACGCACATTAATACTTAAATTAAATAATCAACCATTTTCATATCCTAACATTCCAAACATTAATCAAACAACCCACTTCACATATCCTTTCCCACCGAGATAAAACACAAATATGTAAACTTTTCTTACGCACTCTATCTACATATATCAAAATTCAATTCATTCATTTACTTTTTTCATAATAAAAACATTCATCAAACAATCCCATCGACTTTAACTAAATTATTAAACAAAAAAAAAATTATCACAAATTTATTTCTATTCAAAAATTACAATTAAATCTACATTGATTCCCATACGGTCCGCTTGTATTCTCCCTTACTAGTCAAATGCCTCTTAACCGGGCTGGGGTCGGGCTTTATACTTGCTCCTTCTCACTTCACCACCCTTCTTCTTTCCTAAAACAATTCAACATTATTTATTTCTTCAAATACTCACTTAATCATTTATTCTCATATTCAAAAATCATACTTAAAACAAAATTCATAACAACTATTTCTCTAACAATAATAATAACAACATTTCCATTATATTCAATCTACATAAATACAATATCAACTTTCTTCTTTAACTACATCAACTCAATTATCTTTTATTCTCCAACAAAAATCATCACAATACAACAAAACACAAATTATGGTGAATATAAATAAATAAAAAATACATTCAAAAAACACATCAAATGCATGCAGAGTAAACTAAATCAGGCAATGTACCGAGTTAGATTTACTCGCTGGTGTTCCATCATTGTCCTTACGTCTCGGCTTAATTCACATAATATGTGCAAAAATCTTTTCAATATATTAGTAACTTTGCCAAAATTATCTTTTTCATGAGGTATCATTGGTAAAAAGGCTTGTCTGCAAATGTGGAAACAGTCAAAAATGGACAGAGTTATTCCTTCATTTTAAACACAATAATATTCCTTATCAAAATATTTTGAAAATTCTAGAATTCCTGCTCTCCCTTCCACCAACAAATGCAGCAAGAGAACATCTTTTTTTCTAGTCAAATATTTCAACACATTTTAATAAATGATCCCAATCTATTGCAAAGTATTCACTCCAATCAAAAATATCACCGTCAAAGAAAATCACAATTTTTTTTAAATCAAAAATTTTATTTCATTAAAAATCATCATGTTAAAATATTATTTTTTACAAATATTTTTATACGTAGTTACTGTTGGAACCCCAACTTTACTTTCCTATATAATTGAACAGCTACATAATTTTTTTAAATATAAGCAATGTATTTTTATATGTATATATGTTTTTTTTAATAAATAAAAATAAAATAGATAAAGAGGCAAATAGCCCATTTTAAAAGTCTTTCTCAACACTCTGGAATGGCAGTTTGCTTCTTTCCACGGTACATATATATTGAAGAAAGAAGAAAGTGCAGTAGAAAGAGCCGCATTAGTACACCAGCTACAGAGGCAAGCAGAATCACCAGCGCTACCACAGAGTGAGATACGAGCGAGGACCAGGCCAATTGGTACCGGGGTTTATCGGGGTGCTGGCCACACTGCCGGGGCTCCCAAAGCCGGTTCACTGGTATTACCTTACGGCCCTTTTCAGGGCCTCTCACTTCACTTCAGGGCCACTCAACTATGTGGTTTCCCCGCTGGGGAGCGCCATAAGCGATTCGTGGGCCGATATATTTTTGTAACTGGTCCTTGTCAGGACCACCAAGTTACGTGTACCTTCGAGCGGTGAAAAAAAATACCTTCTATACTGGACTACATCCCTCGGCCACATAAGTATACAACAGTTACCAACAATTAATAATAAATACATTTTTCTGCAGGTATACAATAAAATATATATAACTAAATTCTAATTCTCATTTGTCCCGCTTTGTCTCAATGAAAATATGCTCACTTCATTCTTCACCATAAATTATTCATTTCTCAATTCTAATTTCATCTACTCACTCCCTCTCTATAATTCACTCCTACTTCAACAAAACTACTTCCTTCCATAAAACTTATTACAAATGTATACTTTACTTTACTATACATCATATCCTTCTCCTTATTATTATTACATATTTTTAATGCTTCACTAACACATCCAACAACCAATTTAACTTCCAACTAACGAGAAAAACATCAAATTTCAATAAACAAACTCATTAACATTTCCTTTTTCCTACTTTTCACAATTTTCACCTTCCATCATCACTTTTTTGTAATGTGGTGAAACAAACAAGGAAATAACACACAGCTCGATAGAACACTATATTTTTGTAATAATAATACAAATAAACTTATATTGCTCACCCCAGCTAGGTTACTCTATAACCTTTTTTTGCACGTTGCTATGTCCATATCGACCCGTCATTACATATCGATCATTTGTCACTACAACTTCTTCTCTTCCACTTTCTTCTAAATTATTACATCCATTTCCTACATACTTTTTTCACTTCAACAAAATACATAAAATAACCATCTAATACAAATATAACAAATTATCAACAATTTACCATCCAACATTTCCCATCAATCGCTCAAATAAAACAACTCCTCTTTTTCCCAACCTTTCCACAAATATATTGTCCTCTTCAGTGCCTCCATATTACAAATACAAAACAATTTTCAGTCACTAACATAGAAAAAAAAAACAGTAATACAAAAATAAACAGTAAAATACAATAAATTCTTTATAATTATTCAAACTTACGTCGCTAGGCGGCTTGCTTGAGTTACACAAACTAACAGCCACAAATATTAGTGCTAATATGCCATTTTACAAACACATTACTCTCCAATTTGCTCTTGAATCTTATTGAAATCGTGGGCCAGTCATGTACACAAATTTACGCAATCTATCATTAAGTCCACACACAACTTTCAAAAAAGCTTCTTAAATATTCAAATTAAAATCTGCTATTGCAACCTTTAACAAATCAACAAACCGATTCACTTACACAAATCTCCTGCACATCAACTTATTCCAGCCAATATCATAAAACATTTTCAACCAACACAACTATCACCCCACAATCAAATTTTTAATCACAACAAAACAAATCTCATCAAAAAGTTAAGTCTGCTATAGCAAAAGAAACAATCTCTGCTAACAAAAGAAAATTCCTTAGTCAATTTAACTCACACAGCAATTCCTCAAAATCTTAGTCAATTTCTGTCCTAAATTTGCCATGGATCACAATGTCAAAAACGTTACAACTTTTCATTTCATTAGTAGCCTTCAATATACCTTATTATTTATTCATAATACACAGTGATAGGCATCTTATCCCATCGCAATCAATTAACGCCATTACTAACTGTGTACATGCACCACAAACAACAACATACACAAACACACCACTTACTTCACAAACTATCCAACCAAACACACACTTACTTAACCAATAACCCGGACATATTAATCCTACCCTCTCACAAAACTAATCAAACGGTAGCAATTAAAAAAACTTATTATCAAAGTAAAATCCTACAACTCATTTCCCACAAACATACATAATATGTACAAAACTCAAAAACCATCCTACCAATACAATCAATAAAATCACTATCCAACTTATTAACTGCATTTTCAATCACGGCTTTATTAACACATTAGAACCAAAATCCTTAATCAACAACTCCCCATTAGCTCCAATAATCTATCGCTTGCTTAAAACACATAAACATAACTTCCCTCTTAGGCCCATCATCTCTTTCATATGTTCACCCACCTATCAACTTACCAAATATTTACCCAACATTCTACAGCCCTTATCCAACAACCAGTATAATCTTCAAAATTCCTTACGACTTAAAGGCAAATTCATAATACCACACAAACATTTACTCATCTCCTTCCATCTTTCATCCCTCTGCAACCAACATAGATTAAAACTGTCCGGTAGGACAGTTGTATAAGGGTTGATCGTCAAAAACTGCACAAAAAAGCGTAACGTTGAAAAACACCCAACTTTGACAATTTTTTTCTCTTTTTCTATTAAAGATAAAATTCTCAAATTTCTTTTAAAATTTAGGGCAATTCCTCCTTTATAACTGTAATTTTTTTGGCAAAACCCAGATTTAATATATTACGAGAAAAAAGTTGCTGAAAATGAGCAAAAACGGCATTTTCAAAAATTGCTCTTGTTCTTGTTGTTGATGTTGTCCTAAAATGTTGATGTTTCCTTTTTTCTAAACAACGTAGCGCCTAAACGCGCGAACCGATTTTCATGAATCAGGTCATTCGATTCGGAATTTTATGTACATTTGCCTTTTGGGGGTCTCGACGCTGTACATCGAATGGGAGAGGAGTTAGCCCCATTTATGTAAGGCCCCCTCCAAAATTATTATTACTAATTACTCTGTAAATCTTGGCCCGATTATGATAAAATTTGGTAGGATGATAGGGTTAGGGCTACCCTACGTAACATCAGAGCGACTTTCAGCTCTTACACTTTTTTAGGGGGAGTATAGCAATCGTTTAAAATTATCGACTTTCATGACCGATTTTAATCAATCAAGTGTCATTCCAATCGAAATATTCTACAGATTTGCACTTTTAAAGTCTCGACGCTATGCCTCATAAGGAGGGGAGTTTCCCCCTCACAAGTAAGGCCCTTTCTAAAACGATTATTACCAATATTTCTGAAACGCTTAGTCCGATTTTGATAAAATTTAGCACGAAGAAGTGGTTAAAGCTCCTCTACGTGGCTGTTAAGTGCCATCATGCTCTTACACCTACTAAGAGAAAGTATTGCAATCGTTAATATTATCAATGAGTGAACCGATTTTCATCAAAAATTGTCGTTCGATTCAAAATCTTTAATGAGTAATTAGTAATAATAATTTTGGAGGGGGCCTTACATAAAGAGGGCTAACTCCTCTCCCATTCGATGTACAGGGTCGAGACCCCCAAAAGGCACATCTACATAAATTCCGAATCGAATGACACCTCATTCATGAAAATCGGTTCACGCGATTAGGCGCTACGTTGATTACAAAAAAGGTAACAACAACAACAACAACAACAAGAACAACAACTATTTCTATAAATGTCATTTTTGCTCATTTTCGCCAACTTTTTTCTCGAAACCTATTAGATCTGGATTGTTGCAAAAAATTACAGTCATAAAGGAGGGTTTGCCCTTTATTTTAAAGAAAATTTGGGAATTTTATCTTTTATAGAAAAAGAGAAAAAAATTGTCAAATTTGGGTGTTTTTCAACGTTACGCTTTTTCGTGCAGTTTTTGACGATCGGACAGTTTTAATACAATTAACAAAAGTAAAATTGTAGAAATAAATGCATTCATAAATTATAATTTAATCTTAAATAAATGAAAGAAGTAATAGAAATATGTACATTATTGACCATAATTTAAAATAAAAATCTATTCATTGCTCCCATACACATCTCACAATTGCAGCAGTGCAGTACCACCAAAATCCGATAGAAAGCATGACCTGGCCCTATGCCCGTACATTTACAAGTGAAGTTATAATTGATCATTTTTACTTTTTCTTTCAATTATTAATACTTTTTTTAAAATAAAGAATAATAATGCAACAAATAATAAATAATAATAAGTTCCGTAAATCAAAATCAAGTAAAAAGTGAAATAGTTGAATAATTTTTACCATTGAAAACAACACTTACATTCATTATCAATGAGTGGTATTAAGTTAAAGAGAATGAATAGACCCAAAAATGAACAATTAAAAACTATAAAATTCATAAAATACAATAATGAAATACGTTTGATTCTCGTATGGTCCGGTGTAAGAATGGCTTACTTAACCATGACAGCTATGTGGGCAGGAGGTGGGGTTTCCCTTAGCTGTTAATGTAAACTTCTTCATACTAACAGCAAAAATGAAATAAATAGAAAATTTCAAAAATGAGATGTACAAGTTTAAGAAAATACATTTCATAAAAATGTTCTACTGAAGCAAAATGATACAAATTATAACAATTACTATTAAATTCTCTTATTTTAGAAAACTTGAATAATAATCCAAAAATGCATCATAACGAGTCTTTGATGAAGGCAGCAAGCTAGTAAAAAATGAATAACTTATTTATTTTATATTACGTATGTACAACAATGTGGGAAGAAAACCTAGATTGAAAATGTAATTGAAGAAAACTATATTATTTATGATAAAGTCAGATTAATTATTATCTATAATTATCAACGTTTGACTACTACATAAAGTAACAATTAGTTTAATCGAAGAATGAACTTAAACCTACGATTTTTATTTAAAAATAAAAATAAAAATAAATAAATAAAATAAACAAAATCATTGATGTATATTGGTGTAAGCATTTTTTGAATAAAGTTTTTGAATTTTTTAGCCTAATAATTTTTTTTATTTTTTATCACGTTTTTCTTTTTAACCTGTTATTATTAGTTTGATTATTATAGATAAATAGATATTACAATCAATCTACAGTGCTACTTGGAACAAATATTTTGTAGATGAAAATGGCCAGCATAAGCGTCTGTGACATCTAATAAATTCTAAAAAATATTAATGAAAATTAATGCAGTAAAATTACTTAAATAATATCAATGAAGTGTTAATGAAATGTTGGGTACTTGCTGATTTGTGTACCTTTTGGCGTTCAATCAACCCTTATGCTTAACATTTTAAACTGTAAGTTTTTGTTAAAGAGTACACAATTAGTACTCAACATAATTCCCAAAAAATGCAACACCATACACAGATACCGCTTCACAACTTTCTACAACTTTTCAAACATTCTTGTCACCGAGGCTATTTTTCCTACAAACAACATTTCTACAAACAAAATTTCCGCGTAGCCATCGCAACTTGTCTCAGCCCAATATTAACGGACATCATAATCACACAATACTTCACACTTGCCTTAAACAACTTTCCTTTCAAATACCATTTATGTACAAATATGTCCATCATCTCTTAACTGCAGTCCCTAACGAAAACATTAACCAATTAATCACTGTTGGAACCCCAACTTTACTTTGCTATATAATTGAACAGCTACATAATTTTTGTAAATATAAGCAATGTATTTTTATATGTATTTATGTTTTTTTAATAAATAAAAAAAAAATAGAAAAAGAGGCAAATAGCCCATTTTAAAAGTCTTTCTCAACACTCTGGAATGGCAGTTTGGTTCTTTGGACGGTTCAGAGATAGCGAAACAGTCGCGTCGCCAGCGCACGGCACGGTCGGCTTTGCTATATAAAGGGCAGAATCGGCCGTGTCTGCATCAGTCAAAGAAAATTTTTAAACATGGAAACATCAACAATGGCTACACTAGCTTGAAGGTTGCTGACTGGGCCTTACTTTAAAAACCACCTGGATCTCTGTACCGGACCAGAAAAAAAATATCCATCACTTATTGCATATATATTGAAGAAAGAAGAAAGTGCAGTATTCAGAGCCGCATTAGTACACCAGCTACAGAGGCAAGCAGAATCACCAGCGCTACCACAGAGTGAGATACGAGCGAGGACCAGGCCAATTGGTACCGGGGTTTATCGGGGTGCTGGCCACACTGCCGGGGCTCCCAAAACCGGTTCACTGGTATTAGCTTACGGCCCTTTTCAGGGCCTCTCACTTCACTTATTCTGTGGGCTCGCGCTGTCTTCAAGCTATTCTCGGAGCGGCCTTACCCAACATCGAGATCGCCCTTTTTCAGGTCCACTCAACTGTGTGGTTTCCCCGCTGGGGAGCGCCATAAGCGATTCGTGGGCCGATGTATTTTTGTAACTGGTCCTTGTCAGGACCACCAAGTTACATGTACTGTTGGATCCTCGCAAGGAGTTGCGGCCCCCCTTGACCAGAATTTTCTTTGAGCGTCAATTGTCCATTGGCAGCATTGGTAGTTTGGACATAGTGGGGATGGTGGCCAGTGCAAGGAAGTTCAGTTGCCCTTGGGCACCTCAACAGAGATGGAACTGCAGACTGACTTTGAGTGCTGTGCGTCGGTCCGCCAAATTGATGGCGTCCTTCCGCCGGAGGAACATGTACCAGTGCTAATGAGGAGAGATTGTCTGTTAAGAATTGGACTTTAATGGCCATATTGTTATCATTTATTGTACCTTCTGTATCTGACATGTATGTAAGTCTTGTACATTCATTATTAAGAGAAAATTACTTGCCACCCCCGTATGGGGTTCTGATGATTCCAATAATAATTTATGTCAGGATACCTGTATGGTATTTGTAACTAGAGAATTCCCTGTGCACAGCCCTGTACATTTAATACATTGTCAAAACTATCCTTTCCAATACCGTGCCTGGTATTAGCGCTAAAAGAGTCAGAACTCTCGTTATATTAATTGTTCCTTGAATAATTATCCCCAATACCGTGTCTAGTAATTAAGAAAGAATTAAATATAGAATTTATTCATTTTGTTAAGTGCATTGTAAGTTGTCATTTATTCTTTAATTGTAATATAGACTTTATTCCTTTTGTTAAGTGCATTGTAAACGTTGTCATTTATACCTTAATTGTTAAATAAACATTAATGATATTTTTTCTAAGGGTATTTCAAGTGTTGGTGGTGTCCCCCATCCCTGATCCTTCTTCAACTAAATTAAAATTAAATGGTCGAACACTTTGTTTTATATTAATTGACCCCCCCCCCTATTACACTCCTTTTCACCATCCCTCCCACACTTCATCTATTTCACAAACATTCATCGATTGGAAATATTTTTTACTTAAATATTCCTTTCATTTCAATACAAAAAACATTATAACGCTTTCTTAACATCATTTTAATTTTTCAAATTTCTTTCTTTTTCTCCATTACTCTTATAAAATACCAACAATTTCAAATAAAATATAAACACAGAATGATCTAGTATGCAGGAGGAGTCAGTCCTCGTTACCTCGTTATTTTATCAACAGTTACAATTTCTATGCAATAATTTCCTACCCATTTCCCTTTCTCTATCTTCAATCCTCTTCAATTGAAGCAAGTTAACTCCAGTCAAGCTAGATAATCACAAAACTGCATTGCTTTAATTTATATTTCAGTAGCCTATTTTTCTCTTACCTTCTTCATTTTATATTTATCACAGCAATTGCAAATTAGGGATAGTACTTAATGTGTCTTCAACAAATATACTTTTCTTATTAAATGGCAAACCTAACTTTTAATCATATATTTTACTAAATTCCGTCACATTTCTTCTTATGTTTAATCCTTCCTGCCTAATTTTCATTTTAATTTACCTCAATTTTTTGCAGCGGGGCGGAATCACTTTTTTTTTAAATAGGCATTTCAATCAACTCGTACCACTGCAACGAGTCCGCTCAAATAGCCCATCACTACTGGCCAACACCCAAACTCCTCTCAAATCATTTCATTAATATTAATACTCTTCCCAATTCTTTCAAATAATCCTTTAATTTATCTAATACAAACTCTAAATCAAAACTTATTTCTATCTCTTCTTCCCTTTAATCTATTTACTTCCGATATGATACAGTTTTACAAGTCTAAACGCGCTACATCTCTTCAATATACCGCAACAATCAGATCATCTTAATACCTTACGCACATCACATACTTCTTAATCCAAATTCTCTTATTCACTTGCTCATACTCCAACAGTACTCTTGTTTAAAAGACCTCACTCTTAATGCAAGTAAAACTAAAATCATACATTTTTCAAACAGAACTCGTAAAAAGAAATTCCCTAATATTACCTTTTCACCAAAGCCTATTCAAATTCTTCATCTCTTTCATTACCTAGGTGTGCCTATTACTTCTAATGGTAAATATTTCCACGCCTCAAAGTACTCGTACTTCGCCAACTCAGAGAAACTGGCATTCAATAAAGTAAAGTCTATTTTCTTCAATTCTGCGGCAACACTTCACCAATCTAGAAAGAAACTACATACTCAATTCAATCCTCAAACCAACAATGCTCTATTGTAAAGTGACCACATTTTCATTCAGAAAAAGTTTAAAATCAAGGAATAACTCCGTCCATTTTTTGTCTCTTTCCACATTTGCAGACAGCAACATTTCATTTTTTCATCTGTAACATATCTTTTTACCAATCACACCTCACCATAAACATCATTTTCGCAAATATTATTTTACGCAAAATGGTTACTAATATATTCAAAACATTTTTACACATATTCCCATAAAATCTCATTTTTTAATGTCACCCAATTAGACGATCCCAATGTACGAGACGTCACGACAATCATCCAACACCACCGAGTAAATCTTACTCGCTACATTGCCCAATTTAGTTTACTCTGTATGCATTTTATGTGCCTTTTTTTTTTTATGTATTTTTTATTTCTTTATATTCTCCATAATACTTAATAAATTTCTTGATTGAACGCCAAAAGGTACACAAATCATCTAGTACCCAACATTTCATTAATTCTTCATTAATATTTAAGTAATTTTACTGCATTAATATTCATTAATATTTTTTAGAATTTATTAGATGTCACAGACCCTTATACTGGCCATTTTCGTCTACAAAATATATGTTCAAGTAGCACTGTAGATTGACTTTAATATCTATTAATCTATAATAATCAAACTATTAATTACAGGTTAAAAAGAAAAACGTTATAAAAAATATAAAAAAATTATGAGGCTAACAAATTCAAAACCTTTTTTAAAAAATGCTTACACCAACATACATCAATGACTTTGTTTATTTTATTTAATTATTTTTATTTTTAAATAAAAATCGTCGGTTTACGTTCATTCTTCGATTAAAGTAATTGTTATTTTATGTAGTATTTAAACGTTTATAATTATAGGTAATAATTATCTGGCTTTATCGCAAATAATATAGTTTTCTTCAATTACACTCTCAATCTAGGTATTCATCCCACAATGTTGTATATATGTAATATAAAATAAATAAGATGCATATTTTTAGGACAGCTAATTATTCCAGTATTTTACTATAAGTAAAATTAGGGGGCTAAATTAAATTACAATTGAGAAATCAATAATTGTTGAATAATCTACTTGTTATAACTGTGTGTTATTTGTGCTCACGAATATTTCGGTAAGACGAATTCAAGACAGTAGCCTACTCTAACTTTGTCTTTTTCTACTTTAACATGCATGTACATATATGAGATTTATCATAATTATAACAAAAAAATAATATAAATGAAGCGGCCAGCTTAAGGGTCTGTGACATCTAATAAATTCTAAAAAATATTAATGAATATTAATGTAGTAAAATTACTTAAATATTAATGAAGAATTAATGAAATGTTGGGTACTAGATGATTTGTGTACCTTTTGGCGTTCAATCAACCCTTATACTTAACTTTTTAAACTGTAAGTTTTTGTTAAGGAGATTTTTGTACCTTTTGGATAAATTTTCCTTTTTGTCTGTTTTGCAAAGTTACATATCTGTTTTACAGATTTTTTTAAAATTTGGAATAAGCAATTCTATTATTATAACCTGATAAGGTGTTAAGTCGGAACCGTAACTACCACTGGAGTAGTCTTTTTAAATAATGATTATAGTTGCGGTCCCACAAACCATCCTCAATAACAATTTTTTTTTTTTTAAAAAAAGCGTTTTGAATAACATAGGAAGGTATTTGTACGTAAATAGCAAAATTAAACTGCGATTTCTGTACTTCCTTTTAAGAGGAGTAAGAAAAATAAACTGCAATTACAGTACAGCTCCCTAAAAGGCAAAGAGGCAAAGGTTTTGAATCGAACGACAATTCATTGGTGTAATTCGGTTTACTCATTGATAATTTTAACGATTGCAGTACTTCCTCTTAGTAGGTGTAAGAGCATGATGGCACTTCGCAGCCACGTAGAGGAGCTTTAACCACGTAGAGGAGCTGAATTTTATCAAAATCGGACTAAGCGTTATAGAAATATTGGTAATAATAGTTTTAGAAAGGGCCTTACTTGGATGGGGCAAACTCCCCTCCTAATGAGGCATAGCGTCGAGACTTTTAAAGTGCAAATCTGTACAAAATTTCGATTCGAATGACACTTCATTCATGAAAATCGGTTCACGTGTCGATAATTTGAAACGATCGCTATACTTTCCCTTAACAAGTGTAAGAGCTGATCGCCGCTTTAATGTTATGTACGGAAGCCCTAACTCTATCATCCTACAAAATTTTATCAAAATCAGGCCAAGATTTACAGAGTAATTAGTATTAATAATTTTTAAGGGGGCCTTACATAAAGGGGGCTAACTCCTCTCCCATTCGATATACAGCGTCGAGACCCCCAAAAGGCACATCTACATAAAATTCCGAATTGAATGACACCTCATTCATGAAAATCGGTTCACGCGTTTAGGCGCTACGTTGTTTACAAAAAAGGTAACAACAAGAAGAAGAACAACAACAACAACAACAACAAGAACAAGACCAATTTTTGAAAATGCCGTTTTTGCTCATTTTCAGTAACTTTTTTCTCGTAATATATTAAATCTGGGTTTTGACAATAAAATTACAGTTATAAAGGAGGACTTGCCCTATAATTTAAAGAAAATTTGGGAATTTTATCTTTTATAGAAAAAGAGAAAAAAATTATCAAAGTTGGGTGTTTTTCAACGATACACTTTTTCGTGCAGTTTTTGACGATCAACCCTTATACAACTGTCCTACCGGACAGTTTTAATTATTATCAACCCTTATACAACTGTCCTACCGGACAGTTTTAATTATTATTCTTTTGGGAGAATACTTTCTTTTAGTTTATCTTCATTTCTCTCCTCATAACTTTTTATCTTATTTTCAACTTTATATTTTATTTCCAACCATGTCTCTTTTACTTATCCTATTTCAACTTATAATAATAATTATTATTTTTTATTTTTTTAACAACTTTTATTACTCTTATTTTATTTTACTTATGTACTTTTATGCTTCACTCACTTCCTCAAAAGCGTATGTAACTTTAATAGCAATAAATAAATCAATCAAAAGTCATTTCAACTTTCATTTACATCTCTTTTCTTCCTCTATCAAATAAACTTAACACATAAATTGTCTGTATCAAATTCTATTCAATTCTATTTTTCATTCTTAACAATAAATCAAGTGATAATCCACACTAGCGCTCTTCATGTTATTTCCAAAGAAAACATCTCTTTTCAAGTGTCGCTACCTACGTAGCTAGCTACCATTTCCGCTAAGCCAAAATCACTACTATTCCAATACTTACCTATCTCCTTAATACAAAAAACACTTCTTTTCCCCATTAAATAAATATTAATCATAAAATTCAACAAAATCAAACTCCAACAAAACTACCTTGAATACCTATGCTAGTATGCTGCTCTGTCTGCCTTATTCTCCATTTCTCTTCCTTTCTTTAAATCTATTATATTTTATTTCCATTTTCCCAAAATTTCATTACAAGTACCCTTTAATTTACACATAACCTTTACCTATGCATTTCTTCATTTTTTTAATCAATCAATTTTCAAACTTATACTGCTCTTACATAAAAACCATTATTTCATTTATCTCAAACTTCCAGGCAATCCTCCTAGCCAACCACACAGCTAGTCTCCCTACCTCACTCTCACTCTACTGGCTGGCTGGTGTGCCTCGCTTTACAACTAGCTAGCTACATATATGCCTGCCCGCGCCGGCTAACTGCCTGTTCTGCCTACTTCACTGCTCTCACTGCCTCACACGCTTCTTCGCTGCTCCGCCAATACATCTCCCCACACATTCCCATATTTCAGTCCGTCACTACGCCTGCCTGCCTTCATTCATTGCCTTCCCTTCTACATACCTACACCAACTCACCCAACACTGCTACAATCTTCCAAGTAAATTAACCCTATTCCTTCCACTAAACAAAACTTTCAACATATAAAACTCTTATCTCTCTTAACTAACCCAAACAAAATTATAAAACATTATTTCCCACCTACCGTACCGACATTCCAAAACCTTTTATTACTTCCTTCATTTTCCAACCACACATAGCCAGACTTCCTCTTATTTCTTTCTACACCTAAACTTTCTTATAAACAATGTCATTATTTTTACACAATCAAAAAATAACTATTTTCCTTTACTATATTCATTTAATTCTTCAAAAATTTACATACTATCATTCATAAAACTATACATTTCTTTTTTTATATCAATCAAATAACAAACATATGTATGTATATGTATGTACATTAAAAGTATTATGAAAACATATAATCCTTAACAAAGTACTTTACAAGTATCAATCCTTTCTCAATATTCATAATCAATACAAACAACTAATCATAACAGTATTTACCATTCTATTCTTTAAACACTAATATTAATAAAAATACCCACTTTCACTACATAAAAAACATTAAGCAACCAAAACAGACTCACTCAAACCTTCCATCTGGTTACAATTTCACCAAACGCGCGATAATAACGCATCAAATAAACTACTCCAACCAACAAACAAACTTCCTTTCGTCAAATTATACTACACACATTAATCAACACCCAAATTCATTATTTTCAAACAATATTTCAATCAAAGTTCACACACTACACAACCACTTCTAATTCCCTCACAAAACATACATACTTTTACTACTCAATGCCTCACTAAACACATATTACCTACAAATACATTCTACTTTAATTCTTTATTCCTTCTTTCTTTCTTCATCATATTTCATCAATGTACAATCAATTTTATTCATTCATACAAATTCTTAACTGTAAATCACCAATTTCTATACAGTGTCCAACAAAAGTCTACATACCCCACAATATTTCCGGAATTTTCAAAATAAAAAATTATTACAGTAAAAATGTTATTTAAACATTTCTAACTATTCTTACTAATTATATATATGAGAGATGAAAACACCTCTGCCATCTCCCATTGCATATAAATAAAAAGATGGCAGTTCATGCCTCAACAAAAGTCCATATACACAATTCATAAATTCAATATTATAATAATACTTACTAGTTAGGGTGGGTAAATCTTAATATTTACAAATTTATTAGTTATAGTTGAAACGTGAATATAGACGGATTTAGTTAACAATTTATTATTATTTAAAATGCTTCACCAAAGAAAGGAAATTCCTGTGTCAGAACGCACATTAATAGTTAAATAAATAATCAAGGATTTCCATATCGTAACATTGCAAACATTAATCAAAGAAGCCACGCAAGATATCCTTTCCCACCGAGATAAAAGACAGATTTTCAGGGTGTGTGCAAACTTTTGTTCGCCACTGTATGTACATGTATCAAAATTCAATTCATTCAACACATCTTCTTCTTCATTTATTTACTTTTTTCCTAATAAAATCCTTCAACAAACAATCCCATCAACTTCAACTAAATTATTAAACAGAAAAAAAAAATAATCACAAATTTATTTCTATTCAAAAATTACAATTAAATGTACATTGCTTCCCGTACGATCCGCTTGTATTCTCCCTTACTAGTCAAATGCCTCTTCACCGGGCTGGGGTCGGGATTTATACTCCCTCCTTCTTACTTCACCACCCTTCTTTCCTAAAACAATTCAACATTATTTATTTCTTCAAATACTCACTTAATCATTTATTCTCATTTACTTTCTTCAAAAATCATACATGCATCTCCTACTTACCACTTCATTTATAACAACTGTTTCTCTTAGAATTATATTAACAACATTTCCATTATATTCAATCTACATATGTAAATAGAATATCTACTTTCTTTCTCCTCTTCTTCTTTAACTACATCAACTCATTTATCTTTTATTCTCACAAAAAATCATCACAAACATACCAACATAACCAATACAAGAAAACACAAACTTCTTTACTACTCTTTAACAAAAACTTACAGTTTAAAAAGTTAAGTATAAGGGTTGATTAAACGCCAAAAGGTACACAAATCAGCTAGTACCCAACATTTCATTAATACTTCATTGATATTATTTTAAGTAATTTTACTACATTAATTTTCATTAATATTTTTTTGAATTTATTAGATGTTTCACAGACCCTTATGCTGGCCATTTTCATCTACAAAATATTTGTTCAAGTAGAACACCATTTAACTTAGATTGATTGTAATATCTAATCAACAAACTATTAATCACAGGTTAAAAAGAAAAACTTTATTAAAAAAAATAAAAAAAAAATATGAGGCTAGAAAATTCAAAAACTTTTTTAAAAAAATGCTTACACCAACATTCATCAATGATTTCATTTATTTATTTTTATTTTTAAATAAAAATCGTCGGTTTAAGTTCATTCTTCGATTAAAGTAATTGTTACTTTATGTAGTAGTCAAAAGTTTATAATAATAGGTAATAATTAATCTGGCTTTATCGTAAATAATATAGTTTTCTCCAATTACATTCTCCATCTAGGTATTCTTCCCACAGTGTTATATATTTGGAATATAAGATAAATAAGATATGCATATTTTTATGACAGCTAACATAATTATTCCAGTATTTTACTATAAGTAAAATTAGGGAGACTACATTAAATTAAAATTGAGAAATGAATAATTATTGTTGAATAATTTACTTGATATTACCTACGCGTTATTTGTGCTCACAAATACTTCGGAAAGACGAATTCTAGACTGAAATATTATTTTAAATCCGTGATTCAAATTTAAATAGTAGCCGACTCTGCCTTTGCCTTTTTCTACTTTAACGTGCATGTACATACATATATGTGACTTCTCAGAATAAAGAGCATAATAAAGATAAATCAGAAGAATAATTTGGAATAAAGCTAAAATAAAGTACCTATTTAATTACAAAGATATAATATACATTTTATCATAATTATAACAAAAAAATAAAATATTATGAATAAAAAAAGGGAAGGGATTAGCTATGCGGTTAGCGTATTGGATTCCCACGTGGAGGTTCCGCGTTTTAATCCAGCTGCAGACCCTTAGATTTTCTCTTTCTAAGAGCTTCTTACAGCTCACTGTCCGGGTGATGGACAGTGTTGTCTGTAACGAGAGAACACTGTCCGGAGGCCGGCAGTGCACTGAAAAAAGCTCCGGGCGCCTATAACCTTAGATGTTGAGGCGACTTAAATGATAAAAAAAAAAGAAAAAGAAAATGAATGAACTGGCCAGCATAAGGGTTTGTGAAACATCTAATAAATTCAAAAAAATATTAATGAAAATTAATGTAGTAAAATTACTTAAAATAATATCAATGAAGTATTAATGAAATGTTGGGTACTCGCTGATTTGTGTACCTTTTGGCATTTAATAAACCCTTATACTTAACATTTTAAACTGTAAGTTTTTGTTAAAGAGATTTTTGTACCTTTTGGATAGATTTTCCTTTTTGTATGTTTTGCAAAGTTACATATCTGCTTTACAGATTTTATTAAAATTGGGAATAATAAATTTTAATTTTATCATTATAACCTGAAAAGGTGTTAAGTCGGAGTTACTACCACTGGAGAGATCTTTTTAAAGAATGATTATAGTTGCGGTCCCCAAACCATCCTCAATAACAATTTTTTTGAGAAAGCGTTTTGAATAAAATAGGAAGGTAATTTATATGTAAATAGCAAAATTAAACTGCGATTTCAGTCCTTCCCTTTAAGAGGAGTAAGAAAAATAAACTGCGATTACAGTACTTCTCCCTAAAAGGCAAAGATTTTGAACGGAACGACAATTCATTGATGAAAATCGGTTCACTCATTGAAAATTTTAACGATTGCAGTACTTCCTCTTAGTAGGTGAAAGAGCATGATGACACTTCACAGCCACGTAGAGGAGCTATAACCGCTTCTTCTTGCTAAATTTTATCAAAATCGGACTAAGCGTTATAGAAATATTGGTAATAATACTTTTAGAAAGGGTCCTTATTTGGGTGGGGCAAACTCCCCTCCTTATGAGGCACGGCGTCGAGACTTTTAAAGTGCAAATCTGCACAAAATTTCGATTCGAATGACACTTCATTCATGAAAATCGGTTCACGAGTCGATAATTTGCAACGATTGCTATACTTCCCCTTAAAAAGTGTAAGAGCTGATCGTCGCTTTAATGTTACGTAGGGGAGCCCTAACCCCATCACCCTACCATATTTTATCAAAATCGGGCCAAGATTTACAAAGTAATTAAAACTGTCCGGTAGGACAGTTGTATAAGGGTTGATCGTCAAAAACTGCACGAAAAAGCGTAACGTTAAAAAACACCCAACTTTGACAATTTTTTTCTCTTTTTCTATAAAAGATAAAATTCCCAAATTTTCTTTAAAATATAGGGCAAACCCTCCTTTATAACTGTAATTTTTTTGCAACCCCCCAGACCTAATAGATTTTGAGAAAAAAGTTGCCGAAAATGAGCAAAAACGGCATTTTTAAAAAAATGCTTACACCAACATACATCAATGATTTCGATTATTTTATTTTTAATAAAAATCGTCTGTTTAAGTTTATTCTTCGATTAAAGTAATTGTTATTTTATGTAGTAGTCAAACGTTTATAATAATAGGTAATAATTATCTGGCTTTATCGCAAATAATATAGTTTTCTTCAATCACACTCTCAATGTAGCTGTTCTTCTCACAATGTTATATATATGTTATGTAATATAAAATAAATAAGTATTGCATACTTTTAGGACAGCTAATTATTCCAGTATTTTACTGTAAGTAAAATTAAATTACAATTGAGAAATGAATAATTGTTGTTGAATAATCTACTTGTTATTAACTGTGTGTTGTTTGTGCTCACGAATATTTCGGTAAAACGAATTCAAGTCTGAAATATTGTTTTAAATCCTCCGTGATTCAAATTTAAACAGTAGCCGTCTCTAACTTTGTCTTTTTCTACTTTAACATGCATGTATAAGATGTGACAACTTCAGAATAAAGGGCATATTAAAGATAAATCAGAAGAATAATTTGGAATAGAGTTAAAATAAAGTACCTATTTAAAAACTAAGATATAATATACATTTTATCATGATTATAACCAAATAATATTATGAACGAACTGGCCAGCATCTGTGGCATCTAATAAATTCTAAAAAATGTGAAGGAAAAGTTATTGCAGCAAAATTACTTAAATTATATCAACTAAGCTTGAATGAAATGTTGGGTACTTGCTGATTTGTGTACCTTTTGGCGTTTAATCAACCCTTATACTTAACTTTTTAAACTGTAAGTTTTTGTTAAAGAGATTAGTAATAATAATTTTGGAGAGGGCCTTACATAAAGGGGGCTAACTCCTCTCCCATTCGATGTACAGCATCGTGACCCCCAAAAGGCACATCTACATAAAATTTCGAATCGAATGACACCTCATTCATGAAAATCGGTTCGCGCGTTTAGGCGCTACGTTGTTTACAAAAAAGGTAACAACAACAAGAAGAAGAAGAAGAACAACTAGAAAAAGAACAATTTTTGAAAATGCCGTTTTTGCTCATTTTCAGCATCTTTTTTCTCAAAATCTATCAAATCTTGGTTGTTGCAAAAAAATTACAGCTATAAAGGAGGATTTGCCCTTTATTTTAAAGAAAATTTGGGAATTTTATCTTTTATAGAAAAAGAGAAAAAAATTGTCAAAGTTGGGTGTTTTTTAACGCTACGCTTTTTCGTGCAGTTTTTGATGATCAACCCATATACAACTGTCCTACCGGACAGTTTTAATACACAACTCCCATTACACTACAAACTAAAACTAATTAAAATTCAACTACATTTCAACACTAGCATACAACTTTTATTTCAATTACTATAAACAAACAAACAATTCTTCCTGCCAAACTTTATCAACAACAATCGCCCAAAAATTATTCTAAACCCATCAACAGGGGCCAGCTTTACTAAACGTTTTTCTCAATTATAAACTATAGTTATTTTGTGCACAGATCTAAAAAAGTAGAAGATATTAAGTGTTGAAAATTTTTTGGGTCATGAAATTCTGTAAAATTATAGCCGTTCTATATCTCCCACTGTGAACCACGTATTGATATGGAATTTTGTTCTCTTATACACTTTGTTTTTCTCAATTATAAACTATTGTTATTTTGTGCACAGATCTAAAAAAGTAGAAGACATGAAGTGTTGAAAATTTTTTGGGTCATAAAATTCTGTAAAATTATAGCCGTTCTATATCTCCCACTGTGAATCACGTATTGATATGGAATTTTGTTCTCTTGTACACTTTGTTTTTCTCAAATATAAACTATAGTTACTTTGGCCACAAATCTAAAAATGTAAAAGATATGAAGGGTTGAAATTTTTTTGGGTCATGAAATTCTGTAAAATTATGGTCGTTCTATATCTCCCACTGTGAACCACGTATTGGTATGGAATTTTGTTCCCTTGTACACTTTGTTTTTCACAAATATAAACTATAGTTACTTTGTGCACAAATCTAAAAAGGTAGAAGATATAAAGGGTTGAAAATGTTATGGGTCATGAAATTCTGTAAAATTATAGTCGTTCTATATCTTCTACAGTGAACCACGTATTGCTATGGAATTTTGTTCTCTTGTACACTTTGTTTTCTCAATTATAAACTATAGTTACTTTGTGCAAAGATCTAAAAATATAAAAGATATAAAGAGTTGAAAATTTTTTGGGTCATGAAATTCTGTAAAATTATGGTCGTTCTATATCTTCTACAGTGAACCACGTATTGCTATGGAATTTTGTTCTCTTGTACACTTTGTTTTCTCAATTATAAACTATAGTTACTTTGTGCAAAGATCTAAAAATATAAAAGATAAAAAGGGTTGAAAATTTTTTGGGTCATGAAATTCTGTAAAATTATGGCCGTTCTATATCTACCACTGTGAACCACGTATTGGTATGGAATTTTGTTCTATTGTACACGTTGTTTTTCTCAATTATAAACTATTGTTATTTTGTGCACAGATCTAAAAAGGTAGAAGATATAAAGTGTTGAAAATTTTGTGGGTGATGAAATTCTGTAAAATTATGGCCGTTCTATATCTCCCACCGTGAACAACATATTCGTATGGAATTTTGTTCTCTTGTACACTTCATTTTGCTGAAATATAAACTATAGTTACTTGGTGCACAAATCTAAAAAGGTAGAAGATATAAAGTGTTGAAAATTTTTTGGGTCATGAAATTCTGTGAAATTATGGCCGTTCTATATCTACCACTGTGAACCACGTATTGGTATGGAATTTTGTTCTCTTGTACACTTTGTTTTTCTGAAATATAAACTATAGTTACTTGGTGCACAAATCTAAAAAGGTAGAAGATATAAAGGGTTGAAAATTTTTTGGGTCATGATTTTCTGTAGAATTATGGCCGTTCTATATCTACCACTGTGAACCACGTATTGGTATGGAATTTTGTTCTCTTGTACACTTTGTTTTTCTCAATTATAAACTATAGTTATTTTGTGCACAGATCTAAAAAGGTAGAAAATATAAAGTGTTGAAAATTTTGTGGGTCATGAAATTCTGTAAAATTATGGTCGTTCTATATCTCCCACGGAAACGCCCGTATTGGTATGGAATTTTGTTCTCTTGTACACTTTGTTTTTCTCAATTATAAACTATAGTTATTTTGTGCACAGATCTAAAAAGGTAGAAGATATGAAGGGATGAAAATTTTTTGGGTCATGAAATTCTGTAAAATTATGGTCGTTCTATATCTCCCACTGTGAACCACGTATTGGTATGGAATTTTGTTCCCTTGTACACTTTGTTTTTCACAAATATTAACTATAGTTACTTTGTGCACAAATCTAAAAAGGTAGAAGATATAAAGGGTTGAAAATGTTATGGGTCATGAAATTCTGTAAAATTATAGTCGTTCTATATCTTCTACAGTGAACCACGTATTGCTATGGAATTTTGTTCTCTTGTACACTTTGTTTTCTCAATTATAAACTATAGTTACTTTGTGCAAAGATCTAAAAATATAAAAGATATAAAGAGTTGAAAATTTTTTGGGTCATGAAATTCTGTAAAATTATGGTCGTTCTATATCTTCTACAGTGAACCACGTATTGCTATGGAATTTTGTTCTCTTGTACACTTTGTTTTCTCAATTATAAACTATAGTTACTTTGTGCAAAGATCTAAAAATATAAAAGATAAAAAGGGTTGAAAATTTTTTGGGTCATGAAATTCTGTAAAATTATGGCCGTTCTATATCTACCACTGTGAACCACGTATTGGTATGGAATTTTGTTCTATTGTACACGTTGTTTTTCTCAATTATAAACTATTGTTATTTTGTGCACAGATCTAAAAAGGTAGAAGATATAAAGTGTTGAAAATTTTGTGGGTGATGAAATTCTGTAAAATTATGGCCGTTCTATATCTCCCACCGTGAACAACATATTCGTATGGAATTTTGTTCTCTTGTACACTTCATTTTGCTGAAATATAAACTATAGTTACTTGGTGCACAAATCTAAAAAGGTAGAAGATATAAAGTGTTGAAAATTTTTTGGGTCATGAAATTCTGTGAAATTATGGCCGTTCTATATCTACCACTGTGAACCACGTATTGGTATGGAATTTTGTTCTCTTGTACACTTTGTTTTTCTGAAATATAAACTATAGTTACTTGGTGCACAAATCTAAAAAGGTAGAAGATATAAAGGGTTGAAAATTTTTTGGGTCATGATTTTCTGTAGAATTATGGCCGTTCTATATCTACCACTGTGAACCACGTATTGGTATGGAATTTTGTTCTCTTGTACACTTTGTTTTTCTCAATTATAAACTATAGTTATTTTGTGCACAGATCTAAAAAGGTAGAAAATATAAAGTGTTGAAAATTTTGTGGGTCATGAAATTCTGTAAAATTATGGTCGTTCTATATCTCCCACGGAAACGCCCGTATTGGTATGGAATTTTGTTCTCTTGTACACTTTGTTTTTCTCAATTATAAACTATAGTTATTTTGTGCACAGATCTAAAAAGGTAGAAGATATGAAGGGATGAAAATTTTTTGGGTCATGAAATTCTGTAAAATTATGGTCGTTCTATATCTCCCACTGTGAACCACGTATTGGTATGGAATTTTGTTCCCTTGTACACTTTGTTTTTCACAAATATAAACTATAGTTACTTTGTGCACAAATCTAAAAAGGTAGAAGATATAAAGGGTTGAAAATGTTATGGGTCATGAAATTCTGTAAAATTATAGTCGTTCTATATCTTCTACAGTGAACCACGTATTGCTATGGAATTTTGTTCTCTTGTACACTTTGTTTTCTCAATTATAAACTATAGTTACTTTGTGCAAAGATCTAAAAATATAAAAGATATAAAGAGTTGAAAATTTTTTGGGTCATGAAATTCTGTAAAATTATGGTCGTTCTATATCTTCTACAGTGAACCACGTATTGCTATGGAATTTTGTTCTCTTGTACACTTTGTTTTCTCAATTATAAACTATAGTTACTTTGTGCAAAGATCTAAAAATATAAAAGATAAAAAGGGTTGAAAATTTTTTGGGTCATGAAATTCTGTAAAATTATGGCCGTTCTATATCTACCACTGTGAACCACGTATTGGTATGGAATTTTGTTCTATTGTACACGTTGTTTTTCTCAATTATAAACTATTGTTATTTTGTGCACAGATCTAAAAAGGTAGAAGATATAAAGTGTTGAAAATTTTGTGGGTGATGAAATTCTGTAAAATTATGGCCGTTCTATATCTCCCACCGTGAACAACATATTCGTATGGAATTTTGTTCTCTTGTACACTTCATTTTGCTGAAATATAAACTATAGTTACTTGGTGCACAAATCTAAAAAGGTAGAAGATATAAAGTGTTGAAAATTTTTTGGGTCATGAAATTCTGTAAAATTATGGCCGTTCTATATCTACCACTGTGAACCACGTATTGGTATGGAATTTTGTTCTCTTGTACACTTTGTTTTTCTGAAATATAAACTATAGTTACTTGGTGCACAAATCTAAAAAGGTAGAAGATATAAAGGGTTGAAAATTTTTTGGGTCATGATTTTCTGTAGAATTATAGCCGTTCTATATCTACCACTGTGAACCACGTATTGGTATGGAATTTTGTTCTCTTGTACACTTTGTTTTTCTCAATTATAAACTATAGTTATTTTGTGCACAGATCTAAAAAGGTAGAAAATATAAAGTGTTGAAAATTTTGTGGGTCATGAAATTCTGTAAAATTATGGTCGTTCTATATCTCCCACGGAAACGCCCGTATTGGTATGGAATTTTGTTCTCTTGTACACTTTGTTTTTCTCAATTATAAACTATAGTTATTTTGTGCAAAGATCTAAAAAGGTAGAAGATATAAAGTGTTGAAAATTTTTTGGGTCATGAAATTCTGTAAAATTATAGCCGTTCTATATCTACCACTGTGAACCACGTATTCGTATGGAATTTTGTTCTCTTATACACTTTATTTTTCTCAATTATAAACTATAGTTATTTTGTGCACAGATCTAAAAAAGTAGAAGATATAAAGGGATGAAAATTTTTTGGGTCATGAAATTCTGTAAAATTATGGCCGTTCTATATCTACCACTGTGAACCACGTATTGGTATGGAATTTTGTTCTATTGTACACTTTGTTTTTCTCAATTATAAACTATTGTTATTTTGTGCACAGATCTAAAAAGGGAGAAGATATGAAGTGTTGAAAATTTTTTGGGTCATGAAATTCTGTAAAATTATAGTCGTTTTATATCTTCTACTGTGAACCACGTATTGCTATTGAATTTTGTTCTCTTGTACACTTTGATTTTCTCAATTATAAACTATAGTTATTTAGTGCACAGATCTAAAAAGGTAGAAGATATGAAGGGATGAAAATTTTTTGGGTCATGAAATTCTGTAAAATTATGGTTTTCTATATCTTCCACTGTGAACCACGTATTGGTATGGAATTTTGTTTTCTTGTACACTTTGTTTTCTCAATTATATACTATAGTTACTTTGTGCACAAATCTATAAAGGTAGAAGATATGAAGGGTTGAAAATTTTTTGGGTCATGAACTTCTGTAAAATTATGGTCGTTCTATATCTCCCACTGTGAACCACGTATTGGTATGGAATTTTGTTTTCTTGTACACTTTGTTTTTCTCAATTTTAAACTATAGTTATTTAGTGCACAGATCTAAAAAGGTAGAAGATATGAAGGGATGAAAATGTTTTGGGTCATGAAATTCTGTAAAATTGTTGCCGTTCTATATCTCTCACTGTGAACCAAGTATTGATATGGAATTTTGTTCTCTTATACACTTTGTTTTTCTCAATTATAAACCATAGTTATTTTGTGCACAGATCTAAAATGGTAGAAGGTATAAAGAGATGAAAATTTTTTGGGTCATGAAATTCTGTAAAATTATGGCCGTTCTATATCTCCCACTGTGAACCACGTATTGGTATGGAATTTTGTTCTATTGTACACTTTGTTTTTCTCAATTATAAACTATTGTTATTTTGTGCACAGACGTAATCACTAGTTACTACTTTTGCGCGTTTCTCCACATATTCAAACTAGTGATGGGCAGAACGAGTCCGCGTTTGGGGTCGTTGGATTTGAATCAGTTCCAGGTTGGAATCGATTCCAACAACTCGTTCACTGATTCCAGTCTGTATTTTCCCTATGCATTAGTACAAATGTCACGCATTGTAATTAAATAAATCATTAAAAGTTAGCTTTTCCAGTTAATAACAAAACTATATTTCTTTAACACACATTAAGTAGTTCCCTAATTTCCAATTGATCTGATAAATATAAAATTAACAACGTAACCAAATATTAACAAAAATAGGCTAGTCAAATATAAAAATTAAAGCAACTGCAGTTTTGTCGTTATCTAGCTTGACCACTGGAGTTAACTTGATTCAAGAAGAAAAACGGAAATGGGTAGGAAATTATTCCCATAAAAAAAAATTATAACCCTTCAAACGAAATGATAATTACTCATAAAGAAAGAAATATTTACTAACTATGAATTGAATATCAAGCTTTTAAAATATCTTATTATCTTACAAAAAGAAAAAGCTGTGTGCCAAATCTTTAACTTAGCGGCTGGACGCTCTTTCTCTTATCTTCATTGGCGAAAGTTAAATCGTGTACATGTCACGACGACGATCAAAGTAATAATGAGCTAAAAAATAGTATTACCTAACTGGTTTACTTACTACTGTATCCCTCCCACTCTATCACCTATTTCACAAACATTCGTCGATTGGAAATAGGTTTTAGTTAAATATTCGTTTCATTTGAAAACAAAAAACATTATAACGCTTTTTCAAGATGTTTTTAATTTTTAAAAATTTGTTTTTGTCCATTTCTCTTATAAAATACGAAGAATTTCTAATAAAATATAATATACAAACACAAATGATCTAGAATGCAGGTGGAATCAGTCGTCGTTGCCATGGCAATGGAACCGTTTAACAACTCCGGTTCCAGCTCCAGCATTTTCTATTGGCTAGATTCAGTGAACGAAAAAATGGACGAGTCCGGTTTCAAAAGGATTTAAATCACCCGGAGTTAACTCCACCAATTCCAGTGGATTTAACCAATGAAATTGCTGGTGTTGGGCCGGAGTCGTTAAACGGTTCCATTACCATGGTAACGACGACTGACTCCACCTGCACTCTAGATCATTCTGTGTTTGTATATTATATTTTATTTGAAATTCTTCGTATTTTATAAGAGTAATGGACAAAAACAAATTTTTAAAAATTAAAAACATCTTGAGAAAACGTTGTATTTTTTTTTGTTTTCAAATGAAACGAATATTTAACTACAACCTGTTTAGAAATTAACAAAATAATAAAATGAATATTATTTTAGAATTGATATTCTAAAAAAACCTTGGAACTTATTTTATCCTTCAAGCATCTTTATTTAAGCTCGCCAGGTTTTGTATTTTGGTGTGGATTCCTCTTACAAGTTGGAATGTGTCAGTGAACTTCTACATAGTAGCCTGAAGTCAGTTTTATTTTAGTGTAAACGACTACAGTATTAATTATTTTCATTTTAATTTGCCTCAATTTTTTTGGGCGGGGCGGAATCACTTTTTTTAAAAATAGGGATTTGAATCAACTCGTTCCACTGGAACGAGTCCGCTCTAATAGCCCATAACTAATTCAAACACTTGTTGAACCTTTACTTGTTTAATAATGTATTAAAATGGTAGAAAAGCTAGTGTATTGATAATAGAAACACATTAAGCTTGAATATAATAATAAATAACATTTATTACTTGCAATAAGTACTAATTATTTAACAAACAGGAGTAATATCACTTTTTGTAGATCTAAGTCTTTTAAATAGTATCATATAAATTGGTAGTTGATAGTTGATTCACTATTGAATAAATAACGTAATATTCATCTTTATTGATTGTAATAATTACTAATTTCACGTAAATAGCAAAAAAAAAAAAAAAGTCAAAACAGCGTAATAATTAAAATAAACTTACTTGCATTAGACGCCATAATAATAATATTTATTTACAAAACTTTAAATATGTACACAAATTTGAAATGAAATTGAGGTTTCAAGCTTAGCGCCTATATACACCCATCAAATTATTTAGTTCAGTTTAAAGGAACATATTTACATATTAAGGAAAAAAATTAAAAAAACCTTAGCTTGATATACAGGTGGGTGTTACAAAAGATGCTTTAAGCGTTTATATTTATATTTTTTATAACTGAGAGAGTTTATATTGTAATTAACAATGGGTACTATGTGTGGGTACGGACTATTGTAACAAGTGGAGACGAATTTTTCTAAAAGACAGTAAACAGTAGTGGAGATGCTAGGAACGTCAATTACTGCGTGCATGTAGTCTATGGGCGTCCATCTGGGAAATGAACCAATCAATCTCAGGCATTTGTTTTGCACTCTCTGTATTTTATTATGATTGGTTATGCAAGTTTGAGACCAGACAGGGGCTGCATAGAGGAGTATAGGTCGAATGTAGAGATAGTATATTAATTTTTTATTTTGGAAGTCCAAGGATGAGTGTCTATTAAGCAAGGAGAACAGACTGCACATAACGCCTAGCGCCTTATTACATACATTATTCACATGCTTTGTGTACGTTAGTTTTGAGTCTAAAGTTAATCCTAAGTATTTAACTTCTTTTCGCCATGGTAGAGAGACTCCATTTACTGTAACAATATGGTTGATTGTGGGTCTTCTTCGAGAGAATAGAATTAGCTCCGTTTTAGTGTGGTTAGGTTTGATTCTCCACTTTTTAAAGTACTTGAAACTTTTAGCAAGAGCTATTGACAAATGATTGGCTATAGTGTCAATTCTGAAGGAGGATATGAAAAAGGAAGTGTCATCGGCAAACAACGCACTACTGGCTTTAAGTTTAATTTTGGTTAAATCATTAATAAAAATGTTAAAGAGAGTTGGTCCAAGGACCGAACCTTGCGGCACACCGGCTAAAATTGGCCTGAGGTTAGAAGTAGCATCATCAACTGCTACGCAAAATTTCCTGCTAGTCAAATAGCTTTTGACAAAGTAAATTAAGTATTTAGGGAAGTCATTCTGGATCATCTTATAGATTAGGCCATCATGCCAAACACAATCGAAAGCCTTCTCAACATCGATCAATGCCATTCCTGTGTGCTTGTTCACATTAAATCCGTCCGCAATGATGTCCGTGACTCTTGCTAGCTGTGCAGTAGTGGAGTGAAAAGATCTAAATCCGTATTGCACTTGAGATAGTAAATTATTACTTTCAATAAATGCATTTAGTCTCTTTAGTACAACACGTTCAACGACTTTACTAAGGCAGGGTAATAAAGAGATTGGTCGATAACTACTGGGTAGAGAGTGATCTTTTCCAGGCTTGGGGAGGACAATCACTTTTGCAGTTTTCCAAATTTCTGGAAAATATCCAAACATTAAAATATAGTTAATTATCTTAGTCAAGTGAATTAAACACTTGCGAGATATATTTTTAATTATTCGTGACTGAATACCATCTACACCAGGAGCCTTGTTATCTTTTAATTTGGAAATAATATTTCTGATTTCTTTCGGAGAAGTTAATTTGCAGGTGTCGTGTTTTACAGTTGGAATAAAAAACTCTTTGTTCGTAGATATTACACTACGGGTGAACGAAGGAACGCCTAGATCTGCGTTCCTGATGTGAACATTCTGAAAGAAGTCGGCCAACGTCGAAGCTTTATGGTGAGAACTAAAGGCATAGCTGTTTAGAGAGGTGGTCTGAGGATTATTATTTAAAGAGAGTGGCGGTATGTTAGGCGTTCCTTTGCGGACTCCTTTAACAATTCTGTAAAGTTTATTATCATGGGTAGATAGCTGCGAAAGAAAGTTGTTCCAGCTAGCGTTTCTGTGCAGTTGCAAAAGTCTTGATATCAAGGATATAAGTTTATTTAGCGTTCTCTTAATTCAGGAGTGACGGTACTTAGAAAACGCCTTTTTGACAATGTTTTTAATTTTTATACATAGCAGGATTAGAGGAAGTAATTCTTCAGATTTACTCCTTGATTTTTTAAGCGGAATTGAATCCAATGCAGCCGTTAATAGTATGGTTTGGAGGTTGGTCGCTAATGTGTCAATATCGTGATAGTTAGTTATGATTGGATTAATATCTAATTTTTCGTCCACCAAGGACCTAAATTTTTCCAATCAGCAGCTTTAAAGTTGAAAGCTTTCTCCGATTGAAGTTCATTTACTTTGTTCGTTAAATTAAAAATGACAGGGTTATGGTCAGAAGAGAGAGCACTGTGAGAGGTTGTTGTAATACTAAAATTACAGTTTTTTATTAGGGCGAAATCAAGCACACTAGGACGCGCATTTGATCGATCAGGAAAGTAGGTAGGCTTATCAGGTGCTAAAATTCCAATACCGAATTTAAAAGAGAATTCAAGCAGACATTTACCACTTCGGTTATTAGTGAAGCAATTCCAAGCAGCATGTTTACAATTTAAATCACCCACCAATATTACATGCTTGTGCAAATCAAAAAGCATACGCAAATCTCTACAGTCAAGTCTGAGAGATGGTGACAGATATGCCGACAGTATTAGGAGCTCTATATTTTCAAACTCTACCATGACACCAACAGCTATTAATGATTTCAATGGAGGAAGTAGTATAGGAAAATGTTTAATATTTTTTTTAATTAATAAAGCCACTCCTCTACCTGTGTCATTTCTATAAGTTGAGTAGCCATTAGATTTCAGTTTATGCTTACATTTTAATAGGGTTTCACAAAGTGCAATAATGTCGATATTGTACTTTTGAATATAATGAGATAATTCTAGGAACTTGTTAATAACGGATCTAGCGTTCCAGCTCATTATTTTAACTAAGGGCATCATATTAAACTAAATATAAAATCTGCTAGAATACTGACTTTACTTAAGGTATCGGGTGCTTGTTTTAGCCTTTCTAAACAATTTTTAAGACCTGAGAGGATATTTAGAAGATTGAAAGAAGAAAAGAAAGATTTAATTTCATGCAATAATTGTATGATTGAAAAATCAGAAGCATTGTTATCTGAGGCTGGGCTTTTCCAAGCAGTAGCAGAAGTATGGGAGAAATTGTTGGACCTCCCAGAAGGACCCCATGCTGAGTTAGTTGGTGCAGTAATATTAGAGAAACTTGATTTTGGTAGAGAAGGAAAGTCAGAAGCATTTAAAAGAAATGGAGGCTTAGAAGATAACTTCCTTTCAGCAGTCATTGAAGGGCGTGCTTTAAGATGTTTCTGTAGTACAGGGCAACCCTGGTGGTTAGCAGCGTGGCCGCCGTTACAGTTCACACAAACTGGAGGACTATCAGGAGTTGGACAATTTACCGTAAGATGAGTTCCGGCACATGTCAAACACTTGGGATTGCGATAGCAATTTTTGGCAATGTGATTAAAAGACTGACACTTGTAACACTGAGTGACTCCAGAAAAGTTTTTATATCGTTCCCAGTTGATGATACAACCGCATACCTTTTTGTTATTAATTATTTCATTAATCTTCACTGAATTATCAAAGGTGACAATGAACAGTGGATACTTAGTAATTCGACCAGTCATTTCTTTTTTCGACATCTGCGTAATCTTAACAGGCATAACATTTTTATCAGCCAGGTCTTGTTTAATTTCTTCACACGTGACGTTTGGTGGTATATTTCTAAGAACTAGTGTATGTTTTAGTTCATCTGCTAGTGTGTACGTGTGATACTCCAATTGGCAGAAGTAACTTCTTGTATAATTTTTTTGTAGTCACCTTTACATTTAGCAAGAAAAATTAATCGGTTACCTCTACATTTGAGATTAAAATCTTGTTTACATGCAGATCTCAGGGCTTTTAAAGAGGCACTGTGATCTTTGATGTAACTGTACACCACTATTGGAGGAATCCGTTCAGGCTTTTTCACAGTAGACGCTCTAGATACAGGAGGAGGAGGAGAGTCCTCATCCATGCTTTCCAAATCCGATAGAGGTTCATAGCTATTATCAGTACTCACTGTAATTTCAAAACTGTTGTCTTCTTTCCTACGCTTTTTAGAATCAACCTGCGATTCAGCCATAGGTTTAGATTTAACCGCATTATTAAAACTGTCCGGTAGGACAGTTGTATAAGGGTTGATCGTCAAAAACTGCACGAAAAAGTGTAACGTTGAAAAACACCCAACTTTGACAATTTTTTTCTCTTTTTCTATAAAAGATAAAATTCCCAAATTTTCTTTAAATTATAGGACAAACCCTCCTTTATAACTGAAATTTTTTTGCAACAACATAGATGTAATAGGTTTCGAGAAAAAAGTTGCCGAATATGAGCAAAAACGGCATTTTCAGAAATTGTTGTTGTTCTTCTTGTTGTTGTTGTTACCTTTTTTGTAAACCGCGTACCGCCTAAACGCGTGAACCGATTTTCATGAATGAGGTGTCATTCGATTCGGAATTTTTTGTAGATGTGCCTTTTGGGGGTCTCGACGCTGTACATCGAATGGGAGAGGAGTTAGCCCCCTTTATGTAATAAGGCCCCCTCCAAAATTATTATTTCTAATAATTTCTCTGTAAATCTTGGCCCGATTTTGATAAAATTTGGTAGGATGATAGGGTTAGGGCTTCCCTATGTACCATTAAAGCGACGATCTGCTCTTACACTTGTTAAGAGGAAGTATAACAATCTTTCAAATTATCGAGACGTGAACCGATTTTCTTGAATAAAGTGTCATTCGAATCAAAATTTTGTACAGATTTGTACTTTAAAAGTCTCGACGCCATGCCTCATAAGGAGGGGAGTTTGCCCTACCCAAATAAGGCCCTTTCTAAAACTATTATTACCAATATTTCTATAAAGCTTAGTCCGATTTTGATAAAATTTAGCACGAAGAAGTGATTAAAGCTCCTCTACGTGGCTGTGAAGTGCCATCATGCTCTTACGCCTACCAACAGGAAGTACTGCAATCGTTAAAATTATCAATGAGTGAACCGATTTACATCAATGAATTGTCGTTCGATTCAAAATCTTTGCCTTTTAGGGACAAGTACAGTAATCGCAGTTTATTTTCTTGCTCCTCTTAAAAGGAAGTACTGAAATCGCAGTTTAATTTTGCTATTTACGTACAAATACCTTCCTATTTTATTCAAAACGCTTTCTCAAAAAAATTGTTATTGAGGATGGTTTGGGGACCGCAATTATAATCATTCTTTAAAAAGATCTCTCCAGTAGTTACGGTTCCGACTTAACGCCTTATCAGGTTATAATGATAGAATTGCTTATACCAAATTTTAAAAAAAATCTGTAAAGCAGATATGTAACTTTGCAAAATAGACAAAAAGAAAAATCTATCCAAAAGGTACAAAAATCTCCTTAACAAAAACTTACAGTTTAAAAAGTTAAGTATAAGGGTTGATTAAACGCCAAAAGGTACACAAATCAGCAAGTACCCATCATTTCATTTATACTTCATTGATATGATTTAAGTAATTTTACTGCATTAACTTTTCCTTCACATTTTTAGAATTTATTAGATGTCACAGACCCTTATGCTGGCCAGTTCATTCATAATATTTTTTTGTTATAATTATGATAAAATGAGTTCTGAATTATTCTGAGTAGTCACATATACATCCATGTTAAAGTAGAAAAAGACAAAGTCAGAGTCAGCCACTGTTTAAATTTGAATCACGAAGGATTTAAAACAATATTTCAGTCTTGAATTCGTCTTACCGAAATATTCGTGAGCACAAATAACACACAGTTAATAACAAGTAGATTATTCAACAATAATTATTCATTTCTCAATTGTAATTTATTTTAGTCCCCCTAATTTTACTTATAGTAAAATACTGGAATAATTAGCTGTCCTAAAAATATGCATATCTTATTTATTTTATATTACATATATACAACATTGTGGGAAGAACATCTAGATTGAGAATGTAATTGAAGAAAACTATATTATTTGCGATAAAGCCAGATAATTATTACCTATTATTATAAACGTTTCACTACTTCATAAAATAACAATTACTTTAATCGAAGAATGAACTTAAACCGACGATTTTTATTTAAAAATAAAAATAAATAAAATGAAATCATTGATGTATGTTGGTGTAAGCATTTTTTTAAAAAAAGTTTTTGAAATCTTTAGCCTAATTTTTTTTTTCTTTATAACCTGTAATTAATAGTTTGATTATTATAGATAAATAGATATTACAATCTACAGTCTAGAACAAATATTTTGTAGATGAAAATGGCCAGCATAAGGGTCTGTGACATCTAATAAATTCTAAAAATGTGAAGGAAAAGTTAATGCAGTAAAATTACTTAAATCATATCAATGAAGTATAAATGAAATGATGGGTACTTGCTGATTTGTGTACCTTTTGGCGTTTAATCAACCCTTATACTTAACTTTTTAAACTGTAAGTTTTTGTTAAGGAGATTAGGTAAAGTAGTATTACTGGACGAAACGCCACAAAGTGGCATTTTGCCTTAAAGCACTAATTAAATGTTAATTTGTTCAAAGATTTGTTCTCAAACACTAATAACACAAATAAACTAAGTTTTTCAAATAAACACACATTAAACAACAAAAAATTGATTTTTTTTTAAAGTAATCAAAATTTTAGCTTTTGCTAGCCCAAAGGCAAACCAGCTGATTGCATTAGACGCCAATTTCATCACAGGCTGTGCAATAAAAGTGGAAATTTAGGGCGCTTCCATTCTCTGGTAAGTGTGCTAAAAGAGACACCTGTGTTGATGATTCTACACTATCACTGCACAATACCAACAAAACGAAGCCCTGAAAAGGCCACTTGTTCATTAAACTAGGGAAGCTAGAAACACTGTACGCGGTAAATGAAGTAACAAGTAGCGCACGTAATAAAAAAAACTTCAAATTTAGGCAGATTTTCCAATGTATATTAGAAAACAGCCGGACCATAACGTAGACAAACTTTCTATTGGCTGAGTTCGTAACTCATAGCTTGTCAATTTTCCAAATATTGAAATAAGTAAATTTATGGTTTGAAATATTGTCAAATGTTGTTACAATGTGAAATAGTAAAGTGAAAAAACATTTATTACAAAAGGAATAAGAAATTATTGAATAATAATTAAAATATGGAATTTTCAATAAATAGAGATTGCAGTTGTGGCCGCTGGAGTCGTCTGCGTCAAGGGGGGGGAACTTTACTGCAGTACAAGTATTGTACGAACGTAGCCAATAGGAATTGAGATAGAGCCCTATATAAGACGGCCAGTTGACCGCTCTGGTCAGTCACTCAAAAATTTTTAAACCATCATCATCTCATGCAGAACATCTGCCAACGTGGGATTATACAGATAAGCCAGTAGTATCAAGTGAGAAGAGGCTTGCTGGCCATTGTTCGCCTGGATGAAGGCGCAGCGTGGGACTATAAAATTCGCCTGGACGAAGGCGCAACGTGGGACTTTAAAATTCGCCTGGACGAAGGCGCAACGTGGGACTTTAAAATTCGCCTGGACGAGGGCGCAACGTGGGAATACCACCTCATCTGTAACACCCCAGTGCTTGTTACTGGTGATATTTTTTAAATGTTCGCTGGGTCTTCGGACTCGGTGAACCCCCCCTCAACAAAGCTGTGGTGACACAGCACGCCTTAGAGTTGTTAGGGGCTAGCCCACTTGTGTGGTTTTGCATCTGGGCAAATCTGTTTTATACAGATTTGTTGCTGATCAGACAAGTGGGAATAGCAGAGAACAGTCCCCTGCTGACCTGTAAACACGTCTTTCGTTCTTTAAGAACAGACGTGTGTGGCTCAGTGTCTAGAGGCTGTGGCAGACCAAGTCGACTATAGGCAGTTTGGGACTTTGCCTCAGAGGTGTGGTAAACTCGCTGGCCAGTGGCACACGTGTCTTCGGGCCCAAGACTCGTGTGCTAAGTGGTCAGGAGTTCGTGCTAGTAACATTAGCTGCCCTGGACTCCTGCCTAGGCCAGTTGCAGTTTATCACATCTGTAATATTTGGCCCGCGCGCAGCAGGATGCGCCTTTACAGCGCGCGCTGCGCACGTTTTTTTAAAATTAAAACAGCTGCCGGCCAAGAAAAATTTTTTTGGGTTTCTTTTTCCAACACAACTTTCCCGCGCTTTTTTTAAAAGAACAAAAACCCAGCATAATCTACGAACAATATTTTTATTTGTCACTCAGTGCGACTCTGAGTTGAAAATTTGGAGAAGTATGTATACTAACATGTTTATGGCTACTTTTCCAACACAACTTTCCCGCGCTTTTTCAGATTCTACTTTTTTCGCGGTTTCTTTTTTCACAGGAACTTAACTGAAGTAACAACCTTTCATTCGCTAAGTGTGACTCTGAGTTGACAAATTTGAAGAAGTATTCAAGTGGGAAATATTGATTTGAAGTGAAGTGTCGTAAGTTCGACCCTGACTTCACTTGACAAGGATGATGATTCCCCCACCACTTGGCATTAAAGGTTCTTGGCCCTGAAAAGGACCCTTCGTTGTCCTAGCTGGTAGTACTGATCTTATCCGCTGGTGAACGTAGCTGCTTGTTAGGATGACAATATCTCATCTTCAGCCGCTCAGCTTGCTTCTTATTTTTTGAGTCTGCTAGCTAGCAGTGCATCCTTTTGCTATCTGCTTCCAAGCCTGGCCTCTTCTAACTTGATACTGCTGGCTTAAGGTGTTCCTGCTTTCCCTTCTTCTTCCTGTGATGTTACTCCTTTGATTGTTCTTGAACTGCAAGACCTGCAGATTATCAAGTAGTGCCCCTCCTGCTCCAATCAATCTTGCAACAGCAATTCTATCAGCCAAGCCACTTCTTCAATACACCTTTACATATTCCGCTTTTTCCAATTCATTAAATTACTCTACTTATATTTAACATCTAATAGTAAAATAGATAACATTACCAACTGCCTATAATCTAAGCCTCCAGCTCAATTACTCCAATGTTTTCATTGCTCTCTTCCTTCATTCATTCATAGGAAACGCTTTCTTCAATAATCATCCAACTATTTCTTTCTTTACTCTCTGCATTTCCATTATTTTCCAGCAAACATTCTAAACAATGAAAAACCCATTTCCCCCGTTAAGCTAGCTAATCCTTTCTAGAAGAGCACTAACTTTTTTTTTCTATATGTTGTTGGAAACTTTTACAATTTCCTTTGGGCTCTGTTTTTTAACTTCTATGAAATAATAGTAACTTACCTTTTATTATTTACACTTTCTTATACTTTGATTGGGCTCGCAAATGTCTCATTCCATTTAATGTTTTCTTTTATTACTCTTCAATTTACCTATTGCATTTGTCTTTGTCTTATTCAAAATTCTCTAAAATCATTTTTCATTGTTAATATCGCCTTTTTTAATAGTATACAGTCAACCTTTCAACGCATTATCCAACAAAGTCTATTGCCCCAATCTTTTCTCATTGATACAATGTTCTTACATAATAATTAAGTAAGCAATAATTTTATTAATATTCATCTAGACTAGATATTCATGAAACTTCCTGTTTTCATTATACTCACTTCTTCTTTCAAAAGAATATTTTTTTTAATACTTATTCTCTGCCTCAGTAAGGCCACACAATCCTATATTATTTCTCTTCATTATTATCAATTACATAACTCTCAATTTTATTTTAGTAAATATTCCATTTACTATAATATTAATGAAGAAATTTACATTCTTTCTACCATATACCTTAAATCAACAACTTCTCTTTTGCAGCTCACGTAATCACCTCTCATGAAAGAAATACCTGTGAAAAAAATAACTAACTTACCTGAATGTTCTGTCCGTATTTAACACCTAGTCGCAGTTTAAAAATAATCATTTTAAGTAACAAATTCACAAATGAGAAGAAGCACTAAGCTCCTATGTAAGATATACACTACTTCTTTCTATTATATTTTCTGTGTTCAGGAACGAAAAACATTGTTAATGAGTAATTGTTTAAGTATGACATTTATTTACGTAGTGAGCTCTGAAATCGTGAATACATTATGCAAACATGCTCTTTTAGAATTTGTATAATTTCAACACATAACAGAAATTGCACGAGTAAAGCCAATTTTGGAAGTTAAAATATTTAACAACTTACATCAAACTTGAGTTCCTACATCTCTCACACTACGTATTCAGAAATCAATGCAATTTCACACATTTTTAACGCTACAACTGGGAGGAATACTAACGTTTTAAAGTCAAATACAAATAAAATTAGATGTTGCAGTGTTTAATATCAATATCGCTCTCTAATGCAGAAGAACTCATTATTGTGTATGTACAATTTAGATAAATAATTTTAAAAATTATTGTACAATACATATGTTGATGTACATGTAAACATGGTGAACACAATGTTCATATGTAGTTTTATGACTTTCTTTCTCTCAATTATATATATTACAACTTTAATTGTCTTGCTTAACACTACAAAATTCAGGTATGTAGTCATTTAACTTTCACTTCAATTCAGCGTTTAAAATTCTAAGAACTTACAGTACCCTGAAATAACCCTTTATACGAAAACAAAAACTGCGTTAAAACGAATTTAATTAGGAAGTGATTAAGTAATAGTTATAGAACTTTAGTATGCATAGTAGATTGGAAGTTTTAAGGAAATTGTAGGGGCCATTTTTGTGAAAATCTCTAAAAAACAAAGCAAAAAAAGAAACTTTCAGTAAAGTTCGACCACACGTATTCGATCATAGACAATAAATCTCCTCACTAACAGTAAAGTACTACCACCATCATGGGTGATCATGATCGTTGAGCATGACAAATGCATAGTAGAAGATTCCCACTAAACCTTTAAACAAAGTTTAATACTAAGAACGGGGGTGGGGTGGGGGTTCTTAAGCCTTTCTGATACACTAGGGTACACATATACTCCAGTGGATCTATTTACTGTCATTGAATGAAGATGAGCTTACAGACTTCTGCTCAACATTGAGTGAATCGTTTAAGTAAATTATGAAAAAAAAAAATCTTTAACGGGAAATAAATTGTAACAGAACGAACAGTAATAAGTAAATGAAAAAAAGTATCGTCCGTAACCAACTATAATTTTAATTTTAAGACTGTCCACTCCAACTTTAAAGAGGCAATATTGTGAAACGGCAGCAGGGCGCACATTTTACTGAACTTTTATTACAGGTTGCTCTTAGAACCAAAGGTTTAATGGCAATTACCCATGGCGTGTCCTTTTGTCAACCAGATAAGCATGATGGGACACAGAGATACACAAAAAAAAACAATATTTTTTTACAAATAAATATTTATTTCTCTGCTCTCTTTTTTATATAATTGATGTATAATTTGTGATGAAATTCTTTCCAATGTAGAATCATTTATTCATTAATCAATGATAAACTGGTTAACAAATTTGTCCAAAAAAAAGATGAATTATTAAAATAATAATAAATCTTGTAACAAAATAAATAAAAAAAATCATTCATTTAGTGGAAAATAAATTAACAAAATTTACTGCATACTTTTTTTTTTTTTTAATTCCTTAAAGATTGATCATTCAATAATTATTTTTTATTTTGATTGTTTAATATTATTTGTAATTATATAACTGTTTAAAGTTAATTAAACGGCTTTAAGCACCATTTTTTCGGAAAAAATATGGATTCTTTTTCTTGATTAACGTTACAATGAAAAAAGAAAGAAAAAACAAACAGATTTACCTTTTACAACACAATTCTCGGTTTACATAGTACGTAGTAAAAATTACGAAATTTTAGGTGGGACTGACTGCCATGAAAAAAAAAACTTTTGTATAAGTGAAAACATATTACAGTTCTAATAAGTGCACCTGATAATGGCATCAGCACGTTTCTTTCGGTAGAAAACCACAATTGCTGAACAAAATCCTGGGCAAACCAAAACAGCTTGCAACCGAGACATTCTAGATAAAGAGCTTCAAAGTTTTGGTCTTGAAACCGTGAAGTGCTTCAAAATATAAGGACCCAAGTGAGGTGTAAGAAGATTCTTAAGTCTGAAGAAGTGTTGCAGGTGATAGTTCAGGGGGCTCCAATGAAATATATCTTGTCCATGTGACTCCTGCATGTTCGAGCCCTGAAACCTTATCTACGCCATGTATTATAGAAATTTCTGGCAAGGACACGTACGGAAATTGCCTAGAAGGGAGCAATAAATACCCTTTAACTGAAGAATGTGCCAGTAATGAAAAAGATCACTTGGTCACCCCAGAATGGGCTCTCCATCACCATTATGTACATTCCCTTAAGACTGTGGATCTTTTCCTAAAAAAGGAATAATTGAATTAACGAACTACCTCCTTGTGAGATTCCCCACATCCAATTAAAGTAGAGTAGGTCTTGAAGGAAACTTCACTCTATTAAGAGGGTAACAAAAAAAAAACACTTTCAATGTCCCTTGTAAACTGTTCGCATTTCAGGTAGATATGCTCTCCAGACTACGAATTCTTGACAATCCAGTACCAAGAATTGAATCTGTCACTGAACTTTAAGTAGTAGCTGTGGATCCTTGAAAGTCTGCGATTGCGGAAAAATTGATGGAGGTAGAACTTTAAAAAAAGAAGAGAAATAAACATGTCAATGTAGGCGAGAGTCTTCTGTTATTTAAATGTTACAGCCATTACTAAAAAACATCTACCAGTTAAATACATAATCTTCTTCCAAACGATTTTTTTTTTTTTTGAAATTCCTTAAAGATTGTTCAATAATTATTTTTTATTTTGATCGTTTAATATCAAACAATTAAAACAAGCTTCTTCAAAGAAACTAAAATATAATATATACATATTTTTCACCCGAAATGAATATTTCTTTTCTGTATACTAAAACTGTCAGACAGGACAGTACATAGTTATTCTACAATCATTTTTGCATTCACGTTTTGAAAATTATTATTGCTGCTATTGGAGTAGTCTTTTTTATTGCCCTAAGGAGAGTCGATCAAACAAAATATTTTGTCAAAATAATTATTTAATTGTCTTTAATTTTTATTTGTGTATTACATAACTTTTCAATCAAACGAAATTTCATCTAAAAATCATAGGAAAAATGTGAAACACATTAATTTAATAATTATTAATATAAAATGAAGGAACACGGAACTGCATAAAGGAAATAACCATCGGTGAAATATTTTATGCACCATCCAGTTAAGGATATATTCCATTTATTTTTTTTTGTCATATCAGTAAAAAAAAATTCCATACTTATAATACAATTAGCCAAATCGACGTCAGTGTTCTCTCATTCCGAAATGAAAAGAAGGCTTTCAAAATTGAAAAAATACAAATAACACGTATAAATGTACTATTACTACTAATGATAAAAAGAATGTAAGAAAATCTGTACATGTACTAATTAAGAATCAAATGTTTGGGCTGTTCCCAGGGAAATATGTCACGTCCGAAGTGTCCATAGGTGCTTGTCTTCTGATAGATAGGGTTACGGAGATTAAGATCTCTGAAAGAGAAAATAGAACAGAAAATTAGAAAATCTTATAACTGAATACAGAAGAATACAAATCTGGTCTGTACATTCGTACTATATATTCTAACTTAAATAATCAGTTGTAAAGACTAATACAATAATAGGGAAAATAGAAGAATAATTTTTTCAGAATCCCTTATTCTACTAATAAGAGAGATCATGCAGATTAAGTAAGTCTCCTGGAAAGGAGAAAGTACTCATCAAATTGATAATTGACACAATCGCAATGCTTCCTCTTACCTATATGGTGGGTATGAGGGGGGGAGAGAGACTTCGATTTCAAATTACAGACACTATTGGAAAGATAACGTATAATGATGAGTGGGCATGTTTCCATGACCTCAGTAAAATTATTCATCTTTTCTTCAAGATCAGCAGTAGCAAATACATTAACATCACTGGTCATAGAAATAATAAAAACCTTCAGTGATAACGGAAAAGAAAAGAGCTCATTTGCGCGCATTTCCTCGAACAAGAACAAGATCAGGATCAAAAGCATTAATTGCGAAATATTGCATAACTGCGTGTTGCGTCATGACTCACTCGGCCAGTCACCTTGCACGTTTGTAACTGCAGTATTTAACAATTTCTACAAAAACTAATCAATAGTATCTCATTTTTTTTTTTTTTTTAACCTTTAATTAAAAATTAATTTGGCGAATTATTTATCATAAGAAAGATTAATTTAGAAAAAGGTTTATTTGAACATAAAAAGAAAGTGAGACTATATATAGTCACTACCAACCCCGCCAAGAGGTCAAAACGCAATAAGATAGGTGGGTCATTCCATGTCAAATCAACACAAAAAAAGACCATTTTTGACCTCACCATCTCGGATTTTCTTGAAATTTGGCACATGTGTACTATTGGTATAGTCTTGGAAAAATATGAAATTTTACTGTGATATGTCAACTGGTTTATGAGTTACAGGGCTGTAAAGTTGCCAAAAATGGGCTGAAAATCAGGGAACCCCATGTTTTTGAATTACTGTAGAAGCTTTCCTAATTGAGCTACAGACTTGGGATTAGTGTCATTTTATAGTATATATAATGCTCTTTCCTGTGATATGCAACACCATGTGGGTTAGGATATAAAAGTTTGTTAAATTTAAATTTTAAATTTTTTAAAAAGTACATATTTTAAAATTTTAAAATTAATTCTATGAATAGCTAGTAGTGTTATGAATCACTGGCCAAAATATTAATTTGGGACGACAATGGCTTCATTGTTAAAAAAATTTATGACTAAAGCTCCTTTTCATGGAAAATATATTTTAATAAAATTAAAGTAATAAATAAATTGAAAATAGTAATAATGAATCAATGAATCATAATTAATAATTATTAAGATTTAAAATATTGATTTTGAAATCATTTTTAGAATTAATAATTATGATTACAGTAATTATTCATATTAATTGTAATATATTATTCTAATGAAATTATGCAGTTAATCAAATTATACAAAAATAATTCAATTCAATATCTGTGTTCAAGAACAGTCTTCTTTGGCTGAGATAACAGCCTCTTTAAGTTGGTTTAAGTCGGCAAAGGGCCTTGTGATGGCGTAGGGGGTTCGGTAAAGAGACTGGCAGCTCGTGCCAGTTTGCAACGACCCTATGGAAATCAAATCCAAACTTCACTACAACTTTTTGAGTGGGCAGTAGAAAACATCACCAACTTTGCATATTCAACCCAGGAAGACTATGTTGAATCTGAGTGTTTTTTAAAAAATCGGTTTGCTCAAGCATTGGCTATTAAAGGAACACAGCAATACCATGCTTTTATTCCCAGAAGTGAATCCAAAATATTGGTTAAAAACTTTTCTATGAACTCAGAAGCTTGCGAAATGGAAGTTTCAAAATTCCCTGATAAACTAAAATTAGCCGACATATCAAGTTATATCAGTGTAGTCTATAAAGAAACTGGTGGCTTGGCTATGTTTTAGAGAAAAATGAAGAACTTGATGAAGTAAAAGTAACTTTTCTTCATCCAGCTGGACCCTCTAAATCATCTCGTATCCAAGAAATGCTGATATTCTTTGGGTCTCAGTAGTGGATGTTTTGATAAAAATTGATCCTGTGACGCTGACAGGAAGAACTTACATATGTCCTTCTAGAAAGTGATGCATGTCAAACAAATGAAGCCTTTTCAAGCTTAAAATAATAAAGAGATCCTATTACTTAACAGTATGTTTTACTTTGGACTTATTAGTGGAATTATTATTAGCATTATTATATTAACATGAATTCAGAGTTGAATTAATTGGATTGGAGCTTTAGTCTTAAATTTTTTTAACAATGAAGCCATTGTCGTCCCAAATTAATATTTTGCCCAGTGATTCATAACACTACTAACTATTCATAGAATTAATTTTAAAATTTTAAAATATGTACTTTTTAAAAAATTTAAAATTTAAATTTAACAAACTTTTATATCCTAACCCACATGGTGTTGCATATCACAGGAAAGGGCATTATATATGCTATAAAATGACACCAATCCCAAGTCTGTAGCTCAATTAGGAAAGCTTCTACAGTAATTCAAAAACATGGGGTTCCCTGTTTTTCGGCCCATTTTTGGCAACTTTACAGCCCTGTAATTCATAAACCAGTTGACATATCTCAGTAAAATTTCATATTTTTCCAAGTCTATACCAATAGTACAGATGTGCCAAATTTCAAGAAAATCCGAGATGGTGAGGTTCAGACCCCGTGTTGATTTGACATGGAATGACCCAGGTACCTCTTACATCACCAATTCACCAAATAAGTTCGCTTCGAAATTACTAAGTAAAGTTTACGAAAATTTAAAGTTTGCTTAAAAAAAAAAAAACGCGAGAGGGCTCTCTGTGAATTTTCTTCCATCCAACATTTTAATGTTTATCAGTAAGCTGATAGAGGATAAAATTTTAAATTTTTAATGTTAAAAACCTAAAAATTTGCTTCTTTTTTTTCCCTTAATTTATAATTACAGATTACAAAAAATTGTAATCGGATTATGAATATTGTAGCCTACCTTTACTAAGAAATTTTGTTTAACAGTTAAATTAGGAATAATAGAATTTTTTTTATGTTTTTACTTTTATACAGGTTTCTAAGTTTATTTTTTCACCTTTCATGAAAATGATGAAATTAGAGTATCACGTTCTTATTGTGCAGTGAGAAAATACCACATATATAAAAAAAAAATGGCCAAAATAACAAAATGGCTTTGGAAAAAATCTGAAACATTTCATTTCCGGGCTAGGGAGGCCCATAGGACAAAGCGTTGATATACGGATAAAATATTTATCGATGCAAATTCTACTAAAACAAAAACAAATTTGAAATCGGTATTACAAACATCATGCACACCATCCCCTTGTGAATTCATTTTTTAGTGTTTGTAATTTTCCAAAAAAGTTACAATGATTTTATTTGAAAAGAAAAATTTGCAGAAACCACTTTTTCGGATTCACGATTTAAAAACGGAAATTTCAGGTGAATTGTAGTTTGGCACGATCGCAATACTTTCCTTACCTAGTAAGATAAAGTAAAAATAACCATGCCGAATCTATAACTAATAAAATGAAAAAATAACCATACTAACAATAAATTGGACATAAATGTAGTGGTTACGATAAGTGAGGTTATCTTAACTATTCAGGGGTTTGTGTAAGTTATCAATTTAGTTTTTGGTTATGACATGTAAGCTACCGTCCAATGACGCAGTTTGATATTGTTCATACTGATGATTGTATTGTCTGAGTGTGAGCTAGGGTCAAATATTGTTGGATGGAATGTTCCAGTTGTTATTTGGTCTGTATGAGATATATCTATATATCTCTCAGTACAGGGTCCTAAGGCCTCAGAATAGTGTAATTAGTCATCTAGTAAATTCAGAGTAGCAAATACTCTATAAATAACCATCATTGGCCTTGAATTGTGCTTTGAGATAATTTACACAAACCTCGGTAAAATGCTGGAAACAGTAGAGAAATATATATATATAATATATATATATTTAATATATTATTAGAGCATTCGAGCATCGCTCAAGCTACGTTAATTTTTAGAAAAACATTTAAGACTTAATAATGCAGCAATAAAATACTAACTTCACTATCTTGCCGGGTCTGAGATCAAAGTTTTTCTTAACTATCGATAGTAGTTCTCCTTGCGGTAATACGGACGTACCATAGTCGAATAGAGTAATGGAAATAGGTTCCGCAACTCCGATAGCGTAGGACACCTGAAAAAAGTAAAATAAAAATTATTGCATTTAATAGTTATTTGTGAGAGCGAGGTGGGTAATATTTTATGGGACGCGCTTAGAATATCACAAAACGAATTAAAGGCGTGTTACTAGTGTAAAAGTCTCCTGTATTGGTAACTAGCACACGGAATATAAAAATATTTCCTACCGTCAAACAAAATATGGAAGACAGACATGTAAAACAAATCATATTTATTTCAGCAAATAAACTGAAGTTTTAGACAAACCATTCTTCATCAAATACTAATGAAATATTTTTTTAAAAAAATTGAAATAAATTTAATAAAATCTAGAGTATTAATTTATTGATTGTAGCATAATGTTTTAGAATTGTGAAGTTGGAGTTGTACTTTATATGATGGGGCGCTAATTGATGAATATATGATCCTAATCATTTAACAAATAATGCGTAAAAAAATAAAATCTTGAAACATTAAAGTATTAGAAAACATTCAACAAGTTTGAATTTTCATGCCTTTCTTTTAATAATATAGTGTGGTGGTGAAGTTTTCTCAGGTTTGAGTGCCTTTAAAGAACGTGTCCAAGTTGTATACAATAGTTAATTTGGTATTTCATAATGGTTTTGTGTTTGTATATATATATATATATATTTATATATATGTATATATAAATATATATATATTTTTTCCTGAGATGATTTCCTTCCCAAAAGTTGTAAGATTTATAGATTTTTACTATGCTTTACTATATTTTTGTGCGCCACCTCTGTGTTGGTAGCAGAGCAACGAAAAGTACTGTAACTTTTGCTTCGTAAATTTGGCCACTTATCATGTGTCAGTAACAAGATAATCTTTGGCTTGATACTCAATATTCAAGAAGCCGAAAGATTCTTTTATAAATCTTTGGTACCATATTGCAAATAAGATATTTTTTTACTAACGTCAAAAAACAGGGTATTCTAACCAAACTTCTGGTTTTAGTTACCTGCACTAGACACCTCTTGCAAAGGCCATTCTTTACAAGTGATTTAGCCACCCAGCGGGCAGCATATGCAGCTGACCTGTCTACTTTAGTGAAATCTTTGCCAGAAAATGCTCCTCCTCCGTGAGCGCCCCAACCGCCGTAAGTGTCCACAATTATTTTACGTCCAGTCAAGCCTGCATCACACTGTGAAGTTTAAAAACATAAGTTATTATAACTTATAATATTAGCTGACAACTTAGAATATTAATGAAACTATGGGAACTTGCTGATTTGTGTATCTTTTGACGTTTAATCAACCCTTTTAATTAATTTTTCAAACACTTAAGTTTTTGTTAAGAAGTAAAAATGTCCGCATTGCTGGATTGTATTCTTGATTTCATTTGTAGTAGCACAGTTTGCTCTATCAGAAATCGGTTGAAGTGAAATTCTCAGTTAACCAAACTGATAAATGAGCCGTTTATTTTGAAAGTGGCCTAACTCCATTTATCTTCAAATCGAGATATTTAAGGGTTTGCGTTTCAATGAATTTAAAAATATACGTATAGGATACTAATGAGTCATACTGCTTAAGTGTATCTAAGTGTGTTAAATTTATAGTTCCTATTAAAATAGTGGCAATTATTAAGTGAATAATATGCGTTTTCTTATCAAGAATGGAGTTAGGCCACTTTCAAAATAAACATCCAGATTCATTATAAAATTTGAAGGTGCCCAAGTCCATTCAACATAATTAAAGATGCTTCAAATTGAAAAAAAAACATAATTTATTTTACATATCTTTAAAACTATTTCTTCTTCACTATCTGAACTAAATGGTCTTGTTCTGTTCTTCCCCATGGGTGAAATAATTTCTAAAATTTAATATTAAATTTTAAGTTTTATATTAATTAAACGTACTGGTTATTCAACTAACGCAATTGTCCAAAAACTGAGGTTAACTTGTTAAATACTAATTAATTAAAATTACTGCCATCAGACATTATCAATAATATATTATTATCTTGATTTAAGTATAAATGGAGTTAGGCCACTTTCAAACTACACGGTTCAATTATTGAACTAACTCTAAAAACTTATGTGTCAAGTATTTATCGTATTTGCTCGGAATATGAGCAACCTGAAATGCTTTACTGATAAATAACAGGAAGTTGTACATGTAACCATGGCAACCGGAGAAAATTGACAAATGGAGTTAGGCCACTTTCAAAATAAACGGCTCAAATAAACCTCTGAGGATGGAACCGTCTTAAACTTGTCACGGTTACAAAATACACGCGGTGTAAATCTGCAAGATTCCTTTTTTTTGGTTTTTCACCATACATTCAAATATTAGCTGGAAAATTCTATTTTCCATCATCATAAATTGAAAATCTTCCATAAAAGTTATATAAATTTTTTTAAAAAAATGTAGAAATAAGTTTTTCATGAAAAAATACACATGCTGCTTGCTTACTTGTGGCCCACCTAAGACGAATTCACCACAAGGATTAATGTGTACGGTTGTCCTATCGTCCAGATATTTGGCCGGGATGACTTCATGTACCACTTTTTGTGTGACTGCTTCTCGCAATTCTTTTAACGAAATCTTGTCGCAATGTTGTACGGATACAACCACCGTGTGTACTCTTAAAGGAACACATGCTCCAGCAGAAAACCTATACTCACAGGTTACCTAAAAACAAAAACGGGATTAAGGAGGAAAAGTTGAAAAAAAAAAAAAACTTTTCTTGAATTAAAGGCTTTTGTAGAAAGCCAATCAAATCAAACCAGAATCTTTTGGCCTCAGAATTGCGTGGTGGTAAAGATAACGTCATGCAACCTTCAGATAGCAAATACGTCATAACATCATCAGCCAAGATATTTTTGGTTAGAGTTAAAGTGAGGAAATATGTATTTTACCTCGTAGAGCAACAGATAACATAGAAAATATATGCTCTATAAGCAAGTATTCTCTCATCGTAATGAAAAGTATTTTATTATTATTGTCTTTATTTTATATACAAACTGAAACTACAACTTTTTACAAAGAAAGATAAACTATAACTACAGGGTCAAAGACCGTCAGAGGAGTCTTATTAAAAATAACTTATATATAAACAGAAACAAAAACAAACATAAAAAATGATAACAAAATAAAAATTAAATTAGATTTTCGTTTGAGGAGAGTGCTGCCCGTTACAGTATTTTAATAATAATGCCATTGAATATATTCCAACAGTACTTTACCAGACAGAGTTTCATTGTAATAATGCTTTAGTCTATGCTCTCCTAAAGAGGAGTAGTTTACCAAAAAATGGAATAAATTCTTTTTACCTTCAATATTACATATAGTGCAAAGAAAATATTTGTAATTTAAGTTCAGAACATCACCTCTTATCTTTATAATTAAACTTAAACTTTCAAGTAAGAACTAACTATTCAATAATTATTTTTAATTAAGTTGTCTGTAAAGGGGTGAATCGGGAGAATTCTGTATTTTATCGGAACAGCTTTTTATAAAATTTTGATAATTACTTATTGTTGTAATGAAACGTATAGTGGCCTTAAGATAAATTTGTCTGAGGAAGTCTTACGATTATGAAAAAGTCTTATTGCTTAAAATTACAATTCTGATAAATTTTCTACTAATGTTCTAATAAACTTGAGTGTTAATAAAATGTTTCAACTAACACGCGGCGTGGTTACTACATGACAACGCGACTCCCGTTCAAACAAGCTCTTATTTGTCCTGGATATAACGAAGCCATGTAATGCTGGGAAAAGCGGAAGCCGCAACGGAATTAGACTTCCGACAAAATGGCTCCTTAATACTGCTTCAGCGAAGCGTTACAAAATATTTTTTCAGGAATGAGCTAGAATTCCAGAATCTATTACACAATCCAGCGAAGTCTGTTGAAGGCTAACACGAATCTGCTTGGAATCCTGGTAGCCTAGAATTTACAGTTTTTCTCGTCGGAGAGGAAATTGAGGATACACAGGCAAAGATACGGCGGACAATTGCATGGTCCAGGAGGGATCTATAGATTTCACGGGAGTCATTTTGTGGCATGGTAACATGCCAGGGAAGTGCGTTATCAAATATTGGGAATACAATAAATTGCGGGAATGGTAAGGGAAAATCCCTCTAAAATGGTCATTGTTTGGGCTATTAGGCTAAATTTATTGTGTATCTCTTCTAAAATGATGGACGTCTAGCCATATCCATAAGGCTCGTCACTAGACATTGTAGATTTTAGATTGGAGGGAGAGAGAGTGCTCTTCTTTAGAAGTTTTATTTTGAGTTTTTACCGAAATTTCAGTTTTTGATATCCGAGTTCAAAAAAAGTTTTTATCTATTGAGCTGTACACTGAAACACAAAAATATAATTGATTTATACGCCATCAAAGAAGGTGACAATAACATATTTGGGAGGGAAGGGATTAGCTATGAGGTTAGCATACTGGACTCCCACGCGGAGGTCCCGGGTTCGAATCCAGCAGCTGATCCTTAGATTTTCTCTTCCTAGGAGCTTCTTACAGCTCACTGTCCGGTGATGGACAGTGTTGTCTGTAACGAGAGAACACTGTCCGGAGGCCGGCAGTGCACTGGAAAAAGCTCCGGGCGCTAATAACCTCAGCTGTTGATGCGCCAAAGAAAAAAAAAAAAAAAAAAAAAAAAAAAAAAAAAAAAAAAAATAACATATTTGGACAAAATCTGCCAACGAGGTGCTTTTTACTAACTGAATATTGATTTTTTTGAGGCTTTCTAAAACGGCTACACAATTTTCTTAAGACCTAATGCTAATGTATTAATCAGTTTACATCATCTATATTTGCTAATTAAAACATTAAAGCAGCAGCTCTGATCTAGTGTGAGGATAACCTCACATGTTAATTGTCACTGAGAGTAATAAAGAGGGCTTCATTTATACCTAAGATAATACCTAGGAATTAAATATGTAAATAAAATTTGAATAAGCACGCTAAAGCGTTTATGAGCTATTTTAATAAATAAATTGTATGTACTTAGTTATATTATTAAACAATCTAAATCTCAGGAACGTTCCATTATGATAAGAAAACAGTGAGTGATCCCACTAAATCTCACAATGGAATGACCTCATAGTGTTTTTAAATTATTGGCACTACTCTGGTTATCTCAACTGCTACCTCATAGTATGCGCTGCCACGGATTCGCAAAACTTGAGATTTTTTGCTACGCAATTACCGTGGAGTAACTACAATAGATAATTTACGCAATTCTTGTAATCAAATTTCTAAAAATATAGTAGACTTATATAAACATACCGTCTATAATAAAACATTCGGAGAAGATGACGTCACAGATTACTTAAAACTAAACTGATTGATGAATAGGCAATCGCTTTGGCGCCTTCAAATCCAATCAAGGCAAATCCACTTTTCTTCTAATTTGGAATTTTGATAACAATCAATTCCTACAAATACTACTATAAGGGATGGGGGTGGGTACATTACACTGGAATGAGATTATCGAAGTAACATTCATAGTTAGATGGCTCTTTAGGAAGAAACCTTGCTGTTCCAAAAGTACCCTTAAATGAACTTATAAATGTGGTAAGGTCCGCCGCAGTTTGCTGGATATCTACGATTTTAACCTAACCTAACCTAACTAGGTATCCTCTTGCGAGATATGCAAATGTGTGTTTAACACAGGTGAAAATTATATTTATTTGAAGAAATAAAAATATGTGAAAATCAAATGTATAAAAAAATATGTGAAGAGGATAGAATTTATAGAAGAAATGACTAAGGAGGAGCGCAACTAACTGTCTGAATGCAGAGAGTATCGATGTAACACCGAGGGGGATCCAATGGGCTTTTAGCGATCTAGCTCTCGTGTAATGTCACAACCAACAGCGGACCGCCCAACCCTTCTAGGAAGATATGGGCAAATCTTCCACTTGCATTTGCCAGGTAGAGATCACATTTTACCTTGCTGCGGTTAGGCTAATGTACCAGAAAGTGCAGAAGTTGGTGGAATACTTTTCAAGGCTAAAATAACGAGAACAGTTTGGCGAAATCCTTCATACCTACCAGCCTAAAGGCCTTTTTTAAAGATAGTGAAACATATTAGGCACTCATGCCTATAATACAGCGACGCAATTTGGGAGGAGGGAACTTTGTAAGAGTTGGCAACTTGAAAGTACAACTTTGTTAAATACGACTTGTATTACAATTATAGCTTTGAAACGAACTTTTTAAACGGCTGAAGTCCAGGATAAAGAGAAGCTGTCCCACCATTCCTACTATAAAGAACACTTAAGGTGTTAACTTATTCTATTTTGTGTGCCAGGATATGTCGATGAGATGGGAAACAAGAAAGCAGACGCCCGGGCAAGGCAGGGCGCTGCATTTCTAATCATCGGGCCTCAAACCTTTGGAGAGATCAGCGACAGGCTCCTGCAGGGGGAGCTAAAGAATAAGGTGGAAGCCAATACAGAACTAAACGCTGATGTGGTGATCTCCTAGACATGTGACAGGCAAGGATCTTTCTGGGCAACCAAATTAAGGGTGCTTACTGGTTTCTTCAAGGGGCATTACCGACTCGGTGGAAAGATGAAAAAGTTGGGCTGGTACGCATAACTCTCGATAAATTGTTGAGGATGGAGAAGAAACTCTAACTGATCTTCAAGAGAGACTGTGCGGAGATGTCGTTCAGAGAAGATTTATGACACATTTTAGGCGTTGTTTACTCCGGGGTACACATACTGAAGCTTTCTTAGACGTCTCAACTTTCAAAGAATGCTAAGGGTACTGTATCTCCCGTACCCAAATAGGAGCCCCAGCAGATCTATTAAGTTAAAACTTATGCCCAACACACATAAACCAAAACAAATCAATCTCTAAACTCGCAATTTCAATTGACTCATTTCATCCAATTGGAATTTTCTTTTATTAGAATCACAATATACTAAACAATATTACAGATTTGTCGAGAAGCTTATTGTCAGACTCTATGGTGGCACCAAGTTTAAAAATAGAATTTAAACAATGTAGGATATTCTATTTTTGAATTGTGCTGATTGCTTATGCATACAGACAGATGGACTGGTTGAAAACTTCCTCCGTGAAATGTCAGAATTTAAAATGTGTCCGATCGCCACACTTATCTTCCAAGAGGTAAGAAGTGGAAAAAATGTTTTTTAACGTGTAAAACATTACGATATTTAATTACAGTTAGCTGTCCCCTGGATGGAAAAGTTGTTGACTGTTAATTAAATTACAGAAGCAACTATTTCATTCACAAATAGGGTATTTAGTTTAGTCCATGAGCGAAAACCAAATAATTTTTTTAAAAATTATTGGCTATTAGAATGGACATTATTTATATATTGTAATGTTTTTTATTTCTAAATAAATTCCCGACTTGAAACAGATATTTCGCAATAAAAAACAAGGATACAAAATAGTCAATTCTAAATAAAATTAAAACTACGTGAATTATTGTTAGAATTTTTAAACTAATGTTCATTTTGATTAACTAACGTTAAAATTTGACCTTATAATACTGATTGCTTTAAAATAATTATAGTACATAAATCAGCGCTACACTGTGCTCAACACGCATGCATAAACATGTCTGTATGCTTGTACGCTTCAATTTTTGTCATCACGTCATGTACTACAATTTAGTTTATTTTCTCTTTCTACTAGTTCTAAAAAATGCAACCATGCATAATTTTTGAAATAGAATTATCACCTAAATACTCTCTGGAGCTGAAGCTTTGTAACCACTATTGGATCCCCGACCGTTTATTGATCCGTTTTGAACTAACAAAACACACTGTACCACTGACATGTAGATATTGCTTTTCACACAATGTGTGTGTGTGTGTGTGTGTGCGCGCAAAAAAAAGGAGAAAAAACTGAACCTTAGCGATTAAAATCCCTCAACAGGTAGTACACCACTTCACTGAATCTTAATCCGGATCCTAAACCCAGTCATACATACCTGTGCTTTTGTGTCCGGTCTTGCCCACCAGAATTCGCCGCATCGTCTCAATTCGGCGACTCTTTCATTTAATTTATGAGCCAAAACTATGGTCAGTGGCATACATTCTTCAGTTTCATTTGTAGCATAACCGAACATTAAACCCTGTAAAGAAATATGTAAAAAAAAGAAAACTTATTAAACATCTACATCAAAATAGTCTCTAAAAGTTTTTAATCTCTAATATTTTTGTTCATACATTATTCATTTTTGAATGGTAATAATCATAATAATAAATAAAAGTAGATAAAATAATAAGGTAATAATGAAGGAAAAAAAAAATGTCAAATTGATAAGAATTTCTCTTTATAGTTTTTTTGTACTTTGGATTACTTTTGTTTAGAAAGTTTTTATTTTTGGAAAAATAATTTGTCTGTTTAGAAAGAGAGATGTACCCGGTTACCTTCTTTATGAAGAGGCCTCACCCAGTCGGTTGATTTGAGCTAATTTATTATTTGGTTAATTTGTGTGTTCATTTAATGTATTTGTGTATGTATAGCTCAATAAATGGCTTATTTATTTATTTATAATATGCCTTTGAAGTTTCCAAAAACTACCTGCTTTGGATAATGTGGACTTTAACATTGAATAATTTTTTTTTTTTTATTCGGCAATTAGTTAGTACGTGCTTTTTGATAATTCACACATTTAAACCTTCCTGGTTATCAAATGTATTCAATGAACCATACTTCAGTCAGTTTCCTGTACGCACTGAAAACTTGTATGACAAAACTTGTAACTTGGATATTAAATTAAAAAGATCCTTTGAACTGGGACTGTAGATAAAAAAGTGGATTGGACATTTGGGTCGGAAGAGAATTACTCTTTAATTAGGGGTTCCTTAAATCGAAGAACAGTTAGGGAACCAGACGTACCGGCCTCATAGAAGCTTTTTGTTGATAGTAACCCCTTTAAAAATGAGAATATTGGCAAAAAATACAACATAATAGTAGGGTGACTTAGTAGGTAATGATATATTGTCTAGGTGTGGGGGTGTTCAGGACAAAAATGTGTGGAATGGCTGTTAGCCGGGCCGCCCGGGAACCCTCACATCACGTTCATTATGAGCGTAAGTTTACCACGGCATTACTCCAAAAAGACCGGGAATCAATGTGGACCTTTTGAAAGGCGCGTCTCATGGATCTGTTAACCAACATAGTGAAGTAAAAACGGTGACACATTTATTGAATATTTCCAGTCAATGTAAAGGATGAAGGCAGCAATAACTTATTTCTAAATAATGTATTATTAATTTTCATGAGACAATAATTTCGGGAGCTAATTGATGACCTCTGTAAGCGCCTACAGTACTACCTTTTGGTAGAAATTAAGAACAATCTTAAAACAGATAGTTGCCAAAACACTTCCGATTATACATTTTTAAGAGATATAATTTGATGAAGGCAAAATTCAAGTTTTTAGTAGAGAATATTTATTTAAAAAAACATGCCCCTTTTTTTACTATAATAATAAATTTTTTAAAATTATTACAATCATAAACTCTATGTCTAAACCAACATTCATTGACATTTCAAAATTAATACTTGTTAAAAGAAGCTTCATAAGGATGTTAAATAATTTATATAACTGTACAATTCACTGTCTATAAATGTAAACAAACTGAGTTGGTTAGTAACTGAAGTTAGAAACAGATTAAAATAGTTAGATAAAAACATTAGTTACATAATAAATCAATAATTAAATAAAATAAAAAGAAGCCATAGAATTAAAACTGAAGATATAGATCAATATCACAATACATACACACGCAAAAACATCTTTTGGGCGGTATTTTGGGTAAACTATTCTTGTTGCCATGACGACCGACAATAAGATGGCTTACTTTAAAAGCAAATTCTACAAGCATGGGTATTATTCTAAGGCGCCCATAAACATACTATAGTATCATGACCTGTAGATGAATGTATTACCTACCTCTCTCCATTACAATAAAAATCTATTAGCTTTATTGATTGTTTTAACTCATAAATTTCCTATCAATGATTTTGAATATTTGAAAACGATTATCACGTTATTTCTAGCAATATATGCTCCTAGTACGTTGGATTACAAATTCTCTTTCTGATCAGTTCAATCCATAAAACAGGAAGCACATTGGCATTGGCTGGAAGTTGATTAGCTAGTTTCAAAAACCTTCAGAACATTACCCCCCCCCCCCCGAAGGTTCAACTCGGCAATTAACATAACTTCTGTTGTCAGCTTTAATAACTCAATTTTCGCCAGGAAATTCTTTATTTCAGACTTGCTACTGCTACAAAAATACGCTAGGCAAACGTTATGCCGTAGAAAGTATTGTTTAAAAAAATCTCAAATGAAAAAAAGATACTGCAAATTATCGGCACCATAATCACAAAGTATTGTGATACCACTTTATATACAATTTTAATTTAAACTCAAGTTCCTAGGAAACGTTTTTAGTTTCTAAAATTGAACTTTACCGTTCTACTGATTTTTTTTTTAATTAAAAGCTTTATGGGACTAAATGGCTGTTCATCAAAAAATTCCGATTTATGACGTCAGTTTTAACAAAAAATAAAGTTGAAATTTAAACTGAGTAGAGCTGGCTGGCAGACGTTAGAAGTTCGCCGACAACCCGTTAATAATACTAGAAAGTACCTAACTAGTAAAAGTTCCTATATAACAAATTAACAACTATAGCAGCAAGTATAATGAGACCAAAGTCTGACAATATCGCTATAGAAATACCAGTAGAGAACAAATTCAAACTGAAGATTAAGGTTCCTTATTTTAAATTTGTAGGAAAAATGAGGGGAACTATGGAAAATCCATCGGGCCGCCTACAACATATACAACAATAACAGTCCCACTCAAGATATTTTGGACACTAGAGCTAAGAAAGGGACAGGACGAAAATTGCCAGGAATACCCCTAAGACAGCGAACTATTTAAGTGGCAATGGTTGCTTCAAACAAAAAATTAGAAAGCTCACATCACAGATTATCTCTTATTCTCAAAATGGGTTATAAGGGGGATGAAACACTTTTAACTAAGAAGAAAATCTTAGAAAATATTCAAAGCAAAATTAGATTATTAATACAGAGTATTCAGAAAAGCAGAAAACAGGCTAGTTAATTCATATGGTTCTGATCTTTGTCAGTTTATGTCTTCCAAAAATCATGTAAAATGTACGCCAGCTTTACTGTGAAGCCAGATCTAGCAGGATCCATACCCATGTTAAAACTGTCTGGGATATAGGTATTCTAGCCTTCCAATTAGGGCCAGCTTAGTTGTTCAAGTGTTGTGGTGCAAAAAGGCTAAGAAATATTAATTGGCGAGGGAACAATCTGGTTTCAGAAACAGCAAACCCAAAACTCAAAAAGGAGAATAAATAAATAAAAATAAATAGCTAAAGATAAAGCTGCATATAGTTCTACGTACATAGGGGGTGGTAACTTTGTAGAGGTAACAAAAAGTAATATTGAAGATTCCAGCAGTCGGAGGAACAATGTCATTTACGCCCGGATCCTCTTTTAAGCAACAGCAACGCCCAAAGAAGCAAAAACCACGATGGACCGATGTGTTGTCTTTAACGTGTGAACACCGGAGGCCGGCAGTGCCCGGAAAAAACTCCGGGCGCCAATAAATTCAGATGTTGAGTGCCTTATTAAAAAGTAAACATGAATTTTTTTTTTAAAAAAAAGTAGGTTTTAAAAGAAAGTTTAACCTCCAATAACTCTTGAGGAGAAAAAAAAACAGGTGATGCTCTAATCCCGCACAGCCGTTTGAGTTAAATTACCAAAAACAAAATGACAATAGAATGACAACAAAGAAATCTTAGTTTTTTTTTTTTACATAAGAAGTTCATTGCAGATAGAAAAAGTGAAAACAGAACAGGTACATTATTCAAAGTTGCGTCCTAATGATGCAAAGCCAAATAAAAGTAAGAAAAATCAAATAAGAAAGAACTGAAAACGAAAACAGAAGAGAAAAGAAAGGAAAAAAGAAAATAGAAAAAGTTTTAAAGAAACCAAAAATAAAAAAAGAAAAAAATAAATAAAATAAAGTAATAATAAATAATAATAACAGACCTGGTCTCCAGCGCCTACATCCTCCTCGTTTCGATTCTGATGCACTCCAGCGGCGATATTTGGCGATTGTGCATCCAACGCCAAAAGGACGCTGCAAGTCTTGTAATCAAAACCTGTGTCGGATGATCCCCCAAATCAGCAAATAACACGAGAACACAAATCATCATCAGATCAGGATGGAGACGCCCAAAAGGGGTTCTTTAGAAGAATACACACCTAATTATTTATTCGCACGCTGATACTAACTTCCTTTTCTTACCAACTTCAATCAAAATTCAGTTTTGTTTTTATGACAAAATAAAAATTATTTTCTATTTTCTTTGGCTTTTGAAGATAATGGTGGGTTATAGGACACAGCTTACAAAAAAACTCTGATGCAGTTTTTTTTTCATTCTTTGAAAATAGTTTTCATTTTCAAAGATGGTATATAATACGTATTTAAAAGTATTCCTTTTTTTTCAAAGAATAGCTAGCGTGACAAATTTTCAAAATAATTGTGACAAATTAACCACATTTCCGTTTAAAACCAATCAATGAGAATTCCAAAACCTGAACTAATACCACTTAAGAATAGGTATTGACGCAAAATAAGTCAGTCAATTGGATACTTAGGGCACACAACATAAAGCAACAGCGGTTGCCTACCAGGTGACTACGGACGCGGTTGTAGAGGCAGCGACTCTTTGTCTTTTACGTGCACGATTTATGCTTTCCGAATGCCTCCGGTTTTCTATTCTCTTTTTTCCTAATACGGTTTCTCTAAACAGCGTCAATGACTTTTTTTAGACTTAGTATACTTAATGCACACAGCTAGAACTATAATAACTTTGATTTTAGAACCATAGGAAAATTCTATTAAGGTTCCACTGGATAGGAGATGATTAGAATTCCCTTTAAAGGACTATTTTATTATAATGTGTAGACAGACACAGCATTCATTTTATTAATAAGCTTTAAATAGTTCTTAAAATTCCAAACAATTTTACCCTCTATAAGTGAATGTTTTGTGTCAAGATCTCTGCGCTTGAACTGTTTAAAGAGTTTTTCTTTTGATCGGTTTCAGATTTTCATCCACCAACAAAAGTTTCACATCTGGATCATCAGGTTTAGTGTAAAGAATTTGACTTCCATTATGTTCTTAACATATATACACTTGCTGAATGAATCTAGCGTTGCGGATACAACCATGTTCTTATCAGTATACTAAATAATGATGTAGGGACTTTAGAGTTTACAAAAGACATATTTCTAAAAATTAATTTGGGGAGGTTTGGTTACTGAGGAAGGTGCATTTCAGCTCCCCTCTGAAATATATAGGGAATTTAACGGTTTTACTCCACAAAAATTGTTTCTGTGGATTACGGGAGTTGTTAAAATTCCGATTTTACTGAACGACTGTAGTATATCGTAACAAACTCATCTTAGAGAATGAAAACGTCAGATTCAAATTTTATTGAACTAACTCCATTTCTATCAGCAGTTCATTACATAAATCATTTATTAACAAAGAATCTACTATTTGCATAATTAATAAGAATGTCCCCAAATCAAGTGCACCACTTGGCTACAAAAATCACCAGAATGGTAAACATATCGACTCGATTTGGGAGTGCTTAATTTAGCACGACTATGACTCAATCACCAGTAATTAGATGGCAAACATGTAACTCAATAAAAGGAAATACAAAAGAATGTTTTCCTTAAAGAACGACGTGTTCTCCGTACTGGTTGATCTTAAGGTTCGTGCACAAAGTAAACAGGTTGAACAGAAAGTTTTGCAGGCAATTTTTAAATTTGGAAGGTGATTACTTATTCAAGAATCCAATTTATTAAAACTTGTACGTTCCATTTTGTGACCACTGCTCGTTCCTTTCTCATAAAAAATTCTACTCTCGAAAACATTCATCTGGTTTGTAAGTTTTTTTTTTTTTAATTCACATTTATAATAGATACATATCAAATAACAAAACCAGATCGAAAAATCATACTTCGAACTACAATTAACTCTTAGCTTTGCTAGCCACGGCAACAGCCGTTCCAGTACCGAGGCGCCGATCTGCGAAGTAGTCCTGTTTCAAAGACAAATTATGAAATAATCGATACTCCTCACTTCCAATACAAGACAAGATACGCTGGACATGAATTATTAAGCTGTTATAAGACTTGCCCAGAACCGTTAAATTTGACCCCCAAACTAAAGCCCCTCTTTTATGTTTCCCAAGTATTTTTCTAGCATTAATTCTCTCCTAGCTTTTCACCAGGATTCTAGTGTACATGTCAGGGCTTGGTCGCCGCAATTTTTTTTATATAAATAATTTAAATAATTAAGACGCACTATTTTTCACACCTTTTAACAATGATTTCCTAAAAAAAGTCAATTCAATTTCACATCCTCAAGGAATGTTCACCAACTAAACGTTTTGTTCAACCTGTTTTATTCCAGGAAATACCTTAATAGAATATAAAATGTTTCTTGCAGAATGACAGAACAGAGGCATTTGTATCGAACGAACTCAACGAATGCTACGAAAAAAAAGTAAAAAGTAATTTCAATATTATATTACAAAAGTAATCTAATAAATTGTCGCAATTTAAAATCTCTTCCTATGCTGTGTGATGATGTAAAAGTAATAGTTTTCACTGCCCTCCGTTTTCAATTTTCCAGATTTTTTTTATACATTTATAAATTATAATTGGATTACAAAAAAAAAACTATTACAAAAATTGTCAACAAAGACATTGAAAAGACTTCTCTTAAACAATCAAAAAGTAATAATGCATACAAACCGAAATCTGTCCCGCATAATCGATTCGCTTTTAATTGATACTCTGATTCCAAGACATAACTAAACCGTCATATTTCACGTTTTTTAGAAAAATATATAGTGTGCAATTTAAAAATAAATAAAACCATAATCTAATTTAGGAAAAAAAATTGAGTAACCATAACGGAAATAAACTCACTCCAAAAAATAAAAAAGACTAAATGAGTGCCCACACTTCTCGACAATGCTGGTTTCATTTTTCTTGCTTTTTACACTAGTTACAGTAACTAATAAATAAATAAATAAATAAAATAAAATAAAATAAAATTGGATCCTCTCGATGGAAGGACAAGTCACTAGAAGTTAATATGCGCTAAAAATTATAATAAAAATACAATAATTCGTTTAAACAGGACATTAAAAACAAATGATAAAGTTTCTGGAAGTACTATTTAAAATCTACCCAAAGCATGAATTACAGCACACACTTATATTCCCATTAAAAATAAATGAACAGAACATGTGTTAGTCACAAAATACAAACTTTGTTCCATGAGTGGCGAGCGAGTGCTTAGAAGATTTCCATCCATCTCAACTAAAACTCTTAAATGAGATGAGTTTCCTCAACTTATTTACCTGCGCACTAGAGTATTTAATTACAGGTCAATATTGTGTACTCATGTTTCTTGAGCTTTATTAATAATCAGAATCTCATGACGCGTATTACAGTGTGGTTGGCAGATCCGTGGCTCTTGAAAGATTCTGTTTTAAATCTCATTTGGCCTGAACGGTAATATGATGAAATGTGAAATAATACATGGATGTCAAACACATATGAATGGGAGAATATTCTGGCTGGCCAAAGAAAAAATGGTTCCTTTAATCTCACCTGGGTGCGTTGTGGTGATGGATTTAGGGCTGTGATCTACGGTACGCTGATACCAGAAAAAAATCATATCACAAAACAGTATCCTCATCTACCTTATCTACCAAATAAAAATAAATAAAAATCTAAATGTATTGGCAGAGGTTATACCCTCCCGAGAACCTTCCAGGATTCTGACATTTTTTGAATACCTTAGTTTGGAGGAGGTTTGGAATCTCACAGGCACAATAATCGCAACGGGTTTCGCCTAAGTTCCGCAAGGATGTGAGAGTGAGCTACTTAGACGAACCGAGCTGATACAATTCAGAGTGAAATTACTATAGTGCAGCAGAGAATACGCCTAACAGAAATGAAAACAAATTGATGCGTTAATACTTTCTCTAGGGGTCCCTCTCTTCTAATTTGGACAGGATGGAGTTAGTTCAATGGTTAATAAGACACAGCGGCTAGGCCAAATAGCCTGCCTACGCGGAATTTATCTATCAATCTTTAACATTCCCGTGCCCAATATAAAGATATTTTTCAAATAAAGATTTAAAAGAATTGATCAATCCTTCAACCTACACTTACAAATTAAATACCAAATTTCACAAGGCCTAACGACTTTTATATTCCAAGGGAAGAATATTACTTAATGAATAATATATTTCTGGAAATTAATCAAATTAAGTAGTTGAGAGGAAAGCTCAAGACTAAGCACTCAAAAACAAAGTTCTTTCCACCTGCAGCATATTGGCAATAAATTATTTTTTTTTAAACCTAGCATTTTCCTCAAACTTTCTTCTTTGATAGCGGTAATGGATGTGGCACTTATTATTACGAATTCTATTGCATTTTTTAAAATGATCTTCCTACCTAATTAATTATAGCAAACTAATGCAGCCACAGTTTTTTGGACACAGAAAACAATGCTCTCTCATAACAATGTTAAAAAGCGTTTTCTTTAATTCTAATCCTAATTGTCCCATTAATTTTTTTATTATTTTTTTTACCTTAATGGAAGGACCTTTCTAAAAGATATAGTTAGAAAATTTAAACCTATTTATTTATTTTTTTGTTTATTTTAAAAACCCATTGTTTTAAAAAAGGGAAAAAGCACCCAACTATTAAATAAATAAATAAAAACACCGAGCAAGTAACTTTCCAGAAAAACTGTTATTTTTTTCCAACCAAATATGCGAAATGAAAATTAAAAAGAAAAGAAAAATCAGACCGAACCTGATCACCAGCTCCAATATCGTGTTCCAATCGATTGTTGTATACTCCGTCAGCGATGTGTGGAGATTGTTGTTCCATTGCCACCAATACACTACATGTCCTATAGTCAAAACCTTTAAGGGTGGCCGTAAAATAAATTGTTTGGATTAAACAATTAACTTAATATTAACTAAAATGGATTTATTTAGTACATAATGGCAGATTTTTTTGAAGAATAAATAACTTATACCAAAAAAGAAAAAGTTGCTAAACCAAAACTAAGTTACAAAATATAACAGTTTAAAATAGGTAGAAATCCTGGTATCTCTAAAATTATTAGTCTACAAAACATCCATTTAATTAACCACAACACAAAATTGTTTCATTTCTCTTACTGCAAGTTGAATATTGCGATCACATAAAAACATTTAAAATATGTATTTACGGACTAAGCTCATCCTCAGTGCTCAGTGGTTAGTGCACTGGATTCCCACAGGAGATCCCGTATTCAGGTCCAGCAGCATACTGTTAAATATTCATTTTTAGTACCTTCTTACTGCTTATTGTCGACCGTGGACAGAACGTTCAGAAACAAAAAAACACCGACCGGAAGCTGACAGTCTTAAAAAAAAAAAAAAAAAAAAGCTCTGGAGGCTTCAATAAACTCGATTATCGCGCCTTAATTAAAAAATTTAGTATAAATTATAACAGGAATTTTTTAAGGAAGGGATTAGCTCTGGTTAGCATATACTGGATCCTAACGCGTAGATCCCGGGTTCAAATCCAGCTGCTAGATTTTTTCTTCCTAGGAGCTTCCTACAGCTTACTGTATAGATGGTCTGGATGTAGTCTGTAACGAGAGAACATTTTCCGGAAGCTGGCAGTGCACTGAAAAAAACTCCGGGCACCAATAGCCTCAGATGTTGGCGCGTCTTAAATAAAAAAAATTAACAGGAGTTAAGGGATTAGTTGTCGAATAAGTCAACTTAAATCTTAATATTTATTGTTTGACGATTGACTGGAAAATTTAGTTTATTAACATTTCCTTTAAATTTTGTCACTAATACAAAAGATAACAATATGTTCAAACTTAGTGCCGTTTTAATATCGTTTAAGAGCCTATAACCTCGATGTAAGGTCTTTTTTTCTTGAAACTTGCAATATGCATTTAGTACGGCGACTTTGATTTCGCATAAACTCATTGGCAATCAGATCAGCCGCCACTCACATCTGTCACAAATCAGTCGTGTGCACGTTGGTTTGAAGCACAAATCATTTGCGTGCCACTGAATTATTATTTTTTTAAAGTAAATTAATTGCCTATTTTTCAAGAGGCCTTAAGTAAAAGTAATCATCTACTTTTTAAGGGGAGCCATAACGTCCAATTACGAAAGGGGGCGGAAGCTCATACTTTACTATAAACAATTTTTTCTAACATATAAAAAGTAGTCAAACGCGGGATTCGAACAACACTAAATTAAAATAAAATTATTCGAATTAGAATTGCAGTAAGAGAAACTCACACGATTTTGACCAGAAATTAAACTGATATCAAAGCGATTACAATACTACCTAATTTGAATGGCCCACCCTATTCACTAAATCTTTTGATTATCGAAAACAACAAATTTGTAACCACATTACAGAAGAAATTGTTAAGTGTTTCAATTAGGAATCACACATTTTCGTAATCAAATCCAAAGTAATTTAGGGGAACACTCAATTTTTTCCTTGAGATGAATAAAAAATAAATATAAACCTTAAATAGAAATAAACATAACATTGCAACGTACGTTGACGCAATATTAGCAGGGGTCAAAAAGTACAATATTTTATCAACAGAAAACTTTACGAGTCCTTTCCTAGATCCTGAAATTTTATTTTTTCATTCGCGTTCAAAATTTCGTTTGAACTTCAGAAAAATTAAAGATGTTTGAAACGTCGAACTAGTAACGTTTTCTGTTAATGGCCTATTTTCTTCTTTGCACCCAACCTATCATTGTATCAACAGCCAAACATTCAAATAATTTATTATTTAAAAATTATTACCTTTTGAAGAGTCATCATAACCTATATGTTTCACAGTGTCTCTAACAACTTTCTGATAGTCAACGACTGCTTTTGAAGTAATTTCTCCGGCTATTAAAATTAGACCGGTTTTTGTCAGGGTCTCTGCAAAAATTAAATATTATAAAACCCTTTTCATAAAAAAGAATCGTACCTTACTATTTGCGTTACCATCTGTTTTTAACCCCAATATTAATTTTTTAAAATGAAATGATAAGTATCTTCAAGGTAAATAAAGATAACAATCCGTAAGAATTTATAGTGAACAATTGCGTCTCAGAAAACTCAAGAATCTAGCCTAGGCTCAGGATATATGTGTAAAGAGTTTTGAATAAATGCCAAAATCTTTGTATGACTTCAAATTGCATGCGCACCCAACTTCTTTTCATACCAATAATTAGATCAATGTGCATATCAACTATGAAAAAGTAACAAAATTTTGAGACGGTAGAGTACATAATTGCATTTTACTTTCTCTTACTGAGGAAAGGAATGATCGATTGACTTTAGATTTCAAACACTTAAAAAGCTATTGACACATTTTTCACAACTTTTATGAAACAAATTTGTAAATGATGAACGAAGAAAAAGTAAAAAAACTTTATGAAAATTACTGTTGATAAAAAAAATGGAAATATTTTACATATAGAATTTCTTGAGTATTAGAAAGCCCCATTCAAACTGTTACAAACTATCTGATAATAATAATAATAGTAAAATACTAATTTACCATTAACACTAGAAAGACAGGAACTTAGTATATACCTATATTGCCCAAAAGCAGTCAAAATGACTTCTTTGTGAAAGAATAACTATGGCGCAAAGAAATTTATTTAAAATTGATTTTAAATATTCATTTATATTATTTACAGTTATATAACATGTTTTTAGTAAATATTAAACAATAACAAAAATTTACTTCAATTGGGAAAAAAAGAAAAGTATTTTATGCATTTTTAGTTGTGCATTTTTTGCAAATAAAAGTGGACATTTTTTCTTGAGTACATTTTACGCAAACATACTTTTTACATTTCTCACAAATATTTGTTTCTTTACTGTGGCAAAGTCATATTTGACAAATTCTGCGATTGTTAGGGTGGATTGCAGTTGATGATGTTGCAGCTGGCCTTTGTGGGTCCTCAGGTTCTGGTAAAATTTTTTGCCATGCATTTCTATATACAGTGGTAATTGAAACAAGAACACTTTTCGTGGTATTTGTATTTACTTTGTAAAGGATGCAATGTTTTGCCCCGTAAGCTCCACGAGCATAAAAAATCCCAATAAATACACGCATTTCCGGTAATGATGTGGTCCAATCATGCAACGAAATTCGGTGACCTTCTTCTTCTGTGCACATTCTTATATGCTTCGTAATACGATTATCTACTACCTACGAAAATGCACTGATAATATATTATCTGCCATAATATTTCTTTTTGAGTAGCTTGTTGGCCCTTACACATCCTTGAAAATACAAGTAGATGGTAATCTTTCAGGAATACCTCCTTCTTCAAATTTGGACCACACAATATCAGCAGACAACAGTATCAGATGGTAATCAGCAGCTCTTTCGATCTCCTGAAAGGTGTTTTCACTTTCTTCATCAGTGTCTGAAATAATTCGCATGCTATACCTTTTACTGGGCATATTGATGACATTTTCATTTTCATCATTAGTGGTCGGTTCTTCATCGCCATCTTCAGATGATAGTTCAGAACTTATTGCATTTGATTCTGTATCGGAGCACTCTTCTAGAGAGTCCAGAATTCACCAATGTTCGTTAGTTTTCTCATAAATAAATCACTTTTATTCGACTTTTCTTTTATGAATTTAGGGCGCAAATGATATAACATAAACAATTGTAGATACCTTGGTAGAACAAAAATCACTGCATAGAGATAAGAATAACAACTACTTTTGGCTTACAGAGCAACTGCAACTTATGTAGTGCACGTTGAAATCTACAATTTATCATGTACCTCTATGTTAACATGTAACGGGTATTGAAATGAAAAATATTATTTCAATACAGGGCCAGACTGGTCATATAAGAAATTTACTGAATTCAATAATAAAAGTAATTAATTATGTCAAATTTCCTAAGCAGTCAAAATGACTGCTTTTGGGCAATCTAGGTATAACACCACATATATCAGAAATAAAGAGAGGGGGGAGGTAAATGCAACTTTTAATAAATGCATTTATATCATCTATAAAAAGTCAGAAAATTCTAAGAAATTATATCATTTTAAATATAATTTTTTTTTAAACTGAAATTAAAAAGCAGTCAAAATGACTTCTTTGGGCAATCTAGTGTTAATAAAGGTTGTTATTAAATAATAAATCCTCTAATCAACCATAACATGCGTATAAATTAACTTCATAAATAAAGTTCAATAATTCCATTAGTCCCTTAATTAACTTGCGAGATTTTAAAAAACTATAAATGTCGTGTTGCTCCCCCAAAATAATATAAAAAAAATAAAATAAAACACTAACCACAAGCAACTTTGGCATCAGGATCTTGCCTTAGGTGGGCATCCAGAATGGCGTCACTGATCTGGTCGCACATCTTGTCTGTTATGGAAATAAATAAATAAATATATATAAACATTTTTTTTTTTATGGCAACCTGTTAGAGCAGTTTAAATAAAGATATGAAACAAAGTTGAATTTAATAAGTAAGCGAACCATTTCTGAATTCAAGAAAAAAATAAAATAAATAAATAAAAAATTGATTCGAGATATATTCATTGCAGAAACGGAATTATTGATGATTTCTACATTGTACAATTAAGTTATACCAAACTGAAGGAAACATTTAGAATAAGCAGTACAAGTTATGGATAGTGTAGAATCCTAAATTTGAACAAATTTATCAAATTGTATGAAAATTATAAAGTTATTTTAAAATTCCTTAAAAAAAAGAAAAGTAATTAAAAATGCAGCTGCAAATCTTGACACTAATGACCAATGCTACTTTACAAAGGTTCTTTAACATTACTAAATTAATACAAATCCTATTTCTTAAATCTTGACCTAACTAAAAAGCCCAAAAAGACAAATTCAAAATGAGATTAAAATATTAATTTATAATTGAGCCAATACCGGCTAAAAATAACCTAAAACACGTGCTTAAATAAAAAAGCTAAAAATTAGGTTAATGAATTTTTATTGCACTAATTATTGATCAATATATATATACATATATATTAATAAAATTCTTAGCCTTTAACCACAATCCATGAACAAATGTAATTTTAAAAGAAAAAGTATTTTTTTTATTTCAACCTACGTCTTAATTGCACTTGTTAAGTTATATTTTTTAATTTGACTGAAAAGGATAATAAAAACAAAAATATAAGATATTAAAGAATAATGCAGTTACTGCAATTCGTTGAGAGTAACTAACTTTCAAGATCCGTCCCTGTATATAGCACGAGGTAGATTGGGGCAGAGCAGCCATCCACTTTAGCAATACTATTGAACTAATTACTGACCTTCTCTTGTTATTCACCACTCGTGATCAGAAATTTCGATTTCTAAACGTAGGATTTAATTCTTAAATTTTATTTTAACTTTCTTTTATCAAGTAAAGGAAGCGTAAATATTTATAATTGCAAAGAACTGAAAAACATTAAGTGCTTGCACAAGGTAGTCTATAAAACGCCATTGATGTTAACTATGGAGATGTGTAGTTATGTTTAAGAAGACAAAAAATAAATCAACACTCACCTGGATGGCCCTCACCAACAGACTCCGAGGTGAACAAAAACACTTCTCCTTCAGGAAATTCCGGCGCCATGTGTCCATTTGTATAACCATTTATATAAGGTGTATTCTCAGGCATTCTATGGAAAAACAAAACTTACTACACCAGTAAAAGTAAACCTTCCCAATTGGTTCATTAACTATTGAAAAAAAATTATTTTTAGTTTTAAATAAGAGCAGCTTCCACTATTAATAACCGTGTACGGCAGATATACTGTCGTGGTAAAGAGGCCAGCACCCAAGGCGTTACAGCTTATATATAACACGGGATCACGTGACTGGCACCGAGATGCGCAAACCGACTCTCTTTGGCGCTGCAACAAAATCGATCTAGCATCGACAACTAGCACTACCAAGGGCGTCTGGATTTCATCAACAATTACTTCTACCTGCGAGTTAAAAACTTTATACTGGAGGAAAATCTATGTATAATATTTAAATCTAAAAAAAAAAGGGATTAAAGATTTTAATGATTCATGAGAAAATGGCAAAGACGTAAATAATTGGTTCAGTAAATAGGTACATTCGGTTGGGGAATTGGGATTGGTATATAGAAATACATTTAACATTTCTTAATAATGTGTTGGATCCACGCCAGAAGGAATTGTTGTTTAGAATTCAAATAGTCCTTTAGAGGGAAGCTAATTTCAAAAACCGTTATTTGTGCACCTGTTAAGAAACATTTATATATACACATTTTAAGACTAAGACTATTCATCCAACTTCCAAATGTATTAAAGGTTAAACAAAATTGTGTAATTAACGATTGTTCTCAATAGCTCAATGTTTAGCTTACTGGATTCCCTTGCTAAGATTCCGGGTTTGAATCTTTAAAATTATCTCTTCTGTGGAGGTGTCTTACAGAGCTCACAAGACTGTGGTGGACAGTGCTGTCTATAATAAGACATTGTCTCTGGCATTGGAACTTCTGATATTGACGCGCCTTAAATTAAAAAAAATAAAATAAATAAGAAATGCCTGCATTTGGTGGATGTTATCTATTCAGCCTCCATCAAAATATTAAAAGATGTTTTAAAAAAAATAGACATGTCTAATTACATTTTGAATTCTACTTAACTTTAAAGTTTAGCAAATACCCTGAAGTTGCAAGAGAAATTGATTAAATTTGCTTCCTCTTAGAATTCATGTGTTTTGTTCGCGTCTGCCCACATCAACCGAAACTCAAAAACGCAAAATAGGAAGAAATTAAAACTTAATATTTCATTTAGACACCACTACCTGACGCCATAATAAGGTAAAATCAGTTAATCTCTTTATTAAATCAATTTTTCAGTTTTTTAAAATTTTCTCAAAAATGTCTCCATAGATTGCCTTTAAACTTCATATAGTCATTAAAAACATACAAATCTACAATTTTTCCCATAATTCGACAAGAATACTTCTGAGAGAGAGAGATTTTCTCGAAATACCATTTTTTGTAACGTACGCTGCATCTTTGAGCACTCTTATGGAGGGTTAAATGGATTTATTGTAAAATGAAGTTTGATGAAAATTCCTCTCCCGGAAGTGAAGTACCTTTTTATTCAATAGCTAGTTCACTTTCTTGAAACAGGCTCCTTGGCTATTCCCTAGACTTCGAATGGTGGGTTGGGGTAAGCTTCTCTACATTTCAGGTTATCTACGGTTTTAAATACTCTAATATTTATAAGAATTATTACAGTTTATTCAATATTTTGAGTTTGAAGAATATTAATAAATTAGAAAACTTGTGAATAGCAATGAGTAAAGACATGAAAGAGATCACACCAGATTAATACTATTATACACATTTGAAAGTAAAATATACCAAATTCTGAGAATTAATTTTAAATATGTGTGTTAAATATTGTTAAACATTTATGTAATATGCTATATACTTGTTGGTAATATTACGTTGACTTTAATACATAATTTAGTTATTTAATGTACTACAAGGTGCTTATACGCAACAAAATCTTTAATTCTATGATCTTGAATGTAATCAAATGTTATTTTTTTTAATTAATTTATTTGATTAATTTCTATTTTATTTTAATTTTAGGAAACATCTGAGGTCATTGGCTTCCGGAGCTTTTTTTAGTGCACTACCGGCGTTCGGGCAGTGTACTTTCCTTTCAGACAACACGTCCATCACAGGTCAGTGAGCTATCAGAAGCGCCTAGAAAGAGAAAATTTAAGGTCTGGCAGGTGGATTTGAATCTGGGCTATTCGTGAGGGAATCCAAAGCGCTATCCTCTGAGATAATCACTGACGTAAGGACTTCTAACAGACATTGCTGAAAGCGAGTTCCAAACTGAATAATAGTGAACTGAACTGAAGTAATCCTATACTTCTCTGGCTTAATTTTGGCTGCGACCACATGATCTTCTGGTAATCGAACATTGCCACCTATTGTTAATAGATTACAATAAACCACGTTAATATATTACATATCTATTGCTTTAATTTAGACAATTTTTGTAGAATTTTTTTTTTTACTGCCGGTTGGAGTTACACTTATAAGCATTGCTTAAAAAGGAATAATGCCGTTACCTAATAAGAAAAAATGTGAATTTAATTTTTTCCCTATTAAAAATTATTCTTGTGTCTTTATTATGCTCTTTATTTAACCACTGCCGAATTACCATAACATATCCTCACATTAAAATGGAAAAAAAATATGAGAGATAAAATCTTGAGAAATAGTGAGAGACAGTTAGTTGGAGTGAGTCACTGCACCAGATTTTTTTTTAAAATATTAGTAGAAGTTCTCTAATTATAGTAGGCCTCTAGATACATTTTTTTCCATTCAAGTTAATCTAAAAATTGGTACATTCATGCCATATTACTCAAATATTACAATACCATCAATCTATTAAAAATATTTTAATACTTCTGAATTTTACTTGGACATGTTTGATAATAATCAGTTGTGACTAACATCACTGACCAGAAAGTTAACTGATTAGTTAAAACACCTATCCCCAAGTTACAACATCTTACACTCCAAAACACCCTAAAATAATTTGTTCTGAAATATTCGTTTAAATAAAAGTAATAACTACTAAATAGCAATCCTAGTTTTAAAAAATATAGTTAAAACCATTTACGAAAAATTTGTACAATACATAAAAAGCTACTGGGTAAAAGAATATTTTTCCAGTTGACCAATTTCTTCAAATTCGAAATTTAAGCAATGCAAATAATTTAAAAAGATCTGGATGGAATCAATTTTGAAGAAAATATTGCATCCGTTTGTGTTACTTTGCCCCTTCCGGATTCATCGCAACTGACTAAACAGTACAACTTTTTGAATTCAACGTAGTGATCATTACCTATAATTTTTTTTTTTCGGACATAGAAGCCTGAAAATACGTAGCCATGACATGATCAGTTTATTTCTTCTTTTTTGCAGCATTTGAGAGAAATTTTATGTATATTTTTTTAATAATTATAAAATCCTGTAATAAAATCGCAATGTTATAACTTGAAAAAAAAACAAAAAAATTATTACAAAATAAATTAAATAAAGCAATAGAACAGTTGAAATCGAAGCATAAATCTCCTTAACAAAAACTTACAGTTTAAAAAGTTGTGAATAAAGGTTGATTAAACGACAAAGGGTATACAAATTAGAAATACCTGACAATTTATTCGAACTTCGGCTCCTAATTTAAGCCTAATAGAAATATTCGAAAAATCTTATGCATCTTATTTAAATTTGTTTCTGAACTGATCTCTCTTTCTCTTACTTAAGTGCTTTCCAAGTACTTAAACATTTTGCTGCGAACAATGCTTTGATTAATCCATAAAAATCCATTGTATTGTTGGAAACTTTGTAAAAATTGAATAGTATTACTGCATTGCATATATTTTTTAGAATTATTAGATATCACTCTTTTACTCTTATCTCTTATACTCGTCAGCTTCATATACTTTATACTTTGTGGTAAAATAGCAATAAAATGTGCTTAACCGTTTCCTAAGTAGGAAAAAAATTGGAATTTAATTTTATCCCTATTATAAATTATTCTTATTGTGTATCTTTATTACCCTTTTTGTTTAAGAACTTCCGAATAACCATAACATATGTTATATTCACATCAAAGTGGGAGTTGGTCCATTACATATCTTAATCTGATTCACGTGCTTAAAACGAAATTCAATCCAGAATTCTTTTTACAATGGAATAATGAGCACAAATTGCGCACTGCAAACAATAAATTAATTAATAAATGTTACAAAATTCCTGAATTTTTGTGTATTTTTAAAAAGGATTCATAAAACACAGTTTAATGGTGAATGTTAAAGAGCTTAAAAACCCCTAATACTAGTAAGAGAAATCAGGGGGAGGGAATAATTAGGAACAAATTTAAATAAAATACAAAAGCTTTTTCAACCATTTCTACATCAGGCTGAAATTAAGCGCTGAAGTTTGTATGAATTGTTGGATATTGCTGATTTGTATACCTTTTGTCATTTAATCAACTCTTATACCTAACTTTTTAAACTGAAAGTTTTTATTGAGATTTTCTGTAACTATTGAATGAATTTTATCTTCATAGGTTATTAATCTATATTCACACATCTAATAATATATAATTATTCGGATGTCGGGAATAACGTGCTACGCCGGTTTTAGAGGGAATGAACTAAATTTAAGCTATTAAATGCTAGTTGGTTCTAGACACCACGTACACAGACATTTTACATTTAAGTCAGATTTGTCAGAATCCCAAACCCAATAAATTATTTTATCTTGTTAATGTATCAAATAGAAGTTGTAAATAAATATTTCTGAAATTATCATTACAACTTTCAAAATCTCCTTAACAAAAACTTACAGTTTAAAATGTTAAGTATAAGGGTTGATTAAACGCCAAAAGGTACACAAATCAGCGAGTACCCAACATTTCATTAATACTTCATTAATATTTAAGTAATTCTACTGCATTAATTTTCATTAATAAGTTATTTTTTAGAATTTATTAGATGTCACAGACCCCTATGCTGGCCACTTCATTCATAATATTTTTTTGTTATAATTATGATAAATCACATATACGTACATGCATGTTAAAGTAGAAAAAGGCAAAGTTAGAGTCCGCTACTGTCTTGAATTCGTCTTACCGAAATATTCGTGAGTACAAATAACACACAGTTATAACAAGTAGATTATTCAACAATATTTACTCACTTCTCAATTGTAATTTTAATTTAGTCCCCCTAATTTTACTTATAGTAAAATACTGGAATAATTAGCTATCCTAAAAATATGCATATCTTATTTATTTTATATTACATATATACAACATTGTGGGATGAATACCTAGATTGAGAATGTAATTGAAGAAAACTATATTATTTGCGATAAAGCAAGATAATTATAAACGTTTGACTACTTCATAAAATAACAATTACTTTAATCGAAGAATGAACTTAAACCGACGATTTTTATTTAAAAATAAAAATAAATAAATAAAATAAACAAAATCATTGATGTATGTTGGTGTAAGTTTTTTTTTTAAAAAAGGTTTTGAATTTTTTAGCCTCATATTTTTTTATGTTTTTTATAACGTTTTTCTTTTTAACCTGTAATTAATAGTTTGATTATTATAAATAACTAGATATTACAGTCAATCTACAGTGCTGCTTGAACATATATTTTGTAGACGAAAATGGCCAGCATAAGGGTCTGTGACATCTAATAAATTCTAAAAAATAACTTATTAATGAAAATTAATGCAGTAGTATTACTTAAATATTAATGAAGTATTAATGAAATGTTGGGTACTCGCTGATTTGTGTACCTTTTGGCGTTTAATCAACTCTTATACTTAACATTTTAAACTGTAAGTTTTTGTTAAGGAGATTTTTGTACCTTTTGGATAGATTTTCCTTTTTGTCTATTTGGAATGTTACATATCTGCTTTACAGATTTTTTTAAAATTTGGAATAAGCAATTCTATCATCGGAACCATAACTACCACTGGAGCGATTTTTTTTAAGATTGATTATAGTTGCGGTCCCCCAAACCATCCTCAATAACAATTTTTTTGAAAAAGCGTTTGGAATAATATAGGAAGGTATTTGTACGTAAATAGCAAAATTAAACTACGATTTCAGTACTTCCTTTTAAGAGGAGTAAGAAAAATAAATTGCGATTGCAGTACTTCTCCCTAAAAGGCAAAGAGGCAAAGATTTTTTAATCGACAATTCATTGATTTAAATCGGTTCACTCATTGATAATTTAAACGATTGCAGTACTTCCTCTTAGTAGGTGCAAGAGCATGATAGCACTTCACAGCAACGTAGAGGAGCTTTAACCACTTATTCGAGCTGAATTTTATCAAAATCGGACTAAGCGTTATTAAAACTGTCCGGTAGGACAGTTGTATAATTAAAACTGTCCGGTAGGACAGTTGTATAATTAAAACTGTCCGGTAGGACAGTTGTATAAGGGTTGATCATCAAAAACTGCACGAAAAAGCGTAACGTTGAAAAACACCCAACTTTGACAATTTTTTTCTCTTTTTCTATAAAAGATAAAATTCCCGAATTTTTTTTATAATATAGGGCAAATCCTCCTTTACATCAGTAATTTTTTCCTAATTACATAGATCTGATAGATTTCTAGAAAAAAGTTGCCGAAAATGAGCAAAAACGGCATTTTCAAAAATTGTTCTTGTTCTTGTTCTTGTTCTTGTTGTTGTTGTTGTTGATGTTGTTGTTGTTGTTGTTGTTGTTGTTCTTGTTGTTACCTTTTTTGTAAACAACGTAGCGCTTAAACGCGCGAACCGATTTTCATGAGTGACGTGTCATTCGATTCGGACTTTTATGTAGATGTGCCTTTTGGGGGTCTCGATGCTATACATCGAATGGGAGAGGAGTTAGCCCCCTTTATGTAAGGCCCCCTCCAAAATTATTATCATTAATTACTCTGTAAATCTTAGCCCGATTTTGATAAAATTTGGTAGGATGACAGGGTTAGGGCTCCCCTACGTAACATTAAAGCGACGATCTGCTCTTACACTTGTTAAGGGGAAGTATAGCAATCGTTACAAATTATCGAAACGTGAACCGATTTTCATGAATGAAGTATCATTCGAATCGAAATTTTGTACAGATTTGCACTTTAAAAGTCTCGACGCTGTGCCTCATAAGGAGGGGAGTTTGCCCCACCCAAGTAAGGCCCTTTCTAAAACTATTATTACCAATATTTTTATAACGCTTAGTCCGATTTTGATAAAATTCTGCCCGAATAAGTGGTTAAAGCTCCTCTACGTGGCTGTGAAGTGCCATCATGCTCTTACACCTACTAAGAGGAAGTACTGCAATCGTTAAAATTTTCAATGAGTGAACCGATTTTCATCAATGAATTGTAGTTCGATTCAAAATCTTTGCCTCTTTGCCTTTTAGAGAGAAGTACTGTAATCGCAGTTTATTTTTCTTACTCCTCTTAAAGGGAAGTACTGAAATCGCAGTTTAATTTTGCTATTTACGTACAAATTACCTTCCTATTTTATTCAAAACGCTTTCTCAAAAAAATTGTTATTGAGGATGGTTTGGGGACCGCAACTATAATCATTTTTTAAAAAGATCTCTCCAGTGGTAGTAACTCCGACTTAACACCTTTTCAGGTTATAATGATAGAATTGCTTATTACAAAAACTTACAGTTTAAAATGTTAAGTATAAGGGTTGATCTAAAAAATATTAATTAATATTAATGCAGTAAAAGTACTTAAATATTAATGAAAAATTAATGAAATGTTGGGTGCTTGCTGATTTGTGTACCTTTTGGCGTTTAATCAACCCTTATACTTAACATTTTAAACTGTAAGTTTTTGTTAAAGAGATTTTTGTACCTTTTGGATGGATTTTCCTTTTTGTCTATTTTGCTAAGTTACATATCTGCTTTACAGATTTTTTTTTAAATTTGGAATAAGCATTTCTATCATTATAACCTGAAAAGGTGTATTCGGGCTGAATTTTATCAAAATCGGACTAAGCGTTATAGAAATACTGGTAATAATAGTTTTAGAAAGGGCCTTATTTGGGTGGGGCGAACTCCCCTCCTTATGAGGCACAACGTCCAGACTTTTAAAGTGCAAATCTGTACAAAATTTCGATTCGAATGACACTTCATTCATGAAAATCGGTTCACTTGTCGATAATTAGAAACGATTGCTATACTTTCCCTTAACAAGTGTAAGAGCTGATCGCCGCTTTAATGTTACTTAGGGGAGCCCTAACTCTATCATCCTACCAAATTTTATCAAAATCGGGCCAAGATTTACAGAGTAATTAGTAATAACAATTTTGAAGGGGGCTTACATAAAGGGGGCTAACTCCTCCCCCATTTGATGTACAGCGTCGTGACCCCCAAAAGGCACATCTACATAACATTCCGAATCGAATGACACCTCATTCATGAAAATCGGTTCACGCGTTTAGGCACTACGTTGTTTACAAAAAAGGTAACAACAACAACAAGAACTACAACAACAAGAACAACAACAACAACGGCATTTTCTGAAAATGCCGTTTTGGCCTATTTTCAGCAACGTATTTCTCGAAATCTATTAGATCTGGGTGGTTGCAAAAAAATTACAGGTATAAAGGAGGGTTTGCTCTTTATTTTAAAGAAAATTTGGGAGTCTAAGTTGGGTGTTTTTCAACGTTACGCTTTTTCGTGCATTTTTTGACGATCAACCCTTATACAACTGTCCTACCGGACAGTTTTAATAATCAATACAACTTTTCTCAGAAAATTCTCAGAAAACCTCCTTAAGTCAATTCTGTAAAGTTCACTTCCAGTTTACACATTATCTTTACATTTGGGATAAGTTAAACTTACAATGTAACTTGATATTACGTTGGTGGTGAAACTGTAACTCCCTCTGAAGAGATATTTTAAAAGGATGCATACTCTACTCCTCAATGTACTCTAAAAATTCTTCGAAAAACGTTTGGGATAAAAGTGGACGGGATTTTCTGGGTAAGTAGCACCATTATGATAACCTTGTATGAAAATTGCTAAAAGTTGGGGAAGAGTGCTTCCAAGATAGTGGAAAGAAGATGCAGGCTTGGAGAAAAATTATTAAATATGGTATTAAGTTAGTGAGAAGCAGTTGATTCCCACGCAAATATGATGGTGTCGAATCCAGCCGCTGGCCTTAGATTTTCTCATGCTAGGAGCATCTAACAGCTAACGGTCTGGAAATGACAGTGTAGTCTGTAACGAAAGAACACTATCTGAAGGCCGGTAGGGCAATGGAAAAAGCCCCGAGCGCCAATGACCTCAGATGTTGACGGCCCTAAATTAAAAAAAAACAACAACAATCGAGGAAGGCTCACATGTGAGCCTAACTCCTTTCCCTTAGGATATACGGCATCTAGTCCCCTAAAATAACATCTACAAATACATCAAATCAAATCACTACTCATTCATTAAAATCGTTTACAAAAAAAAGTACAATAACAACATCAACTCAATAAGTTTTGTTAACAGACAATTTTACAGCATAATTTTGACCTCGTTTCCCTCGAAAACTAATTGAACTGTGTTGTTGCGAAAACTTTCACTTATAAACGAGGCTACACCCTTTTAAAAATTTAGCAATTTTATTTTTTATAAAATTCTCCTGCCGAGTATAAATAAATCGTAACAGAGTATAAAAAATATTAATAATGAAAAAAGTTTAATAAATTCGCAACAGAACAGTACCTTTCATCCATCAGATTTTTGCAAATATAAGAACAACTCTCATTTCTTCCATGACTACGCTATTTTTATCTAATACTAATTCACAAATTAATAATAGTACAACACGCATTAATAATGAGAAAGAAAAATAAATGATGCAGAATAGTAATTAATAAATGTATCTTTAGAAAAATGATCTTTGAGAGGAATTTGTCGTGAATTTTCTAAAAAAAAAGATGACAGCTGATAGAAATTTACTTAGTGCTTCATGGATTTTTTTTTTAAATTCTAAGAAATTTCCACTTATTAGTTAGCGAATTAATGATATGTTAAATCTACTATTTGTGTGAATGTGAATAAAGATTGATTCTACAATCATTACTGTAGTTTGTTTAATTTCCTCTTAAAACTTCATAAAATCTGCCCTGTTAAATTTTGTTTGTTTACCAATAAAAAAAAAGAAAGAAAAACTGGGTAATTTGTCCTCAACAGTTTATTATAGAATTTCAAACTGTCCCTAACAATAATTTTATATAATATTCATTATTCACTACTTTCTTCTTTTTACTTCAAAACAACAAAACGCATGGAAGGTGCGTAAAACAGATGATTGATTCTAAATTAATTTAAATATACAATTCTGTGATTGTACATATAACTAACTTGTCCCTCTAGATGGAATACATCTAAAACGGATCATTTGAACTAATTAACAATTCCCTGTCTATTTTCGCTGGGATTATCAAGTACACTAAATCCGCGTTGGTTTTAAACTTAATCTCAAACGCTAAAAATACTGAATCGCTATTTGAACGCGCGTGCTCTCTTCCAGGTCGCTCTAAGAGGAGAATGCTCGGATTTCTTTTCAAAAAAATGAGGATTTCTCATTTTGAACATAGCTTTATAATTATTCCATTTTGCAAAGTTCATAAGCATCTTTTGAGGCTGGATATCGGTGGTTAGCCTGTCCTTAACGGAATACCAGAGAAAATATTTACTTGGGTCAACAATTTTATTTCAATATTCCTCTGATCGCCAGGAAAGTAATAAACTTAAAAAAAAGATAAAGATCATAATAGATCTTTTATATCTCTGCAAACTTCTTCACTCTTAAATAGACAATTTCTGCTACTCACATTAAATATCTCTTTTCATTCTACATAACCTTCCAATCCGTTCAATATTTTTTGCTGCAGTATATATAATTAAGTTCTCAATTTCCTTTAAGGAACGTACGTTTAGTCAACTATCGTGGATTGATTAGTTTAAAGTAGGCATTAAAAAAAAAAAAATTGATAAAGTTAAAAGTTAACTATTTCTTTAATTAGTCTCTGAAAAAATTTAGATTTTTGTATGTATAGTAAGTATGCTTCGCGTGATTACAAAGGAAAATCTCTCAAGAGTTACTAAAAAGAAGGCCACACATTAGTATGATAGAAAGACAGGGACTGAAGCAGTAATACAAAAAATAATGTGGTACCATATACAGTGAAAGTGCATTCAAACAGTAAGGTTTTGATTTCCAGCTCCAGAATGTGATCGCAATAAAGCATATCGGCCTTTGTCCGAACATTACAAAAAAGTTAGGAGATGTGGGGTTACAGAGGGAGAGGATTCACTAATTGCTGGAAACTTCCAGTGGTTCACACTAAACGTATGAAGAAAAACCTGAACCCAAAATGACAGTAGTGTTGCAGCCAGCTACTTATGTGTTACTACTACAAATGATTATGTAATTATAAATCATAGGAATGTTTTGATGCAGAAAATTTGTTGGGATTGATAGTAAATGTACTAAGTTAAACGTAATCACGTTAAAAAATCATAAGTTCCCGGGATAAACTGTGTTAATTCAATATCTTAAGTTAGAGAGATAGAATAGCTATGTGAGTTACCGCTCATGAATGAATTTTGTAAAATTTGTGTTGGTTCAGTTCAAACCGTTGAGAATGACAGGACAGAATGGTTCAATCCCTAGAAAAATAGATAAGATAGAGCCGTTCTCCAAAATTGTCATGGGCTTCGAGGAAACGCTTAATGTTCAGAGAAAAATTCAGGTTGATCGTGATGAATCCTAAAGGGAATCTTCAAGCAGCAGCTGCTTCTAGAGAGCAGTATGGTGCAAAACAAGGAACAACCCTACATCAATGGCTCTTTTAAGTTAATGCGTTAGAGGTATTCTGCCATGGTATGCCATGGTTGGGAAGGAGCAGCTATTGTCCTTAAAGAGGAGGCATATATCAAAGTCGGACCCCTGCGAGGTGTTCCTCTCTCTCTCTCAAAAAAAAAAAAGAACAAAAAAAGAGTTAATCTCAGGACGTTGCTCACTCAATTAGAAGTGTGATAAGTGGGCTCTGTACCAGTTTACGGTAAGCATGAAGCTGTCCACGAGCTCTTCATGGATGAAGCTTTGCCTAGTAACTTAAAACGATGGACCACGCCTTTTTTGGGGGTACGACATTCAAATTCAGGGACAAATCCACGAGAGACTAAAAGGAGGCAAAAGCGTTACTTAAGACTGGAGCGCTAACCCACTGGAGCCACACGAGGCACCTTATTATTCACAGGGCTGGAAAGCTTAAATAGGGCCTCTCAAGACGGTCCTTTCCTTAATGCCTGTCAGGAAATGAGAGAATTACGAGTGAGTGGTAGGGGGCTCAAGGCAAACAGGATTTCTCACAAGAGGCCAGTCATTCAAACCAATTAGTCTTCTTTTCTGCTGAAAATAATGTGGGGCTGTTAATAAGCAGTCAAAGGTGACGTTGAAAAGTCAAAGTTCTGAAGAATTTCCCATCCGATTAATCGCCAATATACCTAACATGCTGAAATTTGAACTTAATTTTAAATTTTTAATATTCCTAACACTTGGGAAATTTTTCATGTTGTTATTTTGGACTATTTTATAAACTCAAGAATAATTTATTTATATTTAAAATGCTTTTGAAAGGATTAGTCCATTTTTTAAGCATTACACTTCTCTCCGCTTCATATCTAGCAATAATTCATGAAAATATTCAAAATTCTTTTCGAATTTTGGGATTTTTTTTATAAAAGTTGCCTGCTCTCTCGGGAGTATATTTACTTTACTACTCATTAGGTACAGACAGTGAATAATGAAACTTTTAAGTTCGTATTCTTCTACAGCTATCTTGACTCAATAGTTTGCCGTTTCATTCCCTACATCGATAACAAGGTCTCTCCTCTTGTACATTAATCAAATCTATGATTTTTATAAAAACATTTTCTGTAATAATGATAATTAGTATTAATTACAGTGAGAAGTGGATTAAACTTTTTCTAGCGAAGCACTGGCACTCAGTCCGGTAAGATTGGACAGAATTGAATTTTGAAACCTAGGGCCACATTTAGGCAAAAAAAAGTTTTAAACATTGTCTCAGCAAATACTTTGCATTGTATGTATGTAAATTGAATAAAAGGGCAGTTCATTCTATTTCAAGTTCGCTAGCTTCTCATCAGAATGGCCTTTTAACAGTGTACTACCCTCCATAGAAAACTAGGTGAGTTCAATTTCTTAAATGCTAATAAGAAAAGTTATAGTCACATTACCTTCTTACTTCAGTATATCTAGCTGTTTCCATATATTTAATTACTTGTTATAGTTCTTCCTAAGAATAAAGATAACACTCTGATATATGCCTAATATATTTTCAGTTATTCTTAAGCTATTTAAAAATGATGATTCTTCAAGGCTGAACTAGTAGGAAAACTAAAAAATGCAATGTGGCTTAGTTCTGAAACAAAAAATGAATACATTCTTCTTATTTGAAGTAGTAATAATTATAAGCTGGAGATGGGGGGTATTTTTTAAAAATTTTTACAAACCTGTGAGAATTCCTAGTAAATCAATTAATCCTGATGCCAAACCGATAGTAAAGCTATTTAAATTTGCGAGGAATACAACAACTATGTTCTGGTAACACTTATTGGAATAAATAAACTAAATATACTATTAAAATGATTTATTTGCAATTCGAAATTAATTCAACAGTAAGTAAAATGTATTCCAAAGTTATAAAAATATGTTGAACAGTTCCTTTCTCTGTGAGTATTCTTTCTTGATTAAAAAACGTTTGTGTAACCATAATGTGGCGTCAGGTCAGTGTAGATGATAATAGACAAGATTAGGACACTGCTACAAGTAGATAACTTTTTCTAATACCAGCAACTTCAAAGATGCTTTGACAGCACAGTAACATTTTTAACAATTTATATTACATTAGGCACGGATGACAAACTTATTATTATTTTTAAAAAAGAATATATATTTTTACTTGAAAGGCATATTTACACACGATTTATATAAAGGCTCCAACTAAAATTCCTGTTATTAATGGAGACTTGTGTTCAAGGGATCCTTTGCACGAATTATGTAGATTCGTTATTCATAAGTAAAACTTTTGATCATGTTTGCAGGTCTCGTTTATAATCGTCTCTAGACGAAGCATTTACAGTTGACCTTCAGCAGATAAATAAGCAGAAGCTCTCAAAAAATTAATTGCTGAGACAACAGGAATAAACCAGTTGGGTTTATTCGTCTAAATGGATTACCCTTCTGCACACAGTAGGCAAGATAAATAAGTTTGGACAAAACATCTAGATCTGCTCTTAACGTGCAGAAACTTTGTGTAACTTTTATTTCTGCTTCTGGGATCCATCTTAATGTGAGTAATATTAGAAAAAATGGATACAGCGTATTTATTAGTGGATTTGACGATAAAGCCTTAAACAACTGTCCTTCCAGACAGTTTGAATAGTTTTGCTCATTTCGCAAATATTGAAATATTCCATTTCTGGATAAACAGTTCATAATACAGGAAGATGATACAACTGTTTGAGGGCACCTTTATGTTGAGTTGTGAGACAAAAAAAAAATTGCCGCTGGTGTGGATTTGGGCGTCAACTTAATAGGTGTGTAACAATGTGATTGCTGAGGGAAATAATTTTGCTATTTGTTGAAAAAATAATACACGAAGTAAAATTTCTCATCGATGAAGTGAATTGCGTGCCACAGATGTAATGGCTCAAGAACTCATTAATGGTAAGATTATGAATATTTAAATTGATGCAGTAGTTGATTTACCGTTCTTCCTCTTAAGTTAGAAAAAGAATTACAATTATTACAAAAGCTAATTGCCAGTTTACAGCACGAACATAAGCCAGTCCATTCCCTTCTTTTGCACCAGTATTAGATAGATAAGTCATATAAATGAATTTTGTTAGTTGAATTACAGAAACTTAACTATTTATAGCAATAGATCGGTCCAAAACTTTTATTAGAGAAGTTTTCCCAAACAATTTGTTTGAGGGTATTCTTGGGAGAGGAGGTGGATTTTTTCGCACAATTACGGCCAGATCCTTTGTACGAATCTCGCATGTAGCTACTTAAGTGTTGGTTGTTGGTCTAGTGGTCAAGAGGGTGATTTTGTAAGGGGAGATCACCAGTTACTACTTTGACTACGTTTTATTTGCCAAAAAAAATTGTTTGCACATACATGTAAAGTATGAGCTTTGGCCTCCGTTCATAACACCTAATTGGTAGTTGGACCTTAAGCCCCGCCTGAAAAAATAGGCGATTACATTACTTTACATTGAACATTGAACAATGTTTTCATTAATCGTTATAGAAGATATTAAAAACAAATAAGAATTCACTTTATTTTAGGAATTTTAACACATTCATCTCATTTAAATAATTTAGCAGTATTAATTTTTTTTTTTTTTTTGAATTTATTAGGTGTCAAACGCCCTTGTCAACTTTAATCAGTAAAATATTTTTTTCCAGTGAAGAATAGCAATCACTATTTAATTTAGATTGATTTAGATGCAGTAAGAAATAATGTAATGTCAAACTATTAATGGATACGGTTATTGATGAAACTATTAAATCCTGAAAAATAATTACTCTAAAAGAAAAAATCAAAACTACACTAACAAAATTATTTATTATTTTTTCTATCAAATTGAACAGCCAATTTTGAACATCAGTATAAAGCTAGAATCATCGATTTAAGTTCAGCCCTTGATTAAATTGATTGTTACCACACTAACAAGTAGCGAAGAGTTAAAAATCATAGTTAATTAATTATATTGATTATTACATATTAATATCAATTTCTTTTAATACATTCCTAATCTGATAATATATTTATAATTATACATGTAGTAATTTATGTATTTTTAAATTAATTTATGCCTAGGTCTCCCCGCAAATGTACATACATATGTAATGTGAAATCGATAAAGATAGGCCTGTTTTAAAAGTATGCAATTATTATTAATTTCTTTGATCATTTCATTGTAAAAGTTTACATTACATGTACTCTCTTAAAGAGAATTGTTTGTTTATTACCATTAAGGGATGAATTATTATTACAATTAGAAGAATGATTACAATTATTTAAGAAGCAGTAATAAATATATATATATTTTTTTTAAATTAAACTAGAAATAGCCACCATAAGGATCTGTGAATCTAATGAATTCAAAAAATATTATTAAAATAATGTTACTGTTGCAAAATAAAGAATTTTTTAAAAAAATGATGTAACATTTTTTAATAATATCTACGTTAAAAAGTTTCCAAATATAAAAATTATTTTTATTGTTTTTAATAGTTCTCTAAGGATTCATAAAAACATTATTGAATAGCAAATGTTGAAGTAGAAAAAGTATGGAGAAATGCAAAACGGAAATAGTATTAAGAGTGGTCAATTCAGAAAGATGGGGGAAACTAAATTCATAAACTTCACTTGTACGTTGTTATCTGGCTGAAATTGGAAGCTGAAATACGAATGAAAAGTTGGGTATTCACTGATTTGTGTACCTTTCATCGATTAATCAACCCTTAAACTTTGAAATTTTGTTAAGGAGTTTAATGTATCGTATGGATAGATTTTTCTTTTTGCTGTGTTGTAAAGAGTATTAAAACATCCCGATAAACGAATATACAGATATAGGAAATAATTAGGCTGATTCATGCTTGGTATAGAATAATAAGAATATTTACATTGAGAAAACTTAAGTAGAAATTGGTACCAAACCAAGTTGGTAGAAAGAAGATCCAGTAAAAGAGAAATTGTGCTAAAAGTTAAGAAAGGAGTGGTACCAAGTTAGTGGGCAGAAGATGTGCTGTGTTTTTAAAGTGTTAGTTATTGGGATAGTTCTAAATATTTATTTTATACAGACTGAGCTATAACTTTTATTTGAAATATTTTTCCAGAGAAATCCTAAAGCTGAGTGTTAGTGTCCTTTAGGCACCGATACCGATATCTAGGTCCTGTGAGTTTTTCAAATATGGCTCCTATGATTTGCTCAATCGCCGTAAGTACCTCATATAGGCAGAAATCTCTAACTTTTACTTTAATCATTTTACTAGGGAACTAAGTTAAGGTGTATTGGGATAGGATTTCCAGAAGTAATCACTGCAGTGAAATTTTCCGCTTTATAAACTGTAAGAAAAAGGTACTGTTAAAAGGTAATCTTAAATAAGAATTCAAATTTTCCAACTTGGAGAATGTACAATTATTACTTTGAAAACTGTAGAAAAAGTAAATCATGTGGGTGTTAACGCCAGATATATTTAATATATGTTTTAAAGTTTTATCTTGTTTTTATGATGGAGAAGTTTAAAAGTACGTGCTATGTACAACCACAGTTCAAATTTTAATTTACTCACCCAATTTGTTAAGAGTTGTTCAGTAAGTGCTGTTTTAAAGAATATTGAGCTCTTTCTGCGCAGAGTTGACTTTGGCAAACATTAAATTGATAACTAAATAAAAAATCTATATTATTAGCTGGAAATAAAAATTGACAAGAAGCAGTAACTTTGCAGAGTGCAGTGGAATTCTTGCTGTTTAGCGATTGCAAGTCTGTGGTCCACCAATATGTATATATATATATATATATACTATATATACATATATGTATATGTATATATTCTTTTGATGGCCTATATGTTGACCCCTCTGCTACACTCTGACCCAATAGTTTCATCCTTACAGCGCCCCTCTCCGACATGGTTAACTAATATACGCATGCCCAATTAAAATTTAATTTCATTAAAATTTTTCAACAAACGCAGTGCTGTGCGGACTTTTACAATAATATCTATTTATTGCAATATGTTTATGATGATAAAAAAATACTGCTAACAATCGTTTATTCCATTTTTTGTTTATCAGTATATGGAAAATAAATTAAAAAATAGTTTATTTTATCAATAATTTGGGATAATCTTCAATAATAGTTGCTATTAAATTAAATCTTTTCTATTATTTTGAAGTGGTTTTTGATAAGACTTTTGTTTTCTTGTACTTTTTGAATACAGATTGCAAAGATTTGCTGGGTAACTGAATTTTTTTCACATTAAAGTCAATACCTATTTTATTTTTCATTTATTTATTATCTTTTTTTTTTAAGAAGTCAGAAGTGGCACATTGAAAGTTCCACATTTGATTACAAAAACAAATTAATCAGGATATTGCTAAAAAATGAAGTTAAGATAGAGTAGAATTTAAGAAAAATGTAATTTTATTTTTCAACTCTTTTTGACACAAACATAAATTTAGCCACTTAGTCACAGCAAGTCTGACAAGGGTTGAACTGCAGCATGGATCCCTTAGATCCAGTGCATGCTGGAGGACGTTTTTGTAAGTTATTCGCTGCTAAAGTAGTTGAGAAACGGTACTATTTTATTTTCTGCTTTAATACTATTTCAGAAAAAAAGACGAATTTTCACATAAATATTGATCCGAATGTTTTCGATGAGATAGAAAAAAGGTTTGGTCAATAAAGCCCTAATCACCGAGGCACTAGAGGCCCGGGGGCAAAGCCCCCTGGAATAATCGTAGATTGGCAAGGTTATTGGAGGAGTATGGGGACGAAACTCCCATCAAACCTTACATTTTTTAACCAATTTATTAATCTCCTAAATATTTGTAACAAATGCTTTTTAGCTTATTTTAAGTTTTACAAATAATATAAAATATTAGATACGAAGGGATCGCAGTGACGTAGGCCTTGAGGCCGCCCTAGTTGAATCTAATCTAATCTAGGCGCCTTTTCTTAACTATTTTAGTAATGGATAGAACATACAAAATCGTCTAACAGCGTTGCTGAGTGTTAGGGTACTATATCGCAGTTTTGCCCGGATTGGACTGGGAGAGTTGCTCTAACTGTATCAGAATTACTGAGGTAAATAGAAAAAAGGTTTGGTCAATAAAGCCCTAATCTCCGAGGCACTAGAGGCCCGGGGGCAAAGCCCGGATCTATAATATCTGTGAAGCAATGGCTTAGATGTTCTTGCCTCCCATTTTGTGTTACTGTTTGTTTTATGTTGTTAATTTTTTTCACAATTACCTAAATGGATTTTACAATATTTACTACAATCACTATCAAGGCCGATCTAAGGGGCTAATTGGTAGGCTACGCAAACCAAACTTTTTAACATCATTTTTTCTGTTCATTTATTTTTAAGTACAGTAAATAAATATTACAATACTAAACTCAACAAAAGCAGACTCAACACTGTAATCATCCATTTATTTATACAATTTTTACCTCTTTTATTTTAATTTTTGTTTTTTATGGCATTTTCTCTTACATTTATTTACCTAGTTTTACGCCACTCTAGAACACTGAAAGCAGAAGCATTTGCTCGCATTACAAGGAAAACGAGTTGATTTAGTTTTTTTCTTTCACTTAAGCAAACATCTGTTTTGAAAATGAAAGGGCAACCTGAAAAGAAAAGACTCTTCAAAATGTAATAGTGAAAAAAAAGGTGTCGCTACTTTCGTTTATTCTGACAACAATTAGAAAGTGTAGTGATTATGTAAAATTTACTATATTGAAAATATTCGTTTTAATGTCCCCTGATTTTGGAAAAATGAAAAAATGGTCAGTATATGAACATTCCAGCTTAAAAAGAAACAAAAACAAAAGGAGTCAATACAATTGCGTTTATTAATTTCGTGGGACCAGACTGAAAGTTAAGCGACCAAAATCAATCAAATGGAACTACCACCTTTATTCAAATATTTTATTTAAAAAAAAGCTATTGCATATTCACATTCTTCTAACTTCCACTGTAAATTGCTAAAATAAATAAATTATAGAAAGTAACTTTCGTGCTATTCTAAAAACAATTCCCATATTCAAAAAGGGCAAGCCAGATTACGTCAGCAAATATCGGCCAATATCATTAGTCCCGGTAATGCCGAAAATAATAGAGAGGATCCTTACAGCAGCTGTCAGAGCACCTGGAAGTGAATAAATGTATATGTAAATAAATCACAGTTTAGTTAAAGGAAAGGTTACAGCAGCGTAGAAGCAGTCACTATGTTAACAGAAGTCTTATTAAATGCATTTGAAAAAAGAGAAATATGTGCTGTTAGCTTCTGGGTTAAAGTAAGGCATTCGACCTAGTTTCTAATAAAATATAGCGCAATAAGTTAAAAAACTTTGGCATTAAGGCGTTACCTTGAATTTACTTATTTACTGCAGATATATTTAACGGAGATAGCGCACTATGTCATCCACTATGAAGATTAAAGATCCAAGCTGCGGGAAATGATCGAGGAGTTCCGCAAGGATCTGGGCCTCTTCTCATTTTTATACTCATCAATGGTCTAGGATGTTCGAGGAAGGTGCATCTTGTATTTGGATGACACGTCTATCATATCTAGAGATAAGAATATTGAAGTGGTTAACAAACATGCCTATGAAAATATTGCTTTCTTAAAGATGGTTAACAAAAAATCATAAAAAACTATTTTCAAACTATAATGAAAACTCATAATTGACATATTTCTGAAAAAAAAAATCCATATCCATCTCTTTAGAATATTTAACCTTTTTCAATCAGATATTTGGAGGAGTGTGAGACCCCCTTCAGAGGATCCGAAATGTTCACCTAATTTGTACATCGTTCATCCATCTTTGAACGAGATTAATACGTCCTAAATTAATGAAAACAAAACTAAAAACGGTCAAATTTTTTGCATTTAAACTATTTTAGTAATCAATTTTTGATAAATCATTTTGTCTTTTAAATGTATTTACTTAGCTAATGACTGAATCATTAAACGATTCAGCCAGTTGAATCACCTAAAGTAAACAGCTTGTCCTATCCCACATCACCTACCAGGGGCTTGACTTCAATAGGATAAATGCGTAACAATAATTTTTAACTCTTATCTGTACTATCACTATACTAACAAAAGTTTTGATAAAGAGCATCGGCAATAATGCTTTTTATTGGTTCCACGGATGCATTAACTAAACTACTCTATAAGACAGGTCACCATTTGCTTAATTAAGCCTTAGTAAAAACGTTCATTATCCAAAGACAAGTACAAAAGCTTATTTTAATAATAACTTTATTTTGACTGTTGAGTACATGTTGATATTAAAAGTATAAGATGGAATATATCGTTATTATTACGACAATTTTTACGTGATTAAGGAAGTTAATCGATTTGGCAAGTGAAAGAAAATGAATAATTCAACTTCAGTCTTAAATTTATATATTTATTTTTATTAAAGGAAAACTTCATTGTACACATTTTTTATTAAAGATTTCAGCAAAAATTAGTAATAAATGTTCAGTTACAAATACTACAAGTATTATTATTTAGTTTAAATTGATTCTTCAGCCAATATAAATGATGTCTTCTTCGTTAGGTGTATTTGAGCTCCCGTCATGTCGATTTATCCTTAAATTTTTATAATAATCATGTTTAATAGATATTTAAGAAGACGTCAATTGCGTTGTATAATGTGATTTAACTAAATTTTTATTACAATTTACATTAGAGTATGGATTGATCAGAATGGCTTCTGAAATAATTTATTCATTATTCAATGGCTAAAATTTTGTTGTCATTTAGTAGTGTAAAAATAATTAATATAAGCTAAATTTGTTCTGGTTATTATACAGATTAAAGTGTTCCGACATTAAAATTTAATAAAATTCAGAAAGTGGAGTTAATCGATTTAGCAAGTGAAGCAGTCATATAACTGAGTTCAGCATTGCATACTTATGAATAAAATAGCTTAGAAACAGGCATTAGTATTGGGAAACTTTATTTAAGTACTTATGTGTTTAGACGACTTGTCATAAAGCAGCCAGATTTTAAATGCTAAAGCTAAAGCAGCCAGATTTTAAATGCTAAAGCTAAAGCAGCCAGATTTTAAATACTAAAACTCTCTGATATCGAATTGGGTACCACGGAATTTATCACTAGTGTTTACGGGGTGTCCCGAGGTATATGGATGACTTTTTTTCGGAAACTAAAATAGCTACAAAAAAACTAAAAAATACGTGACTCCTTAGTGTCTTGTTGGAAATCCACATTTACAAATTAAATTTGGATTTCTAAGAAAAAACTAAGGGACACGTATTTTTCAGTTTTTTTCTAGCTATCTTAGTTTCCGAGAAAAAGTCGTTATCCATATACCTTGGGACACCCTGTATAAATTGAAAATTATTAATTTCAGAAAAGTTGGTTGTTTGGCAGCGGGTAAGCCGTTAATTTCTGAACAATAATAGGATGGATTATACGAAAGCCAGCCGTGCACGAAGAACTCTTCAGGGGCTAATGATCTTAGATGTCAAGGCGACTTTAAAAAAGATGAGACTATAAAAGCAGACTGTTTGACATATTGCCCGTATTTTTGCATTTGTCAAATGATATTAGTTTATTTAAAAACAATCTCTTCAATGATAATGTATTGGTGACTTATCAACTTCATAGTTCTGAATATCAAGAAATTTTTATACAGTAACAACTTTTTGAAAAGGTCCCACTGGTTTCCAATAAACAGTAGATTAATCTCAACTACCAAGAATTTTGCGAAAAATTTAGATTCATGTTTGAACAATCAGTAAATTTCAATTTCTGTATTGTTTTTTTTTTTTTAGCTAAAAGGCATTAAAATCTTTTACTTCACTTTTAGATCGTATGAAAATTATCGTATCAGATGAAATTTTTGCATCTACATTTTTTCTGCACCTTAGTTCGTCCTTTATTCCTGTATTGTTACGTCGTTTGGTCTCACTATGCTGCTTAATAAGATTTAATAATGAAATAATATTAATTATTGATTTTTTTTAGATGTTCAACTACAAAAATCAATTCCTACAAAAATAATCATATTTCAATATAGTGATACCAATTTCAAAAATATTTTTCCTTCAATTTGCAATAATCTTCCCGGCATTATCTACAATTTAATACATGATAACAAGTAGATAATTTGGCCATATCTACTGTGCAATCACTTCGGTACAAAGGTGTCGTTGATAGCATATGATCTCTCGCAAAGGTTAGATCACGTGATGAGTAAGGAGGCTATAATCTGTTCTCCAGATTAATTCACTTACATAATGCGAAAATTGTATTCAACCTGATTTTTTAATCTATTAAACAACGCCCTTAATGTTTTTTTTTATAAATGTATTTAATTGAATTATGTATTTATCAATAAAAAACTTTTTGTAAATTCCGAAAGTTAACAGGTCGGTCACCTTGACTATTTGAAAAACAGTTAAATAATATTCTATAAAATTTATAGAAAAGAGATTTAATCTCTTTATATGTTACAGTCTTCCAAGCGGCGGTTGGGTCCTTCACGTATTAATCAATTTGAATTAAATTTAAATGTATATGTGCTAGTTTAGTGTTTATGCAGTGCAATTGTACAGAATAACTTCTTTAGATTTTTTTGAAAAAGATTGCAACGAATTTTTTTAAAAGGAAAACTTGAAGAAGGGCTTTCCTGGGCTTGCCTTTAAAGCGCTACTTTAGTATAATTTAAGTCTTTTCTCTTATACAGTATTGTGGAAGGTCAAATGTGTTGTTGAAATTCCAAAATTTAAAAAATATCCTTGACTGGTAGAACATTATACAGAATATTTCCTTCACTTTTCTTAGTTTTCTAGAAAACGGAAAGCATGATTTGCTCGAAACTCCGTGTTACATTAGCTTAGAATCTATAATTTGTATTCGAATAATTTTATTGGGAAAAGTATAATAGATTTCCATTCCTATGAATGGAATGAACTGAACGGTTTAAAAAGAATGGGTTTGAATAAGTTACAACTTCGGGCATCGTAATACAATATCTTAGGAAAGCATTATTGGGCTATCCTTTTCTTTTAAAGAATTTCAGGTTTGTTAATAGGTATTTATTTAACTGCTAAATGAACAAGACTCTTTCGATCAGGTCGAATCGATAATATTATGATTATGATATATACATTTTCTTGCGTGAATTTATTATTGAACTTCTTTACAATTAATTGGACCATATTTTAATCTTATGAATGCGTGTGTGTGTGAATCTTATCTGTAAAAGCTTAATTTATTTACTCATTTACCGCTTTTTTCATTACTAATTTTAGGTCTTACATATATGTAAGTTTGGATTATTTACAACTGATTACTTCTCGATACTATCCATGCCATACATTACCACTTTCTACTACAATACTTTTATTTGGAAATATCGTAATATTACCACTTTGCTAGATGATTGTGCAACGTACTATATGAATTACATATGGGTGTGTTTTTACCAGTTCTATAAATATAATGTTTGCGATTGATTCAAAACTACTTAATTCTTATTTCTTTAAATTAATTAAATTTTCTACTCCTATAAAAAAAATACTAAAAGTTCTGTTAAAAATTATTCCCTGAAAATTCCAGGAGAAATGTTCATTTTTTGGACTATCATGTTTAAAAATACCATTTGAATTTAATGGATTTATTACTTATGTGTAATATATAATGTTAATGAAAATTAATTGTGACAGCCTTAGTGAACTGCTGGGGTATCCAGGCTCAGGGTAGAAACTGGAAGGCTCTTAATTAGGGCCAAAAGAGACAATCTAATCAATGTGCAGTCTAAAAGAATATGCTTGCTGAATGTGAGAAGCACAGCTAAGAGGAACTTCTGGAGTAAACTCTATGTGAAACTAATAGCTAGACTAAGAAAGACGCAGAGAAATGAAAGATCGATGCCCTAAAAGAGTTGAATAAAAGTCACAGTGAACCAAGAAAAGAACGGTGTGCAGAGAAGACTGAAAACTTGTCTCCGAGATTGAAATGGAAATAGGCTTGAATGATCTGTTGAGCTCATTCGAGTGCGTTAATTCTTACAAATATTGCGGGGAGGTATTTTGTAATTCTAGTGTATTTCTCAATGCCAACGAAAAGCTATGGTAAAAACAAGAATAGTGCAGCGTTAAATATGTATGCTAGAGCAAAAACTATCAATTGGGAGTATCGGATTATACTCCAGGATACTGTATTGATGGGAACTCTTATTTGGTCTGCCAGGTAGCCTGCTATAGCAAAGAGTTTTGTAACCTGAGCCTATCTAAAAGTCAGTTGTGACTTCGAAGAGACTAGAATTTTTTAAGTTCTTCGATACACAATTATTCCAACTTGGGATTTCAAAACATATTTAATTGTTAGTTGCAGTAAGCTGAAGTTTGTAAAACACATTATGATCAGATGACTTTTAATTCATATCTCTCCACATGCTGTCCAGGACGAAATCTCCTAGATAAATCATTCGACTAAAAGTTAAGGATATATGTTTATGAAAGTAAGTGTTAAGTTGATAGATAATAGTAGAAGTTATTTTAGAAAAAGAAAAAATCAAACATCAAAAAGTGAAGTAAACAACAGTGAGCAATTTATTTAATTCTCCTAGTAATGTATGAAAGTGTAAATTCCACTCGATAGCACTTTAGAGAACTGTAACCCCAAACTCTATTCCAGAAGAGGAAAATTTCAGAATTAAACATTTTTAAAAAACGTTATAGTCAGCATGTAAACAAAAAGTCCGCCAAGTTTCAAAATCATTAAAGCCATTTTTGAGAAAATCTCCAAAAAGTGAAAAAGTTATTTGATTAAGACTTTTGAGCGATTGAGATCGCTAAGTTAAAGTAGAGACCCACGGTAAATCAAAATTAAAATTTTTTGCTTCCAGCGTTTTGAGATATTTTGTTCATACATAGAACATTTTGTAGAAATCAATTTTTCTGCTTCAAACAGCTTCAAAAAGGAATTTTCTGGTAGAAACTCAATTTCAAAAATTTGTTCTCTACACAATATTTTTTATCGCAACAAAAGAAAATATAAAGAATTTGACAGTTTGAAGAACGAATCGAGTTCATAGTTCATTCTGACAAGCCTAGATATTCACAAATACTTAACGCAATCAGTAACTGTTCATAAAAATGCAAAAATATTACTGATTACTAAAGAGGAAAAAATTCATCGTCTACCACATGATGGTGAGGTGAGGTTAACCCTTGTAAGTTACATGTAACATCTATCAATAGTTTTATTTCCGACTGATTATGTTTTACTTTAATGTAAACCCAAAGTAGAAGGAAAATCTCTGCTGAACTTTTGAAAAAGTTTTAACCCAGGACAATATTGATAGATGAAGCTATTTTTGAAAAAGAAAAAATCAAACATCAAAAAATTGAAAGGGTAAACAACAGAATTAACCGTGGAGAATGGGACCTCTGTCATCTGATAACTTAAAAAAATAATTGTTAAGTTGCAGTACAAATTATTATTCGATTTCGGAGTTAGGAAGAAGTGTAGTTTATGCCTGATAAAAAAAACTCTGGGCAAAGCAAGCCTGAGCTAATCTCTTCCCTTTAAGTGTGGTTAATTTGATTTAAAAAATGAAATAAGGAGAGGATTTAGCTCATACATGCTTCAGCTAGGACTGTGGTTGTCAAATACTTTGGTGCCAGCTTTTTAACCTTGATGCACTAAAGGTAACAAAACATCCGCTATTGGAAGCACTAAATTTAAGGGTAATATAATCGCGACTAAAAATTACCTTAACTGCCTACAAATCAACTCAAACTACTACAATCAACTGCAGCAAACGTTTCCGTTTTTATTTGAAGTTGAAATAGTTTTCATTAATTCAAGAATCATACAATAAATCCATATTTAAATAGTTGGACATGATTGTAATAATCATTCCTAAAAGCTTTGGGACTACTGCAGCTATTTTGTAATAGAGAGCTCTTATGATTGAATGGTCATTTAAGGATGGATGAATTAATGTTCAGAGCAGTTCATGTTAAAATTATTAGCAGAAGCTTGTAAACTAATTTATATTCTCAAAAACTAGTGTGAGAAGTAACGGTTTCGAGAGGCTCTGCAATTAGCGAAGGCTTTATGGCGCCGACTGCAAAAAAGCAAACTAGCCTAATTGTAGTTAGAGTTTGGATATAATGTTAAACAAGGAAGTTGGGTGGTGAGAGGGAGGAACAACCAGAGGTCTTCTAGCCTAAGATAATTGAAACTATTGAATGTTGCTGCTTGTTGGCATAGGGATCATATCATAATGGAGTAAAAATATTTTCAGATAGTCTGGTTGGAGTCGTTGATCAAGCTAATTACTGGAAGAGTTCCGGAGAAGGTTTCAAAAGTTCAGTATGTTATTAGGCCACAACAATACGGTTCCACGCCTTTTAGGCAACCTAAAAATATAATGTTTTTCTGTAACATTGACCCAGTGGATCGCGATACAGAAAAGGACCTATTTCTCCGCAGTTTAATGGAATTTATACACTAAAGTGTTGTATCAGAGAAATACTCTTATGACAAATAAAGAGTGACAAGAACTTTCATGGTCCCTTTACTGATTTCCGCTGCTCAACTAGACACCAACACACTTGTTTTCTAAATCATCTTTTACTTTATTTCTACAGCAAATAGATACTACTAATTCTCTCCATACTAATAACTTCTGCAATTACCAACCATCTCCTAATTCAACATCATCTGAGAACACAAAGTGAGCTACTTCATCTACATCAATCGTGGTTCAGCTAGCCATTCAAGATCACTCTGTTTTCTTTCGGTCAATATTTCCTTTTGATGACAAATGTTTTGCTTGTTCTTGAATTTCTTCCAACTTATTGTGCAGGCTGAAAAACAACAAAACAAAACTAACGTAAAATTCATGAAGGCATTATATGCTGCATAACCATTATATATTATGTACCTTTCTATTTCATCTCTTAACTGATTATGTGTTGCCACTTCTTTCTCTGTAAACACAATCAAACAATCTCATGTTAAAATGAAGAAAAAGGAAGCTATACACTCTCACGACTCTCTCTCATGCTAAAAGTTATTACATCTTCTTCGAAAAAACATACAATTTTAAGAATTTGTACACTTTAAATACTCTTACTTCAGTTTTTTTGAACATTAAAAGTTTACATCTGCTAATTTTATCAGATTTTTTTTGGGGAGAAAACATATTTTTTGGGGTTCCTGGAAGAGTCAAGTAGCTGAGTTTTTACTAAATTCCTTTTTTTCAATTTAATTTGGCTTCGTAGTATTAATAAGAACGTTCCGAGTTTGAAGACAATAGATTAACCGAAAATAAGGAAGGGTGGTGTAGCTGATCTTTGTATTTTCCGAACACTGGCACGTAAACAGAAACAACTAAGTATTGGGTTTACCAAATAAAAAATTTCTGTGAATTGTGCCGAATATAATTTAAATTTAAGAAAAACAACGGTTGGTAGACTAAACAATCGTAATAACAAATCGATACTTCTAAGTAGATTAACACACATGTTTGCTCAATTTCTAATGAAGGTAAAGTTAAATTGTTTCTACGCTGTTTTTAGTAAAATAAATTGATTTTATACCATATTTTTGGATGAATTATACAGAAATTAGTGAGTCAAATTGAACTAGATTAGTATAAAATTGTATATGGTAATATAATTTTGAACACCACACAACGAGCAGTGGAAAGTGATTGTTGATTTCTACCATAATGGGAAATTAGTTCATTTAGGTCAGGACTTTCTGCTCGGGAGTGGGGGAAGATCTTGGAGGAAGAAGATTAGATGGTTGTTCTAATTCTTTTGTTAACAGCATTACCTGTGTAAAGAATGTCTCACAAAACGTGTACTTGTATGTCTAGTGAGAGTATTGTGCGAAAACCTGATTTTAATGAGAATGATATTAAAAAGTTGGCCATCAAAAAGAAATAAAATGAATTTTCTGTTCACATAGGAATGTACTTTAGGCCGCTACCAACGGTTTTTTGTTAAGCCACTGAACATAAATAACAAACGGTATTACATTTGTAAATTAACATCATGAAGTAGTGTAAGTGTTAACATAAGACTTTTTGTACGATCTCTTGATTTAAGAGATATCACTTGATTTAGGAAATTGATAGAACTTTCCATTTTACTAAAAAATGGAACAAAGTTACCTACCAAGCAATTGTTTTGTTTTTAAGTCATTGTACATCCTTGTTAGCTGGTCTTCACTGGTTTCGTAACTCTCGGAGATGCCATGTTTTTGTAGGAACAGTTTCATCTCTTCGCCACGTAGCCCATGCCTTCACAATAGTTAAAAGATGTCCATTAAAACATAACGTAAATATGTATGTACATCGCTTCACTTCACAGCATTCCATGGATGCGTTCCACTAAACGGTCACAACGATCACGCTCTCGACCGCGGTTTTGCCCGTTCCACTTGCTTGCGAGCGTTACAATCGAAAACTCAAGTGGAATGGACTACGGGGCGTTTTAACCGTTCATGTAAACATGACAAATGGCGACCTCGAAAATAAGTCAGAAGCTTGAAGAGGTTGTTTTTTAAGTTTAACCCCGTTTATAAGCAGTTATAATAAACTTTATTAATTATTGGTAAAGTTGACTTATATTACATGAGATGTTTACATGAGATAATACTTTCATTGACATGATATAATTTTTTCGGTCGCCATCTTTTCTTTTAAAAATTGCGCCTAATTTCTGAACGCCCACTTCGACCCAGCTCTTAAGGTGGGGCGTTGTGAGCTTCGCGTGAGCGAAAATAATGACGTCATTAGTGACTTTTTCGCCACGACCACTACGCCCGCGGTCGTCATGTGGATCGGCTGAAGGTATATTTTGATCGTTGTGAGCGCTTAATGGAACGCACCCTATAATGCATTCAACCGACAATTCTGGATTATGGTGATTAGTTCACCGGTTAATGCACTGGACTAGCTCGCGGAAATCCGGGTTCGAGTCCGGATGCTAGCGCTTAGTTTTCTCTTCTTAGAAGGCTTTCAGCTCTGTCGAGTTATTGAACGCGTTGGCTAAAACGAGAGAACAAGGAATAGAGGCTAGCTCAAAAAAGCAACGGTATCAGATAATCATCTACTGTAACCAAAACAGAGTGGAATTTCCATTTAAATAAATACTTGGCGTCTTACCAGAACCACTTACAGGGAGAACTTCAAACATTTAATGTGATTGTAATATTTTTTTACGCTGTAAAAGAAAATAGTAAATTAATTAATAGTAGATACGTGAAATTGTTACCACCTGGTGAACAATTTGTGGGCATCGCATATTTATTTTTCTTTACTCTATTGGTGAGAGAAGATACTGAAATCGCGATTTCAGATTTTCGATTATAATATTCACCGGAAACATCCGGTTTGAGGTCTCTTCAGAAAGGCGATTAAGTTTAAGGGAAGGCGCATTAGGCATTTTCAAATCCCTCAAAATTAAAAGTAAAAATTAAATAATTAACGATTATTCTAAAAACTATTACGAGCTGGTCAAAGTACGTTAATAAATTCTAAACGATAATTAAAACTGTCCGGTAGGACAGTTGTATAAGGGTTGATCGTCAAAAACTGCACGAAAAAGCGTAACGTTGAAAAACACCCAACTTTGACAATTTTTTTCTCTTTTTCTATAAAAGATAAAATTCCCAAATTTTCTTTAAAATATAGGGCAAACCCTCCTTTATAGCTGTAATTTTTTTGCAACCACCCAGATCTAATAGGTTTCGAGAAAAAAGTTGCTGAAAATGAGCAAAAACGGCTTTTTCAAAAAATGTTCTTGTTCTTGTTCTTGTTGTTGTTGTTGTTGTTGTTGTTCTTCTTCTTGTTACCTTTTTTGTAAACAACGTAGCGCCTAAACGCGTGAACCGATTTTCATGAATGAGGTGTCATTCGATTCGGAATTTTATGTAGATGTGCCTTTTGAGGGTCTCGATCCTGTACATCGAATGGGAGAGGAGTTAGCCCCCTTTATGTAAGGCCCCCTCCAAAATTATTATTACTAATTACTCTGTAAATCTTAGCCCGATTTTGATAAAATTTGGTAGGATGATAGGGTTAGGGCTCCCCTACGTAACATTAAAGCGGCAATCAGCTCTTACACTTGTTAAGGGGAAGTATAGGAATCGTTTCAAATTATCGACACGTGAACCGATTTTCATGAATGAAATGTCATTCGAATCGAAATTTTGTACAGATTTGCACTATAAAGGTCTCGACGCCGTGCCTCATAAGGAGGGGAGTTTGCCCCACCCAAATAAGGCCCTTTCTAAAACTATTATTACCAATATTTCTATAACGCTTAGTCCGATTTTGATAAAATTCAGCTCGAATAAGTGGTTAAAGCTCCTCTACATTGCTGATGCTCTTGCACCTACTAAGAGGAAGTACTGCAATCGTTTAAATTATCAATGAGTGAACCGATTTAAATCAATGAATTGTCGTTCGATTAAAAAATCTTTGCCTCTTTGCCTAGAAGTACTGCAATCGCAGTTTATTTTTCTTACTCCTCTTAAAAGGAAGTAATGAAATCGCAGTTTAATTTTGCTATTTACGCACAAATACCTTCCTATTTTATTCAAAACGCTTTTTCAAAAAAAGTTGTTACTGAGGATGGTTTGGGGGACCTTAACGATAATCATTCTTTAAAAAGATCTCTCTAGTGGTAGTTACGGTTCCGACTTACCATCTTATCAGGTTATAATGATAGAATTGCTTATTCCAAATTTAAAAAATTCTGTAAAGCAGATATGTAACTTTGTAAAATAGACAAAAAGGAAAATCTATCGAAAAGGTACAAAAATCTCTTTAACAAAAACTTACAGTTTAAAATGTTAAGTATAAGGGTTGATTAAACGCCAAAAGGTACACAAATCAGCAAGCACCCAACATTTCATTAATTCTTCATTAATATTTAAGTAATTTTACTGCATTAATTTTCATTAATATTTTTTAGAATTTATTAGATGTCACAGACCCTTATGCTGGCCACTTCATTTATATTTTTTTGTTATAATTATGATAAATCACACATATGTACATGCATGTTAAAGTAGAAAAAGACAAAGTTAGAGTAGGCTACTGTCTTGAATTCGACTTACCGAAATATTCGTGAGCACAAATAACACACAGTTAATAACAAGTAGATTATTCAACAACAATTATTGATTTCTCAATTGTAATTTAATTTAGTCCCCCTAATTTTACTTATAGTAAAATACTGGAATAATTAGCTGTCCTAAAAATATACATATCTTATTTACTTTATATTACATATTACATTTTTTTTTATAAAAAAAAGTTTTGAATTTTTTAGCCTCATAATTTTTTTTTATTTTTTATAACGTTTTTCTTTTTAACCTGTATTTAATAGTTTGATTATTATAAATAACTAGATATTACAGTCAATCTACAGTGCTACTTGAACAAATATTTTGTAGACGAAAATGGCCAGCATAAGGGTCTGTGACATCTAATAAATTCTAAAAAATATTAATGAAAATTAATGCAGTAAAATTACTTAAATATTAATGAAGAATTAATGAAATGTTGGGTGCTTGCTGATTTGTGTACCTTTTGGCGTTTAATCAACCCTTATACTTAACATTTTAAACTGTAAGTTTTTGTTAAAGAGATATTAGAACGCTGACGTACTTATCTTAATGTCATATAAACGGTACAAAGCTTGCGTAGCTAAGGGCATCTGGATTCATTCCGAATAAACTGTTTGTTTTTGTTGGAACAGAACTTTTCACTTTTCTGTTACTCTTCTACTGGTTAAAACTGTCCGGTAGGACAGTTGTATAAGGGTTGACCATCAAAAACTGCACGAAAAAGTTTAACGTTGAAAAACACCCAACTTTGACAATTTTTTTCTATTTTTCTATAAAAGATAAAATTCCCAAATTTTCTTTAAATCTTACTCCAAATTCTCCTTTATAACTATAATTTTTTTGCAACCACCCAGATCTAATAGGTTTCGAGAAAAAAGTTGCCGAAAATGAGCAAAAACGGCTTTTTCAAAAAATGTTCTTGTTCTTGTTCTTCTTCTTCTTGTTGTTCTTGTTGTTCTTGTTGTTACCTTTTTTGTAAACAACGTAGCGCCTAAACGCGTGAACCGATTTTCATGAATGAGGTGTCATTCGATTCGGAACTTTATGTAGATGTGCCTTTTGGGGGTCTCGGCCCTGTACATCGAATGGGAGAGGAGTTAGCCCCCTTTATGTAAGGCCCCCTCCAAAATTATTATTACTAATTACTCTGTAAATCTTGGCCCTATTTTGATAAAATTTGGTAGGATGATAGGGTTAGGGCTCCCCTACCTAACAATAAAGCGACGATCTGCTCTTACACTTGTTAAGGGGAAGTATAGCAATCGTTTCAAATTATCGACACGTGAACCGATTTTCATGAATGGAGTGTCAATCGAATCGAAATTTTGTACAGATTTGTACTTTAAAAGTCTCAACGCTATGCCTCATAAGGAGGGGAGTTTGCCCCACCCAAATAAGGCCCTTTCTAAAACTATTATTACCAATATTTCTACAAAGCTTAACCCGATTTTGATAAAATTTAGCACGAAGAAGTGATTAAAGCTCCTCTACGTGGCTGTGAAGTGCCATCATGCTCTTACACCTACTAAGAGGAAGTACTGCAATCGTTAAAATTATCAATGAGTGAACCGATTTACATCAATGAATTGTCGTTCGATTCAAAATCTTTGCCTTTTAGAAAGAAGTACTGTAATCGCAGTTTATTTTTCTTGCTCCTCTTAAAAGGAAGTACTGAAATCGCAGTTTAATTTTGCTATTTACGTACAAATACCTTCCTATTTTATATAAAAAGGCTTTCTCAAAAAAATTGTTATTGAGGATGGTTTGGGGACCGCAACTATAACCATTCTTTAAAAAGATCTCTCCAGTGGTAGTTACGGTTCCGATTTAACACCTTATCAGGTTATAATGATAGAATAGCTTATTCCAAATTTTAAAAAATCTGTAAAGCAGACGTAACTTTGCAAATAGACAAAAAGGAAAATCTATCCAAAAGGTACAAAAATCTCCTTAACAAAAACTTACAGTTTTAAAAGTTAAGTATAAGGGTTGATTAAACGCCAAAAGGTACACAAATCAGCAGTTCCCAACATTTCATTAATACTTCATTGATATAATTTAAGTAATTTTACTGCATTAACTTTTCCTTCACATTTTTTAGAATTTATTAGATGTCACAGACCCTTATGCTGGCCAGTTCATTCATAATATTTTTTTATTATAATTATGATAAAATGAGTGATGAATTATTCTGAGTAGTCACATATACATGCATGTTAAAGTAGAAAAAAACAAAGTTAGAGTCGGCCACTTTTTAAATTTCAATCACGGAGGATTCAAAACAATATTTCAGTCTTAAATTCGTCTTACCGAAATATTCGTGAGCACAAATAACATACATTTAATAACAAGTAGATTATTCAACAATATTTACTCATTTCTCAATTGTAATTTAATTTAGTCCCCCTAATTTTACTTATGGTAAAATACTGGAATAATTAGCTGTCCTAAAAATATGCATATCTTTATTTTCTTTATTTTATATTACATATATATAACATTGTGGGAAGAACACCTAGATTGAGAATGTAATTGAAGAAAACTATATTATTTGCGATAAAGCCAGATTATTTATTACTTATTATTACAAACGTTTGACTACAACATAAAATAACAATTACTTTAATCGAAGAATGAACTTAAACCAATGATTTTTATTTAAAAATAAAAATAAATGCATAAAATCATTGATGTAAAAAAAGTTTATGAATTTTTTAGCCTCTTATTTTTTTTATATTTTTTATAACGTTTTCTTTTTCACCTGTGATTAATAGTTTGATTATTATAGATAAATAGATATTACAGTCAATCTAAGTTAAATGGTGTGCTACTTGAGTAAATATTTTGTAGACGAAAATGGCCAGCATAAGGGTCTGTGACATCTAATAAATTCTAAAAAATGTGAAGGAAAAGTTAATGCAGTAAAATTACTTAAATTATATCAATGAAGTATTAATGAAATGTTGGGAACTGCTGATTTGTGTACCTTTTGGCGTTTAATCAACCCTTATACTTAACTTTTAAAACTGTAAGTTTTTGTTAAGGAGTAAGAGAAGGCATTGAACTCTTACAGATTATCCACTTTCGAGCATGCCCATGAAATATTCTTTTTAAGCCTCTCTCATGTCCGATTATTTGACTAAACGAAATATCAGAGAATTCAAATTTGATAATTAGTTTCGATACCAACATGATAAGGTTTTTATTTAAATCAATCAACCAAAACACTAATTTGGTGAATAGATTTTTTTCGATTTTCTGGAAAAGGCTTCTACGACTTTCTTTTAACCTGTGCTAATTGTTAAGATGCGAAGATCTAAACTTTTAATTTGATACATTTATCCGGAAACTTCTATTAAAGTCACTCTTGTGAAAGTAAGTGATGGCTGTTAGTCTTTTCTCTAATGTGCAATCCTGTTGGCTTGTAGGGACCTATATTCGAGATTCATTGTTTTTTAGGATATTAGTTGGCTTGTTTTTAATTTAAATTAAACAGTTTTAAGTTACGCCTCGTGATTCTCCTTCGAGGTCAAGAATGACGAAGCGTCACAATGACCATATAACTGGCTAAAGAATGAACTAACTCCCGCTAATTGCACATATGCTCATCTAAACTAAAACTCTTATTTTAAGAATTTCCTTATTGAACAAAATATATTTTAAGGGCACTTTTTGGGAAGAAATGTCAGTCGTCTTCCTTGTAAAAATTAATTTTGCGACCTCACCACATTTAACACATTACAGGATTTTATGGAAGTGACTTTCTTCAACTTTCAGAAGAAAATCAGAAAACAGGAAGAGAAAAGATTTTTATTTTTATGAGAATATAAATTAATAATACAAATAAAAGTTTAAAAAAAAATTGCTGATGACAAATATTATACAATTTTCGTAAAAATACATTAACTATAAATATGTAACTCAACATATTTAAATAGATTAATTACGAGTAAGGTATAAACGTAAGATAACAAAATAAAGGAGATGCACTTACAAGATCTTACTTAATTAATTATGAAATAAATACTCATAATTTAAGCTAAACCTACAACCTTTAATCTAAGTGAATCAAAAAAGCAACGGTATTATAAGACAAGTTTAATAGGAGAGCAGGTAGTAGAGATTTTAGTTACTGGTCTAAGGAAGTGAAAATTCCAACAACGAGAATGTACACTAAAATTATTGAACTAGCCTTATTTTGTCTCAAACCATGTATAAACTACATAATAACGAGATTTCTGTATGCTTCACAAAATACATATAATCTCAATTTTCTAAATTCCAATAAACTTCATTGCGTTTTCCATAGTATTCTTTTCAACTACTAAATTAAAGATTATAGTTTTTTATCTACTTATTCCACTTCAGGATATTTTGAAATTTCACTGGAATTAAGATACCCTTGAGTTCGAAAAACAGATTTTTACAAATTGAACACTGCGTATTTGTGTGTCAACATAGCTTGAAAATAGAAAAATCAAAGAAAGTTCAAACTTTAAACTTCGAATCAGATCTACCCACCCAGAGAGGGCTTTCAAGCAAAAAGCCTCTTTGCAGAATTTTGAATTTTCATTTTTCTTTGAAACATTTTGCAAGTAAAATGCTTCTTAAGGCAATCCTGGGAGAGATAGGTCATCTTCCCATTAAAGCTAGCGATTTTTAAGCCAAAGAGGTCACCACTTACAACATTCTGAAATGTTAGCAGGCTACTCTAGATAATTTAAAAATTTCATGCTCTCCGACGCACGCAATATTTTTCAGTTTCTGTGCTGAGGAAGACAAAAAGATATTTTCTCAAGAAAGATTTCCAAGAAATTTTACCAATGAGCCGACCTTACCTTTCGCCTCATTTTGGAAGTAAACATGGAAGTAAAGACTTTTACTCGGCAGTGGAAGGTGGGGATAGTCTTCCCACTAGCACTAAACAAGCCAGTAAAAGCGCACTTACTGAGACGAAAGCGAAATTAATCCCGGGAATCTTTCAGGCAAGAACAGACTATACCCAGCATTACTTAGTGAAAGCTGGCAAGTCTACAAAATTTTGGGATTTGGATCATGCGAAATAACCAGATTAAGTATTATTCAATTCGCTCTAAACTTCATTTTGTAAATTACAAACGTACACATAGTTCCATAACTTTTATCTCAATCATTTTTTCTTTTGTTTTTTTTACATTTCTGAAGGAATTGGAGGTTTGCTTTCCTCTGTGATTTCAAAGTACGGATTTACAACTGTAGAATACTACTAAACAAATATATTTACAAAATTCCTAGTTTGAAAAATTAATAAGTAAAAATATAGATAATTATAGTTCGCACTAGATATTTTGTTAATCATGCTATTGAAGAAGCGGAAAGTGAACTGTGGATAGTAAAAGAATTCTAGAAAGCACTTCTAGGACCGGTAGAGAGCCGAGATTACTGCGAAGAGTACAGTGCACAGGATACACAGCAATTTCAACTATTTAGAAAATGATTTTACTAACTCAAAATCTCATATGTGTCATTCATTAAAAAGGCTTTCTAGACGCACACTGCCAATCAACATATCGTCGATTTTATTCGTCATAGCGAATATCATTTTTCTTAATTCTGCCCAGTTTCGGATTCCCCATTAGAGATTGATTTATTCATTAGCTTTAGAAACTGACCACCACTTACAAAGCTTAACTTAGTTTTAAAGAAGGTTTTAAATAACTATTCATTATGTTTGGTGACTGAATCATAGTTTCAATAGGATGAAAAAGTAACTGCCAGTTTCAGTCACGATATATTTTTATTATGCCGAGCTTTCGACCTAGGGACTAGTCATCTTTAGGACTAATTTACATTGTAATATTTTACATCATTAAAGGGTTGGTGTGTCTTCTGTCTTTCTTTCTCAGGTGATGGATTATCTTGGGTATCCTTAATTTATTTATATAGTAGTAAGCTTATTTTTAAAATCTTGACGTTTTGTTATTTCAATAATCTTCAGAATGCAGTTTAATCTAATTGATAGATACTTTAGAGGATTTGACTTCAAAGTACAAATTAGACCTTCAAGCAAACCTGTTTAGTCTCAGAACACAGAGAAGCGAAACTAGTCAGAATTAAAGAAAACCACCTTCTTACGACAAAACCATCTCGTTCTGTGGGTCAAACGATCCGTTTGTATATCTACACTTATAGACTACAAATATATTCAATCTAATCCTCCAAAATTATTAAGCTAGATCCGCTGAAAAAATTGTGTTATTTTTAGCTTTGCTTATGCTAAAAACAACGTCATTCATTTAAGATGGCACTGCATTGATAGAAGTTGTTTTCATCGAGTTATTTTTTCAGAGTGGTTTCTAATTATCCTATTTTTTATGGAGCAGAAAGGGTTGAAATGGGGCATTACAAAGAGAGAGAAAAAAAAAAAGAAGTATTTTGAAAATTATATACAGTACTCATTCGGACAGATTCGGCTGGTATTGATAATGCCTAGCGCCTGCTAGCCCACTTGAAGTTTAGGCTAGGTTAACGATAACAACTGAAAGAAAACTTGTTCGGTGACAAGTTCTCTTACCTCCTGATTTCTTTGAAATGCTCTTTTCTTGAGCCCTTAAGTTTGGGGAAACATTGTTATTTAGGAGACGTTAGAAAATAATCATTAAAAAGCGTAAGAACATGATACAAACGAATCATAATTCTAGTTCATGGTTAGAAGCAGAGCAATGGTAGAAGTTTTTTAGATATTCAAGAAACAAGCAACAGGTGACATACCTTCATAGCGCCTATTTAGAACCTGTCTGTCTGGTGATAAAACGGGTTATGACATGCACTACCAGCAGAAATAGAGCTAAGATGTGGTGGGGGAAACATGTCCATGTTGGGGGGAAAGTTGGAGATTGAGTATTTATATTTAATTATAATTTTTTATTAGAAAATTTAAAAACTAATAAAGTTAGATAGTGAGACTAAGGGTGATGAATAAATATGGAAATAGCAGACAACATCTTAGGGGAAACAACCTAAGCTTTTCCATCACAATCATTCTGATCGAAGGGCTGGACTGAATCAAATCTCACAGAATCTAATTCGTTAGATATTATAATAGAGGAATATTATGAACCGCGTCATTTAAAGAAGTCTCCTTAAGAATAGGTTTATAAAACGTTCCGTTTTGAATGTACGGTCCCGCCAGTAAATCATTTTGTGCCGTTTATTTTATACTACTGGCGTGTTGTATGACAACTGTGCGTTTACCACCTCTAGCACTCATTTTTATGAATGGGCTCTGTGAGAGGCAGCTGCAACCCGTAATATTGATTCGGGGTCTGTCCAGAATTGTTAGTGAGATACAGTGGAGTCTCCCTTAAATACCTGGATGGTTTCCTTACTGGGCGCAGAATAAGTTAACAGATTAGAAAAAAAAAGCAAACTCGAAAAAGATATGGAATTTTCCGTTGTTAAAACTTCCATATATCAGCGTGACCGTAACATTGGAAACAACTTTTAATGGCGGTTATATACTCACAAGGAAATATGGAATTTAAAGGAGAATGGCAATAATATTAAAATTTCATGATTCGGGTCTCCTTCTGCGTGACACTCAATGCATACTTGATTCTTTTACTTTAGATTTACTATACATGCCACTAAATATATAGTTAATAAAGTTTGCGTGAGGATTTCGAACTTCGCAGCCACGTATCTTCTACATATTAATCTAGATTGAACTGGCGCAACCAAAAAGATATTTTATTTTAAATTCTTGTCGCCGGAAACATTATTCTATTTTTTAACCATTAAAATTTACCTTCCAAAGTAGAAATAACGCAACATGATACCATACCGACGAATTAATACAGAGATGAGCGGAATACAGAACTGTGTAATGGAGTATTTATAAAATTAAGTAAAATCTCAAATCTCTCCGATTGTTTAGTTTACAGAAATGAAAATAGATATTACAAGAAGTCATTTACTATTGTCTGCTACCATCAGAACAAATTACGTCCTACTTAAAAGATTTTACTTTGAATGCTCGCGCTTTCTCGCTGTGTGCGCGTGCGCGCATGTATGTAAGAGAGTGTGTGCAAGTGAGTGTATAATGTATATGTATAACACTTCACATAATTCGATTCAACATAGGAAGCCATTGGCTTCTCTGGAATCAGGTTGCAGAGCCACCTTAGATTAAGGGCAACATAGTCTAATAATCCGTTCTGAGGATTATTAGAGACTCGAGTAAAAGAAAGGTAGCGATGTATTTTCGAAATTGAGTTCCTACCAAAAATACATGTTTTTAGTTCCTCTAAGTTGGGGCGGGTGTTGGTCTTGTATTAAGCAGCGTGGGTTTTTAAGTGGGAGATCCCGAATTCGAATTCAATATTTCCATAACGCTTAGTCCAATTTTGATAAAATTTAGCACGAAGAAGTGATTAAAGGTCCTCTACGTGGCAGTGAAGTGCCATCATGCTCTTACACCTACTAAGAGGAAGTCTTGCAACTGTTAAAATTATCAATGGGTGAACCGATTTACATCAATGAATTGTCGTTCGATTCAAAATCTTTGCCTCTTTGCCTTTTTGGGAGAAGTACTGTATTCGCAGTTTGTTTTTCTTACTCCTCTTAAAAGGAAGTACTGAAATCGCAGTTTAATTTTGCTAGTTACGTACAAATACCTTCCTATTTTACTCAAAACGCTTTCTCAAAAAAATTGTTATTGAGGAGTGCAACTATAATCATTCTTTATAAAGATCTCTCCAGTGGTAGTTACAGTTCCGACTTAACACCTTTTCAGGTTATAATGATAGAATTGCTTATTCCAAATTTTAAACAAATCTGTAAAGCAGATATGTAACTTTGCAAAATAGACAAAAATGAAAATCTATCCAAAAGGTACAAAAATCTCCTTAACAAAAACTTACAGTTTTAAAAGTTAAGTATAAGGGTTGATTAAACGCCAAAAGGTACACAAATCAGCTAGTACCCAACATTTCATTAATACTTCATTGATATAATTTAAGTAATTTTACTGCATTAACTTTTCCTTCACATTTTTTAGAATTTATTAGATATCACAGACCCTTATGCTGGCCAGTTCATTCATAATATTATTTTGTTAAAATTATGATAAAATGTATATTATATCCGTTTTTAAATAGGTACTTTATTTTAACTCTATTCGGAATTATTCTTCGGATTTAGCTTTAATTTGCCCTTTATTCTGAGATGTCACATATATATGCAAAAGTAGAAAAAGACAAAGTTAGAGTCGGCTACTGTTTAAATTTGAATCACGGATTTAAAAGAATATTTCAGTGTTGAATTCGTTTTACCGAAATATTCGTGAGCACAAATAACACACAGTTAATAACAAGTAGATTATTCAACAATAATGATTCATTTCTCAATTGTAATTTAATTTAGACCCCCTAATTTTACTTATAGTAAAATACTGGAATAATTAGATGTCCTAAACGTATGCATATCTCATTTATTTTATATTACATGTATACAATATTGTGGAGAGAACACCTAGATTGAGAATGTAATTGAAGAAAACCATATTATTTGCGATAAAGCCAGATAATTATTACCTTTAATTATAAACGTTTGGCTACTACGTAAAATAACAATTACTTCAATCGAAGAATGAACTTAAACAGACGATTTAAAAAAATAAATAAAATAAAATAAATAAATAAAATAAACAAAATCATTGATGTATGTTGATGTAAGCATTTTTTTAAAAAAGTTTTTGAATTTTTTAGCCTCATAATTTTTTTATAATGTTTTCTTTTTAACCTGTAATTAATAGTTTGATTATTATAGATTAATAGATATTAAAGTCAATCTACAGTGCTACTTGAACAAATATTTTGTAGATAAATATGGCCAGCATAAGGGTCTGTGACATCTAATAAATTCTAAAAAATGTGAAGGAAAAGTTAATGCAGCAAAATTACTTAAATTATATGAACTAAGCATGAATGAAATGTTGGGTACTAGCTGATTTGTGTACCTTTTGGCGTTTAATCAACCCTTATACTTAACTTTTAAAACTGTAAGTTTTTGTTAAGGAGAATTATTAGTGAAATATGTTAGTCAACCACATCCTGCAGGAAGTAAGGTTGAAACAGGAAAGGCGCTTAGTCAATAAGATCCGAAAATTTCAATAATACACTTATATATAAAATACTGTTTTTTTAAAAAAAAAATTCTTGAACTAGAGGATTCCAAGAAAGATATTTCCATTAATACTTGTACTTCAAAAATTACCCACCAAATAAATATTGTTTCAATTCTGGGAAAATCGCGGCAACAATAACAATAAAAAAGGTTCATTTTCTGACAAAGCAAGTTTACTCAAATTCATAACTTTTTAATCAACTTTAATTGATATCAAACATTACGTGCGTAGTAGTATGTGATTACTACGCAGAGTTATTAACTATTGACAACTAACAAGTCAAACGATAAGATCAATGGAAATACTCATGGCAAAAATATATTGGAAAATCAAATTAGAAAGATTGAGAAATGAGGAGTGTGGGAAAGAGTTTGATAACAGAGGAATATCGAAGCGAAAACTGTATAAAAAAAGCTATATGATACATGGGCTATATATGCAAGAGCTACTTAGGGTAGGCTCGAAGATATGATGCAAGAATAGTAGAGCGATGTCCAAGGAACAAAAAAAGATAGCTGGCTCTATGTAGCAACGGAAAATTGGTTTGAGGAAATAGCCAGTCGAGACATAATGAAAGGCGAAGGTAGAAATAAATTGAATGAGGCTCTCGGCTGGAAACAGTAACTTTATTGTTGTGGTGGAACCGAAAAAACAAAAGGAACTAACAAAACAATTAATTAAGTTAGACCGCAGTGACAATATAGTTGGAAATAATCTTTGTTAAAAAAGATTGGGTTTCTTGAGCGCAGCCAACTTTTGCAGCGTGTCTTTTAAAAAAAAAACCTTTCCGATCTGCGCGACCTCAAACGTGCATTTCCACTAAATATTCAAATTAAAAATGTTTTCAAAATTGCAACACTTTCATCTCATCTGTAGCACGAGAAAAAAGTAAATGAATATCTAAAATATTCAAGGCAACCGAAAGTGGGAAAGGAAACTGTATCTGAAAGATCATTCAATTTCATAACGACGAGGCCAGGTCGGGAGCATGACATTTGACGACCTTTTTATAAGATTGGAAGCTTAAGGATTCTGATAGACAGCGCCCACTTCTTCGGAAATTCTGGCCTTGGCCTTGGAAGTTTTCGGCCTCACAACAGAAACATACATTGCACATACATTACGCTTCTCTTGCTCACATACTTAATCTTATATCACACACATGCAGCTCATTACTCGTGACGATACACTCTTTTCTCAAACAAGTACATGTAAGCGCTTCAACTGGCTCCTTTAGATAACTTTAGATTTGTCTTCACAGCCATACATTAGCCTATAAAATTAACGTCCTGATTTCTGAAGTTTTAAATTACTTGGTCGTCTCTCTGCCTGTTTCACTTAGCTAAATCCCAAAATTTTAAGTGCGCACTCTAAAAGATTATAATTACCATTAGAAATTATCTTTAAACTTAGAATTATAGTTGAACCTTTAAATGCATATTACATATATGAAATATGTTTACAAAAAGAATTTTAAAAACCTAGTGTGAACGACTTTTGCTTATCGCAATTTTCTTGGCTAAAACTTTCTTGAAATAATATTTGTACTAAAAAGATGTTTGCTCTCAAAATTTGTAACATATATTTTAATTGCAATGAAACACTCACTGTATGTTACAAGGAAACGCGTCGTCAAACCCCAATCAAACCAAATTTTCTAACTCAAAATTATTACCGAACAATCTTTACGCCCAAGTTTAACCTATACTCTGTAGCGAATGCCTCTGGTAAATTTTAGAAAACTGGAAACAGGCTAAAATTCTAAAAATTCGCACTTCTGGCGGACTTACATCCATCCAACTAGGAATTTTGATTATACATTCATATTCATAAAAATATTATTCAGGGTTTGGATCTGTTCAACTCAGATCAGATCAATTTAAGGGAATGCTTAACATATTGTTTTTTTTTTTTTGTTTTCTTTTTTTGGCATTGGCTTCCGCCATACAGCCAGCATCGTCTAGGTGTTTATCACTAGAATATCACTTACTCTCCATTCTTACCTACAAATACATTCGCTTCACACATTCATCATTCTACTATATACCGCTATTTACATAAACTACTGCTAATGGATGGAGCAGCACTCTGTGCTCCTGCCATCCTTCTCGCTTAACCAAAATTAAAATCACGTAATCCTTCTCTAAGCATTTTGTTCCATTCATTCTAATTCGGCTATAGCTTCTAAATACATTCATATTTCATTGCTAGCTCTGCTATCGACTTAAGCACATAACTGTTGGTGGAGAATATAATGTCTTCGTAGCGAAATGCTTAACATAACTTTTTATACAGATCATGTTAAATAATGTTTTGAATAGAAGTAATAGTAATTTATCTTTAAATAATTATTTATTTAGGGTGTAAACGAGGATAAATGAAAATCATCGGACCATTTAAAAAAGTAAAACTTAGAAGTTTTTAGTAAGGAGGTACTTCCTCTGTATCTGTTTTATTCAAATTTGGAATTTTGGTATCATGTTATCATTAATATTTAACGTTCAATAATACTGTGCCCTTAATACTACTGTTTCAATAAAAACATTTAACTACCGATAAGGTGTCATGGACGGAGAGGCAGATAGCTAACATACTTTCTTAAAAATCTCACTTAAATACACTAAAGAAAATCCAAGACCCAGACCGGGATCGAACCAACTACCAAATACAACTCTGCGGGTTTCGCCTCTAACCAATACTCAACTACCGCAAGGTCTTCAGTCAACTACTCGTATTACACTAAATAACATTTAGAGGAAGCCATTTCTAATCAGCTTTCTTCCATCCTCATTTTCTGCAAACAATTTTTGCGGATTGTAATTTAGCTTTTATACAAAATCAGGTCGTCCTCTGAAAGAAAAGTGACTTCTCGGAATTCATTAGCTTTAAAAACAAAGTCATAAATTAAAAATAGACGAAAGCGATAGATTGTTGATCTGGAGCAACAGTATAAGACAGTAAGAAGAAAAATGAAATGGAACTTTTTTTTTTTGTATTTTTTCCAGAAGTAGTATTAAAACAGGAAACTTTAATAAATTATTAAATAATATACTTTAATATATTATATTGGTCAATAATAACAAAACTCTTTGATTTAATGGTATTTTTCGTTTTAAGGAACATTAAAAACATAAGCTTTACCAGCTTATAATTCATTGTTAAAAATAACACCAACTCATACTTGCGCCAGCTACTTTTTGGTACCACAAGCTTTTTTGGGACAAACATCAACACAACCTGCCTTTGGTAATAAAATTTTTACCCGGCAAAAGATGAGTCTTGGATCACTATCATAACTGGAATTCCGAAAGAACGAAATGCAAACTTATACTCATTAATTTTGGAAGTGTATGGTTTGCTAATGATTTTTTGTTTTTCTATTAACAACTACAATATAATTTTTCCAACACTATTCAATTGTACTGAACAGAGTACAATCGGGAAACAATTGGAAATGCATCATTCCTTTAAAGGTCTACTAGCGCAGAGCTTTAACTTTTCGTAAAATTCTTCCATTGAAACACAAAAGATCAGCTATAACCTAATATTTTTTGGTGATTGGAAAGTTAAAAGTGTATGCATTTTCTATGCAAGATTAATTCGCTTTATTATTGGCAATCTTTGGATTTGAAAGATTTGACACATTTCAACCCAACGAAACTTTTGCTGAGGTGGGTTATTTATAGCAGTAGTCCTATCTCTTTTAGCCACCCTTCCAACGTTAAGAAAGTGGTTAATAACAAAAAAGTGAGTCATTCTTAACCCCGTTGGACTTTACTAGTACTGTTTAAGAATCAGCTATTACAGCTTTACTTAACAAGGAACTATACATCCCGAACTTGGCTACTAGGCTCATATCTCCTGGCCAGAAATTAGTAATCCCTGCAGCTCAAATGGTCAAAGCAAGATCCCCTGTAGTTATTAAAATGAAGCCGTTTTATCACTATGCTTCCTTATAACAATTTCAAAATTTAATGTCAATTTGTAATTTGTTAAATAAACGCTCTAACCTCGACTAAGTACGTTACAAATTGAAAAGTGAATTTCATAAAATCATTGTTAATTGGCCAATTTAAAATAGCAGTTCATTCCACTATATAAGAGAAAAAACACATTTTTTTATACACTTTACTATTAAAGTGGAACACAACACATATTAGTAAATACAGACAGAAATTTCACCATGCCTTTTTTACCTAAAATAATTTCTTTTGAAGAAAGTTTCAAACGGAAGTTATGACTTTTCACTTAAATGTCGGAGTAAAAGAATTTTTTGGAAAATAGTTGAAATATTTTTCGAACTAAGTAGAGGTTCAGTAAGCGGCAATACAAGTTTTAACCTGGCAATACTATACCAGGACCCAGCACCTTCATGAGGACCTTATCAAAATATCAAATATGAACTTTTTATTTTTCGTCTTACAGTTATGGTGGATATGCACATTGAAGAACACAAATACCTTTTGTCGATCTAGGGTACATCCAAATAAGTATTTCTTCAGTAATAATGAAAAAGCAATATTTCTGCACGATTGCAACACTACCTGTTACGAAGGACTGAGAGAATGTAACAGGCGATAGGCATATTCTGAAGTCCCTTGAATCAAAGAAATTAGTTTTTTGAAAATGGTCTGTGGGTATGTGTGAAAACCAGGTAAAAAAAACTCAGGAAGTTCGAAATGTTTTTCACTTGAGAACTCCCATAAGGACTGCCTTTTCTTGTCCGGAAGTACCACTTTGTCCATTTTTCCCACTCTTTTTTTGAGATTTTATTGGAAAACGGCTGCATGATAAGTGGTATAAACTTTTTTTAAGTATTTGCACAAAATTAAATATTTACAACTTGTTTTCTGAATTTGGAGATAGTCACTTGACCACTTGCATAAGATTAGTGAATGAAATAAACTACTAAAATTCCAAGTTACAAGAAAATGGCTTTTATAGAATGCGAACTTGCTTTTTACCGCAATTTAAAATCTAACTGAACTCTTACATGGAGGGTTCTCTTAATAACTCATGTAAAGAGCAAAAAAAAAAAACTATGATTTTGTTGTAAACGTGGGTATTTACTGTACAAGGTTTATCAAAATTCGTTAGAGCAATCTTTGTGAAAATTTGAAATAAATGAGCAATCCTTTCAGAAAAGCAGTAATTCCGCTTTCTGAAAAGAAATTTTTATTACTAAGTAGTAGTATCTACCTAGTAGGGGTCTGGATCTACTGGGAACTCGAAATATTATCAGCTTCCTCCAATTTCTCGTGTTGGAGATATTCTGTAACCCCGAAACACATACAATCTTCTAAAAATCACTTTTTTCGGACTTGAGAGCCCTCAAAGCGAATATTTACATACAAACTCGAAATAGAAAATGTGACATGATTGAAATATTTTTATTTTTTCAACTAAGAAAATTAAATAAAAATAAATACAATAAAGTGGCCCATGGTTGCCTAAATTTCACTGAAACTTACATCGGAATGAAATGTATTTATAAAAACTACTTTTTTAAAACCATTAGCCTCAGGAGGCTACAAATTTTCTCGTTTACAAGTTTAAAAGAGAGTGAAACAAAATTAATAAAAGAAAGACATATTTACCTGGCCAACATTGATACAATCAGTTCATGATCTTTTTTCAGTTCAATGCTTCTCTCTTTTTGTTCAATTTTTTTTGACACTTTACTACATTTAATTTTGTAGAATATAGCGGCTCCAATGTTCAAAAAGTACTCATAGAAACCATATTTCCGTTTCGGAGCAGTCAAAATTCTCTTTTCTTCCGCTCTTTCGAAACCGTACACTACTACAGCAACGAATAAACTCTAAATAATGAAAAAAAGTAGAGAGCTCACCAACAGTGTTAATTAATAATGTTAAAAACAAATTAAATAACAAAAAATGGTAATGGACAAAAAAAAACTTACGAAAAGTAACAGAATAAAAACGAAAATGAACGCCGATAGGAAGATTGGTGCCAGAATGGGTCTGTGATAGTAAAGATCCTCATAGAATTGTAATCCTCCCACGGGAATAGTGAGTAATGTGAAAATGCTACTCTTCACAGTACTGAACTCCTCGATCTGTAAGTAGGAGATTGGTTCTCAATCCTTATATTTGCCTCGGAGAAGGTTACACATGGCTATCTCTACGCAACAGTGTCTTCTACCGCTATCTATACCAACTATAACCGTCTACCAAGTGTTATCTACACTTACATACAAAATTATACCTATACTATACATTACAACATAGTTGAACATTATTACATAAAAATTAAAAATGAGTCCGCAGGAGAAAAAGCACTAAACAAAAGTTTTCATTATATCAATGTGTCATCTTTTTACTTCTTTTCAGTAGTTAAGGAAAGTAAGGGACGATTGTGTCAAATAGGCGATTTCGATTTTTATCAGAATTATGATTTTAAGAATTCTGTATATGGGTAGTTTGTGAGTGTTTTTTTCATTGTGCATATGTAAATCATGCGCTGATTTCCACTGCATATCAGAGTGTTTGCGGGTGAACAAAATATCTAAAAACTGTTTGAAACTGAAACTGCGTATTTACAGTAGGTTACCTGTCTGCAACTAAGCATACAAAATCCCTTATCCGAATGTATCGCTTTCCTAATCGGATTTTTGAGATTTTCTATAAAGGCCCTAACCATTTTCTTTAAACAATGTACTTATGGTAGGCTACAACTTTAATTTTAACCTTTTTTCAGGGAAATTCGATTAAGGGCACTTACAATATAAATTTGTAGAGTTGTATGTTTAGGTAATTACATGATCATAACTGTTCAGAATTCATGGAAAAGAGAATTTATAGAATGATTGGGGGTGAACACAATAGAGCTTAGGATGTAAAGAATAATTTGTTAAGTAACGAATAATATGAACATATTATTCATATGAACATGGGAAGGGATTAGCTATGCGGACTCCCACGCGGAGGTCGACTCCGGCTGCTGACCCTTAGATTTTCTCTTCCTAGGAGCTTCTTACAGCTCACTGTCCGGTGATGGACAGTGTTGTCTGTAACGAGACAACACTGTCCAGAGGCCGGCAGTGCACTGAAAAAAGCTCCGGGCGCCAATAACCTTAGATGTTGACGCGCCTTAAAACATAAATAAAAAAAAAATGAACATCCGTAATATTCAGAGAACGCTAATAAAAAAGAAGCACATTATTTGCCATACATGACATGTAATACATAGAACCTGTGATTTATTTTATGCTGATTTATGAATAAGAATATTTTTGATTCAGAGGACCAAGTTGGCAAAAACTAGAAAAATTAGGATTTTAAGGGAGCTTAACAAGGAAACAAACCTCTTGTATTAGGACAAAGGCACTTGTTCTTTTTTATATGAATAGCTTTTATACAAAACTACATTTCATTTCACAGAAGGAGGTTCTCTAGTCGTTGAGCGTTATTATTTTACAAATTATAGCTTCATATATTAAAATAGATGTATTAAACACTGAAATAGTGCTTACATGGACTCCAAAGAAAATATGTCCGCCCATCGCGAAGCCAACCAGCAATATGATACCTATCACTGACAGTGCCAATAAATGCAGTTTACTCTAAATGGCAAAGTAAAAAAATTAATTAACTTAAAATTCATAAAGATAATAACAAAGTTAAAAACAGAAATATCGTAGAGGTAAATCACTAAACCAAAATAACTCACCTTGCCAATAGCTATGAATAGAATAGCTACTGTACTGAACATGGTAAAAAATTTAATTAATTTTATCCAACATATTATAAGGGTTAGTCCTAGTACACCATAAAAATATTTCTGCATCAGAGCAAATTTGTCAAAACTTCCGTAATTGTCATCATCAATATTCTTCACCAATTCTGGCAAATTCAGGTGCACGATAACTTCTTTAATAATAGCTATTGCGAGGAGCAGAAGAAGTAGCTGCAAGTAAGTAATTAACATTGTCACAATTAAATAAACTGATCGAACTAGTTTTTAGAATTTACACACAAAGAATTAATTGAATTCTAGTTAGAGATTCTTGATGCCTAAATTTGACCTGGAGTAAAAGGGGTCTTAGTTGAATAGGACGCATTGCCTCGGAAATAAAATAAGAAGAAACCTGCAAGAGAATTCTGGCAAAGAAAGATATTGGAATCGCGATTTGTACTGAAAGTGACAAAGGGATTGAGTTATTAGTGATTGGAATAAGAACGGCATGCTTTTTTCGGAAGCAATGATAGTAATGTTATAGAAATTAGGTACTTAGTTTAGCGAGGAAGTGTTTGAAAGAAGGTGGATCTAAGTGTCAAGCAAAGGCACGCAATTAATACGAATGCTCTGAATTATTTGAAGTTCTTTGCAGATTTATTTTAAATAAAGTTCCCCTAACACATCATTCGAAACTTTTGTTTAATTTCCAAAATTTAAGCATTATATTATAATGTAATATATATTGTAATAGATTCTATTCCCCAGAATCTATTCTCAGTTTCTGAAGATGAAAATAGTAAAAATGTTTACATATATTTTAAACGAAAGGAGTTTTTGAAAAAGTAATATACAGTTTAGTTATATAACACAGTTTGGGCTCATAGAAAATCTATTAATTTATTTATTTTTAATTTCCTTCGGGGTAAAACTATAGCAGAGAATTATTTAGGTAGATAAGTCTTTAAATAATTTTTAGCATTTCAGGGCTTGACAAATACAACTACGTTAATTTAATGTCTTTCCAAAACCAAAAAAACCAGATGCGTGGATTATTTAGTCCCTTATATGTAAGGTGACCACATTTTTGGGAAAAAATTAAAGACATCCCTTATAAAATTGATAATTTTGTAACATTGATTACGAAAATAGTATAGTACACTACAATACAAAAATGCATACATTAAAATTTTAAACAATCTTAATTATTACACATACACGTTGTAAAAATTTAAATAAAATTAATTTTGATATTTTTCAGTAGAATTCATTTCTTTTAATAGCGCCGGTTCTGGGGTTTTTCATTCATCCACATATTATTTACCAATGAAAATATTCGAATTTTTTTAAACTTAACGTCGACTCTACAAAATAATAAACAAAGGCCCTATTTTAGAAAATAAATACAATTAGAGGGCAAGCTGTGAAATAAAGGACTATCCTCCTAAATAAAGGACTATCCTCCTAAATAAAGGACTATCCTCCTAAATAAAGAACTATCCTCCTAAATAAAGGACTATCCTCCTAAATAAAGGACTATCCTCCTAAATAAAGGACTATCCTCCTAAATAAAGAACTATCCTCCTAAATAAAGGACTATCCTCCTAAATAAAGGACTATCCTTCTAAATAAAGGACTATCCTCCTAAATAAAGGACTATCCCCCTAAATAAAGGACTATCCTCCTAAATAAAGGACTATCCTCCTAAATAAAGGACTATCCTCCTAAATAAAGGACTATCCTCCTAAATAAAGGACTATCCTCCTAAATAAAGGACTTATATAAAATTAATGTTGGAAATAAACAGCGATAATTTTTAATAAGAAAGCTGGAGAACTAGCTTGTTACGGGGGAAATGATTTGCAGCACTTTTTTTTTTATTAAATTATCTATTATATATTGTGATTTGTAATTAACTACCTAATTATGTGTATTTCCCCCTTTCTAGGTTAGTATCTGTCAAGGGATCATTTCTTTTTTTAATTTCTGGATCTACCTCGACACTGAAAGGTAAACGAGGAATGATTAAGAAGAAGAATTTCTAGATCTATTTACAAATCTGTCAGAAGATATATTTATATCTAAACATTTATTTTTATATGTTATCTAAAAATTTATATACTTTTTAAATTAAATGAATAATACTAACTATAATTTTCGTGAGGTCCAGCATTTCCCAAAAAGTAAATAAATATGGCAACCCGAAATACTTCAGGTCGATCGATAATAAGAAGATGAAGTATATTATGTAGAGTATTACTACGCAGGCGAAGATTAAGTTAATAATGTCCATAGGACCGGTATAGCTGGCAACAATTAATTTAAACATTAGTAAGTAAACTATTAATTCATAGTAACTTTTTTTTTTATGCCTTATTGCAAACTAATGACTTTATTTAGGTAAAGGATTACTATTTGAATGAATTCAAATTACCTGATTAACTGCATTGAATAACAGTCAGCAGTCGGAATAACTCCGCCACCAGGTGGCAGTTCCATTACCATTCTGCTCAAAAATAGAAAAGAAATTCTCATGACTTTCTCAAATACAAGTACTGACGGTTTAAAATTAATAATTCAATCAAACAAATAATTTTTAAAAAAATATTTAATCAACATTGCATAGTTCTTAAAACCATCTTTACTGTGTTTTACTTTCCAGGGAAGTCTTTACCCACTTCTTTCTAAGAACTACCTTAAAACTGTTTTCCTAGTAGAAAAAAACAAATCATACATCTGTGATCATGTAATTTATGTTTTATGTTATTTATGTTTACGTCAGTTTAGAGAATATACTGGAACCTATTTTTGAGGGATTTTTTTTTTAAAAAGTGAACACTTGTGTATTAAGAGACGTAAAAGAAGTGTTACTTCAGGTTGAGAGATTTTGGCAAACAACTTCATATCTTGTCTCACGAAGGCACTTGAACGTAATTCAATGTTTGTTTTATCTTCCATTTTTCTTGAAATTCACACACATACACACTCGAGAGGAGGCAAATAGCGAAGCATGTTTTCTAAAAAACTTTTTTGGCGCATTAGTCCTTAAATTGATTATTTCAGTCGAAATACGATATTGCAAATTAGCGTGCTAAGAGAAGGTAATGTCTAAACATGGGATTGCAGTTTTCTCTCTCTCTGTCTCTTACACACACAAACACACTTAAAATACCTTCCAGAATTCACAAATATAAAAACAGATTTTTAATTAAAATTTAACATTGAAAACCACAATGATTTCATTTAATCTAATAATTCAATGCTGAGTAGATTTTTTAAAACAGTAAAAAAAACTAACTTGATAACTGCAAACAGATTAGTATTAGGCGAATACGTGACAAACTCCAGTAGTAAAGCTCTGGTTGCTCGATTAATCCATCCGGATGATCGCAGCTCGTGCAGTGTCTTGTTCTCCACATAGTATCTTTTAGTCAAGTCAACAAAGTAGCCATCCGGAGAGTATGTGGACACTTTACCAGAGTAAGAGACCTCGTCCTTAGTATTCTGCCAGGACCATCTGGTTGATACAACGCGGAAATAAAATATTTTAGTCTGCAGAGAATCTAAAAATAACTGGACTTGGTGATTTAACTTATTCTAAAATTGGAGCCATCTCAGATCGAAATGAATAAAACGTAACAAAACAGTGAGAGGGAGGGGATTAGCTGAGTTGTTAGCGATGCTGGGTTCGAATCATTAACATTGAATCTTATTGTTAGCCCTTATATTTATCTTCCTTACAGCTTCTTACAGCTCACTGTCCGGTGACAGAAGGCCAGCAATGGACTATACTTAGCTCCGGGCGCTATTAACCTTAGCTGCTGACCCCATTAAATAAAAAAAAACATAGTTGGATGTTTAAAATTTAGGATTTACAATATACGTAGTTTCTGAGCTCTGTAGTGTCTACCAGGGGCGGCTCTAGCTCGTGTAGCGCCCGTGTGCAATGAAACCCTGGCGCCCCCTAGGCCTGACCCCCCCCCCGCGGCTATAACTATTAACTAAGTTATCGCGTTTGATAACTGCCGCCACCGCGCTGGCTGGCCGCTTCTGTCATATCATTGTTGTACCATGATGGTCCAAGACGATGCTCTTAGCTCCCGATGCCCCCTGAGACGGCGGCGCCCGTGTGCATTGCACACCCTGCACTATAGGTTAAGCCGCCCCTGGTGTCTACTGGGACATTTTAGAAAATTCGGGTAATATCATTATGATTCTTGTGCGGGGAGTGATCAATTTACAGGCTGCCTAAAGCCACAAAGGGCTTTTACGACTGTTCCGAAGAAATATTTCGGAATCTAGCTTTGCCTGGTCCACGACAATCCATTGAGTTGGTACAATAAGACAAATGCTTTAAAGTCGTCTTAACTCGAGGATGCATGCATTTTCCAATATAAATGTTGTGAAGTATTATGCAGAGAATGACATTCACGTTTACAACCAAAATCCTTCTGATCTTCAAAGAAAGGCTCCTCCCATTGCCAAGTTTTTTTTTTTTTAATACAGTTAGGTAAAACAGCAATTCCATAATTACAACATACTGCGGGCTATATCCAGGGCCGTATGAACCTTTCTCTTCATATATGTCATGGTAATAGTTGTAACATTCATTAAACCAAGTCTTGAACAGTTCGGGAACTGTGCACGAATCATTCCGTACTCGAACCTAGATAATAACAAAATCCAACTATTTAACTTAAATTGCTATTTTACTACTTTATCATATCCGAACAATGCTTTAAAATTCACTTTTTTCCAAAATTCTCTGTGCTCTGTTTTCAAAAACAAAGATGTAGCAGAGGGTTCAAATTGGATATCTCATTTAATTTCTAGACTCGGCAGCCAGTATTTCTTTCGAAATCAGTCATCCAAGTGCATCGTTAAGATTTTTTTCCGTTTTATCAAGAAAATTCTTTGAGGCTATTTTTGAGAGAATTTTGGGAGCAGCAATTTCTATAAGTGACATATCAGTGTAATTTACGCCCTCATTACCTATACAGTGCTAATAGAAGCTATAAATTCATACCTAATTCAGATTAACTTACAGTCAAATAATGTATCGGTATGTTGTGTCTAACCCTCATACCTCATAATATAATCTTTTATGGATATGAATTGATTAGTTATAAACAGAACTAACAAAATATAAGCGCTTTACAAGTTATGCATCCGCTTTATTGATTATTCTGAACAGAAAACCTTGTGAGAATATTTTACCCCTTTTGTGAAAACCTTGTTCCGTAGGAAAAACCAACTAAAAAAACGCTTTTCTACAAAAACTCACCAAATTTTATTCTGTCTATTCTTACCCGTTTGATTAAATACTAATTTTTTAGAAGATTATTTGCCAAGTTACTACATCAACGCAAGGAAATAAATTTTGTAAAATAGTGTGAACATTTTCAGAGAAATTATAGGTTTACCTGTCTCAGTCTAGCCGCTCCAACCACTATATTTTTGTATAATACCTTTTCTGAGTCTAACTTCGGTACTGTTAGCCTGATTCTGTCTTCAATGTTATAAAAGTAGAAAACATTCGAAAAGTGTTCTATTAGGTACTGAAAATAAGAACAGTCTCATTCAAATTTTAATCACACCATTAAATTCTAACTTCTTTCGTACTTTTAGTTATTACCAGAACTTTTATATTTAAAAAACATTGACTGCTAGCTGTAGATTACACGATCTTAATCACTTTATTTCTACGCTTATTTTTACAGTTAAAAATCTTATATGTTCTTAAAAATTAAATTAGGACAGTTTAAGTCTTAGGTATATGTTTGTTGAATTAGAAATTAAATCAGATGAAATTTAGGATTTATATGGGAAGCAGAAGAGCCAAGTTCCTCCCCTCTAGCTCTATGAATGTTAGTACTAATGAGAATTTATTTATTAGTGATGATGGCCTAAATGTAGTTGATGAACGTTATGTATGTACTTGCAAAGATTCTGTTATTAGAGGAGTAAGAAATTTTCGATGCAAGTACTCATCGTATCTGTAAAATTTAATAAATTACACATTAACTTTTTCAAAGTTCAGTAGCAGAAATTATTTTCAAAAGAATTTACTCCTTTCGGAGCAAATATCCTTTCTATCTATTTGTTCAGCAACAGTAATCCTGAATGTCCATGTATGGGGTGAGTGCGAATAAACAGAAAATTTTATGTTTTTTCACAACCCAAATTTCATATATGAATGAAATGATGGCGCCAGCCGTTACTCTCTTCATTCTATCTATTAGATTGCGTTGTGAAAGGGAGGAAGAGCTTCAGTCTCTTGCGGTTCCATTCCACTTTCTGATGGAAGCTTTATGGACTACAGAGAGTAAAAAAAAGAGGCGTCATCCCTGCACGAATGGCTTTAACGTTAGGTCGATTGACAGGAAAAAATACTCATTAACCCTTTCCGGACCGAATTATACAGAAAAAATGCAAAAAAAAAATGTTTTAATAAAAAAAAATATTCAAAACAAATGCAGACAAAAATGTGCCTCACTTTTGCCGCCCCCAACAGACATGAAAGAAAACCAAAATGATGCCAATTGTATCATTTGGTCAAAATTAAGCATGAAATAATATATTTTAAACTAGCCGGCCTCCGAATAGTGTACTCCGAAAGAGATTGGATTCTTACCTGGATCTCCGCTCTAATCTCTGGCCTAATACTTCAAGAATTTTTCCAGTTCTCAGAGATTTAATTTAACTCTACAATCTAAACCACTATTTCCGGATGTGATGGTAGCTACTACATCGGGTGTACTACCTTACCAAATGTCTTACGGCTCTCAAAATTTACTAATACTCGTACTAACTACCATACTCGGACCAACATTAGATGGCCTAACATCACATTAGAAGGTTAAGATAGAGAAAAGCTGGTAGAAAAATTTAATATTAGAAGTAAATTTCAGAATTAATATGATATCTTCCGATACATACGGTCCATATATCTTGCACGGTCTTGATGGAATAATACGTTCCAGTGGTGGGGGTGACCGCATCAACTGATGCATTAGTTGAATATAAGGTTTTAGTGAATACATTCATGATTACATGACAATAAATGTCCCTGTAATGAATCTTTGCACCCATGGCGACTGAAATTGTATAAAACAGAACTATATTAGCATCTTGAAGAAATAATAGATGTTGTTGAAGTTAAAGTTAGTCAGGGCACCCTCTACACTTCTGGATGTTTAATTAATTTATGAGGAAATAAATTGACCAAAAGTTATACGAAGATTAGAATAAAAATGTGGAAAAGTTATTAGGAGGAAACTCTGATTTTTAGAAGATTTTTTATTTTTGTAAATGAGGTCTTTCATCATCTCATTCGAAGGATAGTTGTTAATCATGGTGAAAGTAACTTATGATTGAATTTCTTGTTTGCCTCTTTTTCTCCCTTTACTATTAAATTAAGTTGAAGAAAGTAAACTGAGGAAGTTTCAAGGCTTGTAACTTTTCTTCTAGGTAATACAATTTTTTAGGACAGCACTTAAAATGGAAACGGAATAGACAAGAAGGTGAAAATCAAAAGAGTGACCCACTTTGTCGGTAAATGTGGTCACTAGTAGATAAATTAAAGAAAAAAAAATACTTTTAAGATTACCCCAGGTGAAGATGAATAGAAATAAACAGTAAACAAGTAGCTCTCTGAGACTAACTTTCATAAACCGTTTTGGGTCCGTCAGACTTCTGGAAATTGCCCAGGTACAGAATCGTACTGAAAATAAATAAATACGTAAAACATTACGACAACTTTTAAAAATCTTTTACTTAGTTGATACTAAAGTCATGGTATGTTAATGCTACAAAAATTAATTTATCATTTAAAAAGGACATTGACAATTTGGTGGACTTCTGAAAAGTTTTAGACGAAATTAATATTTAATTATCTTAAAATTATGGTGACAATTAAGTTCACTGTGCTAAAATTTAAAAAAATCCACCAGATGTTTTCTCGTATCTAAAGTTCTTTAAAAGGCAAGTTCAATGCCACTATATTCTTAAAGCATTAATGATGTCAAACGGTCAGGCTCAATTTAGTGAACAGAAGTCACAAGCAGAGGAAATAGAATGCAGGTATGCGGTTTCAAAACCGCTTGCTGGATAATAATCTTTCAGAGAAGATATATTAGATATAGTAGAAAATAATCTACTATTTTGTAGATAGCAGTATTTTGCGACCGACTTTTAAATTAAACTGCAGTCTTTCGTTTAATATAAAAGATCCGGGATTTCAAACCATTTTGTTTATTTCAGGAGAAAGTCTTAAAATTCTTTAAATATGTTAATTCTTGCGATTGCCATCAGTTTTCATATTACATTTTCTTTGTTCTTAAAAGTTTAATTACATTTTCTTGTCATTAAAAGTTTAATGGTTTCTTCAAAATAAATAATTCACATAGCAATTAATAGGTACCGCGAGCTCATCGCATAAATCGATTCTCTCAACATCTACCTAATATCAAATTGAAAACAAAGGGACAGAAAAGTGATCTCGAATGGGTTGTGCTAGTGTCTTTAGAACAATTATTGGCATACTTAGCAATATCATGGTCTTGCAAGTAGTTTTAAAATTACAAGCCTATATTTCCGCGCCGCAGTTTCTTCATTTGGATGCAGCCTAACCTCAGCTCTTCAGTGCATAGTTGCGCTGAAAGTCAGTTTTTGTAAAATTTAATAAGAATTTTCCCATTTGGAACGGTTCAAAACGAATTACTCAAAAAATTAACATTAATTTCAACCAAATTGTTACTAATTAATATTAACTGTTGATGTCACTAATAACTTCGTCAGGTAACTAACATGGTGTCGAAATCAATGGATTTCCCATCATTAAAATATTCAGAAAACTACCTAGTACATCTCATTGTTGTCATTAAGGTAAGTAATTAATAGTTTGTGCCTCCTCTGACTCGCAAGCCAGGTTAGCCAGGAGGTTATCAACTGCTCTCTGTATCTGAAGAGGCACCTTTGAAGGCACCGTACATGCTTCACAAGTTGAGTAAAGTGCATTATTTGATAAATTAAGGAACAAATTTGATCCTTTACATGAAAGATATTGATCACTTAAATATGTGGCAGAAGGTTTCCAATTTTTTGGTAATTAAACGCAACTCTCCCAAAATTACCAAATAATTATTAAACCTTCTTCTTTGTTACAAATGTAAAATTAATTTTTAGCCATTTTGTGTATGCTTGAGAACATCTAAAGCTCTTAACATTTGATTTTTCTTAGAAAAATCACTCGGAAAACGACTTATTTCCCGATATTAAGAAAAATACTAGCTTTACTGCCTTGGCAATATTTTTAGTAGAAAGGGGATGAAAAAATACATAAAAATGACCTATCGCGTGCTCTTCTTTCTCTTTGATAACAAGTTAAAAAAATTGAAATATGATTAAAAATACCAGATTTTGAAATGGCCTAGCACCTTTAATTTTGGAAATATCGAATTGCGGTTTCCGGTTTCTTTCATTACTTTTTATACTCTTTAAAACTGTGTATATGAAAATGGGGGTCAACTGCAAACCCTCACTTTTGGTCGCGCGTCAGCCGCGTATGCGGGCAGGAATCTAAAATCAAGTCACATATTCTGAAACTAGAGGTGATGGACAACAAATTTTTCCTCTACCATTTTTCGCTCAGAACAACCGTTTAAGCATGAAATGCATTTGAGCCGTCTTAAAATGAACACCCTGTATGTTATATATATTTATAGCATAGTATTGCAAATAAATATATATATATATATATATATATATATATATATTTATAGGAAAAATATTTTATAGATGAAAAAAAAAGTCAGCATAAGGGACTGTGACATCTAATAAATTCTAAAAAATATTAATGAAAATTTAATGTAGTAAAATTAATTAAATGATAGCACGAAATGTTGGATACTTGCTGATTCGTAAATCTTCTGTTATTTAATCAACCCTTATACTTAACAATACTCCCAAAATCAACCTTATACTTAACATTTTAAACAGTAACTCTTTGTTAAGGAGATATATTTAATAGATTCGAACATCAATGTAGTCTAAAAATGTAGTTAGGTCCGCAGTACTGGGTAACATCATTGATTACGTACGTCAAGCAGGCATGTTTTTAAAATTAATAAAGTATATTTTAAAATATTTATCTGAAAATAATATATTTAAAACATATTTTTTCACCTATATTTTCGAAGTATTATTTTAAGGAATATTTGTGCTAAGTTGGATAGAATCAAGGATATCACATATTTAACAGGTGACTTAAATAATCTAAAGGATCTGGAAACTGTCTCCTATTTGTAGCATTTATTTGTAGATTATTTATCACCGGGATGATGCCTTCTATTAATTTACGTGCAATCAAAAAAAGGGTCAGCTGAGAAGATAAAAAATGAGTCATCAATGTGAATGGTGAAGGTTCACACTTTGAAATCACCACTTAAACATAATTTATTTAGTTTAACAAATAGTATTTTATTGTACCTATCTTATGATCTTTTAAGCTTGACTAAACGTTGGGAAACAATAAAAATATGAAAAGATATTATGTTTTACCTCAAGAAATGGCTAATTGCTAACTAAGTTTTAAGAAGATAGAGTAAAAGCTACTCACTTTTCTGCGGTATTTTCTCTGCTCTCGAAAAACTTGATGTTCTCGATCTTCTGCGAGTGTAAAATTCGTCTTCCCAAGCATCTCTTATCGTCTCCCGGACACTCCTGGAGTGATGTATCGATGAAATGAGAGATCTTTTATAATTAATTAATTACTGTGTTTATAATTTATATATTAAAACTGTCCGGTAGGACAGTTGTATAAGGGTTGATCATCAAAAACTGCACGAAAAAGCGTAACGTTGAAAAACACCCAACTTTGACAATTTTTTTCTATTTTTCTATAAAAGATAAAATTCCCAAATTTTCTTTATAATAAAGGGCAAATCCTCCTTTATGACTGCAATTTTTTTGCAACAACCTAGATCTGATAGATTTTGAGAAAAAAGTTGCCGAAAATGTGCAAAAACGGCATTTTCAAAAATTGTTCTTGTTCTTGTTCTTGTTGTTGTTGTTGTTGTTGTTGTTACCTTTTTTTTAAACAACGTAGCGCCTAAACGCGTGAACCGATTTTCATGAATGAGGTATCATTCGAGTCGGAATGTTATGTAGATGTGCCTTTTGGGGGTCTCAACCCTGTACATGGAAAGGGAGAGGAGTTAGCCCCCTTTATGTAAGGCCCCCTCCAAAATTATTATCATTAATTACTCTGTAAATCTTAGCCCGATTTTGATAAAATTTGGTAGGATGACAGGGTTAGGGCTCCCCTACGTAACATTAAAGCGAAGATCTGCTCTTACTCCTGTTAAGGGGAAGTATAGCAATCGTTTCAAATTATCGAAACGTGAACCGATTTTCATGAATAAAGTGTCATTCGAATCGAAATTTTGTACAGATTTGCACTTTTAAAGTCTCGACGCTGTGCCTCATAAGGAGGGGAGTTTGCCCCACCCAAGTTAGGCTCTTTCTAAAACTATGTTTACCAATATTTCTATAACGCTTAGTCCGATTTTGATAAAATTTAGCAAGAAGAAGTGGTTAAAGCTCCTCTACGTGGCTGTGAAGTGCCATCATGCTTCTACACCTACTAAGAGGAAGTACTGCAATCGTTAAAATTATCAATGAGTGAACCGATTTACATCAATGAATTGTCGTTCGATTCAAAATCTTTGCCTCTTCGCCTTTTAGGGAGAAGTACTGTAATCGCAGTTTATTTTTCTTACTCCTCTTAAAGGGAAGTACTGAAATCGCAGTTTAATTTTACTATTTACGTACAAATTACCTTCCTATTTTATTCAAAACGCTTTCTCAAAAAAATTGTTATTGAGGATGGTTTGGGGGACCGCAACTATAATCATTCTTTAAAAAGATCTCACCAGTGGTAGTAACTCCGACTTAACACCTTTTCAGGTTATAATGATAAAATTAAAATTTATTATTCCCAATTTTAAAAAAATCTGTAAAGCAGATATGTAACTTTGCAAAACATACAAAAGGAAAATCTATCCAAAAGGTACAAAAATCTCTTTAACAAAAACTTACAGTTTAAAAAGTTAAGTATAAGGGTTGATTAAACGCCAATAGGTACACAAATCAGCAAGTACCCAACATTTCATTAATACTTTATTGATATTATTTTAAGTAATTTTACTACATTAATTTTCATTAATATTTTTTTGAATTTATTAGATGTTTCACAGACCCTTATGCTGGCCAGTTCATTCATTTTCTTTTTCTTTTTTTTTATGATTTAAGTCGCTTCAACATCTGCGGTTATTGGCGCCCGGAGCTTTTTTCAGTGCACTTCCGGCCTCCGGACAGTGTTCTCTCGTTACAGACAACACTGTCCATCACCCGGACAGTGAGCTGTAAGAAGCTCTTAGAAAGAGAAAATCTAAGGGTCTGCAGCTGGATTCGAACCCGGAACCTCCACGTGGGAATCCAATACGCTAACCGTATAGCTAATCCCTTCCCTTTGTTCATTCATAATATTTTATTTTTTTGTTATAATTATGATAAAATGTATATTATATCTTCATAATTAAATAGGTACTTTATTTTAGCTTTATTCCAAATTATTCTTCTGATTTATCTTTATTATGCTCTTTATTCTGAGTAGTCACATGTATGTACGAGAATGTACATGCACGTTAAAGTAGAAAAAGACTAAGGTAGAGTCGGCTACTATTTAAATTTGAATCACGGATTTAAAACAATATTTCAGTCTAGAATTCGTCTTTCCGAAGTATTTGTGAGCACAAATAACGCGTAGGTAATATCAAGTAAATTATTCAACAATAATTATTCATTTCTCAATTGTAATTTAATTTAGTCCCTCTAATTTTACTTATAGTAAAATACTGGAATAATTATGTTAGCTGTCATAAAAATATGCATATCTTATTTATCTTATATTCCAAATATATAATACTGTGGGAAGAATACCTAGATTGAGAATGTAATTGAAGAAAACTATATTATTTTCTATAAAGCCAGATTAATTATTACCTATTATTATAAACTTTTGACTACTACATAAAGTAACAATTACTTTAATCGAAGAATGAACTTAAACCGACGATTTTTATTTAAAAATAAAAATAAATAAATGAAATCATTGATGAATGTTGGTGTAAGCATTTTTTTAAAAAAGTTTTTGAATTTTCTAGCCTCATATTTTTTTTATTTTTTTTAATAAAGTTTTTCTTTTTAACCTGTGATTAATAGTTTGTTGATTGATATTACAGTCAATCTAAGTTAAATGGTGTTCTACTTGAACAAATATTTTGTAGATTAAAATGGCCAGCATAAGGGTCTGTGAAACATCTAATAAATTCAAAAAAATATTAATGAAAATTAATGTAGTAAAATTACTTAAAATAATAACAATGAAGTATTAATGAAATGTTGGGTACTTGCTGATTTGTGTACCTTTTGGCGTTTAATCAACCCTTATACTTAACTTTTTAAACTGTAAGTTTTTGTTAAAGATATAAATTATAAAACAAATATTCTATTTGTGAATCTATTAGTGAGAGGGAGGGAGTAAGAGAGAGAGCGAGGGAGAGAGAGTGGGGGAGGGAGTGAGTGAATGAGTGAGAGAGAGTGAATGAGTGGGTGAGAGAAATAGGGAGTGATTGAGAGAGAGTGAACGAGTGAGGGAGTGAGAGAGAGGAGGAATGAGTGAGTGGGAGAGGGTGTGGGAGAGAGAGAGCGTGTGAGTGAGAGGGGGAGTGTGAGAGTGAGTGAGTAAGGAGAACATTGTATGGATATACGAAACATTTTTTATTTCATTCTTTCTTGCAAATAAAAAGTAGCTACAATTCGAACAGGTGATATCCCATTTAATCCATGCTTCATAAACACTAACATCCACCGCAATATGTGGTGAAATCTGCTCAACACATGTGTCGCAATTGCATACACTGTATATAAACTCAACTAATCTGTATATAACATCCAACACAAAGCACACCTCCACATCACAACGGAGCCACTAAGGAAGACCCACTACACCCATGCTAAATTGAGAGACAACTATTCAAATACACTAAACAATATATAGCTTTTCAGATACTAAAAAAAAGTTCAAAATGTAAATAAATAATTTTTTTGAAATGAAACAAACAAGTAAACGAACCAAATACAAAAGTTAATTATATGGCCGCCATACATGGTTACTAGGGACAAGTCACAGCAAAAGAAGTTCATGAAACTTAGGTTCTTTCTTCTCCTTAAAGTTACGAGGAACACAATTTAATTTAAACATTAGCAATTAATACCTTTCGCTGTAGAAATATGTACGAGGTGATAATATGGAGGGCCAGATTTAGATGAAAAGAGGCCCTAGGCTATTCCACTTATGAGCCCCTTTCACCACCCATTTTTAAGTTTGTAAATTACATGAGAGATAATAAAATACATCACTATTGTGATATACGAGTATATCAATATGTTAAATGAAACATGTTTTACTTATACTAACCTTTATAAAAAATGTGGCATGGATAATAAATATTGATATTTATTAAATATTGATCTTGAGGCCCTAGGCTGAAGCCTAGTTAGCCTATAGGAAAATCCGGCCCTGCTAATATGGACTTGTAAACAATAACAAACGTAAGGAAAGGAATTAGCTATCTGCTTAGCGAACTGGATTCCCACGCGAGAGATCCCGGGTTCGAATCCAGCTTATGACCCTTAGATTTTCTCTTCCTAGGAGCTTCTTTCAGCTAACTGTCTGGTGATGGACAATGTTGTTCATAACGAGGGAACACTATCAGGAGGCCGGCGGCGCGGAATCAAACTCTGGGCGCCAATAACCTCAGATGTTGACGTGCCTTAAATTTATAAAAAATAAAATAAATAATAATTACAATAATGTTTGTAATTAAGACCTAAAATAATGCATTACAGTGGTATTAACTATGAGGCAAAATTCTAATGAAAATCAAAACTTGCTGAAATAGATAGATTTGGTAGAGGTTTGTGCTGTTCTTTAGAGAAAGCTCAGATCAGATACGTAAATACCCTACATTGTTTGATTACATTTCAAAATGTCTACAATTTCTGAAAGATTACCCGTACGGCTCAGTGCCCACGCCGCAAGAACACTTAACTGATTCTTCCCTGAAATCAGAAATTGAACAATTAATTTAAAATTTCTAAAAATCATTCAAATTTCGATTTCAATATTATTTAAAGGGTCGTACTTGGATCGTCTACGCAAGGTCGAGCGACTACGTCTCCCTTTCGGACTATCCTCTTCTTCAGCCTCATTGTGTGGTAATTTCAGTCTTGAAACAGAAGAGTAATCAAATGATATTTACAGTTTTAAACGCTAATCTACAATTTAATTGCTGGAACATTATATTTTATACATTTCTAAATATTCATTTTTTCTCGTGCTATATTCTTGTCATTTTGATCGCACTTCTGAAAATCAAGCCCGTTTATCGTGTTGAATTCTGAATGTTCGGCTAAACAGAATATCATTTTTCTATGTTCGACAACTTCTTAATTGTGTGAAATCGATAAAAGTTTACAAATCTAGGAGAAATAAGGTGCCCGTAAAAAAAATGTAAAAAACAGGCCCAAGTTTCGCATTAAATAAGTTACTTGGAAACAGTAAAATTTACTTTTTTTGTGACAAATTATAATTATATAATTGAGCGTTCAAAAGCTTAGATCTTAGAGGCAAAAAATTTGTATTCATACGGGAGTAATTATTGAATTAAAGTTATTCACAAAAAATTTTCAAGCATTGTTTGAATAAAGTAATCGTATTTGCCAAACAAAGTTTTCCCCGTGCTCTCGTTGCAGTTCGCTCAACCAGTTCTCTACAATATTTCGTAGTATGCTGAGACGACTCGGCGAACATTAGAGCCTTTTCCCTCAGGAAAAAACTTACAGTTTCCTTCAAAACTTGGAAGACTTTTAGTATTTCACAATTATATTTAATTTAGTTCTTTATTTTGTTCAACTCAAATGATAAAAAATGTAAAATGAAACTGCATTTTGTATAAAATGTGCTCATTGTAACAAGTGCGAATGACATAATTTGTGAGCCAAAAGTTGCCCTACCTACAAGAAATAAAGTTATATATTGTATATTTTTAAAAAACGTCAGTTTTAAACATATAAAATGGTTTTTAATGATAAAGACTATATTTTTTCAAGTTCTTCATATTTTTCTTATTTTTTAATATATTATTAATTCACTCTAGGAAGGGCTGGAAAGAGCAGCAGTGCGAAAGTATTATTTTTGATGCATAATTCTAGACAAGAAAAAAAGAAATGTTTTGTAGATCGAAGGTAGATCGATTTTGAATGCTGACAATTAAACTGGTTTGGCTAATGAGATCCATCTCAAAACAACATCTACAGTAAGTAGTAAATGTTGGGTCGAAGTCTATCAATCTCTTAATTGACTACCGCTGCGAGTTATATGAATAGGCTTTCTTGATGCCGTGGAACATCTCAAATGATTACCCTTTATCTCTAATGCAGCTGGGCCTTTCAGCTTCTGTAATAAAGTATCTTAAAAGTAGCTCCAGAATCAATAAAAGTTGGATAAATAGAGTCTTCAAATTCATAAACCATGTTAGGGTGCTGCTGCGAGTGTCCGACAACTCGAGTTTCGCCAAAATCTGATTAAACTTTTTGGTGTGTGCTTTGTGTCTTAATCGAAGAAAACTTCAGGCGTTTTCCTCAAATCTTATTCGATTTTTGGATCTACTTCTTGAATTCAGTCTCTATTGTAATGACCGATTCCTACGCTAGCTTAACAGTGAAGCTCTTTGGCGTAAAAAATGGAAGTTGCAAGAGCCCTGCCTCTTAATACTATCTAGCTGTAATCTCCTCCCAAAAAATACTCTTTATTCTGGATTTTCCAATTGTTGGCGTATTCTTTTTTGGTTTGCAAAATCTACGTTTTAAGAATTTACACAAAGGTTTTTTTATTTTAATTCGGCAAAAGTTTTGAAGTATCTCTTAAGGACCAAATGTGATCTTTCATGTAACGTTATAGTATCAACATGCTCGATACGATTTCATCTTCCGACAAAACCCCTCGCATTCTTTCTTATATGACTCATGAAATGGACCAATTTTTGTTTTCCTTACTGCGACTTTCAGAGTAAACGGCGAACGATAGATATTGGAGGATAAGTACGTAAAAATTCTTACAGTACAAGTTTTTTGTGGTGTTCTGTATCATTTGTTCTTCCTTCAGATTCAGAGTTCCTGCCTTCAGTTTCAGAAGATGGGGAAGTTGGTACAGAAGAAGAAGAAGTCCCTTCATTTCCTCTGAAACAAATTTTATCTGTTTCTTTCTGTGTTCTGTTTTCATAACCCTTTGAATTATAAAGTGTTTATTTCATTATTAAAATTACTAAGTTAAGTGGAACCACAAATTTGGTGAGGAACCGATCGGAAGGGAAACAACTGAACTCCTGAATAATCATCGCATAAATGGACATTAAAATAGATAAAAGGAAAGTTCTTTATTACTTCCGTAAGTTGAATTTTGGAGTTAAAGCGAAATTTCAGTCTTACTGGAACTGAATTCGCTAAATTCTCTCACGTCTAGAAACGGTATGGTGATTTTCTTCTAGTCCACAAATTACATTGTTATCGTGTTCGCACAAGCACGTTCGTACTGACTCCCTCAACTAAAAGTTGGGCTGCCGCGCACGAACTGAGGCACTACATTCCTTGGTTCAAATAAGTTTGCTCGATCTATGACTTATCAAGATAATCCTCCACCTTTCATTAAAATAATTACGTACCTTCTGTTTAATGAGCGATTATCCTTTCTTCTTGTTTGCTCTTCCATTTTTATACATTTATTTATTACAAACAATATAACATATGTTAATCATATAAGTCTGTAACTTCTAAGAATTAAATTTAACCGTTTGTTATTAAGTTAAAATTATTACGTTCAACGAGGAATAATTTAATTACCAATCATGGCCGTTTTCGTACCACAATAGCGCACATTCCTTTAGATTTTAACAATCATGAGCACAATTTCTGTAAATGCTACTTATTTTATCGTTACGTGTTATAACAGCCACATTCTGGACACTCATAAAATAATAAATTTTCTTGGGGTTGAACCAAGTGCGACTCTAAACTCTACCAATTTTAAACAGGCACATTTTTAGCCTTCCTCATTTTTCCTTTACTAAATTCAATAATCAAAATAGGTTATTCATTAATTATTGTTCGCGAAAAACTGCTGAAATTAAGAAATAATTTTCGAAAAGTTCATTGTCGGCGTATGCAGGATTCCAACGCGGAGATTCCGGATTCGAATCCTGCAGCCAGCCCTTGATTTTCTTTTCCTTCCAGTACGGAAATGGAAAGTGTAAGTACAGAATATTATCCAAGAGCCGGTATACACTGAACAAGCTTTGGTCGTTAATGACAGATGTTCGCGCTGCTTAAATAAAAAACAAATCCTTTAAGAAACTTGTACATTTATTTTTTTTATTAGAAATAGTATAGATTGTAACTATTTGGAGTAAAGACTCCTACGTAGTAGTCCCTCTATTATATCATTATTTCTTATATTACTAAAGAATAGAAAATTTTCAAAATTGATAAATTTATCTGTGGTACAAGTGCATCTGTACCTCTAGCTGACTGAGATGTCGTAAAGTTCTTTTTCAATAATTTCAAGTCGCATCTGAAATCTGGAAATGGCAAAATAAAATTAATGGTTCTTTTAGTGATAAAACAAGACTAAATCTTTTCTGCTATTTAAAGTTCACTTACACATCTAACTGATCAAATAATTTTTCATGTTCTACAGTTTCTTTATCTAGAAAATTCAAAAGAAAAATAAAGATGGAATTATCTTAAAAACCTTTAAAAAATACTTGGTTCTGAAATTAATTACATTTTGTGGTTTTTGAAAATAATTATGAATAATTAACAAATATTTACATAAAAGATATTGTTTAGTTTTCATATCGGCTAATATATGTGCCAACTCAGTGAAAGTGACGTCGTATCCATATCGTAGCCCATGCCTCTCCAGAAACAGCTGTATTTCCAGGCCATGGATACCGTATCTAAAAATTCATTTAGGAATATAGCTTTAATTATCCTAATTACTGGCACAGAAGTATTAAACTACTAATGCACAGGTTTTTTAATGAAAGGCTATTTAAAAAAAATTGTTATTAACTGCAATTTTTGCCCATGCACTCTGCTGAAAGGCGACTTCAAGACTGAAATTTCGTTTTAACTCTGTAATTCAACTTACCAAAACTTGGCCGAAAGTGTGTCTTTAAATTAGATCAGCGGCACTATTTAGCCCAACAAGGCTTATTGAGCCGCCATTTTGTAGGTCCAGCAGAGAAATCTGTTCTTACCACTTGTTATATATAATCAGATGTTTGCGTACTATTCCTTTGATCTCTATATCGATCTATATCGATTTAAAATGTATATCGATTGCTATGCAATCAGAGATTATAAGGGACACTGATACATTCTATTTTTTTCAAGTCATAGGATTGGGAAAAAATAAATAATCTGTGCCTCTCAGGCGGGAAAACTTGCAGTAGACATAAGGTTGGTACATTCGGTCTGAGCACACTCTGGACGCTCAAGACCGACCAAGTCTTGGAGACCGTCGACTTCTCGTTTTTGACACTATCTTGGCACATCGCAAGAGCATGCTATTCCTTTAAGCTCCAGGAGCCAAAAACTATATTCTCGGTGAAAAATTAATATAGAATATTTTAAAAAAAACACTTTACACAGAATGCTGAAAATATTGAACAATAGAAAATTATTACTTTCTCAACAATGCCAAAAGCAAACTTTGTCGCATTCGCAATACTTTTATCCGCAGTTTCCTCCTTAAATATGTGGACAATCTTTTACACCTGCATCTTGTAAGAAAGAGTACGACTGAATTATGTAAACATTCATACGACCCAAATCTACCATTAGGACCAGAAAGTGCTATAATATCTTCGGCTTTTTCCACACCATTTAATACAGCCGCAATGAACGTAAACTGCAAAAAAATTAATTGGTTAAATGAGTGTATTTCAAGAATGGTAAAGAAACTTCTTCAAAAGTAATGACAGGCGATAGGAATTGGGGAATCAGAAATAACGAAGAACTTTTTTTTTAAAATGAAGACGTTTAGAAAGGTGGATTTGAAATCTTTTGTAAAGAAGAGCTTAAATGGCTAAAACGTAACGTTGGAAGAGGCGAAGGAAAGAGCGTCGAAAGAAATGCGGAAGTAAGTGGGATATAAAAGTAAGAACGACAAACAGATCAAGTCTAAGAAGGGGAAATGGCCAACACTCTGCCCTTGAACCATTTTCCGCCTGTAATGCCTACAATAAATGTGTGGTTAGGTCAGTGGTTTCCAACCTTTTTGAACCTGCGCCCCTTTAAAAAAAAAATTGTGGTACCCCCTTAATTTTTCTAACAATCTAATTTCATAAATACTCAACTGATATTATAATTTATTTAATTGGCTACAAAATAATATACAATATTATGTAAAAATATACATAAAAAATAATTATTTATTATAAGAAATAATAAATTTAAATGTAATAAAAACAAATCTTACAAAAATACAAAAAAAAAGAATATATAATTAATACATTATAAAAATTTAATGCGACGGTTGAGCTTGTTTTTCAGCACAAATTTTCTCAAACCGTGGTATCATTGAAGAAATCGCGGTTCTCAGTTCCCTTTCAATCACTAAGCGAGATCGATACTTTGTTTTTAAGACAGCTACTGTAGAAAAAACAGTTTCACATAGGTAAGATGTTACAAATGGCAATAAAATTTCTAAAGCTTTGTTTGTCAAAGTAGGAAAATCGTCCTTTACTCGTAGCCAAAACGTAACAATATTATTTTCGTCTTGAAACATCTGCTTTAATATGCTATCACTAGATAAGTCAATTATCATTTCCTGCTCTGCTGTCGTAAGGCCAAAATCATCATATTTTTCAATCACAAACGGGTTTCTAATCGCCCCGCCGGCGCTCGGCTCCAAACGCGAAAGCGAGATGTTTTCGTTCCAGCAAGAGTATGGATGGATGTTTTAGCATTTGTACCCGAAAAATTCGGATTGTGGATTACGTATACCTATTTTGCTGATTCATTTTTTTGACACCTATTCGACTTTTTTGGTTTGTATTCGAAAATGATATTTTGGAAACAGCTGCATGCCCCCCTTGCAACGGTCTCGCGCCCCCTAGGGGGGCGCGCCCCACAGGTTGGAACCACTGGGTTAGGTAGTACGTTTAAGTTAACAAAGTGATGTTAATATTAAACTGTTCCAACTGAGTCTTACAAGACATTACTATAGTCTATTATAGTACGATACTATTATATTACATAATAGTACAGTATTATTAACATACTTTTATAATAGTAACACATTACTATAATTAAAATGCTATTGAAGACTTAAATTATGTAAAAATTAACAGTTTTTTATTGTGCTGGGGCAATGTCTTAATGATACATAAACTTCCCTTTTTATCCTCTTATTTTTTAAATACTTATTTACATCATATATTCTCTACTTGTCCATATCTGCTATTTACTTATTCAATATCATTACGTCCGATGAGTGTAGGTCTTAGCTCTTGATGTACGTAGTTAGGCAGCACCTTCTTTATTTTTGTATCATCTAATAAATTGTTTCTATAAATATTATATTAAAACTGTCCGGTAGGACAGTTGTATAAGGGTTGACCATCAAAAACTGCACAAAAAAGCGTAACGTTGAAAAACACCCAACTTTGACAATTTTTTTCTCTTTTTCTATAAAAGATAAAATTCCCAAATTTTCTTTAAATCTTACTCCAAACCCTCCTTTATAACTGTAATTTTTTTGCAACCACCCAGATCTAATAGGTTTCGAGAAAAAAGTTGCTGAAAATGAGCAAAAACCGCTTTTTCAAAAAATGTTCTTGTTCTTCTTGTTCTTCTTCTTGTTGTTACCTTTTTTGTAAACAATGTAGCGCCTAAACGCGTGAACCGATATTCATGAATGAGGTGTCATTCGATTCGGAATTTCATGTAGATGTGCCTTTTGGGGGTCTCGACGCTGTACATCGAATGGGAAAGGAGTTAGCCCCCTTTATGTAAGGCCCCAACCAAAATTATTATTACTAATTACTCTGTAAATCTTAGCCCGATTTTGATAAAATTTGGTAGGATGATAGGGTTAGGGCTCCCCTACGTAACATTAAAGCGGCGATCAGCTCTTACACTTGTTAAGGGAAAGTATAGCAATCGTTGCAAATTATCGACACGTGAACCGATTTTCATGAATGAAGGGTCATTGGAATCGAAATTTTGTACAGATTTGCACTTTAAAAGTCTCGACGCCGTGCCTCATAAGGAGGGGAGTTTGCCCCACCCAAATCAGGCCCTTTCTAAAACTATTATTACCAATATTTCTATAACGCTTAGTCCGATTTTGATAAAATTCAGCCCGAATAAGTGGTTAAAGCTCCTCTACGTGGCTGTGAAGTGCCATCTTGCTCTTACACCTACTAAGAGGAAGTACTGCAATCGTTAATGAGTCAAATTATCAATGAGTGAACCGATTTAAATCAATGAATTGTCGTTCGATTAAAAAATCTTTCCTCTTTGCCTTTTAGGGAGAAGTACTGCAATCGTAGTTTATTTTTCTTACTCCTCTTAAAAGGAAGTACTGAAATCGCAGTTTAATTTTGCTATTTACGTACAAATACCTTCCTATGTTATTCAAAACGCTTTTTCAAAAAAATTGTTATTGAGGATGGTTTGGGGGAATGCAACTATAATCATTCTATAAAAAGATCTCTCCAGTGGTAGTTACGGTTCCGACTTAATACCTTCTTAGGTTATAATGATAGAGTTGCTTATTCCAAATTTTCAAAAAAATCTGTAAAGAAGATATGTAACTTTGTAAAATAGACAAAAAGGAAAATCTATCCAAAAGGTACAAAAATCTCCTTAACAAAAACTTACAGTTTAAAATGTTAAGTATAAGGGTTGATTAAACGCCAAAAGGTACACAAATCAGCGAGTACCCAACATTTCATTAATACTTCATTAATAGTCAAGTAATTCTACTGCATTAATTTTCATTAATAAGTTATTTTTTAGAATTTATTAGATGTCACAGACCCTTATGCTGGCCACTTCATTCATAATATTTTTTTGTTATAATTATGATAAATCACATATATACGTACATGCATGTTAAAGTAGAAAAAGACAAAGTTAGAGTAGGCTACTGTCTTGAATTCGTCTTACCGAAATATTCGTGAGCACAAATAATACACAGATATAACAAGTAGATTATTCAACAACAATTATTCATTTCTCAATTGTAATTTAATTTAGTCCCCCTAATTTTACTTATAGTAAAATCCTAGAATAATTAGCTGTCCTAAAAATATGCATATCTTATTTATTTTATATTACATATATACAACATTGTGGTATGAATACCTAGATTGAGAATGTAATTGAAGAAAACTATATTATTTGCGATAAAGCCTGATAATTATTACCTATTATTATAAACGTTTGACTACTTCATACAATAACAATTACTTTAATCGAAGAATGAACTTAAACCGACGATTTTTATTTAAAAATAAAAATAAATAAATAAAATAAAATCATTAATGTAAGTTTTTTATAAAAAAAAGTTTTGAATTTTTTAGCCTCATATTTTTTTTTCTTTTTAACCTGTAATTAATAGTTTGATTGTTATAAATAACTAGATATTACAGTCAATCTACAGTGCTACTTGAACATATATTTTGTAGACGAAAATGGCCAGCTTAAGGGTCTGTGACATCTAATAAATTCTAAAAAATAACTTATTAATGAAAATTAATGCAGTAGAATTACTTGACTATTAATGAAGTATTAATGAAATGTTGGGTACTCGCTGATTTGTGTACCTTTTGGCGTTTAATCAACCCTTATAATTAACATTTTAAACTGTAAGTTTTTGTTAAGGAGTATATATATAGTATATATCAGAGTTGGGCAAAAATTTAATCAATCAAAAAACAATTGAATTAAACCGAAATTTAATTTTAATCATGATTAAAAGTAAAAAATTTAATCGGCCAAAATTAGTTGATTAAAATTAAATTCACTTTTAATTTAATCGGAATTTAATCAATTAAAATTTTTAATCATAACTAAAAATTAAGATTAAAATTAAAATATCAGAATTTTAATTGATTGAATTAAATTCCAAATTTAGTTTTAATCACTTTGGACGATTAAATTTTTTAATTTAATCAAAATTTAAGTGATTAAATTTTTAAAACCAAACATTGCCAATGGTTAAACCAGAATCGGACCAATGCATCTTTATTCCGCCTACCTGGTGCCTCTTCTCTAACAATATTATCACCTTTTCCAAACTTGGCACCTTCATTCTACCAGTCTGGTGTCTCATATATACCATGTTGGTGACTCTCAAGACTTACATAGGACCACCTTACTCTCATTTAACCATGTTTACCACTTACTAGACTTATATAGGACCACCTTACACTCTCATTTAACCATGTTTACCACTTACTAGACTTAGATAGGACCACTTTACACTCACATTTAACCATGTTGGCGACTCACTAGACTTATATAAGACCACCTTACACTCACATTTAATCATGTTTACTACTTACTAGACTTATATAGGACCACCTTACTCTCACATTTAACCTAGTTTGCGACTCATTAGACTTATATACGATCTCCTTGCACACACATTTAACCATGTTTACCACTCACTAGACTTATAAACAGGGTGACCAGAGTTATATGCTCCACCCTGAAACGGAGGGAAATTTCAAAAAATTAGAAAACACGTATTTAATCAAATCTAGTTTTTTCAGTAATTGACCCATTTTTTAAACCCCAATATCCCCAGATACACCATCTAAGTTTTCTTTCAAATGGAACAAACAAGATCTAGGCAGACTAGAGTTATTTGATGTTCCAGATCTTCGACTGAAGCTAAGGGATTAAGGTTACTGTACACTTTATTTTTTAGATATCCCCTCTGAAAATAGTCTATTTGTGTTAAGTCCGCTGTTCGAGGTCAAAATCGAGCTCTTCTTAAACCGGATGATAACTGGGGATGAAATGGATTACATACGAAAACATCTTAAGGAAAAGGGCATATTGTGAACCTGGAAAACATAGCCCTTCCACCTCTAAACCAACGTTGACTCTGAATAAGAGAATGTTATGTTTATGGTGGGACTTTCGAGGACCTACACATTATAAGCTTTTAAAACCGAACGAAAAGCTCAATTCGGAGAAGTATTATCAGCAATCGGATAGCAGTCCAAGAAAAGAGGCCGGCGATGTTCAATAGGAAGAACATCATACTGCATCATGATAAAGACAGGCCACATGCTGCTGCTTTGGGGACTCGTCAAAAAATTGAAGAACTAGGGTGGGAAATTCTGTCGCATCCACTGTATTCCCCGGATTTAGCACCATCCGACTATCATTTGTTTTGTCTTTACAAAATTTTTTGAAGGGCAAAAATTTAAAAATGAATGATACCAAACAAGCACTGTATCAATTTTTCGCATCACATTTTTCTAAAAACGGGATACACAAATTGCCCTTACGCTCGCAAGTTGTCATTAATAATAATGGCAATTATATTATTTAATAAAGTTTATTGACGGTAAGAAAAATGTGTATTTTGTTTTAATCCAAAAACTGACAGAACTTTCAGGTAGACAATATATAAGTCTATTGAGTTGCCAACATGGTTAAATGTGAGGGTAAGGTGGTCCTATCTAAGTCTATTGAGTCGCCAACATGGTTAAATGTGAGGGTAAGGTGGTCCTATCTAAGTCTATTGAATCGCCAACATGGTTAAATGTGAGAGTAAGGTGGTCCTATCTAAGTCTATTGTGTCGCCAACATGGTTAAATGTGAGCATAAGGTGGTCCTATCTAAGTCTATTGAGTTGCCAACATGGTTAAATGTGAGAGTAAGGTGGTCCTATCTAAGTCTGTTGAGTCGCCAACATGGTTAAATGTGAGCATAAGGTGGTCCTATCTAAGTCTATTGAATCGCCAACATGGTTAAATGTGAGTGTAAGGTGGTCCTATCTAAGTCTATTGAGTCGCCAACATGGTTAAATGTGAGCATAAGGTGGTCCTATCAAAGTCTATTGAGTCGCCAACATGGTTAAATGTGAGCATAAGGTGGTCCTTTCAAAGTCTATTGAGTCGCCTACATGGTTAAATGTGAGTGTAAGGTGGTCCTATATACGTCTAGAGACTCATGAAGAAGTCCAAGTCTAGAAAAATTAACCGAAAAGTATTTATTGAAGACGCTCAGAAAAAGGTCCTCGCCAAAACGTGGTTCGAACCATTGGTCGAAAAGCCATAAAAGTGGATGATTAAATTAGTTTGATTAACGATTGAAATTGAACTAATTCGGTGATTAAAATTAAAGTTCAATTTAATTCTCAGATTTAATCATAATTTTTTTAGTTTGATTAACGATTAAATCTGAAATTTAATTGATTAAATAATTGTCATATGATTAAAATTACGATTAAATTCGCTGATTAAATTCTGATTAAAATTAAAAATAAATTTAATCAATTAAATTTAGAATTTAATTGTTTTTTTAGTGCCCAACTCTGGTATATACTATATATGTATGTATATATATAGTATTTTTCTTAATAGCGGGAAATATTTACAGGGTGTTCATTTTAAGACGGCTCAAATGCATTTCATATTTAAACGGTTATCTGAGCAAAAATGGTAGAGGAAAAATTTGTTGCCCGTCAGCTCTAATAATAATTATTTGGTAATTTTTGGAGAGTTGTGCTTAATTACCAAAAAAATTGGAAACCTCCTGCCACATATTTAAGTAATCAATATCTTTCATGTAAAGGATCAAACTTATTGCTTAATTTATCAAATAATGCACTTTACTCAACTTGTGAAGCATGTACTGTGCCTTCAAAGGTGCCTCCTCTGGCTTGCAAGCCAGGTTAGCTAGGAAGTTATCAAGTGCTCTTTGTATCTGAGGAGGCACCTTTGAAGGCACTACTGTGTATGAAGGCACTACTGTCTATCGATTAGCGGTTTCCGTTTTCTTTCATAACTTTTACACTCTTTAAAACTGTGTATATGAAAATGGGGGACAACTGCGAACTCTCACTTTTGGTCGCGCGTCAGCCGCGTATCCGGACAGGAATCTAAAATCAAGTCACATATTCTAAAACTAGAGGTGACGGGCAACAAATTTTATTTACCTCTACCATTTTTTGCTCAGATTAACCGTTTAAGCATGAAATGCATTTGAGCCGTCTTAAAATGAACACCCTGTATATAAATATACACGCTTTCATTCTGTATACATTTTCACAAAAAATTCAACTACAGCTATTATTCCGAAACTCTCCGTGCATAAATTCAAAACAGATGTAGTCCTATTTTATGATAAGGAAAACTTCAGAACTAAAGTAACAAATGTCCTCAATATACCTTGACATCATACATAATGTGACAGTTTATCTTTAGAAATTATGAAACAAATTTATCTTATTAATATTAATTTATTTGAAAATGGTCAGGTAGATATTCATTATTTTATACTTTCGAGGGATCTTTGTAGTATATTTTGATTATAGTATGTTTCTAGTTTTTTCTAAAAGTTAGAGTTTTAGAGATATCGTATATTGTATTTATTCAATGTCCATAGTGTAATAAATATGCTCTATAAAATATTATTGTTATTTTTATATGAGAACTCCGTCCATTTGTATAGACAAATATAAAATTTGTGGTAAGAAAAATACAAGTTGCACATCAAGTAATTTATTTTTTAAAATCCGCAATTTTGGGAGTCTACTTGAACTTATTTGAACAGTAAAAGTTTGTTCGACAACGGTAGAGATAGCATCTCTACTAGATAGCATCGGAGTTTAAAGAAAAATGAAAAAAAGTTATAATATAACGATTACAAAACTCATGAGCTCTGGTAATGGTTTGTGCGCTTGAATAAAATGATTAATGGACAAGCATTGCTGTCGGTTGTGCCTACTGTCAGTGGGCAAGATGCCGCGAGACTCAGCTAATTAATGGCCTCCTCAGAAGGCGCCAATACTGATGTGAGACCTGCACCACTATTTTAGCTGATGCTTTCACTCGCCTTTCGTAATAAGCTAGAGTAAAGTTAGAATTTCAAAGAATTGGTAACTATACATTAGACACCGGTGAATGTCAATCTAGATGGCATTCCTTGGCCTCACTGTCAGTCAGATAGTTATTCTATACTTTCTGTATACTGTAATTTTAGATAGAAATTAATAGACTTTGACTTACCCAGACAGTGAAAACAAAGGTAAACATGAAAAACAGTAAAAATAAGGGCGCTAGAATAGGCCTGCCAACGTTCATCGACTCGTAAAAATGGAGTCCCCCTAAGGACATTGACAACACTGAAAACAAACTGTTGCCGATAGAACTAAATTCTTCCACCTATGGACACAATTACGGTTATAGCTAGACCTTCATTTTCTTAAACACTATTTAATTAATAAAATATCTACTCAAATAATAAAATATAGTGAAAAGTGGTCGAATAACGCACCTGCAAGCCGAAAAATAAATGGCCACAGACGGCAAATCCAAACATTAAGATAGATCCCATAAAAAGCAGTGTCTTTAGCTCTTTACTAGTCTGAAAAATTGATGGAAAAAATTTCCTTAATTAAAAAAAATATACATAATACATGGCGCGTGAACACTGCCACAATTTTTTCTTACTGTCATTCTCGAGGCTATAATCTCATCCACTTTCTTCAAAACTCGGCAATTCCAAACATACTTCATTGTCACTAACATCATTCAGATTGAAGTACATACATCACACTGAAACGATACTTTAGCGTACAATCAAGAGCGTACCCTCTTCAATTCCCAGAACGAATTTTCCGAGACTATAAAAGTTGAATATTTGAGTGATTTTAAGATACGAAGTTTGAAGCAAATTTTAAAGGAGCCATTTGAGAAAATCTATAGAGTAAAAGAGTATTTCTGTTTAAGAAATTTTCAATGAACTTGAAATCTGTGTATTACGGTGAGTTGTATAATTCAAATTAAAATGATACTTTAGAGGAAAGCATAACCCTAAACTTTCCCTCCTAATGTGAATTTCCATGAGAAAATATGTTACGTCATTCTAGTTGGGCGCGTACCAGTTCCAGCTTTTTCGTTAAAGAAGGAAGGTTTGTAAATGTAAAAGAAACAATGTTGAGCATCACAGCGGTTTTGGAAAAAGAAAGCGCGTAACAGACGAAATCCCAGAAAAGACAATGAATGTGTGATGATAGGAAGGAGCTAGGAAGGTTTGTTAAGGAAGTTTATTTACAACAAACAGCAAGAGATCATAACTAAAATCATACCCCAAATCTATACTGTCTCAGTGTTCAAAAAGTTCTAGCCTTTTTTATAAAAATGCTTGTCTTCTAATAAAAAATGAGAAAAGTTACACATTAAACAAACTAAACCATATTACCACGGCGGGGTATTGGTAAAAGTTATCAAGCAGCAATAGTCGCACCTCAGGCGATCTTCATTGAGTAAGATAATGCCACTCTTTGCGCAAGGTTAGGTAAAAAAACGAAAGATCCAGTCAGTAAAGTAAATAAAAGTATTTTATTCATTTAAGTTACAGACAAATCCTCGGAGAGCCCAAAACGAATGTTTATTTAGAACATTCGTTCAACAAAAATCTTTCGATAATTTATTATACGATCCATAATAAAGATTGGCTAAAAATCTATCAAATTCACGGTAATAAACTAATAATCATAAATTTTTGTTGTCTTGAGAAAGTAGCTTTATCTGAAAATTACCCATACCTTTCTGTAACGGATATTTTTGAATGTGTTTTTCGACTCCTATAGAATTTGTACGATACTGGTACAATTGTACCAATGTGATTCGATAACTGGAATAATCAAAGTAACTCGAAATATTTAAATCACAAATTTAGTTCTACTATTCACGAATTGTGTATAGCATGCGTGGGATTGAAAAAAGAAAAAAAAAGATGGTCTGATGTGTTTCGAAGCGGTTTATCTTAATGAGTTACTACTTTACATCATTTATTAAAGCTAAAAGAACTATTAGGTTCAAGATTACCTGATGCACAGCTGTAAACATCATCGACACCCTGGTAAACATAGCGAAAAACTTGAGCAGTTTAATCCAGCAAAGTATAACAAGTATGCCTAAAAGTGCACTGTACACTGTGCTAATTGCGATCATAATGTCTGAACTCATATGTTTGTCCTTCTCAGCACCCTCTGCCAACTTTGAAAAAACATTTTTGCTGTAACTCTCTTTTGCACAAAACATTGCTAATGTACCAAAGATAAGCTGTAAAATAAAAAACACCGGATTTTAAAAATGGCAGAATAAGAAACATACCTGATTTGAAGTGCTATATTTTTATTTTCCAATACATGAGGTAAGAAGTACCACGATCGTGTTAATTTTATTGGAATACATAAAATTGAATTCTCTTACTAAAGTAAAAAAATTGGAGTAAACAATAAATTACACGACTAACTCTTACAAAAGAATTAGTGATTTCTCTATTACACAATTTCTCTTTCCTCAATTATAAAGTTCTATGCTCTCATTTTCTTTAGAATTTATTTTGAATGTTTTTTGGGTATTCATTGAAGTAAGAAAACTGAACAAAAAGGAAAGGATTAATTAAAATTTGGCTGAATTAAAACTGTCCTGTAGAAAATTTTACAAATTTATTTGATAGAATGTTTAAGAAAACTTACTGAAAGTGTTACAAGTATGAAATTTTATCAGAATAATGATATTAAAGCAAGGATAACTTCCTTGAGTAAAAGAAATCTTTAATGGCTTCAGACTACCTGAACAGTCACCTGAACCTACAAGACTAATTAAACTTAATTAGAGTCAACAACAGTAACTTTAGAGAAATTGTGTCTCGGAGTTCAATGTAACTGGGATGAAATAATACTATCAGTGTAGAACTCATGATATTAGCTGTCAAATAGAACGATCAAAGAAGTTTCATACGCACAAAATTGAATATATTGATCTCAGGAAAAATTTAACCAACAATGTCAATTACAACGAAACTTGTAATTTAATTAATATAAATTTTATCATTATTTTCAACAAGCAAATCCATGTAATATTCCATTACAAAATCGAAGTCGAAACCATAATTTCCAAAATGAATTCGAAACTTTAATTACTTCAAATTTGACATGATTGCGATACTTATCTGGTACAGCAAAGTAAAAAGAGAGTGATTATGGGCGAATTTGTATTGAAATCTATATTCGCAACTTTGTTGCGCCTTTAGTGATGATATCGAGTATTTCTTCTATATTCTATACCTACTTTACGACAAACTAATAACTACACATTTTAACAATGAAATTATTGCCATATTATTATTAACACGTTGTCCTTCACTATATAGGCAATAACAAGGAAAGCTGATGGCAATATTGATTCTGAGGATATCATGAAATCACTGTATCCTAGTCAATTCTTTATTCAGAAAAGACCTGGTATGGCAATGACTGACTAATCTAGTCGGTTATCTCGTAAAGAACAAATCCTTATACCCCACACAAAAAGTTCATCCTACTATACAATAGGCTATGCAGAACAGATTAAACATACTTACAAAAAGAATGCTGACATCCAGAAATCCCCAGAATGTTAGTAAATATGAACAGCCAAAATAACAGACATCCCAAAGTACTATCAGTGTGAAATAAAGTATAAAAGCAGCAAATAAAACTCCAACAATTAAGTATAAAAACTTCAAAACTGTCGGTTTTTTAAATAAATCCATCCAATCCTCGGGGCTACAAGTAATATAGACTTTAAAAAAATATGTTTTTTGGATTATCAATAACTACAAATGGTATAAAATAAAACCACCTTATTAATTTCATAGAATAACATCTTGAAGATGGGAAGACTCCCCCGCTAGGCGGCAGCTCCATCACTAACCTGTTAATTTAAGGATCTTTGTCAGTGTAAGTCGATCTTAAAAAAAACAATCCATTGATGAAAAATGCAGAAATTAATCTTTATTTCAATCAAAAGTCATGCACAATCGTATTAAAGAATCAGCAATTTTAAAACTATGTGCTCACAAAGATTATACTTTGTGAATAAATCTAAACGTGCAGAGTTCAGTCGCAATATAACAGCCAGATTTTTAGGGAAAGTACTATCTGTTTTTAACAGTAAAGTTTTGTAAAATGGACTTGTTATATGTTAACGAATATTTCTTTATCTTTTAGTGCAAAAGGCCAAGGGTGTTGGGATATTTCCTGGGGTAGCCACCGTGATTTAATAACAATATTTTTTCAAGTTAACCTGTTAAACTGTTTTTACTTTCTCTTTTTCTGCTTAAAGAAGGTACTTATTTTTGCATTTATGGCACGTGATCTACTGGTGAGCTTTTTCCAGTGCACTGCCGGCCTCCAGGCAATGTTCTCTTGTTACATACATCACAGTCCATCGTCGGAAAGCGAAATATATAGCTTCTAGGAAAAGAAAATTTAAGGGACCAGTAACTGGTTTCGAACACGTGATCTCTGCGTTGGAATTCACTATTCGCTAACCATGCACCGTTACCACTCAGCTAATCCATTTCCTAAGGAAATGTAACTGTAGAGATTTTCGATTTTTAGTTTTAAGTGAAAATGCTCGTGTTGAGATCCTCTGAGTCAGATCAAATAAAAGTGTTTTTTTTTTTACAAAATAGTCCGGGTATGTATGTACGTATGTGACAGCCTTTCTATCTGTATCCATCCTAACTCAAAAATGAAAAATTGCAGGAAGCCCAAATTTGATATTTTGCTTAGGTGCCCACAGAGTACGCCAGAATAAGGTCTTAATCTAAATCGGTCTACCGGAAGTATTCCTTTACTGAATTGATTGAAAATTCCTGGGACTATACTTAAAATTTGTATAGTGATAACAAATATATAAACTACAACTTTTATGTTTTTGTAAAATTGTGAGTCCATTATTTGAAATAAAAAATATGACAGTTAAATGAAGGGCTAAGCTGGAAGGTACTAAGAGGTATCAATTCACCGTGAAACCTCCCGAATTCTAGTGGGTAACCCACATTTTCAGAGCCCTATGCTTGAGAAACCGGTTGCGCCCGTGGGAAGGTTAATTCTTCTACACCTCTTCTTCTTTTTTTTTTTTTTTTTTTTTTGGCGCATCGATTACTGAGGGCATTAGCGCTTCTAATCACTTTACGCTTCTCTAATGTGGCCGTTTGAATCAGTGACTTTTCCGTTCCCATTTTACAGTAGAAAAATGTTCATGTTAGTAGCTATTTTAAGTACTAAGGATTTTCATGTTTATAAATAGTAGCTGGTCACCGTTAGATTGAGTCTGTCCAAAGCGTTTATTTAATTAAAAAAAAACCTCTACCTGTGAATTAATTTAGCCCTTATGAATATGAATATGAAACTGATCGCAAATGGTTAAGGGAGTTTGGAATCGATGCTATACTCAAATGGTAGGTAAATCTTCAAATTGCTCCTAGTAGACCTTTAAAATACCTTACTAGTTATGGTTGGAGGCAGCAATTTATGGTTACAGCAGAGTTCACGTTCCGTCAAGTTCATCCCTTCTGATTTAGTATAAGAATGAATAATCACTATCTTTCTTTATATGCAAAAGACCAACCAATTTCCAATCAAACCTTTTATGGAACAGTAATGCACTCAGTATTTCAGAGGAGTAGCTTAATTTAAAAAAATAGTTATCTCAAACCAAGCTATCTTCTAATAATTGAGATATCCTAATGCTGGTAATTAATAATTATTATTCAACTGACACCAGTAAGATCAGTGCGATTTGTGAGAAAGATGGCAAACTGTTATAATATTTATTGCAAAATTTTCCAGCTTTCAAATTTGAAGGTGAACTTTTTACTCGAAAATAAACTCTCTTCCTCTCCTTGTTGAGATCTACCTTAAAAACAAGTTGAATAAAGTTTAAAAGTACTTCAGACAAAGCTAGAAAGAGAAATATTACATTATAAAATGTGAAATTAGGAAATATATTAGTTCATTACATTAACCTCTTTATAAGTTTCGTATGTGCAGAGGAGCTTTCGCAATTATTGTTAATTCAGTTTAATGTACATTTGCCTTTTGCGATTTTCCTCGGTTATTTGTAAAGTTACTGTTAGTTTCCTTGAAAATATCCAATTCGTTTTTTAAAATACTTATTTCAATGTTTTGTTTTTCTTAATAATATTTACTCGATTAAATTCAACTGCTTAACGTGAAAAAAAAAGGATATTTGTAAAGCATAACATGTGGTCTCTCACCAGAATTATTTCAGAAATAAAAACTGCACAAAGTGGGGTCATTACGTGCCGAGGCTCGAAAATCATTTTGTGTAGCCAATCTGTTGGAGAGGTTTATAGCAAAAGCATTCAAATCAGGGATCTACCACCTAATCAGCGATTAAATCAATAGTGCATTACTGACCTATTAAATAGATCTTCCCCAAATCAGGAGATATTCATTGACTAACTTCTCATGTAAAAACAATATTTTAAACTTTAAGTTACAAATAATTACGTTTTTATTAAAGCATTCAGGTTTTGTAACTAATGGAACGTTACTTTTCGTGTTTCTAACAAAGTAAAAATGTCAACTAACTTAACAGCTGAGAAAAGATCTACATCCGGCGAGTAAACGGTGAAGTCAATGAAGACTGCTCTAGTGGCTCGATCTATCCATCTCCGTTTTTCCAGATCAGCTAGCAGAACTTTGGCAGCATCATAATGGGAGGGTATTTGCGTGTAATATCCATGAGGTGAGTACATTGCCATTTTTCCAAAATAATAAAGCACTTGATCAGTTTTCCTCCAGGACCATCTGGAAACATTCACATTTGGTTGAATAAAATGAGAGAGATGAACATAAATCTTGGCAGAGGTAAGAGCAAGTTTTGGAATCGTGCAGTTTTTCGATTGCACCGATATATAGATCTTCCCGAGCGTTAAAAATTATATTTTAGAAATAGGTATGAACGGATGTATCAATCACCAGCAAGACTAAAAAAAAAAATCGCAGAAAATTCGTATTTAATATTATTAGACTTCGGCAAGAGGGGGTAGGATACTCAGCGAAATAAACGACCTAATTATGGAATCTTGCTTTGCCCAGAGTTTTCATTGCTCCACCTGCAAATGGTGAATGAATGAGAACTACAGAAAAGTAATGATACTGATGACTCATTAAGCATAATATCTGCTCTGTAGGATGTATTTGCCCTGGATCCTTTAATTCAAAGATTATAATCTATTGAGAGGGCCAAACTCAGTCAGAAACCAATGAATTTTACATAGTGCCAGGTCACATTGGGGGGGCAACGAACGAGTTGATAAATCGGCGAAAGAAACTGCTTCGAACAACGCAGAAACTGGAACGACTGTGTAATGATCTGCAAACATATTAAAGAACTATGTACTTATATGCAATTAACAAACCAAGTTTTAAGCAAATCACATGAGTTGTTTTTAAGAAAATCTCAAAAACTGTACAATCGATTAGATATTTATCTAATTAAGTTGCACTTGGGGTTGGTTTTCTCAGAAGTTATTGTTAGGTCCGAAGAGGCACCTAATCTAAGTATTGCGTGTATGTAAAATTGTAATATAAACCTATATCGAAGCCAACTAATATTTAGTAAAAAAAACTTACGAGTTTAAAAAACTTTAAGAAATGAAAAAAAGATATTAATAAAGTACTTACTCTTTATTTTCACTTGGACCAAAAGATTTTTTATCCTCATACTTATAATTAAAATAAGTGTAACAGAACTTGTACCAATCACTGAATACATCCGGTACTGCACAAGAGCTGTTGACCACTCGTACCTAAAATAATTGAGTTTCGGCATAAAAACAGGCAAGGCATAGCAAGATGATCTGTATGAGGTCTTCCGAGTTTAACCAAGCAGGTTTTTTTTTCATCACTTTGGAGAGCAATAGGACTGAGAGGGCAAAAGTACAAGTTATTTACCTGTCTGATTCTGGCAGGACCCATGGTAATGCTACTCTTTATTAAAGGTGCTAAATTTCCTTTCGACTTCGACTTATCTGTATTTTTTACATGGTACAAGGTAATCAAGGGCGCAAAGTGGTGCGTCAAGTACTGCAAAATGACAAATTTGACTTAATTTGTTAGTGCCTTTGGCAATTTAATACAGCTAAAGGAGCAGCACTCATTCTAAGACTACTAACACTCTTACCATAATTCCCTAACACCCCGGGAAGTTGATGTGTTGGGGCTAATTCTAACCCTTGAAACTACATAGGGTGCCAGCAGTTAATTTATTTCATAGCGATTGACAAATGAAACTGGAACGATGGAAACTTGAAAACATGAAATCGAGTCTATCTTAGCACTCAAGATTCTAATTTAAAAGTTTGCTTCAATCTTAATCTCAGTAAAAAATGAATTGTTACAAACCATTCTATGGTTTTTAGAACGGTTGATTACTCTAAAATCAAACTCAAATCTAATTGCTCCTATTAAAGATAATTTATCTTGAACGGTATGTACTCACATGTGGAGTACGTGAACATATCGAACCCTTGGAGCCCAAAATAATACTTGATTCCTATCCTATCCTCATCCACCTTAAAACTGGAAACGAATTTTCTACATAGTTTATATTTAGATAAAGAAATATCTTGGGTTCGTTTGCAAATAGTACTCCGAACAAAATCGTAGGATCATTTTTAGAAAATTTCACGAAACCATAATGCCAACAGTAATTCCATTCAATTAAAAATTGTCTTCGAAGTAGATTATTGCAATAATTATTACCTTCCACAGTAGTATCCAAGAATCGATGCCATACATTGCTATGGGACGTTAGAGAGAAAACTGCATCCACCCCCTCTCTTAGAAGTGTAATAAATGAATTCCGGATTAGTGTTTCAAACCAAGAAATAAAGATGTGATGTACCAAGTTTAAAGAGAACAGCAAAAGCATTTTCGAGTAAATATGAAGAAAGTGAAAAATTATTTTAGTCAAGAGCTATTGCCGACGGCAGATTTTTCTGAGGTTTATAATAAAATAAAAGTTACTTTCATGACAGTTGGGAATACTCAAATGAAATTTAAAGTTTCAGCTTTTTGCAATTTTTTGCTTTTCATTTAGTGCTCAAATACTCACTCATAAACAGAGACCATTTTAAGGAAAAACCGTTATTAGATCTCGGGAGGTCTTAAAGCGAATGAATGGGGAGTGCTCGAACGAAGTAAAAGGAACGATTTTTATCTTGGACTGAAGTGTTCTACCTAGACTAGATCCTAAACCCACTATTTAGGGAACCAATAACGTTTAATAACAGTCAAAACTCAAAACATTTACTAATAAGAGAAAATGTAAAAATTTAAGATTGAAGAAAAACCAAAAAGATTTGTGGTCTTGTGGATGTTCACAATTCCCCCCTCCCTAAATGAGCAATAACTACCCCATGGTCCTTCAAAATATATTTGTACGATCGCAGCTCTAGAAGGAAACCAATATGTACATAGCAGAATACTTACAGCCCACAAGTCCGGGATATTCTCCATGGTATAATAAATCTTTCCAGTTGAATTAACCGACGTTAAGTTTGTTTTGTACAATGTTTTGGTGAAACTGTCCATGATCAATTTACATCGGATGTATTTGCGAAAGTCCAAATCTATTAATACTACTGAAATTTCAAAATAACTAAGTTTTCATGAAATTTGGAATAATATTTTAAAAAATAAACAATTTGGGCTCACAAAAAGTAATATTGCTGGGAATTAATCTCTCAACTACCTTAAAATTTACAATTTTTCGAGTCCAGGATAACAATGGCTGTTGCACTTACAAGTTCTTGAACATAGTTGAATAATAAAAAGTGTTAATAAGATAATATAATAAATTATTGACGAAAAGTAATGTATATAAAGTGCACTTTCAATAATGTAAATTTTAATGTTTTAACAATGACGTAAAAGCAAGCCCCAGCCCCAGCCAGCCAGCCCTTTAGCTTTTCCTCTTTTCCAACTCTCTTTCATCAACCCGACACTCAGATCTCTCAAGTCACATACATACTTTTTAAAGAGAAATAATTGATATAAAAAACTACTGGATTACGTCAGAATAATTAGTATTAAAATGCAGTGTAAAGGCTTTTAATCGATTTCAAGTCAATTCCGAAAACAAAAACAAAAAATTAAAACCCGATTTTTTTCAAATTGAAACTCGATTGCTTACTCTGGCTTCATTAGAGTAAAGGTCAATTTGATTTCGTTTGAAATAATCTTCGTCGAACCCTACGCATTATATGTAAACATTACAAGTTAGAATCAGAATATTTAAAGATGATTCGGAATATTGCTTTTAAAATTCAGATCCAACTTTTGAAATTCAACTTGGACTTTTTTAATTAAATTAGTCTACCAAGGATGAATGGAGAGATCTCTTGGACTTCCACAAGAATGATTTGAATGAAGGATAGCCTAATTCGAATCACATTCAGTTACATGCATAAATGATATATTGCAAATAATGGCAATTGCAAAAATTACTATAGGAGACAGTGCTTGAAGGTTTCAATTAGTAGCGTGTGGACACTATCTATGAAGGTTGAACTCGCCAATCGTTACGCAATAAAACTTCGATCTTAATCTCAGAATAGAGGAAATTACTTAAAAAGAATTATTTAATTTCCAGAAACAAATACTCAGCAATGACGTATTCGTTAATACCCCTTCAACCTTCCAAAAAAAGAAACATTAGGATATTGAAGTTTTTTCCTTCAAACATTTTACCAAGCAAACACGAAGATTCTAATTGTTGATAATGTAAAATATATAGGGTCAAATCACGATTCATTATTATTAGTTTTTAATTAAAACCAAAATTTGTGCCAAACATAAATAGTAAAATATTCAGTAATAATTTCTACTCTTCATTTACCACCTCACTGTAATTCTTAAACTAGACAAAGCAATGCAAAAGTATGCGTAGTAAAGCAATGATAAACGTCACTGCAAAAATTTACGAAGAGAATTTTCTGACACGAAAGATAACAAAGTATTTAGAAAACATTCCAATTCATTCATTCAATTCAATAATTATTCGATATAGCATGCATTTCCGAAAAAGTTCCAAAGGTCGACGAAGGATGTATGAAGGTTGTACGCTGAAAAAAGTCAAAAAATATTATATAATCTGTTTTCTTTATTAGAAAATGTAAAAATATTTTGGGTAAGATTCAGCATTAAAATTGGTTTCAAATCAAAATTTTTCTCATTCTATTCAGCGACATTACTTTTGTATCCGGCCCATAAAAATAATAAAAATACTAACTCAAGGTAAGTAGAGCAAGGAATAATAAAAACAAAATAAGCTCCCTGAAGCAGACTCGTATGAAACGTTTGGGACCAACTTTGTGTCTGGCTATGGCCCAAGTGTTCCAGCCTGTACAATCAATCAGTATTAGCCAAGGAATTCATTTTAAAACTTACAAAAATAATAAGATTAATCATTATTTAATTACAACAGTTACCTCGAGTTTTCCGCGCCTTTCTGGAATCTTCATCTACACTGAGATGGGATAGCATTCTTGGGAGGCTAAATCAGGAAAAGAAAAACTGAAATTATTTGGGATTTGAGTAAAACAAAGTAAGTCATGCTTCAAATTTTTAATTGACAAAAGGGCTCCACTCAGTGTCAACTGCTCTGAAAAGTTTAGCTGTCATTATCTCCAAAAGTAATACATCATAATTTATATTTTACTCCTACTTAGAGACTGATACACTCTAAAAGTGATCAATATTTCTTAATTAACTGATGAATTATCAGTTTCAATCAATCCGTTACATTTTGAAAAATTTAGCAGCTAATATCTCCTTAACTATTAAAGCGTTTCCATTTATATTTTACTCCTGCTTAAAGACTGGTGTATTACATAATTATTCATCATTTCATAGAGACGTAATGAATGACAAGTGAGAAATTGAAAGTAAAATTGTAGCTGTGTCATGAACTTGGAGAAAAGTTTTCTAAACAACTACGTATGTGGTAAGAATTAATAATTCACTCTATATTGAGACCGATATAGTATATAAGTGTTCCACATTTCATAGAGATCTGTCGACTAAGAAGAGAAATATTAAGACCTAGATATTTGGTGTATTTTCAAGTATACAAACTTTAACTGCTTTTATCTCTTAAAAACATGCATGTAATTTTTATGACATTCGTATAAGGTGACTGATTTAGTCTGCACTTATTAGTTACATTAATAATTGAACTGTTCACTGCACAAATCGATTAACTCCACTTTTTGAAATATCTTAAATTCAATTGTCAAAGCACTTGGTTCAGTAATAGCCAGTAGTGTCTTCGAGCCGGAACGCTCCGGAACGTCGTTCCGGTACTTCCTTTTTGGACAGGAACGCGTTCCGGAACTAAAGATGATTTCTGTTTTAATGAAATTGGGTTGATATGTTAAAAAAAAAAAAATTAAAAAAATTACGTGAATACAATTGTCTACCTCTGGTCGCATGGAGGTCAGATCCAGCTCTGAATTCTCCAATTTATGTAAATGTAATTCTTGTATGTGGTTATTATTGCATTGCATGATTGGCTATTAAAATAACTAACTACGACGTCATGTCACGTTTACCGTCATTGCACTATTACTAAATCCTTATTGGTACATAAAAAATATTTCAAAAAATTAAAGTCTATATAAGCCGGTAAAAAAGTAATTAACAGGACACCCCTGGTCATAGCTTTTATAATTCCGCACCCCGGACGTACACAACACTTTGTCACATTTTAAATTTTCTACAGAAGAGCAAATGAAAGAGTTTTTTCATACTTATAAGCCCAAGGGAGTTATTTTGCTTAAATCTTTGGTGGACAATAAGTAACATAGATGCACCATAAGTGATGGTTGGGTAATAAAAAAATTAATTTTGTATCAGAAACATTAAAAAAATAAATTTTGAAAAAATGGACTTGTATGTTGTGTACTTCCGGGGGGTACTGAATTATTTAAAATAAATGTCCCAAATAATAAAGTTTAACATCGTTGAAAGACAAAATTTGTTTGGTCATTAAATAATAAGTAATTTATTTCAGAAGCCATTTTGATAAACTCCGTACTCTATCGTAAATCGTTGCAAGAATTCAACTCAAATTCAGTAGCAGTCTCTGAATGATAAGGGCAAATTTAGTTGAATTCATATTATAAACAAAATTTTAAAAAACAATGTACATTATTTCGTCGCATATCTCTACTTTGTTTTATGGAGTTAATCGAGTTGATTAGTGAACGGCTCAATTATGACTGTAATTATATAGTCGAAACTATAATTAATCTCCTGGGAAAAAAAAAGTTAAAAAAGTTAAGTACGAGAGTTGATTAGAAGGCAAAGGTGTTAGTGCAGGAAATAAGTTCTACTTTAGAGAGCGTTGGGATAACTATAACCAGGTCCAACACTTTATAGAGCCTGGTTTTAGAGCCCAACATGTGGTTTTTGTATTTTAAAAACATTAGAGTATTTAGGTCCGGTTTATCAATGCTCAGTTAAAAGTGACTGCTACATAACTGAAAGTTAAGAGTTAGCTTAAAGTTATTGTTCTAGTCACCCATCTCTCCGTTTATCCACTACATTGTTGAATGTTAGTTAGGTAACTGTAAGTTACTCTCGTTTCGACGTGGGTTGGTACTGTGGATATTAAATTTGTGCGTTCCCGATTGGTTATTTTATTCCGCTCGCTTGAATTTTAGTGATATATATACATTACCTAAAACTGACATGAAGCAAATTAGCCTGTTAGTTATGTTTAGCAGACAAAAATTCTGTCAGTTACTTTAACGATCACTATGACTAACAGTTAATGTGTAGCTGTTAGCTATCTTGCCTTGATAAACACATAACTTGCAGTTAACACTAAACTATTAGTCAAATTTAACTTGACTGAGCATTGATAAACCGGCCCTTAGACTTGAATGTTTAATTTGCTGGCTAATTTGGTTATTTGGTTTGGATTCAAAAAGAGAGAAAATGTGGTAAATACCATTATTATTGTTAATATTTTAAGCATTAATTTACATCTGTAAAAATATGTATTGTTTTGCAGACAATAAACTCAGTTGCACATTATCTTGAGCATTTGATCTGGATCCACTATAAAGAGTACACACATCAGTTAAATAATTTTATAATTAGTCTTTATACATAACTTTTAAAGAAGAATGTTTTTTAAGAAGATAAAAATATAATTTATAATTTAACTTTTGAAACAGTTGGGTTGAGGAAAAAAAAAAGATTTTGTCGTACCGCCGTTCTAGAAATTAAAAATTATCTGATTACCTTCTTTGCGAACTTCTGCTCAATGAATCTCTTGTGGCTACACCGCACGAACATTGCTGCAATCTTCGCCTGTAAACATAAAGTCCTTTAAGTAAATAAAACTATTTATAGTGTACAAATGGTGTAAATTGAACACACCCAGGAGTCTGCTGTTCGACAGTAGGATTAGAATCTTCTGGAATAGCTGATCTCTTTTGAGAACGTCTGAAATAGAACAAAATTAAAGGTTCGCTTTTTTCACTTCTAAAAAAAAAAATATTGCAATCGCATCAAATTTTCGCATCAATTTCTTATTCTGATTTCAAAATAGGATAGTTGTGTATGGAATCCTGTAGTTATTATTGAATAAAGCTCTTTTTTTTGTTTGTTTTTTCTCAGTTGATTGAATATCAATTCGTCGATAGGATACGTGTTCGATTCCATAGCAATCTCATTCAAGTTTTGCAGTTATAATGAATAGCTAAGTTTTATGGAACTTAATACCGTTCAAATCTAGTTGCGTATGTTCTACATGACAGTAGTTCACACACAACCATCAATACCTTGACGTACGTTGACCTGCTGGAATTTCTTTTTTCTCCGACGTTCTTTCATTGGTGAAAACTTGTTTTGGTTCAATTACTTGTTTACCGAACATTGGATCGCTAGAGCGTTCACTGAAAATTTAAGATTAAAAAAAATTAAACAAAAACAATATAATAATAATAAAATCAGATAAATAGCAGAAAAATCTAATAGCATATTGCAAGAAACAAAAAACAGCATATCGCTTCATACCAAAGCTGAGTGTTGACGTACTTCTCCAAGTACTATCTCTATCTACCAAGGGCATAAACAGGGCTAGTTCCAGACATTCATAGTTTTAACTCAATCCTCCTAGTATCCTTACCCTTAGTTAAAAATTATTCTATTAGCATTCATTGAGAGTCTGGTTTGAACTTTGCATCAAGTATATTATTTTATCTAACTGTTTATGTGGAAGTTATTTTGGTTGTTGTTCGATTTCTGTAGCTGCACATCATTTCATACTGGTGCAAGCAAATATCTCTTTAAATTGGAGTTAATGTATTAAAATCTTTGTAATGTGAAGAAAGTTTTATATGCAAACAAGACATTAAATTAAGTTCATTTCTGTTAAAAAATATTGCATTTATTAAAAAAGAAGCTTAAAAAAAGAAGACAAACTGGACGCCTTGGATCCAAATTCAGCATATGCCAGGGGCCGGAATTAAGCTTAAACTGGAATAAAATAAATCATAACGTTAATATCCTTGTCAACACAGTTCAGGTTCAGAACCAGGGACGGAAGTAACCACTGTCGAAAGATAAGGCTGTACGATAGCGCTGCGAACGGATAACGCTGCCTGAAAGTATGTTTGTAAAATGCGTTTTATATCATAAACGGACCGTCCACTCAAAAAACAATTGACTATAGTGATGTATCATTTGAGAAGTGCAGATAACCTTTTCGATCTAACATCTATTACACACACAATGGACGTGGCAGGACACCTACCATTGGCATCAGGCAACGTCTAAGACAAAGTTGGGCAAAAATTTAATCAATTAAAAAACAATTGAATTAAACCGAAATTTAATTTTAATCATGATTAAAATTAAAAAATTTAATCGGCCAAAATTAGTTGATTAAAATTAAATTCACTTTTAATTTAATCGGAATTTAATCAATTAAAATTTTTAATCATAACTAAAAATTAAGATTAAAATTAAAATTAAATAATCAGAATTTTAATTGATTGAATTAAATTCCAAATTTAGTTTTAATCACTTTGGACGATTAAATTTTTTAATTTAATCAAAATTTGAGAGATTAAATTTTTAAAACCAAACATTGCCAATGGTTAAACCAGAATCGGACCAATGCATCTTTATTCCGCCTAGCTGGTGCCTCTTCTCTATCAATATTTTCACTTTTCCCAAACTTGGCACCTTCATTCTACCAGTCTGGTGTCTCATATACAGGGTGTCCCAAGCTATATGGATAACGACTTTTTCTCGGAAACTAAGATAGCTAGAAAAAAACTAAAAAATACGTGTTCCCTTAGTTTTTTGATAGAAATCCAAATATACTTTGTAAATTTTTTTCGGTGCTTCCAGAAGCGAGGTACAGGCACCAACTTCATTTTTTCAAATGGGAAGGTGCGGTTTTTATTTCAGAAATAGATTCCTCTATTTTTTTTAAAGAAAAATTTACTTGAACGGTTTTTTTCTGTGAGTGATATTTTAGAAGTTAGGAATGAAAACATGATTCTTATAAGAAATGATAAAATGATAATATTATAACGGTTTTTTGATAGAATAAGAAGAAAAGTACTATTTTATTATAAATTTTACTCCTCATTAATATTACAAATCATGCTCGAAATGGCCTCCACCATTAGAGATGCATAGACATGCTCTTTCCTGCCAACTGCCCCTTACTGCCAAAGAAATAGATTCGGCTTTAACCGACTTAAAGGTATCTATTATTCTCTGCTTTAGTTCATCTACAGATGCCATCCCGACTTGATTCTGATACACCTAGATTTAGAAATGCTTTTAGATAAGCAGTAGAAAGAGAAATTTTAGAAAGAGCATGTCTATGCATCTCTAATGGTGGAGGCCATTTCGAGCATGATTTGTAATATTAATGAGGAGTAAAATTTATAATAAAATAGTACTTTTCTTCTTATTCTATCAAAAAACCGTTATAATATTATCATTTTATCATTTCTTATAAGAATCATGTTTTCATTCCTAACTTCTAAAATATCACTCACAGAAAAAAACCGTTCAAGTAAATTTTTCTTTAAAAAAAATAGAGGAATCTATTTCTGAAATAAAAACCGCACCTTCCCATTTGAAAAAATGAAGTTGGTGCCTGTACCTCGCTTCTGGAAGCACCGAAAAAAATTTACAAAGTATATTTGGATTTCTATCAAAAAACTAAGGGAACACGTATTTTTTAGTTTTTTTCTAGCTATCTTAGTTTCCGAGAAAAAGTCGTTATCCATATAGCTTGGGACACCCTGTATACCATGTTGGTGACTCTCAAGACTACCTTACACACATTTAACCATGTTTACCACTCACTATACTTAGATAGGACCACCTTACACTCACATTTAACCATGTTGGCGACTCACTAGACTTAGATAGGACCACCTTACACTCACATTTAACCATGTTTACCACTCACTAGATTTAGATAGGACCCCCTTACACTAACATTTCACTATGTTTACCACTCACTAGACTTAGATAGGACCACCTTACACTCACATTTAACTATGTTCACCACTCACTAGCCTTAGATAGGACCACCTTACTCTCACATTTCACCATGTTTACCACTCACTAGACTTAGATAGGACCACCTTACACTCACATTTACTTATGTGCAGTGGTTCATAACCTTTTCATAGACACGGAACACTAACATTAAATAATTTGAAATTCGATATTTAGCAAGAACTTAAAATTAAATTCAAATTAAAAACATAGGAACAATTTTTTGTTTTCGTATCTTTCCTAAGTTTCGAAATTTCAATAAAATTAAAATTGAAACTTCGCGGAATACTTGGACCATATTCGCGGAACACCGGTTAAAAACCACTGCTTTATATCTTCTAAAATTATAGATCTGTGCATAAAATAACTATAGTTTATAATTAAGAAAAACAAAGTGTACAAGAGAAATTTCATACGAATACGTGGTTCACAGTGAGAGATATAGAACGGCCATAATTTTACAGAATTTCATGACCAAAAAAATTGTCAACCTTTTATATCTTCTACATTTATAGATCTGTGCACAAAATAACTATAGTTTATAATTGAGAAAAACAAAGTGTATAAGAGAAGAAAATTACATATCAATACGTACTTCACAGTGGGAGATATAGAACGGCCATAATTTTACAGAATTTCATGACCCAAAAAATTATCAACCCTTTATATCTTCTACATTTTTAGATCTGTGCACAAAATAACTATAGTTTATAAATGAGAAAAACAAAGTGTACAAGAGAACAAAATTTCATACCAATACGTGGTTCACAGTGGGAGATATAGAACGGCAATAATCTTACAGAATTTCATGACCCAAAAAATTTTCAACCCTTTATATCTTCTACATTTTTAGATCTGAGCACAAAATAACTATAGTTTATAATTGAGAAAAACAAAGTGTACAAGAGTACAAAATTTCATACGAATACAAGGTTCACAGTGGGAGATATAGAACGGCAATAATCTTACAGAATTTCATGACCCAAAAAATTTTCAACCCTTTTTATCTTCTACATTTTTAGATCTGTGCACAAAATAACTATAGTTTATAATTGAGAAAAACCGTTTGTACAAAAAAACAAAATTTCATACGAATACGTGGTTCACAATGGGAGATATAGAACGGCCATAATCTTACAAAATTTCATGACCCAAAAAATTTTCAACCCTTTATATCTTCTACATTTATAGATCTGTGCAAAAAATAACTATAGTTTATAATTGAGAAAAACAAAGTGTACAAGAGAACAAAAGTTCATACGAATACGTACTTCACAGTGGGAGATATAAAACGGCCATAATCTTACAGAATTTCATGACCCAAAAAATTTTCAACCCTTTATATATTCTACATTTATAGATCTGTGCACAAAATAACTATAGTTTATAATTGAGAAAAGCAAGCTGTATAAGAGAACAAAATTTCATACGAATACGTGGTCCACAGTGGGAGATATAGAACAGCCATAATCTTACAGAATTTCATGACCCAAAAAATATTTAACCCTTTATATCTTCTACATTTATAGATCTGTGAACAAAATAACTACAGTTTATAATTGAGAAAAACAAAGTGTACAAGAGTACAAAATTTCATACAAATACGAGGTTCACAGTGGGAGATATAAAACGGTCATAATCTTACAGAATTTCATGACCTAAAAAAATTTTCAACCCTTTTTATCTTCTACATTTTTAGATCTGTGCACAAAATATCTATAGTTTATAATTGAGAAAAACCGTGTGTACAAGAAAACAAAATTTCATACGAATACGTGGTTCACAATGGGAGATATAGAACGGCCATAATCTTACAAAATTTCATGACCCAAAAAATTTTTAAACTTTTATATCTTCTACATTTATAGATCTGTGCACAAAATAACTACAGTTTATAATTGAGAAAAACAAAGTGTACAAGAGAAAAAAATTTCATACGAATACGTGGTTCACAGTGGGAGATATAGAACGGCCATAATTTTACAGAAATTCATGACCCAAAAAATTTTCAACCCTTTATATCTTCTACATTTATAGATCTGAGCAAAAAATAACTATAGTTTATAATTGAGAAAAACAAAGTGTACAAGAGAACAAAAGTTCATACGAATACGTACTTCACAGTGGGAGGTATAGAACGGCCATAATTTTACAGAATTTCATGACCCAAAAAATTTTCAACCCTTTATATCTTCTACATTTAAAGATCTATGGACAAAATAACTACAGTTTATAATTGAGAAAAACAAAGTATACAAGAGAACAAAATTTCATACGAATACGAGGTTCACAGTGGACGATATAGAACGGCCATAATTTTACAGAATTTCATGACCCAGAAAATTTTCAACCTTTTATATCTTCTACATTTATAGATCTGAGCACAAAATATCTATAGTTTATAATTGCGAAAAGCAAACTGTATAAGAGAACAAAATTTCATACGAATACGTGGTTCACAGTGGGAGATATAGAACGGCCGTAATCTTACAGAATTTCATGACCCAAAAAATATTCAACCCTTTATATCTTCTACATTTATAGATCTGTGCACAAAATAACTACAGTTTATAATTGAGAAAAACAAAGTGTACAAGAGTACAAAATTTCATACGAATACGAGGTTCACAGTGGGAGATATAGAACGGCCATAATCTTACAGAATTTCATGACCTAAAAAATTTTCAACCCTTTATATCTTCTACATTTTTAGATCTGTGCACAAAATAACTATAGTTTATAATTGAGAAAAACAAAGTGTACAAGAGAACAAAAGTTCATACGAATACGTACTTCACAGTGGGAGGTATAGAACGGCCATAATTTTACAGAATTTCATGACCCAAAAAATTTTCAACCCTTTATATCTTCTACATTTATAGATCTATGCACAAAATAACTACAGTTTATAATTGAGAAAAACAAAGTATACAAGAGAACAAAATTTCATACGAATACGAGGTTCACAGTGGACGATATAGAACGGCCATAATTTTACAGAATTTCATGACCAAAAAAATTGTCAACCTTTTATATCTTCTACATTTATAGATCTGTGCACAAAATAACTATAGTTTATAATTGAGAAAAACAAAGTGTATAAGAGAAGAAAATTACATATCAATACGTACTTCACAGTGGGAGATATAGAACGGCCATAATTTTACAGAATTTCATGACCCAAAAAATTATCAACCCTTTATATCTTCTACATTTTTAGATCTGTGCACAAAATAACTATAGTTTATAAATGAGAAAAACAAAGTGTACAAGAGAACAAAATTTCATACCAATACGTGGTTCACAGTGGGAGATATAGAACGGCAATAATCTTACAGAATTTCATGACCCAAAAAATTTTCAACCCTTTATATCTTCTACATTTTTAGATCTGAGCACAAAATAACTATAGTTTATAATTGAGAAAAACAAAGTGTACTAGAGTACAAAATTTCATACGAATACAAGGTTCACAGTGGGAGATATAGAACGGCAATAATCTTACAGAATTTCATGACCCAAAAAATTTTCAACCCTTTTTATCTTCTACATTTTTAGATCTGTGCACAAAATAACTATAGTTTATAATTGAGAAAAACCGTTTGTACAAAAAAACAAAATTTCATACGAATACGTGGTTCACAATGGGAGATATAGAACGGCCATAATCTTACAAAATTTCATGACCCAAAAAATTTTCAACCCTTTATATCTTCTACATTTATAGATCTGTGCAAAAAATAACTATAGTTTATAATTGAGAAAAACAATGTGTACAAGAGAACAAAAGTTCATACGAATACGTACTTCACAGTGGGAGGTATAGAACGGCCATAATTTTACAGAATTTCATGACCCAAAAAATTTTCAACCCTTTATATCTTCTACATTTATAGATCTATGCACAAAATAACTACAGTTTATAATTGAGAAAAACAAAGTATACAAGAGAACAAAATTTCATACGAATACGAGGTTCACAGTGGACGATATAGAACGGCCATAATTTTACAGAATTTCATGACCCAGAAAATTTTCAACCTTTTATATCTTCTACATTTATAGATCTGAGCACAAAATATCTATAGTTTATAATTGCGAAAAGCAAACTGTATAAGAGAACAAAATTTCATACGAATACGTGGTTCACAGTGGGAGATATAGAACGGCCGTAATCTTACAGAATTTCATGACCCAAAAAATATTCAACCCTTTATATCTTCTACATTTATAGATCTGTGCACAAAATAACTACAGTTTATAATTGAGAAAAACAAAGTGTACAAGAGTACAAAATTTCATACGAATACGAGGTTCACAGTGGGAGATATAGAACGGCCATAATCTTACAGAATTTCATGACCCAAAAAATTTTCAACCCTTTATATCTTCTACATTTTTAGATCTGTGCACAAAATAACTATAGTTTATAATTGAGAAAAACCAAGTGTACATGAGAAAAAAAATTCATACGAATACGTGGTTCACAATGGGAGATATAGAACGGCCATAATTTTACAGAATTTCATGACCCAAAAAATGTTCAACCTTTTATATCTTCTACATTTATAGATCTGTGCACAAAATAACTATAGTTTATAATTGAGAAAAACAAAGAGTACAATAGAACAAAATTTCATACGAATACGTGGTTCACAGTGAGAGATATAGAACGGCCATAATTTGACAGAATTTCATGACCCAAAAAATTTTCAACCCTTTATATCTTCTACCTTTATCGATCTGTGCACAAAATAACTATAGTTTATAATTGAGAAAAGCAAAGTGTATAAGAGAACAAAATTACATATCAATACGTACTTCACAGTGGGAGATATAAAACGGCCATAATTTTACAGAATTTCATCACCCAAATAATTTTCAACTCTTTATATCTTCTACATTTATAGATCTGAGCACAAAATAACTAATGTTTATAATTGAGAAAAACAAAGTGTACAAGAGAACATAATTTCATACGAATACGTGGTTCACAGTGGGAGATATAGAACGGCCATAATTTTACAGAATTTCATGACCCAAAAAATTTTCAACCCTTTATATCTTCTACATTTATAGATCTGAGCACAAAATAACTATAGTTTATAATTGAGAAAAACAAAGTGTACAAGAGAACAAAATTTCATACGAATACGTGGTTCAGAGTGGGAGATATAGAACGACCATAATTTTACAGAATGTCATGACCCAAAAAATTTTCAACCCTTTATATCTTCTACCTTTTTAGATCTGTGCACAAAATAACTATAGTTTATAATTGAGAAAAACAAAGTGTACAAGAGAACAAAAGTTCATACGAATACGTACTTCACAGTGGGAGGTATAGAACGGCCATAATTTTACAGAATTTCATGACCCAAAAAATTTTCAACCCTTTATATCTTCTACATTTAAAGATCTATGGACAAAATAACTACAGTTTATAATTGAGAAAAACAAAGTATACAAGAGAACAAAATTTCATACGAATACGAGGTTCACAGTGGACGATATAGAACGGCCATAATTTTACAGAATTTCATGACCCAGAAAATTTTCAACCTTTTATATCTTCTACATTTATAGATCTGAGCACAAAATATCTATAGTTTATAATTGCGAAAAGCAAACTGTATAAGAGAACAAAATTTCATACGAATACGTGGTTCACAGTGGGAGATATAGAACGGCCGTAATCTTACAGAATTTCATGACCCAAAAAATATTCAACCCTTTATATCTTCTACATTTATAGATCTGTGCACAAAATAACTATAGTTTATAATTGAGAAAAACAAAGTGTACAAGAGAACAAAAGTTCATACGAATACGTACTTCACAGTGGGAGGTATAGAACGGCCATAATTTTACAGAATTTCATGACCCAAAAAATTTTCAACCCTTTATATCTTCTACATTTATAGATCTATGCACAAAATAACTACAGTTTATAATTGAGAAAAACAAAGTGTACAAGAGTACAAAATTTCATACGAATACGAGGTTCACAGTGGGAGATATAGAACGGCCATAGTCTTACAGAATTTCATGACCCAAAAAATTTTCAACCCTTTATATCTTCTACATTTTTAGATCTGTGCACAAAATAACTATAGTTTATAATTGAGAAAAACCAAGTGTACATGAGAAAAAAAATTCATACGAATACGTGGTTCACAATGGGAGATATAGAACGGCCATAATTTTACAGAATTTCATGACCCAAAAAATGTTCAACCTTTTATATCTTCTACATTTATAGATCTGTGCACAAAATAACTATAGTTTATAATTGAGAAAAACAAAGTGTACAATAGAACAAAATTTCATACGAATACGTGGTTCACAGTGAGAGATATAGAACGGCCATAATTTGACAGAATTTCATGACCCAAAAAATTTTCAACCCTTTATATCTTCTACCTTTATCGATCTGTGCACAAAATAACTATAGTTTATAATTGAGAAAAGCAAAGTGTATAAGAGAACAAAATTACATATCAATACGTACTTCACAGTGGGAGATATAAAACGGCCATAATTTTACAGAATTTCATCACCCAAATAATTTTCAACTCTTTATATCTTCTACATTTATAGATCTGAGCACAAAATAACTAATGTTTATAATTGAGAAAAACAAAGTGTACAAGAGAACATAATTTCATACGAATACGTGGTTCACAGTGGGAGATATAGTACGGCCATAATTTTACAGAATTTCATGACCCAAAAAATTTTCAACCTTTTATATCTTCTACATTTATAGATCTGAGCACAAAATAACTATAGTTTATAATTGAGAAAAACAACGTGTACAAGAGAACAAAATTTCATACGAATACGTGGTTCAGAGTGGGAGATATAGAACGACCATAATTTTACAGAATGTCATGACCCAAAAAATTTTCAACCCTTTATATCTTCTACCTTTTTAGATCTGTGCACAAAATAACTATAGTTTATAATTGAGAAAAGCAAAGTGTATAAGAGAACAAAATTACATATCAATACGTACTTCACAGTGGGAGATATAAAACGGCCATAATTTTACAGAATTTCATCACCCAAATAATTTTCAACTCTTTATATCTTCTACATTTATAGATCTGAGCACAAAATAACTAATGTTTATAATTGAGAAAAACAAAGTGTACAAGAGAACATAATTTCATACGAATACGTGGTTCACAGTGGGAGATATAGAACGGCCATAATTTTGCAGAATTTCATGACCCAAAAAATTTTCAACCCTTTTTAACTTCTACATTTATTGATCTGTGCTCAAAATAACTATAGTTTATAATTGAGAAAAACAAAGTGTATAGGAGATTAAAATTACATATCAATACGTACTTCACAGTGAGAGATATAGAACGACCATAATTTTACCGAATGTCATGACCCAAAAAATTTTCAACCCTTTATATCTTCTACCTTTTTAGATCTGTGCACAAAATAACTATAGTTTATAATTGAGAAAAACAAAGTGTACAAGAGAAAAAAATTCCATATCAATACGTGGTTCACAGTGGGAGATATAGAACGGCCATAATTTTACAGAATTTCAAGACCCAAAAAATTTTCAACCCTTTATATCTTCTACCTTTTTAGATCTGTGCCCAAAATAACTAAAGATTATAATTGAGAAAAACAAAGTGTACGAGAGCACAAAATTTCATACGAATACGTGGTTCACAGTGGGAGATATAGAACGGCCATAATTTTACAGAATTTCATGACCCAAAAAATTTTCAACCCTTTATATCATCTACATTTATAGATCTGTGCACAAAATAACCACAGTTTATAATTGAGAAGAACAAAGTGTACAAGAGTACAAAATTTCATACGAATACGAGGTTCACAGTGGGAGATATAGAACGGCCATAATCTTACACAATTTGATGACCCAAAAAATTTTCAACCCTTTATATCTTCTACATTTTTAGATCTGTGCACAAAATAACTATAGTTTATAATTGAGAAAAACCAAGTATACAAGAGAACAAAATTTCATACGAATAGTGGTTCTCAATGGGAGATATATAACAGCCAAAATCTTACAGAATTTAATGACCCAATAAATTTTCAACACTTTATATCTTCTACATTTATTGATCTGTGCTCAAAATAACTATAGTTTATAATTGAGAAAAGCAAAGTGTATAAGAGAACAAAATTACATATCAATACGTACTTCACAGTGGGAGATATAAAACGGCCATAATTTTACAGAATTTCATCACCCAAATAATTTTCAACTCTTTATATCTTCTACATTTATAGATCTGAGCACAAAATAACTAATGTTTATAATTGAGAAAAACAAAGTGTACAAGAGAACATAATTTCATACGAATACGTGGTTCACAGTGGGTGATATAGAACGGCCATAATTTTACAGAATTTCATGACCCAAAAAATTTTCAACTTTTTATATCTTCTACATTTATAGATCTGAGCACAAAATAACTAAAGTTTATAATTGAGAAAAACAAAGTGTACAAGAGAACAAAATTTCATACGAATACGTGGTTCACAGTGGGAGATATAGAACGGCCATAATCTTACAGAATTTCATGACCCAAAAAATTTTCAACCCTTTATATCTTCTACATTTATTGATCTGTGCTCAAAATAACTATAGTTTATAATGAAGAAAAACAAAATGTATAAGAGATAAAAATTATATATCAGTACGTACTTCACAGTGGGAGATATAGAACGACCATAATTTTACAGAATGTCATGACCCAAAAAATTTTCAACCCTTTATATCTTCTACCTTTTTAGATCTGTGCCCAAAATAACTAAAGATTATAATTGAGAAAAACAAAGTGTACAAGAGAACAAAATTTCATACGAATACGAGGTTCACAGTGGGAGATATAGAACAGCCATAATCTTACACAATTTCATGACCCAAAAAATTTTCAACCCTTTATATCTTCTACATTTATAGATCTGTGAACAAAATAACTATAGTTTATAATTGAGAAAAAATAAGTGTACAAGAGTACAAAATTTCATACGAATACGAGGTTCACAGTGAGAGATATAAAACGGCCATAATCTTACAGAATTTCATGACCTAAAAAAATTTTCAACCCTTTTTAACTTCTACATTTTTATATCTGCGCACAAAATATCTATAGTTTATAATTGAGAAAAACCGTGTGTACAAGAAAACAAAATTTCATACGAATACGTGGTTCACAATGGGAGATACAGAACGGCCATAATCTTACAGAATTTCATGACCCAAAAAATTTTCAACCCTTTATATCTTCTACATTTATAGATCTAAGCACAAAATAACTATAGTTTATAATTGAGAAAAACAAAGTATACTAGAGAACAAAATTTCATACAAATACGTGGTTCACAGTGGGAGATTTAGAACGGCCATAATCTTACAGAATTTCATGACCCAAAAAATTTTCAACCCATTATATCTTCTACATTTATTGATCTGTGCTCAAAATAACTATAGTTTAAAATTGAGAAAAACAAAGTGTACAAGAGAACAAAATTCCATATCAATACGTGGTTCACAGTGGGAGATATAGAACGGCCATAATTTTACAGAATTTCAAGACCCAAAAAATTTTCAACCCTTTATATCTTCTACCTTTTTAGATCTGTGCCCAAAATAACTAAAGATTATAATTGAGAAAAACAAAGTGTACAAGAGCACAAAATTTCATACGAATACGTGGTTCACAGTGGGAGATATAGAACGGCCATAATTTTACAGAATTTCATGACCCAAAAAATTTTCAACCTTTTATATCATCAACATTTATAGATCTGTGCACAAAATAACCACAGTTTATAATTGAGAAGAACAAAGTGTACAAGAGTACAAAATTTCATACGAATACGAGGTTCACAGTGGGAGATATAGAACGGCCATAATCTTACACAATTTGATGACCCAAAAAATTTTCAACCCTTTATATCTTCTACATTTTTAGATCTGTGCACAAAATAACTATAGTTTATAATTGAGAAAAACCAAGTATACAAGAGAACAAAATTTCATACGAATACGTGGTTCTCAATGGGAGATATATAACAGCCAAAATCTTACAGAATTTAATGACCCAATAAATTTTCAACACTTTATATCTTCTACATTTATTGATCTGTGCTCAAAATAACTATAGTTTATAATTGAGAAAAACAAAGTGTACAAGAGAACAAAATTTCATACGAATACGTGGTTCACAGTGGGAGATATAGAACGGCCATAATCATACAGAAATTCATGACCCAAAAAATATTCAACCCTTTATATCTTCTACATTTAAAGATCTGAGCACAAAATAACTACAGTTTATAATTGAGAAAAAATAAGTGTACAAGAGAACAAAATTTCATACGAATACGTGGTTCACAGTGGGAGTTATAGAACAGCCATAATCTTACAGAATTTCATGACCCAAAAAATTTTCAACCCTTTATATCTTCTACATTTATAGATCTGTGAACAAAATAACTACAGTTTATAATTAAGAAAAACAAAGTGTACAAGAGTACAAAATTTCATACAAATACGAGGTTCACAGTGGGAGATATAAAACGGTCGTAATCTTACAGAATTTCATACTTAAAAAAACTTTCAACCCTTTTTATCTTCTACATTTTTAGATCTGTGCACAAAATATCTATAGTTTATAATTGAGAAAAACCGTGTGTACAAAAAAACAAAATTTCATACGAATACGTGGTTCACAATGGGAGATATAGAACGGCCATAATCTTACAAAATTTCATGACCCAAAAAATTTTCAACCTTTTATATCTTCTACATTTATAGTTCTGTGCACAAAATAACTACAGTTTAAAATTGAGAAAAACAAAGTGTACAAGAGAACAAAATTTCATACGAATACGTGGTTCACAGTGGGAGATATAGAACAACCATAATTTTACAGAAATTCATGACCCAAAAAATTTTCAACCCTTTATAACTTCTACATTTATAGATCTGAGCACAAAATAACTATAGTTTATAACTGAGAAAAACAAAGTGTACTAGAGAACAAAATTTCATACAAATACGTGGTTCACAGTGGGAGATATAGAACGGCCATAATCTTACAGAATTTCATGACCAAAAAATTTTCAACCCATTATATCTTCTACATTTATTGATCTGTGCTCAAAATAACTATAGTTTATAATTGAGAAAAACAAAGTGTATAGGAGATTAAAATTACATATCAATACGTACTTCACAGTGGGAGATATAGAACGACCATAATTTTACAGAATGTCATGACCCAAAAAATTTTCAACCCTTTATATCTTCTACCTTTTTAGATCTGTGCACAAAATAACTATAGTTTATAATTGAGAAAAACAAAGTGTACAAGAGAACAAAATTCCATATCAATACGTGGTTCACAGTGGGAGATATAGAACGGCCATAATTTTACAGAATTTCAAGACCCAAAAAATTTTCAACCCTTTATATCTTCTACCTTTTTAGATCTGTGCCCAAAATAACTAAAGATTATAATTGAGAAAAACAAAGTGTACAAGAGCACAAAATTTCATACGAATACATGGTTCACAGTGGGAGATATAGAACGGCCATAATTTTACAGAATTTCATGACCCAAAAAATTTTCAACCTTTTATATCATCTACATTTATAGATCTGTGCACAAAATAACCACAGTTTATAATTGAGATGAACAAAGTGTACAAGAGTACAAAATTTCATACGAATACGTGGTTCACAGTGGGAGATATAAAACGGTCGTAATCTTACAGAATTTCATACCTAAAAAAACTTTCAACCATTTTTATCTTCTACATTTTTAGATCTGTGCACAAAATATCTATAGTTTATAATTGAGAAAAACCGTGTGTACAAAAAAACAAAATTTCATACGAATACGTGGTTCACAATGGGAGATATAGAACGGCCATAATCTTACAAAATTTCATGACCCAAAAAATTTTCAACCTTTTATATCTTCTACATTTATAGATCTGTGCACAAAATAACTACAGTTTAAAATTGAGAAAAACAAAGTGTATAAGAGAACAAAATTTCATACGAATACGTGGTTCACAGTGGGAGATATAGAACGGCCATAATTTTACAGAAATTTAAGACCCAAAAAATTTTCAACCCTTTATATCTTCTACATTTATAGATCTGAGCAAAAAATAACTATAGTTTATAATTGAGAAAAACAAAGTGTACAAGAGAACAAAATTTCATACGAATACGTGGTTCTCAATGGGAGATATATAACAGCCAAAATCTTACAGAATTTAATGACCCAATAAATTTTCAACACTTTATATCTTCTACATTTATTGATCTGTGCTCAAAATAACTATAGTTTATAATTGAGAAAAACAAAGTGTACAAGAGAACAAAATTTCATACGAATACGTGGTTCACAGTGGGAGATATAGAACGGCCATAATCATACAGAAATTCATGACCCAAAAAATATTCAACCCCTTATATCTTCTACATTTAAAGATCTGAGCACAAAATAACTACAGTTTATAATTGAGAAAAAATAAGTGTACAAGAGAACAAAATTTCATACGAATACGTGGTTCACAGTGGGAGTTATAGAACAGCCATAATCTTACAGAATTTCATGACCCAAAAAATTTTCAACCCTTTATATCTTCTACATTTATAGATCTGTGAACAAAATATCTACAGTTTATAATTAAGAAAAACAAAGTGTACAAGAGTACAAAATTTCATACAAATACGAGGTCCACAGTGGGAGATATAAAACGGTCGTAATCTTACAGAATTTCATACTTAAAAAAACTTTCAACCCTTTTTATCTTCTACATTTTTAGATCTTTTGCACAAAATATCTATAGTTTATAATTGAGAAAAACCGTGTGTACAAAAAAAAAAAAATTCATACGAATACGTGGTTCACAATGGGAGATATAGAACGGCCATAATCTTACAAAATTTCATGACCCAAAAAATTTTCAACCTTTTATATCTTCTACATTTATAGTTCTGTGCACAAAATAACTACAGTTTAAAATTGAGAAAAACAAAGTGTACAAGAGAACAAAATTTCATACGAATACGTGGTTCACAGTGGGAGATATAGAACGGCCATAATTTTACAGAAATTCATGACCCAAAAAATTTTCAACCCTTTATATCTTCTACATTTATAGATCTGAGCAAAAAATAACTATAGTTTATAATTGAGAAAAACAAAGTGTACAAGAGAACAAAAGTTCATACGAATACGTACTTCACAGTGGGAGGTATAGAACGGTCATAATTTTACAGAATTTCATGACCCAAAAAATTTTCAACCCTTTATAACTTCTACATTTATAGATCTGAGCACAAAATAACTATAGTTTATAACTGAGAAAAACAAAGTGTACTAGAGAACAAAATTTCATACAAATACGTGGTTCACAGTGGGAGATATAGAACGGCCATAATCTTACAGAATTTCATGACCAAAAAATTTTCAACACTTTATAGCTTCTACCTTTTTAGATCTGTGCCCAAAATAACTAAAGATTATAATTGAGAAAAACAAAGTGTACAAGAGCACAAAATTTCATACGAATACGTGGTTCACAGTGGGAGATATAGAACGGCCATAATTTTACAGAATTTCATGACCCAAAAAATTTTCAACCTTTTATATCATCTACATTTATAGATCTGTGCACAAAATAACCACAGTTTATAATTGAGAAGAACAAAGTGTACAAGAGTACAAAATTTCATACGAATACGTGGTTCACAGTGGGAGATATAAAACGGTCGTAATCTTACAGAATTTCATACCTAAAAAAACTTTCAACCCTTTTTATCTTCTACATTTTTAGATCTGTGCACAAAATATCTATAGTTTATAATTGAGAAAAACCGTGTGTACAAAAAAACAAAATTTCATACGAATACGTGGTTCACAATGGGAGATATAGAACGGCCATAATCTTACAAAATTTCATGACCCAAAAAATTTTCAACCTTTTATATCTTCTACATTTATAGATCTGTGCACAAAATAACTACAGTTTAAAATTGAGAAAAACAAAGTGTACAAGAGAACAAAATTTCATACGAATACGTGGTTCACAGTGGGAGATATAGAACGGCCATAATTTTACAGAAATTTAAGACCCAAAAAATTTTCAACCCTTTATATCTTCTACATTTATAGATCTGAGCAAAAAATAACTATAGTTTATAATTGAGAAAAACAAAGTGTACAAGAGAACAAAATTTCATACGAATACGTGGTTCACAGTGGGAGTTATAGAACAGCCATAATCTTACAGAATTTCATGACCCAAAAAATTTTCAACCCTTTATATCTTCTACATTTATAGATCTGTGAACAAAATAACTACAGTTTATAATTAAGAAAAACAAAGTGTACAAGAGTACAAAATTTCATACAAATACGAGGTTCACAGTGGGAGATATAAAACGGTCGTAATCTTACAGAATTTCATACCTAAAAAAACTTTCAACCCTTTTTATCTTCTACATTTTTAGATCTGTGCACAAAATATCTATAGTTTATAATTGAGAAAAACCGTGTGTACAAAAAAACAAAATTTCATAGGAATACGTGGTTCACAATGGGAGATATAGAACGGCCATAATCTTACAAAATTTCATGACCCAAAAAATTTTCAACCTTTTATATCTTCTACATTTATAGATCTGTGCACAAAATAACTACAGTTTAAAATTGAGAAAAACAAAGTGTACAAAAGAACAAAATTTCATACGAATACGTGGTTCACAGTGGGAGATATAGAACGGCCATAATTTTACAGAAATTTAAGACCCAAAAAATTTTCAACCCTTTATATCTTCTACATTTATAGATCTGAACAAAAAATAACTATAGTTTATAATTGAGAAAAACAAAGTGTACAAGAGAACAAAAGTTCATACGAATACGTACTTCACAGTGGGAGGTATAGAACGGTCATAATTTTACAGAATTTCATGACCCAAAAAATTTTCAACCCTTTATATCTTCTACATTTATAGATCTGAGCACAAAATAACTATAGTTTATAATTGAGAAAAACAAAGTGTACTAGAGAACCAAATTTCATACAAATACGTGGTTCACAGTGGGAGGTATAGAACGGCCATAATTTTACAGAATTTCATGACCCAAAAAATTTTCAATCCTTTATATCTTCTACATTTATAGATCTGAGCACAAAATAACTATAGTTTATAATTGAGAAAAACAAAGTGTACAAGAGAACAAAATTTCATACGAATACGTGGTTCACAGTGGGAGTTATAGAACAGCCATAATCTTACAGAATTTCATGACCCAAAAAATTTTCAACCCTTTATATCTTCTACATTTATAGATCTGTGAACAAAATAACTACAGTTTATAATTAAGAAAAACAAAGTGTACAAGAGTACAAAATTTCATACAAATACGAGGTTCACAGTGGGAGATATAAAACGGTCGTAATCTTACAGAATTTCATACCTAAAAAAACTTTCAACCCTTTTTATCTTCTACATTTTTAGATCTGTGCACAAAATATCTATAGTTTATAATTGAGAAAAACCGTGTGTACAAAAAAACAAAATTTCATAGGAATACGTGGTTCACAATGGGAGATATAGAACGGCCATAATCTTACAAAATTTCATGACCCAAAAAATTTTCAACCTTTTATATCTTCTACATTTATAGATCTGTGCACAAAATAACTACAGTTTAAAATTGAGAAAAACAAAGTGTACAAAAGAACAAAATTTCATACGAATACGTGGTTCACAGTGGGAGATATAGAACGGCCATAATTTTACAGAAATTTAAGACCCAAAAAATTTTCAACCCTTTATATCTTCTACATTTATAGATCTGAGCAAAAAATAACTATAGTTTATAATTGAGAAAAACAAAGTGTACAAGAGAACAAAAGTTCATACGAATACGTACTTCACAGTGGGAGGTATAGAACGGTCATAATTTTACAGAATTTCATGACCCAAAAAATTTTCAACCCTTTATATCTTCTACATTTATAGATCTGAGCACAAAATAACTATAGTTTATAATTGAGAAAAACAAAGTGTACTAGAGAACCAAATTTCATACAAATACGTGGTTCACAGTGGGAGATATAGAACGGCCATAATTTTACAGAATTTCATGACCCAAAAATTTTTCAACCCTTTATATCTTCTACCTTTTTAGATCTGTGCACAAAATAACTATAGTTTATAATTGAGAAAAACAAAGTGTACAAGAGAACAAAATTCCATATCAATACGTGGTTCACAGTGGGAGATATAGAACGGCCATAATTTTACAGAATTTCAAGACCCAAAAAATTTTCAACCCTTTATATCTTCTACCTTTTCAGATCTGTGCCCAAAATAACTAAAGATTATAATTAAGAAAAACAAAGTGTACAAGAGCACAAAATTTCATACGAATACGTGGTTCACAGTGGGAGATATAGAACGGCCATAATCTTACAGAATTTCATGACCCAAAAAATTTTCAACCCTTTATATCATCTACATTTATAGATCTGTGCACAAAATAACCACAGTTTATAATTGAGAAGAACAAAGTGTATAAGAGATAAAAATTACATATCAATACGTACTTCACAGTGGGAGATATAGAACGGCCATAATTTTACAGAATTTCATGACCCAAAAAATTTTCAACCCTTTATATCTCCTACATTTATAGATCTGTGCACAAAATAACTACAGTTTATAATTGAGAAAAACAAAGTGTACAAGAGAATAAAATTTCATACGAATACGTGGTTCACAGTGGGAGATATAGAACGGCCATAATCTTACAGAATTTTATGACCCAAAAAATTTTCAACCCTTTATATCTTCTACATTTATTGATCTGTGCTCAAAATAACTATAGTTTATAATTGAGAAAAACAAAGTGTATAAGAGATAAAAATTACATATCAATACGTAGTTCACAGTGGGAGATATAGAACGGCCATAATCTTATAGAACTTCATGACCCAAAAAATTTTCAACCCTTTATATCTTCTACATTTTTAGATCTATGCACAAAATAACTATAGTTTATAATTGAGAAAAACCAAGTGTACAAGAGAACAAAATTTCATACGAATACGTGGTTCACAGTGGGAGATATAGAACAGCCATAATCTTACAGAATTTCATGACCCAAAAAATTTTCAACCCTTTATATCTTCTACATTTATTGATCTGTGCTCAATATAACTATAGTTTATAATTGAGAAAAACAAAGTGTATAAGAGAAAAAAATTACATATCAATACGTACTTCACAGTGGGAGATATAGAACGACCATAATTTTACAGAATTTCATGACCCAAAAAATTTTCAACTCTTTATATCTTCTACATTTATAGATCTGTGCACAAAATAACTATAGTTTATAAAGGAGAAAAACAAAGTGTACAAGAGAACAAAATTTCATACGAATACGTGGTTCACAGTGGGAGATATAGAACGGCCATAATTTTACAGAATTTCATGACCCAAAAAATTTTCAACCCTTTATATCTTCTACATTTATAAATCTGAGCACAAAATAACTATAGTTTATAATTGAGAAAAAAAAAGTGTATAAGAGAAAAAAAATTACATATCAATAGGTACTTCACAGTGGGAGATATAGAACGACCATAATTTTACAGAATTTCATGACCCAAAAAATTTTCAACCCTTTATATCTTCTACATTTTTAGATCTGTGCACAAAATAACTATAGTTTATAATTGAGAAAAACCAAGTGTACAAGAGAACAAAATTTCATACGAATACGTGGTTCACAGTGGGAGATATAGAACAGCCAGTCACTTACAGAATTTCATGACCTAAAAAATTTTCAACCCTTTATATCTTCTACATTAATAGATCTGTGCACAAAATAACTACAGTTTATAATTGAGAAAAACAAAGTGTACAAGAGTACAAAATTTCATACGAATACGAGGTTCACAGTGGGAGATATAGAACGGCCATAATCTTACAGAATTTCATGACCCAAAAAATTTTCAACCATTTATATCTTCTATATTTATAGATCTGTGCACAAAATAACTATAGTTTATAATTGAGAAAAACAAAGTGTACAAGAGAACAAAATTTCATACGAATACGTGGTTCACAGTGGGAGATATAGAACGGCTATAATCTTACAGAATTTCATGACCCAAAAAATGTTCAACCCTTTATATCTTCTACATTTATAGATCTGAGCACAAAATAACTACAGTTTATAATTGAGAAAACAAAGTGTACAAGAGAACAAAATTTCATACGAATACGTGGTTCACTGTGGGAGATATAGAACGGCCATAATCTTACAGAATTTCATGACCCAAAAAATTTTCAACCCTTTATATCTTCTTTATTTATTGATCTGTGCTCAAAATAACTATAGTTTATAATTGAGAAAAACAAAGTGTATAAGAGATAAAAATTACATATCAATACGTACTTCACAGTGGGAGATATAGAACGGCCATAATTTTACAGAATTTCATGACCCAAAAAATTTTCAACCCTTTATATCTTCTACCTTTTTAGATCTGTGCACAAAATAACTATAGTTTATAATTGAGAAAAACAAAGTGTACAAGAGAACAATATTCCATATCAATACGTGGTTCACAGTGGGAGATATAGAACTGCCATAATTTTACAGAATTTCATGACCCAAAAAATGTTCAACCCTTTATATCTTCTACCTTTTTAGATCTGAGCTCAAAATAACTACAGTTTATAATTGAGAAAAACAAAGTGTACAAGAGAACAAAATTTCATACGAATACGTGGTTCACTGTGGGAGATATAGAACGGCCATAATCTTACAGAATTTCATGACCCAAAAAATTTTCAACCCTTTATATCTTCTCCATTTATTGATCTGTGCTCAAAATAACTATAGTTTATAATTAAGAAAAACAAAGTGTATAAGAGATAAAAATTACATATCAATACGTACTTCACAGTGGAAGATATAGAACGGCCATAATTTTACAGAATTTCATGACCCAAAAAATTTTCAACTCTTTATATCTTCTACATTTTTATATCTGTGCACAAAATAACTATAGTTTATAATTGAGAAAAACAAAGTGTACAAGAGAACAAAATTCCATATCAATACGTGGTTCACAGTGGGAGATATAGAACGGCCATACACTTACAGAATTTCATGACCCAAAAAATTTTCAACCCTTTATATCTTCTACATTAATAGATCTGTGCACAAAATAACTACAGTTTATAATTGAGAAAAACAAAGTGTACAAGAGAACAAAATTTCATACGAATACGTGGTTCACAGTGGGAGATATAGAACGGCCATAATTTTACAGAATTTCATGACCCAAAAAATTTTCAACCCTTTATATCTTCTACATTTAAAAATCTGAGCACAAAATAACTATAGTTTATAATTGAGAAAAACAAAGTGTATGAGAGAAAAAAAATTACATATCAATACGTACTTCACAGTGGGAGATACAGAACGACCATAATTTTACAGAATTTCATGACCCAAAAAATTTTCAACCCTTTATATCTTCTACAATAATAGATCTGTGCACAAAATAACTACAGTTTATAATTGAGAAAAACAAAGTGTACAAGAGTACAAAATTTCATACGAATACGAGGTTCACAGTGGGAGATATAGAACGGCCATAATCTTACAGAATTTCATGACCCAAAAAATTTTCAACCATTTATATCTTCTACATTTATAGATCTGAGCACAAAATAACTACAGTTTATAATTGAGAAAAACAAAGTGTACAAGAGAACAAAATTTCATACGAATACGTGGTTCACTGTGGGAGATATAGAACGGCCATAATCTTACAGAATTTCATGACCTAAAAAATTTTCAACCCTTTATATCTTCTACATTTATTGATCTGTGCTCAAAATAACTATAGTTTATAATTGAGAAAAACAAAGTGTATAAGAGATAAAAATTACATATCAATACGTACTTCACAGTGGGAGATATAGAACGGCCATAATTTTACAGAATTTTATGACCCAAAAAATTTTCAACCCTTTATATTTTCTACCTTTTTAGATCTGTGCACAAAATAACTATAGTTTATAATTGAGAAAAACAAAGTGTACAAGAGAACAAAATTCCATATCAATACGTGGTTCACAGTGGGAGATATAGAACTGCCATAATTTTACAGAATTTCATGACTCAAAAAATGTTCAACCCTTTATATCTTCTACCGTTTTAGATCTGTGCCCAAAATAACTATAGATTATAATTGAGAATAACAAAGTGTACAAGAGAACAAAATTTCATACGAATACGTGGTTCACAGTGGGAGATATAGAACGGACATAATCTTACAGAATTTCATGACCCAAAAAATTTTCAACCCTTTATATCTTCTCCATTTATTGATCTGTGCTCAAAATAACTATAGTTTATAATTGAGAAAAACAAAGTGTATAAGAGATAAAAATTACATTTCAATACGTACTTCACAGTGGGAGATATAGAACGGCCATAATTTTACAGAATTTCATGACCCAAAAAATTTTCAACCCTTTATATCTTCTACCTTTTTAGATCTGTGCACAAAATAACTATAGTTTATAATTGAGAAAAACAAAGTGTACAAGAGAACAAAATTCCATATCAATACGTGGTTCACAGTGGGAGATATAGAACTGCCATAATTTTACAGAATTTCATGACCCAAAAAATGTTCAACCCTTTATATCTTCTACCGTTTTAGATCTGTGCCCAAAATAACTATAGATTATAATTGAGAAAAACAAAGTGTACAAGAGAACAAAATTTCATACGAATACGTGGTTCACAGTGGGAGATATAGGACGGACATAATCTTACAGAATTTCATGACCCAAAAAATTTTCAACCCTTTATATCTTCTCCATTTATTGATTTGTGCTCAAAATAACTATAGTTTATAATTGAGAAAAACAAAGTGTATAAGAGATAAAAATTACATATCAATACGTACTTCACAGTGGGAGATATAGAACGGCCATAATTTTACAGAATTTCATGACCCAAAAAATTTTCAACCCTTTATATCTTCTACCTTTTTAGATCTGAGCTCAAAATAACTACAGTTTATAATTGAGAAAAACAAAGTGTACAAGAGAACAAAATTTCATACGAATACGTGGTTCACAGTGGGAGATATAGAACTGCCATAATTTTACAGAATTTCATGACCCAAAAAATGTTCAACCCTTTATATTTTCTACCGTTTTAGATCTGTGCCCAAAATAACTATAGATTATAATTGAGAAAAACAAAGTGTACAAGAGAACAAAATTTCATACGAATACGTGGTTCACAGTGGGAGATATAGGACGGACATAATCTTACAGAATTTCATGACCCATAAAATTTTCAACCCTTTATATCTTCTACATTTATTGATCTGTGCTCAAAATAACTATAGTTTATAATTGAGAAAAACAAGGTGTATAAGAGATAAAAATTACATATCAATACGTAGTTCACAGTGGGAGATATAGAACGGCCATAATCTTACAGAATTTCATGACCCAAAATATTTTCAATTCTTTATATCTTCTACATTTTTAGATCTGTGCACAAAATAACTATAGTTTATAATTGAGAAAAACCAAGTGTACAAGAGAACAAAATTTCATACGAACACGTGGTTCACAATGGGAGATATAGAACGGCCATAATCTTACAGAATTTCATGACCCAAAAAATTTTCAACCTTTTATATCAGTGGTTCTTAACCTTTTCATAGACGCGAAACCCAATTATATGTATATATTTTTCTCGCGGAACAATAACATTAAATAATTTGAAATTTGGTATTTAGCAAGAACTTAAAATTAAATTCAAATTAAAAAAAAGGAACAATTTTTTGTTTCCGTATCTTTCCCAAGTTTCTAAATTTCAATACATTTAACACTTGGACCATATTCGCGGTACACCGGTTAAGAACCACTGGTCTAGAGACTCGTGAAGAAGTCCAAGTCTACAAAAATTAACCGAAAAGTATTTATTGAAGACGCTCAGAAAAAGGGCTTCGCTAAAACGTGGTTCGAACCATTGGTTGAAAAGCCATAAAAGTGGATGATTAAATTAGTTTTATTAACGATTGAAATTGAACTAATTCGGTGATTAAAATTAAAGTTCAATTTAATTCTCAGATTTAATCATAATTTTTTTAGTTTGATTAAATTAGTTTGATTAACGATTAATTCTGAAATTTAATTGATTAAATAATTGTCATATGATTAAAATTACGATTAAATTCTGATTAAAATTAAAAATAAATTTAATCAATTAAAAAAATTAATCAATTAAATTTAGAATTTAATTGTTTTTTTAATCAGTGCCCAACTCTGGTCTAAGAGAACCCTGTGTAAGTTGTTTCATCATCTGTGAATATTGCACAATGAGAGGTGAGGTCTTCATTGGCACCAGAAGGATGAACAAAAAAAATCTAGACAGCCCTTTGTTGGATACTATAAAAACCTCTTTGTTTGGTGTCTTTCATTTTGTATTTTAACTTTTGTTTAGCCAACGTTCAATCAGTAGTATTACCTTTTGGAATTTTTATAAATTATACTCGTATTACAATTAAATAAATAATACATTTCATGAGAAAAAAAAATCTGGTTAGATTTATTTAGAAGAAAATAAGGTTAACATAATGAAACCAGTAATTCGATAAGATATTAAAAGAATAAAGTTTAATCTGAAATAATATTTAATCTTATTGGTAATATTCCTGACTTATATTACTTAGTCTCACTTATTTTTTATTTTTTAATCTTTTATTGGAATTTACCCCTGCAACAGTTGTTGCAACAAGCAAATATGGTAAAAAAAGAAATAAAAGAAAATCATGAGTGGAGAAGGCACCCAGTGGTGCAACTCCAGTAACGTGCTTTGCTCTCACGATAAGAGATCACGAGACCATCTTCTCTTCAATCTCCTTAGAAGATTACCTGGTAATGTGGAAGAAGATAGGTGTTCTAGGATGAGCTGCTGTAGAGGAATGAAATTTGAGAAAACGAGCTTTAGCAAGATCTGTAATGAAAGGGATTTTGAGGTCATTATGGATAGTGAGGTTAGATACATAGAACGGAGCGTTAAGAAGTTTTCGAAGTATTTTTGACTGTAATGTCTGCGAGGCGTAGTGAGTTGGAACGCTTAGTCGATCCCCATACGTCTCATAAGTCTCACTTATAAACAAGAAATGTTTCTAATAATATTAAATGATTTTAAATATTTACCTAAAAGAGTAAGATAGTATTAAAATAATCTAATAAATGTGAATGAATATATTGATTTTTTTTGTTGTCAGTTACTCTTCCATCAATGGAAGCAATTAGTTTGTTCTTCAAGGATATCAGGAAATATTTGTCAAAAAAAAAGGCTAATAATTACCTCGCTAAATCCTCAGGTTGCTGTTCTGAAATCGAGTGTGCAGGTTTTTGCAGATGTGACTCTACAGCTGAAAATCTCTTGGTTAGTGTATCACCCGATCGACGTTGTCTAGCTGAATACCGTCTTAGAAGGGTATGTAGCTCTATTATTCGAAACTTGATTTTGAGCTCTCGTCTACTAGTCATTCTCGAGCCAGAATGTTCTCTCTGCATACAACTTTTTAAATTCCTGTTCACTGATTTCAAAACTGACTTATTGCGATGTTTACCAAAGCTACATTCTATATGAAGCTTCTTCTTCAATAATCGTACCCTGTATTTCATAAGAATTTTTGTTGTTTTTATTCAGAAATAGCATACAGTCTCTAATTCTACTACACCAATATTTACTACTGCTTTACTAAGACTATATTTACTACTGCAATATTAACTACTAAAGAAAGTTATAACACTATACCTCAAATTGCGTAAGCTACATTTTCTCCTTAGGGGTTTAGAAACTATCCTGCATGTACACGCTCTAGTTTTATCGTTTGTCCTGCGATTTATGTAATATAAACAAAAACATTATATAGTTTTTTTTTTTGATAACTGATTTATTAATCCTAAAGGTTATTGCCAATTTTTCTCATTCATATATGTATATATGAATGAGAAAAATTGGCAATAACCTTTTGGATTAATAAATCAGTTATCAAAAAATATATATATATTTATATGAATAAATATCTAATATATATAGGAAAAGAGAAAGAGAAAAATAGAATAGGAGAAAAAGGGGAGGAAGAAAGGATATTAGAGTGAGACAGTAATTCGTTTGAGATTGGCAGTTGTTAAAAGTTGTACTAGTTGTATCATTTTTTCGCTTATTTATTTATTTATTTATTAGATGACAATAAATACATACATATGTATGTACATTGGTGTGCCAGTTCGAACACTATAACCTCCAGCAAAATAATTACAATAATTGTACAAAATATAAAATTAGATGAGGCAAAAAACTCATGCAATAAACCTCAGCTGATGTACCAGTTGATGACGTTCTTTTGTATTAAGAACTACTGTTCTTTAAAGAACTTAGTTTTTCTAAGGTTGCTAGGTTGGTGGATGTGCTAATGGTAGGTTGCAGAGATGAGTGGGAAGAGTAAAGGTGCCGAGTTTGAGAAAAGTGATAATATTGATCAGCTAAACAATTTGTATTTTTTGAGAGGGGTATAAGGTCTTTGCAAATTTTGAAAGAGAGACTTATAGACCAATTCAGACCAAAAGTTAATAGTGCACAAATAAATATATGCCTAATTGATCAAACTTTAAAGGCGCTCACATGAGAATGCAAGACAGTACAATTATGCCATGCCGGAAATTGCAAGTCAGCATAACATTGTGGAAGAGACATTGCTTTAATGTATTGTTTACGGAATTTAAGTTGATGAAGCGAATAAAGCTTTAGTATATAATGCCTACAATTTACGCGATCTGAAGAAGAAACTTGTTATTACAACTACGCGAGAGAGCGTAGTTACACATCAAACCAGCTAGAACGAAGAAATTAATAAAGGACAAGATCAAAGCCAGGAAACATTGCTTTTTTTTGGCTCAGTTGAGCATGAGGTGAGTTACGCATTAGGCACTTTAGGGGATATAAGACAATTTCGATGTTAACATTAAAACAATTTATAATAAACTTAATTGAAATATAATTGTTAATAAGCTCCGAAGAACACCCAGTCACAAGGACGAAAGCTAGGCAAAAAAATGTCTGAAATTGGCAATAATCTTTCTTGCTTTTAAACAGAAATATTTATAACAGCCCCAATGATTGCATAACCTTCTTTGTTTCACAGCAGCCAAAATTGTATCCAAAAACATCCAAACGAATTAACAATTTTCAGCTATCCTTGACTTTCCGAAAATAAAGAATTCTCACATGCACACCATATCCTAGCTAAAAATTTGTACTTGCATCAAGTAGCCTCAAATCCTTCAAAATGCAATTTCCAGGAAAAAATTTAATTTTGGAAATTTCGACTACTACCTCAATAAGTAAGAAAAACAGAAGCATACATAAGAAAAACAAACTTAAAAAATAACGTAAAAATTTTAATGCAGTGAAATTATTTATTATTATGATGCCAATTATTACAGAATTTGCAAAAGTAGAATTTTTTATTATGTAATTTCGTATAAAAAAAAATTATGGATTCATGAAAACATTGTTCAATTGCAAAATGAAGAAAACCCTAACAGTGGTAAGAGAAATCTGATTAGAAAGACGGGGGTATAACTAGGAAATTAGAAATTAGAAAATTTAAATGTATAGATATATATCCATACGCAGGCGCCTCGGTAGCCGAGCGACTAGAGGCGAGTAAAGCTAATATGTACTGTGGTACTGGGCTCGATTCCCGGTCTTAGGCCTTGGATTTTATTTAATGGTTAAAAGAAATTTACAGTAAAGTATGTTTGCTAGTCGTCTCCGTCCACGACACCTAATTAATAGTTGGACGTTAAGCCCCTCCTGAAAAAATAGGCGATTACTTAACTATATCCATACGCATGTTCAATGCCTTTATTTGATGGCTATATGTATATACACACACAATAATTTCTTAAAATTATTATTTCTAACTTAGTGAAGCTTATAAGTGATATTTCCAGTGAAAACTAGAAATAGAAAATCCGCAAGATTGGGATACTTATCGTTTTAAAGATAGATAAAAAATGCTGTTTTACTTTGTGCGTAATACCTTTCAGAAATCCTTGATTCCTCTTGCAGCAATGATCCTGCCTCATAAGCTACATTCTTCCGAAGATGTGGCTTGCAGTTCTTCAATCGCTCTGATAATGCCACATATGATCTTGGTTGGGTAACTGATGTACTATGCCTGGATAGTCTACACCTTGGCGTTAGTCTTGTTCGTAATTTGGAGGTACTTCTGAGTATGAACATACATTTCTTACAAAATGTCCTCAACAAAAACTTTGTTGGATGTCTGCGACATTTACAGTTCTTCTTCTGGCTACCATAAGTCTTTATAATTAATCGTGCCCTGCACTGGGCAGGAATTTTGTTTTTTTTCAACCTGAAATCGAAAGATAGAAAAGTTTGGGGCTTCAAATTCTGATTTGGCAATGTTAACGACAAGAGGAAAGTATAATAATGTCCACAGTATAATTTAAAAATATCGTAGGAGCTGCTTTAGTTTTTTTACTTTCTGATCACTCATAGATCTGTCGTGCATCTACTGTCGTCCTCAGCCCATTTTGGCTAACGGTTTCCATCATTGACATGTACAGTAAATATCACAACATTAATTGGCGACTAGGGTAGCGGAAAAATAAGTTTATTTACCAGCTCCAACTATGTGTTTGAGTACGAGTTCACTTGGTGGAAATTATTTTCAAATCATATATTGAATAACTTATTAACTAACAATGTAACAGATGAGAATATAAAAAAGCTCTGTTTTTTGGTATCATTGGGAGATTCAACTTACAATTTTTTACACATGTCTGTCCAATAAATAAGAGAAAGATAACTTCTGTTCATAGATTAATAGATTCATACTAAACAGTTTATAAACTGTTTACTGTTTTAACAGTTTTACTCTATAAAAAGTCTTGTTAAAATCCAGAGTATATAAAAAAATTTAAAAGTACCAAAAATACCACATTATAGTGTGGATTTTTCACTTTTTCTGAGTTTTTTCTTAAATGCCTTCTTCATTTGCAATGAACTTCGTATTTAAAACATTTGTTTTTTTTAATGATTTTTCTGAGAAAATTCGTTTTGGGCATTTTTGGGTGCTATAAGTCAACGACAAGCATTGCAGTTCGAGTTAATAATAAGAGTGACCTCAGCCAAGTAGAAGTGATGACAATCTAAGATTACCAGAAGAACTAATGCTAGTGTTGTGTAACTAATATGTTAAAACCATGTCGCTGAATTCGAATGATATAGATAAATACAATTTTTGAACAGATAACCGTATAACATGAACAATCCACTCGGTAACAGATGGCTAACGATTTATCGAACAAGTCCTAATTATTTATTAATTTAAATATATTTTACAATTTATCTAACGATAAAATAAATTTTAAATTAAAACTTACTCTTTTGAAGTGCAATTGTCAATGCTAACGTAGTTTTTAGTTATTTTTTTGTTGGTCATTTTTCAATAATCTCACTTTGTTTCAAAGAATCTGCAATCATATGTTAAAGGCGCATGCTAAACAATGACACAAAAACACGTGTGATTAGTCAACTGAAAGAAGACTGTCTGTCAACAGTTATCTCAGACTTTTATATTTGTTTGGCCACATCAATAGAATTGCCATTTAAGGTAGGCCAGTGGAACCTGGTCCGCGTAACAGTTTTATGTAACCTGTGGTTCGAAATTGAATTTATTTATTTATAAATAAAATGAGTATTTTAAAACTTTTGGATCTATCTCTCGACTGTATATAAAATATACATATACATATGTATGTATATATTTAAATATATATCGTATTCATTTGAGTTACATATATGTATAAAATGTACCTGTTCAATTTCAGATCAGTTTTTTCTTTATCGGCTGCAACTAACTCAGGTGGCACCTGAAAATGCAACAATAAAAGTACTAGGCGAATGCAAAGGACATTTTATATCTTTAATCTCTTTCTCTTTCTACTTAATATCTACTTTCGACTAATCTGAAAATATGAAAGCTAATAAGTTTGAACAGATTACGACACATAGTACCGGATGTAACGGTTGTTTGAATATTTTGTTAATTAAAATTTGTGATACTTCAGTGGTCGAAGAGGAGTTTGTGTAAGTATCCCTTTAGATTACTATTTCGGATTAATATAAGGTATATTTTAAAATTCATAGTTTGAAGTAAAGAAAGAACTTGGAGAAGTTAAACGTGGATCACAGTTCTAAAATAGATAAAATTAAAGTCATAAGTACAACTGTAACACAACTGACCGGTGGGACAGTTGTGTAAGGATTGATCGTCAAAAACTGCGAATAAAGTGTTAAAAAACACCCAACTTTGATAATTTTTTCCTAAAGGGCATATCCTAGTTTATATCTGTAATTATTTTTTTGCAATGACGTAGATTAATTAATTTTTGAGAAAAACGATGCAAAAAACGGCATTTTCAAAGATTTTCTTCTTGTTACCTATTTTTGTAAACAACGTAGCGACTAAACGCGCCCACCGATTTTCATGAATGAGGTGTCATTCGATTCGGAATTTCAAGTAGATGTGCCTTTTAAGGGTCTCGACATTGCACATTGAATAGGAGAGGAGTTAACCCAATTTACTTAGGGCTCCCTCTTAAAACATTTTTTCTAATAACTGTAAATCTTGCCTCGAATTTGGGGCTCCCTTAAATAACAAACAGTTCAATTCTACTCTTACACATACTAAGGAAGGTACTGCAATCGTTCAAATTATTGACGAGTGAACCGATTAACATGAATTTCGAATGTCATTCGATTCAAAATTTTATGAGAATATAGCTTTTGTGGATCTTGATGTTTACAACATTAGAAAGGGACTTTGTCCTACTTAAACTAAGGCCCCTCTTAAACTAATATGTAGGGCTCCTCTTAAACTATTATGTAAGGTCCCTCTTAAAACTATTATCTATCAATAATCTTTGCACGATCTTCATAAAATTTGGCAGAAAGAAGTGATTTAAGTTTTACTACGTGGCATTAAAGCGCCTACTCTTACAGCTACTAAAAGGAAGTTTGGCATTCGTGCGTATTTTAAGTTTAATTTTTCTTTGCTCTTTTAGTGAGAAGTACTGTAATCACAGTTTTATTCTGCTAGTTACGTACAAGTACCTTCCAATTTTATTCGAAACGTTTTCCCAAGTAAACTTTTTTTGTGGATTCTTTGGGGACTGCAGCTCTAAGAATTCTTTTAAACGATCTTTCTAGTGGTACTTACAGTTCCGACTTAACACTACATCAGGTTAAAATGAAAGTATTGCTTATTCCAAATGTTATGAATATCTGTAAAGCACATACATATGTAAGATTGCAGAACAGACAAAAAGGATAATCTATCCAAAAGGTACAGAAATCTCCTTAAAGTTAAGAATAAGTGTTGATTAAACAACAAGAGGTACACAAATCAGCAAGTACCCATCGTCTCTTTTTCGAGTTAATCGAACAATTACTAAAATTTGACAAGTAAGAAATTCCATTCAACTGGTTGGTGACCATGAACTTTCCTTACAAATCCTCCATCACAGCAAAAGGATGAGAACTACATATCAAAGGCACAATAAATAATACAAAAATTTTTAACAATGTTTTATATATTTTTCTTTACGTGTATCAATTTTTATTGTTCATAACATCTATACATTATCAATAAAATATAACTATTAGCTCTCTTTGTTTCTCACCTTTCTCTCTTTCTATACATACATTTCCTGAAATGTGTATATCCTCATGTGACTTAAATATATACAATTATTATTATATTTATAGTTAGTTAATAAATAATCTCTCGAAATACTTTTTAGCTCATTATTTACTCATCTTCATTTACTTTGGAATAAATTCTGATCCATTATATTTCCCAATTGATTGTACTTCTTCCTTTTTATAAATTTCGAATTAATGTTTACATATTTAATTATTGTGACTATTTAATTTACCATCATTATATAAGCCTAATTAAATATATAATTAACTATTTATAAATTACAATATTTACAAAAATAAAGACATTTAAATGAGAATTATAAATAGTTTTTATCACAAATCAAATAAATTATAAAAAGACAGCAAATTTTATTTTTTTAGAATGGAATGTTTTATTCTTTATTTAAGCAAAGCTCAGTAAAAAAATAATTTTAATCATTACTATTTAATTTAAAAAAATACTTATTCTTATTTAAAATAGTCAACTATTATTAAAGTTAAAAACAGAGGGCATAAGCAAACTATTTATGGAAAAATCAAGGAGATGGAGATAAAATTGAAGCAATCAAAAAAGCTTTACAATCAAATGAATAAACAAATTGAAAAAAAAAAAAAAAATGTACACAAAAAGTTCATTTTTGGGATGGGGAGTACAAATGATGGCCAGTGTTTGAAAATATATACATATATATTTTTACTGCTCATGGCGAGGAAAATGTGAATGTTTTTGGATTTTTCATTCGATATAAAATAAACAAATAATATGGTTTTGAGATTTATTAGGATGATGTTCAGTTGGTGTATGTGGGTTAAGTTCAAAGTGCTTATACATGTACGAGTATATGTATGAATTTTTTGTGGCGAGGATCATTAGGGCGAAAGTTTCTTTGCCAAATTCAAAGTAGTGATTAACTGATTGTAGTTAGCAAAAAAAGGTGCCAAGTTTGAATCCTAATAAGACCAAGAAACATTGTTTTTTTTAACGAACCTTGTTCATCCTGATCCGTTAGCAGCTCCATTTGCCGTTTACCAAGCTGGTAGGTAATACACGCATATAGTTTTTATAATAATGTTCTTTTATAATAATAAAAAAAGACTATCTATAAATATACTAAGAAAATAGAAAGATCAACCAAAATGTTTTGTAAGTTAACTGTCCTAAGGAAATCATTATAAACGAAATCATCAACATTTACTTATACAACGTGATAAGATGAGCCTTCGAAGATTTGTGCTCACAGTAAACACTACTGCCTCCCATACAAACAGACCTTACGGCTACTTTATACGTGGCAGAATTATAAAATCGGCAAATGAATATAAAATCCACATTTGGGGAAAGAAAGCACTAAAATCTGGCGGAAGAACTAAAGGAGCACTTATCACAGTGACCCTACAAGGGAATCTCTTTTTATATCCTATGTTGGAGGTGTCTGCTTTAATCGTTTCAAGTTCAGATTACTTGAGCCTACCAGAAAAGATTCTCCATACGTCGTATTTCACCACTTCGGCCCGTCATTAAACACTTGCAACTAAAAACTATATTATGTTTCTAGACCACATCAACACTGACAAGTCATATAGTTACGTTAAGTTACCTTTTTACTATATCCCCCCCAAAAAAAATAATAGCGCAGAAACAGTGAAGGGCCTTCCTGCTTCCGTGGTTTCGAAAACTACCTAGCTACCAATTTATACACGAATTTTAAGTAAGCAGTAGCCTAGCGAATTTGCATTAAGGGAAAGTAAAGTAAAAACCAAAAGAGAACCCAGTGTTGCAAATTGGCTTAACCATTTTAAGCAAAAATTATAGGCATAGTTCCAGAACAGAATTTTGGTTGTGGTTGACCGTTGTGTTTGATCATGATTGTGGTGTTTCTTGGCCTACTAGCAATATCTCTATGTTAACAACGCAAACGTTTTTGGCAACATTTTACAAATAATAATTTTTCCTTTATCATCATTTATGATATCACAATAACTCAAATCAACCACAACAAGACACTTATTTATAGAATTAGTTTTTAAAAAAAGGATCAATTCCACAAAATCAACAATAAATCACTTCATAGATAGGCCCTTTGTTAAGTAATTGTTTAAAAACTAATTTACCCCTTTCCTTTATGGTGTTCTAATAATAATTCAGGCCTATTTTTATAAATAATTTGATTTTTATAAAAATTTCTAATGTTACTTTTTAAATCTATTTGCCTTATTTATCTGATTTTTTTTAAATTAAAGAAAGTGATAAAATTTCTTTACTTTTTTATATTTTTTGTTTCTTTATTTTGTAAAAAAATAAAATAAAATATTTTCTTTGACAATAAAAATGTGAAAATTCCTAGTATTATAATACATTCTTTACCTAATAGGTAATTGGTACCAGAAATTTTCTCAGTACTCTGCCAGGCTCTGGATAAAGTTTTCTCTTATTGACGAGACATTATGACATTAATTTGGGCTGTCACAACCCCATTTACTCAATAAGTAAGACTTCTGAAGGTACTGACTTACAATCTCAGGGTTAACCAAGTGGTTTTGTAAGTAAACCTTAAAGCCCGCAATGCCAAAACTGCTAAAGCTCTTAGGTGTTTTCTATTATGACTGCCAAACAAGAAACAAATGACAAGGCAAAATTTTTACATAAATAAACACAAAGAACTGATAATATGAAATTGCAGTCAGGTTGTTTCAAACGGAGGCTGAGAAGTGCAAAAACCTACTGCTGTGTACGCCACGGAACGATTACCAGTGGCAACAAATTGAAGTAGTTTCTCTGTTCTGTTCGGGTACAATGAATTGGGCACAGAGCTGTGACAAGACCATTCATAGAACTGAAATTTGCGTGTTATGCATGCTAAAAAATGCGTTAGTTGTAGAAAAACATAGTTCATAATGTTTTGACTGTACACTGACTATTTTCAGATTTTTCCACTAGCTGATACCCTACTTTTCGACAACGGATTCTTACCAAATATGAAAAAAATTTAAATTATAGAACAATAATGAGATGGGTAACTGAAAAGCTAGTTGAACAGCAGTGTTACTCCGAATTAGAGGCTTTAAACTGTAACTTCCTGTCGAAGTACCCATGTTGGTATAATAACAACGTAATTTTGAGTTTTCTGAAATCTGTCGCTTTTTGTATTTTGAGGGCCTAGAAATATTTTCGTTTGAGAACAATCGCAACGCTTTCTCTAACATTGGAGCAAGAGAAAGTAAAACTAGAACCAATGTTTTACAGTATGAATCGGGAACATCAAATTTATATTCCAACCACTAGTGCAGTTTTTCTTTCACTCCTTCTTTACTTTCTTTCATTTTTTGTTTAATTAGAAAAAAATCTTATGGCAAAAATCTATAAATAGTGCCCAGAAATTTGTTAAGACTTTAAAAATACAACAGCAAATTTATTAATATTTAAATGACTAAGTCAAGTCAAATAATTCACAATTACATAAAGGCTTTATCCAAGTCTTCGTTTGCCTATCATTACCATAGACAGGAAACCCAAAACGGTAAAAATTTCTGTTTTACCACTTAGTTCATCTGACACACGGATTTTTTTTTAAGATAAAAACAATACAATACAATTTAAGAAATATATATATAATTATTCTATAATATTCTGTTATGTCCATAGTTAGTATTAAACTCAACACGACCTTCAATTTATAAATGACGACCATATTTAGTGAAGAATGAGATTAAGTTGGCAAATATGATCCTTCATTACTTTCTGCTCTTTTGCATAATTACTTCAATTCTAATATGTTCATTTTCTTAAAACTCAATTAATTTGAAGTGAAAAACACAAATATTTATTATTTTTCATATTTTTATATGATTGCTACTTCAAAAATTAATCAATAAGTAAATAGATACAAACACCACTACTTTAGACTGCCAAGAGTTGCCTTTTTACTAACTCAACAAACTTCCAATAAAAAAGTACCTTATTGTAGAAAATATGAAAATAAATGAATAGAACTAAGATTTATATTTCAGTGAGAAAGAAAATAAATTAAGCGGCAAGCAGAAATCAAAGTTAAACTTAAGTATTTGATTTTAATCGTCATAGTTGGCATGTTTTCTTTATCTCTGACCGTTTTGGACTTTCATTCATCTTTAGAGGTGGATTTATACTTGAGCGCCAGAAATTACTGGTCAAAGAAAAAACAATCCAGAACTTCTACCTCAATGATTAAAGTAAGAAAACAAATTTTTTTTTGTTTAAGATATGGCGCGTCACATCTGAGGTCATTGGCTTGTTCTCAATCCACAGCCGGCTTCTGAACAGTGCTTTCTCGTTGCAAACAACACTGTCATCACAAACATCACTGGACAGTTAGCTATAAGAAGCTTCCAGAGAGAAAAATCTGCAAGCCAGCTGCTAGATTCAAACCCAGGATCTCCACGTGGTAAGGCAATACGCAAACCACATAACTAATTTCTTCATTAAGAAATAAACAATTCTTTTAAATATAACAGTAAAAGCTTTTTCAGTCTTTAGCCCTAAGGACTTATCTTTCTTGTTCTCTTTTTGCTAGCCTCAAATTATGAGTCGTTTTCTTAAGTACCTATAAGTTTGAACAGACATCCAAGAATGAAAATCTTTCCTCACATTTAAATTACATCTCAATATGCACCTGTGAATATTTCATCTCTCCCTCACGATTTCCCAGCGTGCTATATCAATATATACCAGGATATTGAATAAAAGCTAAGCCGTGCATGAAATATATCTCCGACGCTAAAGATGTTTTTACTCCAAATTGAATGATGTTGAATTCGCCTTCAGAAATCATTAGGCGAATTTAGTTTCACTACATCTACAATGGGTATAGAGTGATTCTGTAAAAACTCTGGGATATTAATGAACATTACTTACAGAAAATCAGGCGATTTGTTCGTCATTAAAATTAATTTCAGAATTAAAGTTAATTGTCTTTTCCAGGTTAGTTCTCGCTTCCCTTTTTTTCTTCAACAAAAGTTTGAAAATTCTAAAAGAATCCATTTTTAAAACTTTCTTCAAATAGCTCAGGTGAGTTGAAGTTAACGATTCTTTTTCTTTACGTCTGCCACCATACAAAATTCAGACAAAATTTAATATTAATTTATCCTAGTAATGAGTCAGTAATGTTAAAGACAGTTAGGCCCAAGATTTAATAATTCAATATTGCTTTAATTAAAGCTACTCTTTTTTCCACTCTTAATAATTTTTGATTGTTTGGTTTAACTTGAGCTTCCAAGTTAAGCAATTTTTTTACAGAACTTTAAATCAATAATAGATAAATAAACCAAAAGTTATGATCGTATGAGTACTAATGAATGGGATTATAATTTACGGTTCCGGCCAAGAATTATGACTGGGTTTACATTATATTAGGTTGCTTTCATCTTTATTTCTCTCTTATACTTGAACGGCAATTTAAACAAACGAACTCTCAGAGTTGCCCAGAACTTGGGTTTGGCGCTTTGGCAAATTATAGCCCAGCCCAATCCAAGCAAAAATGTTTCAAAGGTTGGATGGTATCGATTGATCGTGATGTGTTGAGAAGGAATCCTCCGAGCAGTTATAGATTTAAGCAGTTAGCCAAATAAGCTGTAACCTTACCTGAGTATTTACTTATTAGCTTTACGGAAAAAAGCTAGATAGGGAAGGCTTGAGAATTTCTCTAAACATACTAAGTAGTTTTCAGATGTTGAGGGATGTATATGCCCCTGGGAGAGAATCGGTGAACACATAACAAGATATTGATTATCACATTTCATTCTCGTTAACATTTCCAACTTCTTCATTTTAGGTACCAGCTTTAGAAAATGACATTGCAGAGTGAGGGTAACTTGGTTTCTCTATTCTTCTTATAATTTCTCTGGAGAGTCAACTACCCTTAATTTATGGGAATTTCCTCAGAACATTAACAGAGCGTTAGAGGGTAGCAAGATGTACCAGAAAGGCCTATCTCTAACTTCCACTTTATAAAATTGCCTAGAGAACTCTGCAAGCGATTTAGAAGGTGTCTCACCTAGCATCCAAACAAAATATCTGTTGGTAGCAGTGCAGAATACCCCTCAAAAGTTCGGAACCTTTAAATGTTGCTTAATGTTATCCACCTTTTAGAACAATTAGGGACTTTTTGAAAGTACTACAGCGCACTCAAACCGTAATATATGAACTTATTTTATTTTAACACGGAGGTCCTCACAACGGATGTAACTATTAAAAATTTCTATTAGAAAATTCTAGAAAAAGCTTTCTTGTTCATTTTTACCACCAGAAAGAAAGATTAAAAAGCACAAAAATTTAAATCTTTAGATTACTGTATTACATTAAATCTTTTAAAGTGTGGGTTACTTTGGGACTGTAATATAAAAGAAATTAAAATCAATTTGGCCAACTTAAGACAATCCTCAAATTATCTTTATCTTAAATTATTCAAAAGAAATTTCTAATTTATTTGTTTTTCATTTCATTAATTACATGTTTGCTTGTTTTTTTCAGAAATGAAAAACAAAGGCATCGGCCCCTCCCTAACAATCGGCCCCAAATTTTATAATTATGACATAATTTAAATGTGATTTTAGCCTGATAAATATTGGAGCTCAATTTTAACATCTCTTCTACCGCTTATTTTTCATTACAAAAAGAAATATATATATATATATTGTACATATATATATATATATATATTAAATACAACTTTAGAATGTCGGAAGATATTATGGAATAAGCATACGAGTCTTCAATTTGTAAACATAACTCTTGTTATTTCTGTACTCGCTAAAATAATTCTTTAAGTAACGGTTTTTTCTTGATCATCTAAAATACTTTTAAAACATACTTATAAGTACGTGATGCATTAGTGGTTGTTTAAGAATATAATAGTTTTGTTGGAGCAATTTTAGGCCATCTCCTTTTCAAATTCATTCCAAGCGTTATTCAATTCCATAAAAATCATTTTTGCCAGTTTTTCATTCGGCGTTCCAATGTGCTGGGAAAACAAGAAGAAAGAGAATGGAAATTAACACAAACAGATTTTTTTTAAGGTACAATTATAATGTACTGCATATTCTTATTATTGTACTTGTAAAATTTTGATTACCAAGAATATTCCTCAATAGGAAACAATAACAATTTAGTTTTTACTAAATGCATTTTTAATTTTTTTCTCTCCCTTCCCCGAAAATGGTTCCAATGTTTTTTCTAAATTTGAAATTCTAGGGGATGATGGGGTTTGTTTTCCCTCCAAAATGTCATTTTAGTGGGATCGATGAGTATTTAGTAAGAGAAAGCAGTAGGAATCTCTGGTGCTCATTAGATTCGCATTTCCCGCGAGTCTTTTTCTCTTCATCCCTTTCTCCAAAACGGACATTATAGAACCTCTATTGAATTCATTGTAATTACCAACTTACAAGATAAACAGGGCTACTGTTAGCTTCTAACAATTTTTAAACGCAAAATACTTTGTTAACCTTGGAACTCAAAGTGTGAGCCACCCAATTTAGATATTAGGTGCAAAAATATTTAGCTTTGTCGTGAGCTCTCAAAACATTTATTTCTAACGAAGATTCTAATTAAAATTTTGATACAATCGCAATTCGTCATCATAATGTACGAGTATATAATGAACAAAAAGAAGTAAAACAGAAGACACGAATAAAATATCCGGATTATTAATTTTTTACTTTTGTTCCCAAGAATATGGTAAGAAATAGTTTCGACATGTCAAATGTTCGAAATAGAGACTTTACCAAGAATTTTGTTTTGGTGCCTTCAGTTGAAAAAGTGGTTTTTGGAAAACGGTAGAAAGCTCAAACTTTATATTTCGTTCGGATGCTCCAAAGTGCAAGACAGTAAGTCAACGGTCAAAAGCCCTAAACAGGAAGTATTACTTTACTCAATGGATTTTCACTTTTTTCGAAAAGGATTCCTAAGATTCAAGTAAACGTCATTTACTGACAATGGCAGACTTGAACATCGCTACGCTAAGTTTTAGAATTTTTATTCGTAACATTTTTCCAGTAAAGGGAAGACGGGATTAGCGCTGAGGAGGTATAAGGCCATATTGAATGTCATCAGAATTTCTTTTGTGCCGCACTCTCAAAGAATAAATGGATCTAACTGTTGATGGAAAGTGCAATGTTTGTGTACACTTTTAAAAGAAACATTTTGAAACTTTATTTAAGTTCGGTTCTTAGGGAGCAGTGAAGCTTAAAATCTCCTCTAAACTGACATTTACAAGCGTGAAATGTGATGCCAAAATTCCAAGTTAGAAGAATATCAGCCCACGGAAGTTCAACGCACGAGGAGGCTTACCGAGTTTTCTGCCTTTTTTTCATTAGATAATAAAGGCGAAAATCTCTCCGTCACTTTAGTTTGAATTTTTTTCTCAGGGAATATTCATGGGCTTTTCGGAGCCTTAAGAGGTCACGCTATCTTTAACAGGATCATCTAAATGAGAAAATGAGGTGAACATTCTAATGGTATGACAGCTACCGTTTTTGTAAAATTCAAAGCTTCCGGGTAATTTAATATTGGAAATTATTGAAAGTCATGATAAGAGACGGTCGTTTGAGATTGTACATATATATATGTACATATCTTATATATATATGAGAGATTGTACATATATATATATAAAAAGAGGAAAAATTAACTGTAACAATTACCTTATCGGGATGCACGGCAATGCACGCTTTTCTGTAGGCTTTCTTTACCTCAGCCGGTGAAACTAACTGGTGCATGTGACACTGCGTCCATTTAGCTTCACTCCACAACACTGCATGCAGTGACGTCAACAGTGCTCGGATATTATTCGTCTTTCCTTCAGTCCAATCCAATACCTGGAAAGAAAAGTAAGGCAAGAAATCAAACAAGGAAAAAAATGCAAGAGAAAATAGATTTCTTGCTTGACAACTTTTCAAGGCACTAAGTTACCAGAGAATATATTTGGTCGAACTAAGGCGGTCCCTGATTCATTGAAAAAGTAAGTATTCTGCATGAATGTGGCAGACTTGAAAATCGCTGCGTAAGTTCGCAAGAAGAAGGTATCAACCACTTTTGTAATGTATATGTAAGTATGTATGTTGATTCATGCCTTAATTAAATTAAATGAAGTCTCTTTAAATACTTAACTTGTAAAGAAGTTAGATAATCAATAATAGTTAGTAAAGTACTTAAATAGTAATTGCACATCCCAAAAAATATGCATACTTTATCTCATTTACTTTACATTTATATAACATAGTGGGGAGAAGATCCAGGGACAAATTAATTTAAAAATATACATAATTATAATACAGAATTTGAGGGCCTATCTCCAACCGTTCGGCTACCGTAGCGCCTTTCTGAGAGTGTCTCTCAGTCTCACATCCATTAGGATTCAAATTGTGTAAAGCTTGTCTTGATTTGTCTGATTTCACTTGTATCACCTCTTTTGTTGTTTTGGTTAGCTATGTATCTTATGAAAGAAAATGAACCTACAACACTGAATCCACTTGTTTAACAGTAATGATGACATCATACAAAACATTTTTTATCAGAGTTCCAAGATGCACTTTTCCAAATTTCAATAGCATTTAAAAATTTCTTACTAATTTACAAGATTGAACAAAGTGCTGACATAAGATACAAAACTAAAAGACTGCAAAAACTGTAAAGCCACTTATGCTGGCCAAACTTCCCAGTACTTAAACAAGAGATTGCATCAACATCAACACGACTGTCAGACGAAAATTCCTAATGATACGGACCTCTCCTCTCACAAAACATCATCTCGATCTAGAACTCGAATTTGACTTTGAAAACACATTTTTACTCATTAACATAAGCAGAATCAGGGACAAGCACTTACAACACTTACAGCCTCTCAAATTTTTCAATTACTGTACTTCCAGCCATGCTTAGCATATAATAGTTCACAACATGACTGTTTTTTCCAAATCTTTTGTTTTATGCCTAGTCAGTCCTATATTCCCGTTCTTCCATATGTCCCTAACACAGACAAATCCCTAAAGAAACCTATTTTATAAACAGATAAATAAATAAGTTCGATGTTTGGCTGCTATTAAAATATACACTATCACACCAATTTATTAAAAAATAAATTAAATGGTAAAAATAAGTAATTTTTTTTGCCCCCCCCCCAATTTTTGATGTTCGTATTTTTTTATTTTAGATTTGTATTTATTTATTTAACATACTAAAAAGATAGAAAAGAAAACTTCATATGTACTTAGTGCGCTAGTCGCCTTCGTCCACGACACCTAATTTGGTAGATGGAAGTAAAGCTCGCCTGGAAAAATAGGCAATTACTTCACTTTTTTTTTACATTAAGTATTTATTTTTAAACTGTTTGTTTATTTATAAATTACTAAAATAACTTTTGTGCCGACCCTAAAGTAAGCAATAAATTTACTGAACTACGGTAAAAATAAGTAGAATTAAAAAAATGTTTTCGACCACTCCTCAGTACTCCAAAAAATAATTCGTTAAGCTAATTTGGTCGATAACTAACCAATAATACTTATTAAAAGTTAAAACCAAATACCTTTAATTTATCTGGATCTGTTACTTTAGCTTGATCCTCCCGGCGCATCTCATTTATTGTTCGAGGACCAGATTCCTTCTTTGAGTTGAACGAGTATCCTTGACTACCAAGAAGATCGCCGAAAGCATCTTCAATATTTTTACCTACAAAAAAGATAGATGTGTGATAGAACTTAATACAAACGGAAAGAATGAAACAAGGTGTTTACAAACAAGGTACAAGATGTTGGGGAACTAGAACAAGTTTAACAATTCTGCATTCAAAATTCTGCAAATTAAGTTCAGTGTGTCGAGGCCATATAACAGAATCCTTGGGCAGTCATATTTCCTCCATGCGACGACAAATAATGGTCTACTTAGTTAAAAATAAATTTACTTAGTAAATTTATGAAACGACAATTTACTGCTACTAAGAATCCTGAATGAATTTCTTCATAGTGATCAAAGTCTAGATTTCCAGTGGAGTTCACAAAAACGTCTAAGTAGTCACTGAATATAAAAATAATGACCAGTTACCCGTGGCGAGTTGTGACTGTTGTTGCGAGCTTTTCACTGATTCAAAATGGGCTCGACTGTAGTTGGCTTCAGATGGAGTCTTTGATGGACTATTAGCATTGCTCATTGCTTTCGGTTTTGTTACTGTAAGTAAGAACATACCTTTATTATTAATGTTTTAAAAGTTAATTTCTACTTAACCAAAAAAGCAACTTACCTAACTCTTCAAAGATATCAGAATGCAAATTGGGACTGCTGACATTTCGTTGCATACTTCCTAAATTGGCGAAATGGCCCAGGTGATTGTTATTTTTCACTTGATCCAAGTTCACATTATCAACTGTTGCACTGGTGGGAATATTTAAATTTTCAATACCAGATGCCAGATTATTTGTAAAATCTGCAAAATTAGGCACATTTTCCGTTCCAGTATTTGAAGAAACAACATCAGCAGTAATGGTAGTAGAGGATGTGTCAGCCCAGTCGCCCAGTAAGTTTTCCGTTTCACAGGAAGCCTACAGAAGACAAAAAAAAAAAGACAACAAGAACTGGAAAAGCAAGAAAAAGAATTGAGACACATTAAAAAGACACAAATACTTTGTTAAACTAAAATATAATCTAGTTTGGACACTACGATTTTTTTTTGGAAATTTTACATTTTTGTTAAATTTAGAATCTGAACTCTTTTATTATAATTTTTTTTTTTTATAGATAAAGTTAAAGAGCTCTGTGAAAAATTAAACAATTTTAAGAGGAATAACAATTTCTACCTTATCCCCATTTCTTGAAATCTCCAAGAATGGTTCAAATAATGGATTTTTTGAAGGAGATTTAAAGTCATTGTTCTCGATGGAAACAGTTTCGGAAGTATCCCCTAAATTTAATAAATCTTCTACGGTATCCACAGGTTCTTTGAGCGACACTCCGTTACCCAGGTTTAAGAGATCGTCAGTTTCTTTGATGTCTAATTTCTCCTGCCGAATTAAGAAACATAAATACGAAATGTAAATCTGCCTTACGATACATTTATTAAAAGGGGAACCTATGAGTACCTTACCTGAGCGAGTGATCTGGCAGCAGGCGGAGGTCGTGGTGGTACAGGTCTGGGAGGTGGAGGTGTCGGTCTGCCAGGCATCTTGGGCGCTGCCACATGTAATACAACTTCAGAGATCATAAGTAATTATTAAAGTAATATTAATTTTTCAGGCAGAGCTTAATGACCAATTACCAAATCTAGCAAACTCAGAGTGGGGATTCTCATAAACAAATCCGCACTCATAACCACTTCACCAAACCCGCTCCATATTATTATTTTCCTATTATTACTAATTAGTACCCATAACCTGGAATTCTTCGTAAATTCAATTAAAATTTCAGTCACAAGATGATGGGCACTTGGGAAAATAATGTATGGATGCAGATCTGTTGAATCTGACCTGTCATTTTGCTTCTTAAGTTTCCGGTACACCGAACGCAATCCACACAGAGATCTTGCAACGTCACGCTGGAGTCAACTTGGTTAGAACTAAATACATGGGTATTATAAATGACTTTGTAAATCAAATCAAGCAATCTCAAAAATAAAAGAATGTAGCCCATTTACGGCGTAAGCGACATTTATAATTATTTCTTGAAATCTATTATTCAATGATGGCCAAAATAAAACAACTTCAATGTTATCTAACCAAACCATTCGGTGGTCTCATCTGCTTCCAGTTTTGAAGTGAACAAAATGTTTGGAGTTAGTTTACGATACTTCGCCCAAGGTGACAACGTGACTGTAGGATCTCCTGCCTCTTCACAGTTCAAGGTAACTAGCAGATTCCGCTGGTAATGGTCTCCTTGGTCAACATCGTCCACTTCAGTTCTGCAGCAACAATAAACAATAAATCAACTTATCACTGTAGCGGGGAGATAGTCCCTTCTTCAGGGATCTTGGCTCCCTGCAGGTACGCTAGCTTATAAACTCAAACCATAATCACTCCAACATCCACACAAAACAATTAGGACCACAACAAAATTCATAAAGAGAATGTCTGCAGCAACTAATTTTCATCGTTCTTCACCCACTCTACTACACATTAACTTTTAGCTTTTACCATCTACTGACACTTAAGGGAGAACGCATTAGATCTCCGGATTTGGCATTATTTTTGTTTCACTTCCTCTTTTATCGGCAATGAAAATCACTCTTTAAACGGCGACTCTCCCCTTCCCTACAAAGCTGACAAAAAAATTCGTATAGTCTATGATATTTCATCAATCGCCATTCCGCGTAAAATATCTTTCACTCGTCAAGGTACAAGAGTTGAACAAAACTAATGTACTAAAAGTCAACACAATCAAACAGTTTTAAGGTAAATAAAAGGCAAGTGAAAAATTTTGTATGCCTTTCTGTGGGTTTCCTGAGTGGATTGCGTAAAAATCAAACGGATAGAGAAATCTTCCAAAAGAATACACATTTGTAACAACATCTTACGATTTAAATATAATCACTCACACGAGAGGCCAAAAAAAAAAAAAAAAAAAAAATATAATCACTCGTCTAAAAACCCTGGAAATCTCAAAAGGAGTAATGCTACCCAAGAAATAGTTCAGTATTCAATTGAAAGCATGTAACATCAAGACTCAGTAAAAAAATTGTATAGTAACAGGCTAGAAGAGAAATTGAAAAGTTTAGATTGTATTGACAATGGAAACCCATATAAGGAGATATGTAAAAATATCCACTAGCGGCTTCCGAAGCCTTCGGAGTTACAGCAAAAGAAAAATGCACCGGTATCAAATACTGGAGGAACGAAGAAATGGAAGAAATTGTTAGGGGGGAAAAAAACTATATAATAATTGGCTGAGCCGCAGAGATGAGATGAATTTAAAAAATTATAGAACGGCCTTAGGGAAAGTTGAAAAAGAAAGGCATTGAAAATCTACTGGGAAAACTCTTGTAAATATATAGGTACCTACATCGATGGGCAAAAAACTAGTGAAGCTTGGCGTACCCTAAGGAGAATGAAAGGTTCAAAAGTGAGAAACAGCTTTCCAGTAATTAAGGAACAAGAGTGGGTTGATTATTTCTCAGATTTGTTTAGTGAGGACAGACCAGATTTTATTACGAACTCCGACTATTTTACAGAATTGGACGGTGAAGGAATCCCTACGGTTACTATTGAAGAAGTAGACTCAGCACTTAAGGGAATGAAGAATGGAAAGTCTCCTGGCCCCGGATCTATCTACATAGAACTGATTAAGGCAGGACCAATTAGCTTTTAAACTTAAACTAAGCTTGCTCGGAATACATGTCCGAACTCTTGAAAGGAAAAGAAGTTCCAACATAATGGAGGAGGATGGGTCTTATAACCCCAATGTCTAAGAAAGGGCAAAGGAAAGACTGCTCCAACTACAGGGGAATCACCGTAACAAGGGTATACGGGCGCATCCTAAACAGCAGACTTGAGGAAGAAGTTAAGCATGTCATTAGCGAAGAGTAGGAAGGTTTTCGAGCTGGTAGATCATGTATCGATCATATCTTCAGCCTCAAAATGCTCATCGAGAAAAGATTAGCCTGTGATCGGGAACTCCACATGATCTTCGTGGATTTGCAAAAGGCCTATGATACTGTACCACTAGCCAAATTGTGGGAAGCTCTTCATAATGTAGGAGTCAAAAGATACCTCAATAGAGCAATTCAAGGACTAATATAAGAATGCAAGTGGAGCAGTAAAAGTAGGTGGGCGGATCTCCGCAAGTTTCCCGGTAAATAAAGGACTGAAGCAGGGTTGCTGTTTATCCCCTTTCCTTTTTAACATATATGTAGAGCAAGACCTCAAACACTGGAAAATATCCTGCTGCAAAATGGGTGTACCTGTTGGTGATAAGTTTATCCACTCCCTCCATTACGTCGATGACCAGGTAATAATAGCGTCAGAGGCAGAGGATGTGAGCTACATGTTCAGGAAATTAATAGCCGTGCATTCCAGATGGGGGCTAAGCGTTAGCAAAAAGAAGACTGAATACATGGTGTTCAATGCTCCTCCCGTTCCGGTAGAGATAGATGGCTAGATATTATATCCAATATGAAAGGAATTTAAATATCTTGGATACTGACTGTCATCTGCAGGAACAAGTGAGTTAGACATTGAACACAAAGTAAATAATAGCAAGAAAATTATAAATGCAATAAACGCGACCCTCTGGAGCAAGGAAATAGGAATAAAAACAATAAAGAAGATTTACCACTCATTTGTGGAAAGTGTAGTCACATACGGAGCAGAAAACTGGGCGTTGTCCAGAAGAGCTGAAAGTAGCTTGTTGGCCCTAGAAATGGACTTCTGGGGATTGAGAGAGGGGGACTGGGAGAATAGAGAGCGGTGGCTATTGGGTATCGGGGATATGTCCGCATAGGTTGTAAACTACCCGGGAAAAGAAGAACATCTTACAAACGTACTACTTCAATCAGCCTTAATATTATCTCTATGAGGTAATTTAATTATTAATTAAGGTGCTGGCTAAATAGCTAAATAATACAAAAAAACAAAAACAAAAAAAACGTTCGATACTGGGCTTATGTTGCTCAATTCTGTTTTCTTTTTGCGCGGCTACGTGGGTTTAGTGAGGCCTTACGATACATCGAGCTCTCCCCATCAGATACAAATAATATTGCCTGCGTTATTCCTAGGTACATGCTAGGTTTGTACGTTCTCTTTCTTTGATTGCCATTTCATTTACTATTATTCAACAGTAGTCGGAAATCCTTGGTCGGACAATGGATTCTAACATTGCTCAAGCAACTTGACTTTCATCGTTGGATCAAGAACACGTGCGACGAAAAAGTAAAGCCCGTTAACACGCACAGGTTTAAATCTCAGAGTTTCCTGCTTTTATTATTAATATTATTACTTTGATTTGTGCAATGTTCTTTTACTGTTTTTCTATTCCTAACTCTTCACTTTTCGAAATGGCATTTTTTCGGATTTTTGAAACAAATAGCAAAAGAGCAAACAAGTTATTCACATCTCTATAGATCTTACATTAAATAAAAGCGTACCTACCTTGGAAAAATCAAAGTACTATCATTTGTGAACGCTGTATTAAATTGTAATCGTAACATCTTTATTGGAGTAACTCTAGTTAACACTTGACGAGCGTGGTACACTATTACTGTAACATCGCCGCTCACTGAACACCTTATTGGAAGTACTACCTGCACATACAATATTTTTTGTAACATAAATATGACCTAAAATTCAATATTTAGATGAGATTGTAGGAATACTTTAATTTAAACTACCATGGAAGTAAAAACACTGTCAAAATCAATGTTCATCACGTTAAAAAATTTCGTAGAAAATGATGAGAAAACATTTTGCATTCACACTATTATTTCTTACATAATTTATGTAAAGAAAGTTTTTTCAAAAAATTTGCGCCAAAAGTAGCTAAAAACTTCTTTTATTCAGTAAAATGGCTACTCGCTAACCGAATATCTTCAAATTTGGAATTTTAAGTCCGTTTTGATTCGTAATAATAAAACACAGATAATCTTAATGACACTTTAGACCGAAGTTTACCCATCATTCTTCGAGAATGACCTTAAGGAACATATTCCTAAGTTTCAAAAAAAGTTTTAGATAAACATGTTTGCAAGGAGCAAACGAATTTAAAGAAAAATTCGTAACGAAGATACGTAACGTTTCGAAGATATCGCCAAAAAGGAAAAATTACCCACCAGTTAAGAGGCAGTTCTAGTTGGCTTCTTAGTCTAACAGCTTGCTTATAGCCCGATTCCATGGTGGCACCGAGTCTACTTCAAGTTAGAACTTTCTATGATTTTTCCGTTTTCAAATTACAAACAGACCAATTAGTGAAACTTCCTTTTCGGACTCAATATAGATATTTATGGTGACAATTCAAAATCGAAAACATGCGCTAGAACAGGTTGAGAAAGTATTATTAATATAAATATCAATGTAATATTTAAATTTACTAATACACTAATTTTTTAAGCAATTCGGCGCCAAACAGTTCAGCACCCTAGAGAGCTCAATAGGAACCCAGCCGGTCTGTCGTCTCAATATCCCTACACTCTAAATGCCCATCAGACAAGGAAGGCCATTTTTCGCTGCCAATTTTTATCGGGGTTACCAAATAGTTTCACATTAGCCTAGGAATGACTTCGTAGGACTTGAAAGCTACCTGCCTATATGAGGAGATGGCACTGAAAAATGAAGTTCCTTTTTATTTATATAAACTAACCTTAGCATGAGAACAAAGAAATAAAGCCATCCTCTCGTATTCGTCTAATGTAGTGAACACTTTATCTTCACCTTGGAATACTTCAACGTAAGGACGGCATCCATCTCTGTTTGATAGTAAAAACAAAACAAAATTAATCATACAAAAACTTAAATAAATTAAGAAAAAAGAAAAGCGGAACACTCAGTCGACTTGGAAAACTTAGTTATGTAGTTGGTGTAATTGTGTCAAATTTGCTTTAAACGTAAAATAATTATTACTCAAGTATAAGTTACAATATTTAAATAATACCTTTGTATTGCGGCACTTTGCAACTCATTATTACAGGGTTTGAATTCTAAGGATAAACAGATTTCTCATAACTGCCTCAAACAACTTTCTCTAGCAGAGAACTGTTTCAAATAAAAGTATAACCAAAGTTTTCATGTGGGTGGGTAGCAGTCCAAAGTTCTCAAGGAAATATGAAAAAATAAAAACCTGAACTTGTATAAAAAGTTTTTCAGAGTTTCGCAAATCTTGGGTTCTAGCATTGTTATTATTGACTTTGTACAGTTTTTATAGCTCAGAACATTTTTACTGAAGTGGCAGTTTAGAGGAAAGCAAAATTTAACAATTTATTTACCTTCAAAATTTGTTTTCTATTAGAGATAAAACATGTCGAGAAAAATCGCGAAAAAATAAGAAAACATTAGGGTGAAGGGACCAGTAATTGACTGGGCACCAGTAATTGACATACCAGATATAAACTGGTATTATAAGGGATATGAGCCGTTTTTAGTGGTGATTCTTTCAATTTCGTTATTGAGAAGCCTTTAGGCAGCAGTTCCAGAAAAATATTAATTATTGGAAGGTTCCTTGGTATCAGTGGAAGGTTATTTGTGTTAAAAGTTCAAAATCAAGGAAAAAACAAGCCGTTGCTAAGGAGGATTGATAAGAAAATAATTTTTCTTTTTTCTTATTTTTCGTTTATTTGTTCATATATTCGAGTGGTTATCAATGTTCTGTTATAATTAGTATCACTTGTAGATTTCATTTATGTAGTTTTTTTTTTAATTATAAGAAGCATTGAGGATTAAAATGGGGCTGTCAATCACTGGTCCTTGAAACGGCAATCTGCCCGGTAATTGACATGTATGTCAATTAATAGTCCTACAGCTTTTTTTTTGAAACCAGTGATTGACTTCCAGGGAAAATGATAAGATAGGTTGATAAATTTTATTATAATTAAAAATTCAATACATTGTAAAATAAAATCATTGATAAAAATCGGCAACATAAAATAAATAGTAAAACTTCCAACAAAATATGTTTAAATTAATGAATTAGCAAATGTACGCCTTATTTCAAGAGGGCATGCAGAATGATTATTCTGTACAGAACAACAATGTATGAACAACAAACTGGAATAGTCGAGATCGCCGAACAGTTTCACGAGGCCAACGTGAATGATAAAAACGACGCCTACTTATCGGAGTTAGAAAATCTCTCATACTCCCTCAGTTTTGGGTCCTTGCCACATTCCAAAGAAGAAAGGGAGGAAATGGCTGAACCATAGAATTCCATCAAATAAAACGGCCAGGGGAAAAATGAAGCTCCCTCAAGAGAAGTACCAGGTGCGAAATTAAACATAAGTGGAGAAGTTGGTGACTTAGTGATGTTACACATTACTTACTTTTTAATCTAGTTTTTTTTTCATTGATGTTTCATTTATTTATTACTGTTGTAAGTGCGAATGCTTACAACCTGAGGCGGGATGCGATTAACGTGCACACAGTGTATATATAAATGAGCCCAAGAGGTAACTCAGTAATAATAAACAATCAAATACTGTTTAGATGCAGAAAATAAGAATGAATTACATTCAGATAGTTTGGTTTCGAAGCAAATGACACTGGCAGCACAGATTGTGGAAAATATTAGCGAAGCGCTCCAAAAGAAGGGAAGCGTAGGAGAAATTTTGTTCACTAGAAAGCGAACCCAAGGACGCGTAGATGCCATCAGTAGCAACGTTATAGGCGGAATGGATAAAACAAGGATGTGACCACATAGTCTAATCGGAAGTAGAGAGTTTGGTAAAGTGAGAACCAAAAAAAAATTCCCAAAAAGAGGTTTAAGTAACAAAATATTTAGCGGAAACTAAAGGATAAGAGAGCGGAAGAGTTGAGAGAAAGAGATAAAAGCGAGCCGACAGACATTGTGTACGATCTAACATGTATGTTAGCTAATATCTCCTTGGCACTATTGAAAGTAAGGGCTGTTATTCAAATTACCTGTCTTGGCTTGGGGAACTTAATTAAAACTGTCCAGTAGGACAGTTGTGTAAGGGTTGGTCGTCAAAAACTGCATAAAATAGCGTAATGTTGAAAAATATTAGATTATTTAGGTTTGCCTATTTAAAAACTAATTAATTATGAATAAGACCGATTTTTGTTATAAATCCAATTGAAAAAGTGATTTAGGTGATTTAAGTGATTTATTTAGATTTAAAAGTGATTTTGAATGCATACCTTATGTCGTTTCATGAATATATCTGTATGTCAATTACTGGTCCCACCCCATGTCAAACACTGGTTCCACCGAAAATTCGGTATGTCAATTACTGGGTCATTGACATACTTCCAAAAAAAATCATTTTTGGTTGACATAAAGATCGAATTTACTGCTTTTAAAATATTAATAAAATAAAATACATCCTACTGGAGCGGTACAATTTTACAACCTACACCTGGAGCCAAAATAACGGAAGTTATTCTACCTTAAACTCGAATTTTTTCTTAAGCAGTCAATTACTGGTCCCTTCACCCTACATATTATCTTATTTGTACATATTAATATTTATTATTAAGAATAAATTTATTTGTGATCAATAGAGGAAATTTTCAATAATTAAAATTTGGATAATTCTTGATTCTAAATTTGGCCACAGGTTGCAGCAAATCCAATAGTTCGCTATTTTCACAATAACTGCATAAATCATTTTATATTTTCTTTTATTTTTCAGTCGTGTGGCGCTAGTTCTCTCTTTCCACTCTCCTACCCCCTTTTTTTATTTCAAATTTCCTAATCCTCTAACCCAGTCCGTCTATACGGTATCCTATCTATAGTCAGGCCTGTAAACCTAAAATGTAATGCTAGAAAATTTGACACAATCGTAATACTTCCTAGTAAAATTATCACTAGTAATGCAATTTTGTATTTTATTATAAGAAAACAATGTGTGGAAATGTACCTGTTTTTATTAAACAGCGGAACTGGTTGTATAATCAATGACATTATTCTAATTTTACTACAACTTAAAGTTGGCTGCGGGTTGCTCAGAATTTGTGAAAAATATTCTAAATATCTGTGGAAAAATAAATGCATAAGGAAAAACTTCACTATTAAGGATACCTAACGGCGGCGACATGCTCAAAATTGCAAGATTCTACCTGAGATGAGAAGGTTGTAGATTTGGTGGGGTTCTCTTGACGGCGTACAGTTGCAAAGCATCTTGTGGGCGCGTAACGAAACCTACATATAAAAGGAATGCACTAACTAAAATCGCCGAACTACATTTACCATCCTGAAACATTAAACAAAAATTACAATAAACAGATAAAATAAATAAAATAAAAGCTCTGGTGTGAATTCCTCTCACCATTTTTTCTTACCTAATTTACAAATTTCTACAAACCCGAATTACAAAAACATATTTAATTCTTATTAACATTGTTCCGTACAACAAACCGTACAACCCACTCCCTCTCCCTGAATGAATTTCCCTGGAACAATGTTACAAATAAAACGTGAAGGTCGCAGAACCAAAACGAAATTCATAGTTTTGACTCATAGTCTTAATTAATTAATACAGTAAAGTGATATTTCTTATAATGTCTGGGTTAAAAATCATATTCATAGTACATTTGTTAAACCTAAACGAAATATCGAACTTGAAAACTATTTTCAGTAGCAAATAACCCTTTTTAAGAGGACCTCAAATCATCTACTCTTGTCACTAACTCAAAACTGAAAGTGCACCAGGAGAATTGGATTAGCCACTTGATCAGGAATTTTGGCGTGTTGCAGATGTCAGGGATACTTGATGTATGTAAATATTACGGTTAAGAGAAACCAACATGCTCAGTCCAATCCAATGTGTCATGCGACGCGCGCCGAAAGATTGTCGAGAGCAACCAACAGGAGCACAGATAGCCTCACTGATAACATTAACTTGTCCTTAAAAAAAAAATCGGTCTTTAAAAGGCGTAAATTTTGCCAAAAAACCATCGTAGTAACCAGGTACTGACGATATACTTGATCTTTGGAAGAGAAGGGATGTGAGGCAGGAGGGAGTAGTTATAGATAACCCTGTAAATTAGGGGATTTTTAAAAAAGTCTGGGAGATTACGAGAGAAGGAGGAGTGCACACTGCATAAAACATTCTGAACGTCTTAATTTGGATGCCATCTTTGGAAGATACCTGGGGAAGGATTGCACAGGCAACAGGGAGTTTTATTCCTGTTTCTCCCAGAGCTCGTTATTTCTTGTATTTTTTCTGGAGAGCATAATCCTGAATTTACTGACCTGAACTTAACTATAGAATATGAATAAGCTACTTCTTCACTTGGAAGTGCCTTTGGAGGGAGCAGGAGAGATCTATTTCATCTCAGTGCAAAATACCCAGAAAACATAATATCTACCTTTTATTTTCCTAAAGTCAACAAACACTTCTTAAAAGTTTTATACATTACTATAGAAAAAGTAACATGCTTTGGTACTTACGTGGCAAACTATAAAACAAATATTGGTAGACTGACTAGATAAAAAATGATACATATGTTCGCACAATATATACATACTCTGAAGTGATGGACATCTCTTACTCCAACCACATTCAACTATCTAAAAATATCAACGAATAAAATTAATCTAAGAATAAATACACTTTCCCAATCAATTTAAGTACTAGTAAAGAATAATTTTCTTACAGTAGTGTTAGGAAATCGTTGTAAAGGTAACGGAGAGGAAGCTAAGTTGAATATTGCACTATTTGACAACGAATGTCTTGATTCTATGGTGAATTTCAAATCTTGCATTGTGTCCGGACCTTCTATGTAATTAATTACACAAATTCTAGATGTTATATAACTTGCTGCCATTTCTTCGCTGCGCACCATAGTTCTACAATATTTTTATATCGAGTCAATAAAACAATTGCTAAGATAAAAATAATCAATTAGAGTAGAAATAATATAGGCTATAGAATAGAGCAGATGCGGTTTTATTAAGTTTAGTAAGTGTACAAGTATTTCATATTAACAAAATTTATGGAGCAAAACAGTTTTGTAAGCAGTAAAGAATATGTTTACTTTTTAATCTAGTAAATTCTAACCTCCAACGTATTACAATATAAAAAAAAATCTTTTATAAGAATACTAATATAAAGAACAAATTTTTAAAACATATTTAACAAGAGAAATCTATAGATTGCTTCTAAATGGCAAAAATATGCTAGCGATCATTTGACAAGCTATAAAATGGTTAAGATATAAACTGTTGAGCGTACACTGCCTCGATTATTACCGCTAATTGTAAATTTTTTTTCCGGACATGGCCCAAAGAACCACAATATCCCCACCACCTATTTAAAGCCGGCAAGAAATCATTTGTTGTTTTTTTCTGATCGAAAAAACGGCGTAGGTAAGTAGCGACACCATCTCCTATCCCTAATGGGATGCAATTAGTTTCTGGCTCACCAAGTTGGGGATAACCACCTTTTCCTCGCCAATCCTTTCTTTACCCTTTACAGGGTTGTCTGAAAGAATCCTGGGTTACTGAACCTCTGTCCTTCCGGTACTGGGCACAAAACAGTAGCTGGACAAGTTCTTCGGGCGTGCGATCAGTCACGTTATACCTTTTGTGTGAAACACTGAACTACGGGCGTAAGCCAAGTTCCAAGTCATTGCAGTTAGGTTATATCGTTGTAGTCGATGTTGTTAAGCATTAACTCCAATAACTGTGTCTACGAGTTGAGAAAGAGGAAAAATTCATTGCCAGTGCCAACCCGTAGTTGGAAGTGCACTTGCTAGATGTGTGCGGTTAACCATAGCTAGTTAGGGTTGCCTTTCTTAATTCTGGTGGTGTAATTTAATGGTTTCGCCATTTCACGCGTTGGCTGTACGAATTCAGACTGTCCTTAAATGGACCAAGCGGGAATTGCATCCTACGGCGTTTTCAGAAGGTCTTGCAATCAACCAACTGGAGCAGTGACATTTCCCTCGTTCATCTCCCTAATTAAAAGAGTCCCGTGTTTGCGCGAGGGGATTGGTAAATCCCAATGGGGTAGGAAAGGTGCTAAAAGAACCCCAAGTACTAAAAGAAACGGGCGAGACGGGAAGAATGATCAAAAAAGAAGAAAAAGAAAAAGAAATCCATCTGACCTGTCCCAGCAAAGTCCCAGTGAACTCACTTAATACTCCTCATAAAAGTGGTAGAACAATATACTTGTCATTTGATAAACTCAGAAGGCAACAATATAGTGAAACGGCTCTTTAGAGGAAATCATAACTCTCCTCTCTAGAAAACCCACTAAATTAAGTTTAAGTTTTCTGGAAAAATGACTCAAATACAAGTTAATAAAAGACCTAGATGTAAATATATACGAATGTGTATGAGTACACAAGTTAAGAGAATCACTGAAACCTTTTAGATACAATAATATTTCTGTTAAGCCAATTTTATTAAAATTTAGGATTTATATCGTATTAACAATTTAAAATCAACACAATAATTTAATGTATTGAAATACTTAGATGGTGGATTAGAGGGAAGCCGAACATAACCCATCCCTTAAAATGCCCTTTAAAGTATATTTAAGGAAACTTCTCTGTCAAAAGGACAAGGATTTTCAATCTTTAAATAGAATGGATACGAAATAGGCATATTTTGAAGATATGGCTAAATTTTAAAAGGTGTAGAATATTTCTTATGTAGCTCTTACACCTTTGCGTTGTATTGTACGAATCTACTTCTGAATTTTCCTATCACAAACCAGAACATTAAACCATCAAAAAGTATATAATAACTTACTGTTGTACTGTGTGCACCACTTTACTAGAAGTATCGCGTAAATTTTTTAAAAAACTGCCGGCTCCTCCTTTAATTTGTGAAAATAATCCTCCACCAGGAGCCGCACTGCCTGCCATCGACTGCGGATTTGGAGGCCGGCTGCAAACAAATAAATAAATATAGTAAAAGGACAACAATACAGGGAGATAAATAAAAATAATAACACCGGATGTTGCATGATATGAAGAGGGATCTCTTATCACTGTAGATACACAGATAGTAACACAGTAACAATGAAAACGTCTTCCACCTCCTTTAACATTAAAACAAAAGAACATCAAGGGGCAAGACTTTTTCTTACTGTAATTCAGAAGTTGTTCATCTATTCTAAATAATTTACTTAATATTATTTGCCTATTGTATTGTAGGTTCACAAAAACCTCTTTACAAAAACTTACAGTTCAAAAAGTTAAGTATAAGGGTTGATTAAATGCCAAAGGTACACAAATCAGCAAGTACCCAACATTTCATTCATACTTGAGAACGTGATTTCAGCCATTTAGAAACGTTCGAAAAAGCATGTGTTTAATGGAATTATTATAACAATCGATATCATTTAAGTAATTTTATTGCATTAACTTTTCATGTGTTTGTCTTTCAGCAAGATAGAGTGGTTGAGGATTACTTACTTCAATGCCGGAAATGAAAAAAAACTCCTCTTACTGTTTCTACTTGTCTGCTCCTACCAGTAGTTGCAAGAAGGGGCATCAAGAGGAGTTAGAAATCGGATTTCGTTGTATAACCACCAGCTTCCAACTCCTGCTTTGAGAGATGTTACGTTTCTGGTGTTAACAACTATAATGACAACCATTTCTCATTATAGGAAAAAATTAGAGCACCAAATAAAGTTAGATTGTTTTTAAAACAATAATTGGTGCCAAAACATTGATTCAAAATTCTTTTCGCACTTCTGGTTGGTTAGCACTTGTAGTTCTTAATGCAAAATACCTCACCTTCTATTAGCAAATGGTATCAGTAATCCCATACACCTTTAATCGCCGATCGTCCAGAACCGTTGCTCCATTTCTTTGATCTTAAAGAAAAGGAGCAGACTATTAATGCCCAACTTTGGTGAATCTTCACTGGCCATAATCGACCAAAACGAAAACTGTTATGGAAGCACGCACTTCAAGAAAATCCACACAACACACTTCTTTAAAAAGCTGAACATTGATTTACGTAATTGCGGTACGTGTACTAACATAACAAAAATGTAATCTCCTTAACAGAAACTAACAGTTTAAAAAGTTAAGTATAAGGGCTGATTAAACGCTAAAAGGTATACCAATCTGCAGTTACCCAACAATTCATTCATACTTCGGTATTAATTTCAGCCATTTAGAAACGTTCGAAAAAGCATGTGTTTATGGTAATCAAACTCTTTACGGTAATTAACTAATTTATAATTGGAGTACAAAGAAAACTGTTTACTACAACTGTAAAAGTTGCAGGTAAAAACTCAGTGGAGAATATGCTAATTTGTTTAAAAAATTAAGGAAGCTATATTATTTCTAACCTTTAAAGAATAATCTCACTAAAATAATGTTTGAACAGCAGTCACTGAAGAAGCTAGATTAAATGAGCGAAATAAACTTTTCAACCAGATATTAGGATGTTTGTGTAAGAGGCATGAGTCCATAGATTGAAATGATGATCTCATCCTACCGGTCACAGATTGTGAGCAGTCGTTTTGCCACAGCCCAATATACTATACATATGTACAATCTAGCGATTAGTAAATATTAGTTTACCTTGGAGCCGGACTACGAGATCTTGGACTATTGTTTGCTGAAGTGCTGTGAACAGGACTAGAATTCACCGCATTCTCTGCAGCAGTATTTCCTACTTTCGAAACATAAAACATATAAATTACCTTTAAAAAAAGGGAGGTTACCACTCACCTAACTTTTTTATATAATTTTATTACATTAACATGACAAGTTAAAGGGAAGCCTACTCCGCATCTCCAAGAATTCCCCTAAAAACAGCGTGATCTATAATAATAATTCAAGGCACTATTAGCCTATAAGTTGAAGCGCCAAAAAATAGAAGTAAAATAATAATCTAAATAAAAATTACAGATCTACGTTTGAATGCTTAATAGGGAAAGTTGAAAAACAAGGTTTGCGAAGTATTTAAAACAATATTTTTCTGAAAAAAATAAAACATCATTTAATATTAAGTAATTTTTGTACAAAAGAAGGTTATTGTATTAATTTAGGAGTTTAATAGTACATTCACTCTGGCCCAGAATACTATTGGCATAAGATAAAAGTGATAATATAAAAACATATTCCAAAAACAAAGTTGGAAGGAGAATGTTTTGAATATTTAAATTTAATTTTTCTTCATCTATGGATCTTAAAAAAACTTATTAAAAATTAAGGAACTTCTGTACTAAGCTGAACTCTGAGGCAAACTGAAGAGGGTAATTATTCTATTGCACAAATTCGGTAACCAAAAGTTATTCGTCTTACTCTCCGCAACTCACATCAACTATTTTAAATATGATAGTTAATATGTCGAAAGCTTTTTTAAATTATTTCACCAAAATGATACATTCAACAGTTTCTTGTAACAGATATTTGGTAACCCACACCACTCATTTCCAAGTTACGCAAGAACCTTCCCAAACTTAACTTCAGAATATGGTAGCTTAAATGTAGCTGTCTAGATTGTGAACAAACCATATAATTAAAACTTAGGAACTTAAAAATGACATAAGAGATTAGTTTTGTAACGACTTGAGCAATCTTTAAACATGGTAAATTATAAAATGTGATTGTCTTCAAATACAGATCATATTACTTTATGAATTTAGTAATTCATTAACTAATATTCATAACCATGACATTACCTTCTCTCGTATAATTTGTAGTGAGGGGGTGAGTGAGGGTTTGTGAGAGAGATAGAGAGTGGTCAATAAAGAGGCGGCAAAAAAAACGAGCTATCTAAGGAGGAGTTATGAATTTTTAACACGCTAACTGCTTTGAGTACCACAATAGTAGCTACCAACTTCCTCTTCCCGCAAAACTGTTACTACAACGAACGAATACTTTGCAACAGCTCGCTGAATCCAAAACTTGTAGATAACGAATATTAAAATTTTAAGAATAAACATACTTAGAAATTATTCAAAATTCAAGATTATAAAATACTGATTAAGAATATATAAGATTAATTCAAAACGCCACAAATATGTCGATTATAATGATTTATGTATGTTATGACCATAGTTATATCAATTTTAAATTCACTGGCATGATTGTCCATCGATAATTTAATAAAAAATATTCTCTTTAATACGCACCAGTATTAGTTGGTAAGAGTTTCTCTAAACAAATTGATTCTGATGGATTGATATGGAGTGATTCGGCTAGCGATGCCAATCCATCTAAAACTTGAGTGACTTTCAATCTTTGCATCGGTTGCACCATTAGACAACCACCTAGAATGAAATTTTATTTGGTTAAAAAGAAAGAAACCCATTGAGGCTCCCACATGACTATGACTTCTGAATATTGTTTTCACTTACTTTAGCTCAAAAATGCATTTAATACTTTTAGTTTTACGTTCTACCCTTAGTTCAATTACTTTAACTGATTTTTTTTAAATGAATAGATACCAATTCTGATGTGTGAGTCTGATTGGTTTGCCAAATACCCATCTACGGCTGCTATCGTCTTTTCCTCTGCCTATAGGATAGTGTCCTTTCCGGAAGATAAAATTGACGTCGTTATTTAGTTCAAAGTCACGGCTTTATTTATTTATTTAATTTCAGAATGTTCTGCATTTCCCTCTCTAGCCAAATGAGACCTTGTAATGTGCCCTATTGCAGCGATTGGCGATGAAATTACTCACCCAGTCATTTTAGGGAAGTTCGAGCAGAAGTATAGCCCGCATTTAGGGATGAATGCTTCACTAAGTCAATTCCACCCTCCCCTACATAGATCACCCTAAATATTCTGAAGAAAGCGATTCCAAGTGGATTCTAGTAGAGTGCATTTATTTCTAACGACTGATAACTAAACATCCCAGCTTCTTACAGAAAGTTTCGGGCCTACCACCCACACCGTGCCCCTAACGTTTCCCCAGATTTTCTAAAAATAGCTCTTTCCAACCAAAAAGAGAACAGGGACATTCTAAAAAAAAAAGAGAAGGCACCCCTCCCACAATGTCCTCTCCACATTAAAGATTGAACGTGTTCCACTTCATCAATGTGTACAGCCCTTCGACCTAGGTAACCACCCATGCTCAACTGGGAAAGGTTACTTATGAGGGAGTCCGGTACCTTGAAGGCTACGACAGTTATGGACATGTTCCATCCATCCATGTTCCAACATGGGTAGTACGGCGCTTTGGATTAGAGTAGGGAAGTGTTGGAAAAAGAAAAGAAGGATGCCTTTCAATGTTGGATATTTCGCTTCTTTTTTTTTTGCCTTGGCCAAGAACTTTTTACCTTGTCTTATTAAAAGTATTCTGATATACCTACCTAATATTTATACTTACTTATGATGCTATGAAATCCTCGGTATTTTGAATCCGAGGTAGGTATATTATAATTAGCGTTGATAATCCTTAGATTGGAGGAATCTTCAAACGGATGTTTATTAAAACAAAGCACATATAACAGACACCCAATGGCCCACACATCGACGGCTGGCCCTATTTCAGAATTATCCCATGTGTCTACCACTTCCGGAGCTCTGTACATAGGTGTTGTACACCTGTTCATCTAGAAATATGATTTACTTAATTAATAATTCAATTCAAACTCGGACCCACAATGCACAAAAAATTAATGAATTTATCAGTCATATCCAGCTAGTTTTCTTTTACTATTCTCAGTTTTGGATTGTATATTTTCAGAGCCAAGTTCAGGAAAGGAGAATCTGTTACCTATTAAGCCCTTACATACGGCCTCATTCACCTTTCAACTATTCTAGCAGTAGTAGTAATAATAATAAATAGTACTCGCCTACTTTCAAGCAGGGCTTAAGGTCCAACAAACAGATAGGTACGTGAACGGGGGAAAGCACCCACTTCATATTAACAATCGATTTCTGAATTTGTTAGTTCTTCTATTAAAAAGCTCAGTTTCTATTAAACTGCTATTAATAACAAACGCATTAATCTATAACTCATACTTAAAATATTTTCTCAGAAAAATGTATTTAAGAGGTCTTCTTAGAAAAAAGTTAAGCTAAGCTCTCCTCTAATGTGTCGTTTTTATATTGTAGATTTAAATATACAGGGTGACCAGAGTTATATGCTCCACCCATTTTTTTTTGAACGGCGGGAAATTTCGAAAAAATAAAAAGCACGTATTTAAACAACGTCGGTTAGTTATGTATTTTCAACAATATGGGTGATGGTTGCCCAGCACATAATGCGAGAGTTGTTCGACGTTACTTGGACAGAAATTTCCATGAAAAGTGCTCAGGAACTCATTGTCCGATCCAATGGCCACCTCGATCTTCGGACTTAACCCCAATGGACTATTTTTTGTGGGAATATCTAAAAATTAAACTGTACAGTAACCTTAATCCCGTGGCTTCAGTCGAAGATCTGGAACGTCGAATAACTCTAGCCTGCCTAGATCTTGACTTTGACACCATAAGTGCTGTTACAAACAGAGCATAGGAGTCCAGAGTTTTGGCTTGCCTATCCGTTGATGGTGCCCAGTTTGAACAGCTTCTTTAAAAAAATAAGGTAATTTTGACATTAAACTGAAATTTATTTTTCTTATTTTAAATTACCATAACATTTGAAAAACCTAACCGATTTAAATTTTTTTTTGTTTTTGTTTTTTTTTAGGAGCTCAAATACTATAAAAATATGCAAAAAAAATATAACTTTACATTTAAAAAAAAAACTCGAGATATTGGGGTTTAAAAAAAATGGGTCAATCACTGAAAATAAACTAGACTAAAAATGATTAAATACGTGTTTTTTATTTTTTCGAAATTTCCCGCCGTTCAAAAAAAAATTGGGTGGAGCATATAACTCTGGTCACCCTATATGTACGATATGATAGCTTCAACAGAAAATACGACCGTGGAATACTATCTTAGTCACAGATCGCATGATAACTTGCCTCTGGACCTAAACATAAATATTCGCGCACATCTCTCCAGGCCCTTGAGGAGTTTGAGCGAGATGCCTGGAAGTCTCAAAGACCCCTGAAGAAGTGATTTCTCCCTACGGGTATAAGTACAGTTAAATATTACCTGATCTTCAAGCATCGCTCTCTGTTGAGCGCTCCAAGAATTGTCCGGTCTAAATACTTGGGTAGTCGCACTTCCAAAATCGCATAATTTAATCTTACCATCATTGCTCAATAGTAGATTCTCAACCTGAATTTGGCAGGGAAACAGATAAAAATAACATTTTATTCCATAATTGCTACTGGTGGTAATGCTTTTAAAATAACAGACATGTGTACAGATAGAACGAAAAAAAAAAGAAGATATAAATAATAACCTTTAGATCTCTGTGAACGATGGGCGGAGTTTGTGCATGCATGTGCTGTACTGCTTTACAGGTTTGCCATATAATTTTGGTAACAATATCAGGCGGGAGACCATTGCTGTTTTTCTGCATAATTTCCACCAAAGTTCCACCTGCAATTGTATTTTAAAATTTCATTCTATAGATAAGTAATACACATAACAAACCTAGCTGTGAGAAGAAAAAAAAGTTATAAAGGCCAATTTAGTGTTATTCAACAAGTTACTTCTTGTTCCCAAAGTCTTCGTTCAGACTTAATTTAACTGATTATTTAACATAGATGTTACTATGTTAGCTAAACCTAAATACTAAGTCTCTTTTTTTAGTTGCCTCCGTCCAGGACACCTAATTGGTAGTTGGACTTAAAGCCCGCCTGAAAAAATAGGCAATTACTTAACTTTTACTAAGTCTCTTTTACCATTTCCTCAAAGCATAGTAGTCATCCACCAAACAACTTCTTGGCAGCCTAGTAGTCAAGCTAGCAATTGTGGGCAACTGTTTTGAATTTGGAAAATGTATACAAGTGCTGATTCATAATCAAATCCCTAATTTCCACCAATTTTTAAAGGAACAAAAAGGACGTTAAGTTCCCATGGATTTGAATGTTCGGATGCTCGGAAAATAAAAATGAGGAGTAAAGATTTAACCAGTTTAGGGACCGATGTGCCGAGAAAATAAACAATCGAATGCCAGGAAAAAAAGTGTTACCCTTGTATGTTACAAAAGCCCCACAAGATGAATTGGAACAGCCACTTCTTCAGGGATCTTGGTTCTTTGCGCGTATCATAACTTTTATACTGTTTTGGAGCTGTTCACCCCAAGCACATATTCCTCCCTTCATATTGACTTTGGATTAATAAGGATTAGCAGTAAAGAGTCAGGATTCAGGATTAGGATGCTGATGTTCGAAAAAGCAATACTGCCGATACTGAAACCAGGGATCGAAACTGCCTCTTGCCTCAAAACCCAGATGAATCAAGGGGTGAGTAGGCCTCCTTACTGAGCAGTGGAGTACAAACCAGAATACCAGGATATGGTAAACCCTATAATTACTCACATTCGCCCAATGAAATTGCCTTGATATCGCCAACATTTGGAAACAAAAAATACAGAGCTACCTTTACAAAACACTTACCAGTATAAAGTTCCGTCAACAGTAGATATTCACTCATCCCATGGCCTGTCTGTGATTTATCAAGATAGGAAGCTGCTACAAACTGTATTATATACGGGTGACCTGATAATTTTTTCTTACATAAATATGGTTAAGGAAAAGACTACAAAAATATCTTGATTATATTCAAATAGCCAATATAGCCAAATGATATTATAAATAAGGATAATGATACTGTTAATCTAAATATACATGGAGCTGGAAGGATACCAAAACATTGATTTCTTGCATAATCGCTTGACTTGCTTCTTCATCAGCAGCTAACAATCTCTGAAAAGCAGAAATTGAGACAGACATTAGTCACTTAACATATATAATACTATTGTCGAATGGTCTACATGTATATATGTAGTGTGTGCTAAGTTAATTGTAACTTTCATAGGAAAATGTTTCAAATAAAAGTTATAAATCAAACAGATGTGCAATCAGTATGCCAGGTCTGAAGAAAACAATAATGCTTTCGAGAAAAGCTTGAAAAGCTGAATTCAATAGAATGTCACAGTAACTTACGAACTGATTTTAATCAAATTTAGAATTTCGGTTACAACAATTCCATTAAAGTTTTGCCAATATGAAGTAGTTATATAACAACTTGAAGGGAGAGTTCTACCGCCTTTAACATCAATTCTTTTGTTTCTCGATGTGCGCCGTAGTACTATGTAAATACATATTACATTGTTACAATAGCCCTATTACTAATTTTAAGTACGTTCACGTGTGACTGATTAGTGCTCTGTATTAGAGCAAACCTCTTATTGTTTAATCATTGGTGCATCTTTGTAACTCACAAGAGAACAAGAGAAAAGACCAGTAATAAGTACCTATTTTAAAAACGACTATTTATTACCCAGTTTGGTTTGAAATGTAATGCGCACCAAAGAAATCAACATTTAAGTATTCAATTTAGTAAAAATAAGAACAAGGGGAATCAAATTTATTTTTAGTTAGATGAGCAAGAAGAACACCATATGCTCTGTTTTTGGTTTCTCTGTTGAAGTTTTGCCTTCAAATTGCTCGATTTTATTATCTCTAATTTCATCCTGTATGAATGGATGTAGATATAATTGAAATAGTGAATGATGCAGAGATTTAAATTTACTTCTAATTTTGAATAGGAAAACTTCAAGTTAAGATTCTGGTAGCTCAGCTCCACATGAGCTTCGTCATTCCATAAACTTTTAATTTCAGTTGCATCAAAATCAGAAATCACTGACGACCGGAATCTTTATCAGTACACTGCTAGCCAATGGACAACCCTGCCCACTACCAGGCAATGATTTTTAATAAGCTCTCGCATTTCACTATATATTTCATTCCCATTATTATTACCCAAGTGATTAGACATGGAATTCCCAGTTATTTCCTGGAAAAGTATTTCAAACAAAAGTTATCCTCACAAACAATTATTCTTCTTAAATTATGTTCAAAAACAAATAAACTAAAGGAATTTTCAACTTTATATAAAGACCCTAAGTAAAATAAACTGTAATAACCACTTTATCTGTAACAGTCTTCATGTGAATAGAGCTAAAATTTAGTTGTTTTATTTATAAATAAAAAAATAATCCAATTTACAGAAACAACAATAAAAATAACATAAATAATACAAATAGTTCTATCTATAATTTAGGTTTATAATTAGGCGTTATCATTTTATTTTACCTTTTAGAGGTTTTTATGCAAATTTATACAACACAAATAGTTCAAAGAAATAGTTGTCATCTGGCTTTATTTAAAAATTTTTGTATATCATTGCCAAAGAAATCTAAGTTAAAATGATTGGCTGTCCGCATCATACGAAAGATAAGGGAGTAAAAAACGTAATTATGTTTGCAGTACGGTACACTGAACGCAGTAGAATGTCGTGTAGTATGGGATGAGATATTAAAAGAAATTAGAGAAAGAAGGTAAGGACAGTCTATTTGAGAATGGAGAAGTTTGTAGAGGAAAGAGAGATCATAATAAATTGTTCTGGTGGCAAGTTGAGGAATATTGAGAGTGAGCAATAGATCGGAATAGATAAGGGTTTCTTTAGGAATTTTCAAACGGCAAGCCAACCACCGAAAGAACTTGTTCTGAATAGCCTCAATGGAAACCATATGAACCTTGCAAAACTGACTCCAAATTAAATTGAAGTCATTTCGGAGAAATCCCTAAAAACCTGAATACCAGAGAAACAACTGGATTATTTTCTAAGAAATTTTTAACCAATAAAATGTGAAATTTGGCCAAAATTTCATTTAAAAAATTAGCCACGGAAACAACCGAGTCTTAACTAGAGCTAGTCATGAAGTAAATACTCCAAGGCTTGCCATTTTTTTTTTACCATCCAAGAAGTTTCGTTATAGGCAAACAATTATCTTTCTTAAAATATGTTAACAAATAAACTTCTAAAGGAATTCTTAACTTTATCTAAAGACCCTAAGAAGAGTAAAGTATAATAATCACTTCGTATGTAAAACTTGTAAGCGTAAAAAATCATCTTCAAAATCAGAATATGGAACTGAAAAATCATTTACTTTACAAAGACATGCACCAACGACAAGTTTAATTTCAAAATATGTTAAAAAAAAAAATCCAAAAAGTTTGCATTTCTCAATTGATATTTAAATCAATTCAATATCATTCTATATCAACTATCTAAGTCTAAAAATTGTGTATATTCCCAATAGTGCCTTCAAGCTTAGAATTTCCATTTTGCATTATTTATTATACTTCCATATAATCAACTTTTTTTTCTTTACTTTCCGATTTTTAAGCAGGTGAAAAATGGTACCTAAATGAGCAACAAGAAATAACGAATACACCTTATTTGCGGAGCAAATTTTGAATGCAATTCCAAGTCAGTATAGCTCAAATTTTAATATTAATAAATACATCTGTGAAATGTAAGATCTTCTTTCAGGAAACACTTAATAACTACTGTTTTTAATATTTTTAATTCGAGAAAAATGGAGCTATCTAAAGACACTAACTTCCTGCCTTAAATGTTAAATTTGTCCAAATTTTCTAACATTGAATCACCTAAAAATCCTTACCTTCAACGCATATTCCTTTCCTGTATCAATGGCTTGAGCAACAAACACGAAAGCAAAGCCTCCTTAAACAAAAAACGACAAATAAAATAAATTATTAAGATTTATAAAGATTTGTTTTTAGTTTTATTACCTTCAGCAATAACCTTTTTCACACGTAATTTTACGGAACCAACTTCAACTAATTGTCCAACTAATTCATTGTTTATGCCTGCACTGGAACTACTGCTGAAGTATCCAAAAGCTGATTTAAATAAATCTGACATAATGCAAATTTACCTTAACAATTAAAACGTTCAATAACCTAATAAACTAAACATAAAGTATAACAGCAAGAATTCATTGTAGCATAATCTACAATAATGAAATTTAATAATTTTACCACCACCGAACAATTTACAACGAAGTTCACTTACTTCACGTTTACAACCTAAACTGACCTAACGCAGAGTTCATACTTAAAAGATCTTTACAGTCACCACCAATAAGCGCAGCCAACAGTACCGTCTCAAAATAAACCAAACCTAGCATTTTTAACTAAGTTTATCATTTATTTATTTTTTTTAATACCTGTAGAATAAAATAGAAATTATAAACACATTCTTAATATATTTCCCTAAACGATATTATAATATTCTAGGCTGGGGAGAAAGTTTGTGGCCGTTCAACATCTACATATGTACATATGTATGTTTAAACATAAACAAAAGTAAATAAATAAAATAAAAGAACTTGATAGAAGTTACAAAATTATTTTACCATACAGTACTTTCAAACGAGTAATTCGTTAGTTTGCATTTAGTTCCCCTATTTTCCTAAACTATTACCTAATACATGCAATATTTACAAGTGTTTCCAAGCCAACACCCAGTCAGAAGCGTTTGGCTAGAAAAAAGATCAAAGCAGAGTGTCGTCATAATGATTTATTATACATTTTAGTGTGAAATAAGCAGCGAAATGCTGAACCACTATGCTAAAAAGCCAGTTGCTTCATGAGCACAATACATCAGAGATTTTTCTACATTAGTGTAAACTTTTTGAAGAACTTAAAGAAACACTCTTCATTCATTCACTTTTTATGAAAGACCAGTTACTTGAGGTTAGCAACTTTTCGTTTGCAAAATTAGTCCATCGCTATAAAATCAACTTACATAATGGTAGGTCAAAGTTGATTAGAAGATCTCGTAAAGATTATACAAAAACTTCAAATATCGAGTACCATTGCAGAAAATGAACGACCAGTAATAAAAGGCAAGGATTTACAGGTGTCCTATATTTAAGACTTTAAAACCGAAAGACATTTGCTCTTTTAAAAAGTGTAGACTACTGCAGATACACCACAACCAAGCTATTAAAAATGGAAAGATAACAGAAATCAATTTAGAAACCACAAATACAATATGCAGGATTGCATGATTGATACACAATAACTCTATGTTTTACAACTGAACTTGTTCAGTCCGAGATGTGAGATTAAAAGAGGGAGTGCGCCTGAGTGTACTCCAGTTACCAATTCATAGAATAGTTTACATTAATAATAATAAGGAAGAGAAGAGAGAAAGGGATTAGCTGAGTGGTTAGCGAATACTAGATTCCAACGTAGGGATCACGGATTCGAATCAAGCTGCTGGTCCTTAGATTTTCTCTTCCCAAGACTTTCTTTTAGTCCAATTTTCGGCGATGGACAATGTTGTTTGTAACGAGAGAAACTATACGGAAGCCAGCACTGAAAAAAGCTGAGGGCACCAATGACCTGAGATGTTGAATGTTTCAGGTCATAGACTCCGTTTGTAATGCAAGGGGGAGAAAACTGGTAAATTACATGGAGGAGAATGATTACATTTTTTTGTAGGTGGCAGATCTCGTGGAAATTTTTAGGAAAATTTCACGAGCAGGGGAATGAGTATTGTGGATATGGCTTGGATTTCGCCAAATTTGTTAAAGTATGTGTGTTTGTTTTTAAAGTATCAACTGAGTCAGAAATAACCTGTCATTTACCTACAATCATTAGTTTAAGTAATGTCGTAGCTGAAGTGCTACAGAATCCACCAGATAATATAGTTGATATAGTTAAATATTTCTTATAAATGAATGAAAAAGAGTACCGTTGATTTTATAATGTTATTGAGTAATTCAATTAGAATTTATTATAACTCTGAACATGTCGATCTACTTTACGAAAATCTTTGTAGCTGTTTTAAAATTAACGGTATCTCTTCTGGTATATTAAAAAACTTAATTTAAATTCAAAGTTTCGTTACAAAGGGAAAATTTGGTTTAATGTGCATGGTAAGAATGTTAAGAAAAGTTACTAACAATTGAAGAACGGTAAGTACTCAGAAATTAGTTATCTCTTTTATTGAATGTAAAAAATCTATAGGAAAGTTATTAAGGACGTAAAGGGAAAATATTACTGTGAACTATTGAATGATCTTTCTAATACTCGTGATCATAAAACGTTTTGGTTAGAAATGTAACAATAAAAAAGTAAAAATATTTCCACCAAGACGATTAATTTAGAAAAATTTGTGGATTTTTATGGGCAACTTTACGTTGAAAGAAATACAGTAAATAATTAATTAGTTGGTATTTCAAACCTAAAACTTGATAGAGATATTACACAAGAGGAATTACAGGCAGCTATTAAAAACAGTAAAAAAAGAAAAACCCCTTAGATGGTTTGCCTATTGATATATTTAAATTAATAACTCCTGCTTGGCAACATTATATCTTAAATTTTTTCAATTGTATTTCTTGTAACGAAAAAGTTCCGGATAAGTGGGGAGGGAGTCAATTGCTTCATTTATTTAAAAAAGGTGATCACTATGATCCGAGTTGTTAGCGAAAGACCGCGTTACTTAATTCAATTGTCAAGTTCTTCACGTCAGTATTGGCAGCTAGGATTATGTGTTGGGCTGATCAAAATAAAAGTCTTCCAGAGGAACAAAATGGGTTTGGACTTGGCCGAGGATGAACGGATAGCATTAATATTTGTTTGTCTAATAAAAGTCCATATAGTGATATTTGTGTTTAAATATTATTGTGTTTATTTTGTTATCCCTCTAACAAAATGGCTTCGAAAAGAATTAAAATAACGTTAGAATTGAAACGTAAAATCATTGAGAAACGAGAAAATGGTGTAAGTGTGGCTGATCCCCTTTTATTTTAATTTATATGAAAAAATTGTTTCGCTTAACGAGTATTTCGCGTAACGAGTAAGGTTCTGGAACGAATTATGCTCGTTAAGCGAGGTTCGACTGTATATAACACTGTGGGAAGAATACCTAGATTGAGAATGTAATTGAAGAAAACTATATTATTTGCGATAAAGCCAGATTAATTATTACATATTATTATTAATGCTTGACTACTACTAAAGTAACAATTACTTTAATCGAAGAATGAACTTAAACCGACGATTTTTATTTAAAAATAAAAATAAATAAATAAAATAAACAAAATCATTGATGTATGTTGGTGTAAACATTTTTTAAAAAAAGTTTTTGAATTTTTTAGCCTCATATTTTTTTTTTATTATTTGTTTTTATAAAGTTTTTTTTTTTAATCTGTGTTTAATAGTTTGTTGATTAGATATTAAAATCAATCTAAGTTAAATGGTGTTCTACTTGAACAAATATTTTGTAGATGAAACTGGCCAGCATAAGGGTCTGTGACATCTAATAAATTCTAAAAAATATTAATGAAAATTAATGCAGTAAAATTACTTAAATATTAATGAAGTATTAATTACTTGAAAATTAATGAAGTATTGGGTACTTGCTGATTTGTGTACGTTTTGGCGTTTAATAAACCCTTATACTTAACTTTTTAAACTGTAAGTTTTTGTTAAGGAGATATAGAGTTAAATTTGGTTTCTGTTCTATAAAGAGAAAACATTAACTTCAAATATCTTGAAAACTACTCGATAGATTTCGTTTATATTTTACCTGTATATGCTGACTACTATTCTCTATAATTGCATAAATTTTATCAAAAATCTATCGTGCGGAAAACATGAAATTTAGATTTAAAGTTTGTTTCTGTTCTATAATGTGAAAAGTTTAACTTGAAAACTATTCGATAGATTTGGTTTATATTTTACCTGAATATGGAGACTACTATTATTGATTTATCTGAATATTGCGACTAACTAACTCTGAATGTATACGTGGATAAGACTAAAATAGGGCGCATGGGAAAGTATTAATTATGGAATAAATTAAAAAACTTACTTGGATGCTCAAAAAATCAACGATTGCTGGACTAATTTGCCGGGATTTTGGGTTCATAAATATAATGTAGAATTTACGATCAAGCAGGTAAATGAAAATGATGTATTAAAAGTGATTAAAAAATTTGGACTACAAAAATGATCACTTTAGTTTTAAATTAAAAAAACATACAAGCTTAAATTCATAACAATCCGGCTGTATGAATGTTTATTTTGCATTCAATTAATTATTTTTCAGCTGTTTAATTAATTTCATAAATTTATAAAAAAAAAGAGAGAACTTGAAATACATTGTTATTTTCTTCAATTTCAGTGCTTAACAAGTATCATCCTAGAAACATAAGTTCAGCAGATAAAATAAGAAAACTAGTCTATGAATACTTTTTTGACCCACTGTATCTAGAATTTCAATAAACCTCTAGTCGCATTAATGAATAAACAAAGTAATTTTTTCTCAACTATAAAAACTAAAAAATCAGTTCCTTCAATCAAGAAAAGGAACCATAATTTCAGCAATTCTTGGGCACCCCCATTAGTTCTAGAAATGTTTAAAATATTAGAAAGGTTCATTACAAGGCAACTGTCAAAATATCTGGAAAATAATAAAACGTATTTATAATTTAGTAACAATCTATCGAGCAGAAAACGAGATATTTAGAGTTAAAGTTGGTTTCTGTTCTATAAAGTGAAAATATTAACTTCAAATATCTCGAAAACTACTCGATACATTTTCATTATTTTATACCTGTATATGGAGACTTCTATTGTCTATAATTGTGTCAATTTTAGTAAAAATCTGTCGAGCAGAAAACGAGATATTTAGAGCTAAAGTTGGTTTATGTTCTATAAAGTGAAAATTTTTACATCAAATATCTCGAAATCTACTCGATAGATTTTGTTTATATTTTACCTGAACATGGAGACTACAATTCTCTATAATTGTATAAATGTTTGCAAAAATCTATAGTGCGGAAAACGAGATATTTAGATTTAAATTTTCTTTCTGTTCTATAAAGTGAAAAGTTTAACTGCAAATATCTCGAAAACTATTCGATAGATTTGGTTTATATTTTAATTGTATATGGTGACTACTATTGTTTATAGTAGTGTAAATTTTCGTAAAAATCTATGGTGCAGAAAACGAGATATTTAGATTTAAAGTTTGTTTCTGTTCTATAAAGTGAAAAGTTTAAGTTCAAATATCTCGAATACTATTCGATGGATTTGGTTTATATTTTACCTTTATATGGAGACTACAATTGTCTATAACTGTGTAAATTTTAGTAAAACTCTTTCGAACAGAAAACGAGATATTTAGAGTTAAAATTTTTTTCTGTTCTAAAAAGTGAAAATCTTAACTTTAAATATCTCGAAAACTACTCGATAGATTTTGTTTATATTGTACCTGTATATGGAGGCTACTATTCTCTATAATTGCTTAAATTTTAGTAGAAATCTATCTAACAGAAAAGAAGATATTTAGAGTTAAAGTTTGTTTTTGTTCTATAAAATTAAAACTGAAACATCAAATATCTCGAAAACTACTTGTCAGATTTGTTGTATATTTTATCTGTACATGGAGACTACTGTTCTCTATAATTGCATAAATGTTTGCAAAAATCTATCGTGCGGAAAACGAGATATTTAGAGTTAAACTTTGTTTCTGTTCTACAAAGTGAAAATTTTAACATCAAATATCTCGAAAACTACTCGATAGATTTGGTTTATATTTTACCTGAATATGGAGACTACAATTCTCTATAATTGTATAAATTTTTTTAAAAATCTATCGTGCGGAAAACGAGATATTTCTAGTTAAAATTTGTTTCTGTTCTATAAAGTGAAAAATTTTACTCTAAATATCGCGAAAACTAATTGATACATCTGGTTTATATTTTAACTGAATATGGAGACTACTATAGTCTATAAATGTATAAATTTTAGTAAACATCTATCGTGCAGAAAACGAGATATTTATAGTTAAAGTTTGTATCTGTACTATAAAGTGAAAATTTTAACTTGAAATATTTCGGAAACTACTCGCTAGATTTACTTTTTATGTTATCTGTATATGAAGACTACTATTGTCTATAATTGTATGAAGTTTAGTAAAAATCTATCGAGTAGAAAACGAGGTATTTAGAGTTTAATTTAATTTCTGTTCTATAAAGAGAATACATTAACTTCAAATATCGCGAAAACCACTCGATTGACTTTTATTATATTTTACGTGTATATGGAGACTACTATTATCTATAATTGTATAAATTTTAGTAAAAATCTATCGAGCAGAAAACGAGATATTTAGTGTTAAAAGTTTGTTTCTGTTCTATAAAGTGAAAATTTTAACTTCAAATATCTCGAAAACTTACCAATAGGTATGGTTTATATTTTATCTGTATATGGAGACTACTATTCTCTATAATTGTATAAATTTTAGTAACAATGCATCGTGCGGAAAACGAGATATTTAGAGTTAATGTTTGTTTCTGTTCTATAAAGTAAAAACTTTAGCATCAAATATCTCGAAAACTTCTCGATTGATTTGGTTTATATTGTACCTGTATATGGAGACTCCTATTGTCTATAATTGTGTCAATTTTAGTGAAAATCTATCGAGCAGAAAACGAGATATTTAAAGTTATAATTTGTTTCTTTTCTATAAAGTGAAGACTTTAATCTCAAATATCTCGAAATCTACTCGGTAGATTTGGTTTATATTTTACCTTTATATGGAGACTACTATTGTCTATAATCGTATAAATTTTAGTAAAAATCAGTTTAATTGAACAATGAACTTAAATCGAAAACTGTAAGTTTTTGTTAAGGAGATTTTTGTACCTTTTGGATAGATTTTTTTTTTGTTCCTTGGTTGGTACAAATTTATACATCCAATCATTTTTTAAATACATGGGTATCGGGAATAATTAGTTGGAAGATCTAGGATAAAAAAAAACTGGCACAAGTTATGGAGGAATGGTAGCCAGTTGGTGGGAAGAAGACGGAGAGTGGGGAAATAATGTGGAATAAGTGATGAATAATTACAACCCATTAAGAGGGATAATACAAAGAAAATTGCAATTACCAGTACCATCCAATAAAAGAAAAAAGATAAATTTTGATAACACTACTTCCTCCTAAGGGATGTAAGATAAAACAAGCTTTGATCACAATAATTTCTAAAGAGAGGAAATAAAAATAATTTGCAATTACACTTCTTGTCCGTAAACGGGCAAAGGGAGTACTGTGAATACGGCATGGTTGCAAATACTTCCCCTTAATAGGTGAAAGAGCAGGATCACACTTAAATGTCAAACATTCTAAATTCTTCTTCTAGCCTAATTTGATCAAAGACGGGCGAAGACTTACAAAATTATTATAATAACCGTTTAAAAGGGGGCTTTATTTAAGTGGAGCAAACTCCACCTCCTACCAATACCATCGTGACTCCAAAAGCCAAATCTACTGTATCTAAAATTTCAAATTGGAAGACGATTCATTCATTTAAAACAGTTCGTACGCCGATAATTTGAACGATTGCAGAACTTCCTCTTAGTAGGTGTAAGAGCATGATGGCACTTTACACTCACGTAGGGAAGCTTTAACCGCTTCTTCTTGCTAAATTTTAGCAAAATCGGACTAAGTGTTGTAGAAAGATTAGTAATAACAGATTTAGAGAGGGTCCGACCTGCGTGGGACAAACTTCTGTCATTATGATGCACAGCATCAAGACTATCTAAAACTTCGAAATAAAAGACCATTCATTCATGAAAATAGGTTCACGCAGTGATAATTTGAAACGATTGTCATACTTCCCCTTAATAGGTGTAAGAGCAGAACGTCGTTAAATGTTACGTAGGGGAGCCCTAACTCTTTCATCCTGTCAAATTTTATCATAATCGGGCCAAGATTTACAGAGTAATTAGTAATAATAATTTTGGAGGGGGCCTTACATAAAGGGGGCTAACTCCTCTCCCATTCAATGTACAGCGTCGAGACCCCCAAAAGGCACATCTACATAAGATTCCGAATCGAATGACACCTCATTCATGAAAATTGGTTGGCGAATTTAGGCGCTACGTTGTTTAAAAGGACAAGAACATTTTCTGAAAATGCCGGATGATAGGGTTAGGGCTCCCCTACGTAACGTCAGTGCGACGTTCAGCTCTTACACTTTTTAAGAGGAAGTACAGCAATCGTTTTAAATTATCGACTTTCATGACCGATTTTCATGAATGAAGTGTCATTCGAATCGAAATTTTGTTCAGATTTGCACTTTTAAACCCTCGACGCTATGCCTTAAAAGGAGGGGAGTTTCCCCCTCCCAAGTAAGGCCCTTTCTAAAACTATTATTACCAATATTTCTAAAACGCTTAGTCCGATTTTGATAAAATTTAGCACGAAGAAGTGGTTAAAGCTCCTCTACGTGGCTGTGAAGTGCCATCATGCTCTTACACTTACTAAGAGAAAGTATTGCAATCGTTAATATTATCAATGAGTGAACCGATTTTCATCAATAAATTGTCGTTCGATTCAAAATCTTTGCCTCTTTGACTTTTAGGGAGCAGTACTGTAATTGCAGTTTATTTTTCTTGCTCCTCTTAAAAGAAAGAACTGAAATCGCAGTTTTATTTTGTTACTTAAGTACAAATACCTTCCTATTTTATCCGAAACGTTTTCTCAAAAAAAAATTGTTATTGAGGATGGTTTGGGCACCCCAACTATAATCATTCTTTAAAAAGATCTCTCCAGTAGTAGTTACGGTTCCGACTTAACACCTTATCAGGTTATAATGATAGAATTGCTTATTCCAAATTTAAAAAAAATCTAATCTGTAAAGCAGATATGTAACTTTGCAGAATAGACAAAAAGGAAAATCTGTCCAAAAGGTACAAAATCTCTTTAACAAAAACTTACAGTTTAAAAAGTTAAGTATAAGGGTTGATTGAACGCCAAAAGGTACACAAATCAGCAAGTACCCAAACTTTCATTTATACTTCATTGATATTATTTAAGTAATTTTACTGCATTAATTTTCATTCATATTTTTTAAAATTTATTAGATGTCACAGACCCTTATGCTGGCCAGTTCATTCATTATATTTTTTTGTTATAATTTTGATAAATTGTATAATATATCTTCGTTATTAAATAGGTACTTTATTTTAGCTCTATTCCAAATTATTCTTCTGATTTATCTTTAATATGCCCTTTATTTTGAGTAGTCACATATACACGCATGTTAAAGTAGAAAAAGACAGTTAGAGTCGGCTACTGTTTAAATTTGAATCAATATTATTGGATTTAAAACAATATTTCAGTCTTGAATTCGTCTTACCGAAATATTCGTGAGCACAAATAACACACAGTTAATAACAAGTAGATTATTCAACAATAATTATTCATTTCTCAATTGTAATTTAATTTAGTCCCCCTAATTTTACTTATAGTAAAATACTGGAATAATTAGCTGTCCTAAAAATAAGCATATCTTATTTTTTTTATATTACACATATACAACATTGTGGGAAGAAAACTTAGATTGAGAATGTAATTGAAGAAAACTATATTATTTACGATAAAGCCAGATTAATTTATTACCTATTATTATAAACGTTTGACTACTACATAAAATGACAATTACTTTAATCGAAGAATGAACTTAAACCGACGATTTTTATTTAAAAATACAAATAAATAAATAAAATAAACAAAATCACTAATATATGTTGGTGTGAGCATTTTTTAAAAAAAGTATTTGAATTTTTTAGTCTCATTTTTTTTATTTTTTATAACGTTTTTCTTTCTAACCTGTAATTAATAGTTTGATTGTTATATATAAAATAGATATTATAGTCAATCTACAGTGCTACTTGAACAAATATTTTGTAGACGAAAATGGCTTGCATAAGAGTCTGTGACATCTAATAAATTTTAAAAAATATGAATGAAAATTAATGCAGTAAAATTACTTAAATAATATCAATGAAGTATAAATGAAATTTTGGGTACTTGCTGATTTGTGTACCTTTTGGCGTTCAATCAACCCTTATACTTAACTTTTTAAACTGTAAGTTTTTGTTAAGGAGATATGCAGTCAGTAAGTTAGTAGAGGTGATTTAGAAATAAAGGTATATGTGGTTTTAGTTTTGTGATCTGATACATATTAATATGTTAACAAACTAAGGTTTTTAATGAAGTTACCTGAAATTTATTTCACAAATGCTTAACTTTAAACCACAGAATATGCAATGTGGAGACCAAAGATTTAGGGTAACTCATATTAAGCGAGTTAACCTTTTGGAGCCTTGTTTTATACATATATACATAAATTATCTGAGATGTTCATTTCTAGGAAAATGCATCTTGATGATACGTCTACATTATCAAGAAAGAAGAACATAAAAGTCGTTTCGAAATGAAGGTAGAAATATTGATCTTAAAATTATCTAAAAATCAAAGAACAATTAATTAGCAGAAAACCTTATATCTACAGACAGAGAAAGCAGTAATGTTCCTAATAATTATACTGGATACACATCTAAGCTATGAGATGTATAAAAATAATATTTAAATAATAAATATCAGACATAAATAATGTCTCTATTGATTTACCTACTACGAAACAAAATAGTGGAAGTTGCTTTTGGCATATTTCATGCTAGAATAGCATAGTAAAGAAGTATTACATACTGCAAGAAGCTGCAACTGTAAAAACTAATTTTTTTTGATAACAAAAAAAAAAATTGGCGCTATGGCCAAGCAGTCGATGCACAAAAAAAAAAAATTAATTAATTTATCATTTAAAAAAAATAATACAAAAGTTACCCCATAAAAATATAGCAATGTAAAACTAAGCCAAAACTAAATGTCCGCTAAAAACTGAAAAAAATTTACCTAGATGAAATAAGACAAATAATAGAGTATGAAATATTTCGAAAAACGTTCAATTTGATTTTATGTGTGTTATTTGGGAGATGAATTTCTGAATCACAAGTGGAAAGAAATAACTGTTTTTGGCAACATGCTGCCAAACCTTGACATCCTGATTTTTTCGCATACAAATTCTTGAATATCATTACAGTGAACATAAAATAACATTACTAAAAGAATAATCTTGTTTATTTATCTTAATCTTGCAATTTTTTTCTGTACTGGCACGGTCCATTTTGGAGGAGGAGGGTGACTTTTATAATCAAGTGTATTAATTTACAACTCCTAAAGCATCCTTCCTTTCGGTACAGATCTTAGCAGCTAAAATCCAGTGTTCTTCTGGAAATTTTAGATGGCTTAAACAAGAATATTTCTATTATTTAAGTTTTTCGCGATTGATTATCTACATTTCTTTAGCAGGAACTAGTATTCCAATTTGGAGAAAGCTGAAATACATTTTTCCATTCCGTTTCATCTCTCATAAACCGATTCTAGAGAAACAGCTGCCTTATAATACCAGAGCGCTCTTATCCGATTAAGAGCTACATATTTTCAGTATCCATCCATGTGTTTAACGGTTAAACTACTGACAAGCTTCATTTATGTGTAGCAAATACGAGAAATTTTAAGTGGAAATTTGATTTGAAACTTTGATTTAACGCAAAAAATACACATTAAAAAAATATATTCAAATTCGATACTTCTTTTTCAAGATTATCAATTTATTTTGGTTACCAATGATTCTTTGCAATATATTCACTCACGTATATAACATTTCATAAATATATTTAAATTTATAGTTATCATTACTTTCAAAAAGAAAATGGTTATAACTGTGAAGGCTTAATCACTGAAAAATCAGATTTAAGATAAAGATTTAATACAAGAATTTTGTACAATAATGTAGTAATGAATTCAAACGAATTTACTTCGTCATTCAAATTTAAAAAACAAACAAAAATTCAAGATCTTTACATAGAAAGTTATATACTTGCTAGTTTATTCTTGCTTCAGTACTTATAAAACTTTGTACATGGGTTTGACACAATGGCTGATCAACCCAAACTAGAAAGTGCACCAACATTAAACAAATTTCTTGAAATAAAATTTAAAAAAACTATTCCGGTTCCTGGACAATAGAAAATAATTGATGCAGCGACATTGAACGAGTCTTTTCTTGAAATCGTTCAACTTCTTTATTAAAGAATTCCCAAAAATTATTTATATCCGGATTTAAGAATAAACTTTTGAATTTATTATAAATGTGCTCAGATTTGACACGGATACGCCCAGCACTTTCTTTGAAGGCCTCCAGTTCCTCTTCCGCCATGTTCCATCGATGGATGTTACCAACATATTTCCTCATTTTTTTAATTGTATGTACTAACTCAGGATGTTTTTTCAACATCAGTGGTGTAATTTTTAATTCATTTAATTTATCAAGCAATGCTATGCATTTATCTGGTTGAGCTTTTTGTAAATTCAAAGCACTTTTAATGTTGATATCTATTTCCAACAACAATGATTCAGTGTGTAAAAACTCATACTTCTGTTTATCTTCTTCTGGAGCTCTATCTTTATTGAATTCAAATGATTTCATTGCCGTCCATTCGTTCATTATCTCTTGAAGGTCGGACATTTTTTCACCGGATTCAACACGTTTTTTTAATGAATTGGCATACTTTAGTACCATATCATCCCAAACTTCTGCACTTTTTTCATCACTGAAGTCTGGGCGGTTTAATTTTAAAGGGATCTTAACTTTTTCAGAATCATTGACACTTGCAAGAATATAGTCCGAATCTTCTGAACTATCTTCTTTTTCTTCATCTTCTTTAGATTTAACTAATTTGTTTGGTTTCGAGCCATCTTCACTAGTATTGTCTTCGAAATCAGCAAACCTTTTTGGTTTTATCTTACGTCCTGATCGCGACATTACTTCCGGCGAAACTTTATTTGACGTTGTATCAGGTTCTGGTGCAGGGGCCGGCACCGAACTTCGTAATTTCTTCACCTCAGATTCTTCTGGTGCATCTTCAGCTTTTCTCTTTTTATCTTTGGATTTATTAGGGGCTGGTGTTACAGGCGCAATAGTAGGAGAAGGTGACGATGCTTGCTGTTTCTGTGGTTTTGAAGAAGTGGAAGAACGCCTGGGAGCGGATGAGACAGTATTTTTGGATGTATCACTAACGTTTGTAGTAGAAGTATCTTGATCATCACTTTTATCAAGATTTGTTTGTTTGGCAGCATGTTTTTCTACTAGCTCATTAGCTAATTTAACTTCTTCTGGGCTCAATTCAGCTTCGATTTGTAATAAAGCTTCTGTAAAATATTTTTGTTTTTTTGGCTTACCAAATCTTCCCTTATTTTCTACAAAAGAAAATACATCTTCTGCTTTAATAACAGCCGTTTCACCTGTCCCATAAAAATAAACATGATATCTCATTTTGTTTGGTGTTTCATCTGCTAACCCTTCAATCCTGGCGGGCCACGGCGGATAGCCTCTAACTTTTGCAAATACTTTTCCACCCGGAGCAAACTTCGGTTTCGTTTTAAACATTTTTTCGCTTGTACAAATGAAATGTATATATAAAAAAAACAATGAAACCAACAGGCAAATTTAACTACTAACCGGGAACTTCATGACACCATAACACTTCTCTTACTTATGTCCACCTAAAATATGAAGCCAATCAAGCTCGATATATCTCGAGCTAATCTCGATTTATATGTACAATATCTCGAATAGATACCGAATATCACATATTCCTTTATTCTCAAAGATTTTTTAAAAATATAATGTACTATTTTGAATGCTTTACTTTATTTTTAGAAATATTGTAGTTAATTTTACGGAAACATTGTCTAAAACTATTATTTCATGAAAAAGTTTTATTTATATTTTCTTGATATTAATTAATATATCAAAGTGAAACATTTTAAAAAAATTAATATTTATATTTTTTACATAATTAGAAAAGACATTGAGTATAATTATTCTTATAACTCTAATTATACACATGAAAAATTATTTGGCCAAAACTTGTAACGTGAAGGGCTGGCCTGAACTGACTGGTTGACTGGAGTGTGCTGTGGATTGACATTTTGTTTCAGTAAGGTTGTGGTTGAATAGGTCGTGATATGTTTTCACATTTTGTAAGTTAACTAATTTAAATTATTTTTATAGTCATCTATTTTACCTAAAATGGAAGTAAATAAAGATGAAGCTGAACACTGTATAGAATTAGCTGAACAATTTATGTCTGAAGGTAAACATGATAAAGCGGAAAAATTTTTATTAAAAAGTGAAAAACTGTATTCTACACAAAAGGCCAGAGGTATTGAATCCGTATTTTTTGTTTTTTATTAATTGACAATTTAGTTTTAAAGTTTTCAGAATTCAATTATGTAATCACAATAAGGTGCAAACTCTGATCGATATAATTCTCATAATTTCATTCTCATAAATAATTATTTACGAAGACAGGCTCATAATTTGAGTTTCGACAGATTACTGCTAATAACATAGTATAGCTGTAATATTATTTAAACATCTCTCAAAAAACAAGAGAATGAAAATTTTTCATATTAATTACGGTACTTTTTGGCGCAATATTTTTCCTATGTTGCAATAGAAATACATATATACAAATACAATTATATATATATATATATATATATATATATATATATATATATATATATATAACATTTGCATTTAGAAAGTGTAATTAGCTTTGATTTGCTGTTTTCTTTAAACTCATTTGAATAATTGCTTGTGTTGTGTTATAAGGGTTTGTTTTGGTGTTAAAATAAAAGTTGTTTGGATTACAGATTTACTTGACAAATTGCGATGTTTAAAATCAGCTACTGGTTCTGCTGGTACGAAATCAGAAGATACTACTAGAAGAAGGAGTTGTAGTTCAGGTAATCAATTTTGGAACTAATTACATTTACTGTAAAACGAACAATGATTCGCTATTACAACTAGCCGTTATTATTTGCAGTGTTAACGTTCATTGGTAGCATTTTAATTATTATCGCTTTATTCTTTATTTCTAAATATAATTTAGAAATTGGAAATTTGCAGTGTTAATGTTACGTGCGATGTTAATTTAAATTTTTGTTTGGATTTTATGCCTGAAAAAAAAGTATTGCGATGGGGACAAATTTAAAAAAAAAATCGTCCTCGCCTGAAATCTCCTTGAACAAGGGAAAATGTTGGATGTATGCCCGACTTTTTCGTAGCTCAGTTCACAAAATTACATTTTTTCGGAACTGGGAATATTGGCAAAGAATAAAAAAAACTAGTATCTTAAATTGCAGAAATATAAAAGCTATTCAGCATTCGCAGTAAGTTGATACTCTCGGTGTGCCCGTGTATTCAAATATATATAGTACCGTAAAATTAAACATTAAACGGAACTTTATAGTAGGGCCTAACTTCACCATTCTATAAGAACCCTGCTTAAATAAACTTTCCCGTATAAATGATTCAAATAAATCTAACAAACTACCAACTCTTGAACTGTGTTTACAAAATTTAAAGGAGATGAGTTCAATTTGCGTAATAAGTGATTACTAAAAAAAAAATTCTGAGACGGCACTTTAGGTCAGCCGATATTTTACAGATTTGGAATTTTATTTTCAAATTGCATTTATATTATTATTATTATTGTAGAAGGCAATAAGACCTTGGTTGCATTAAATACTTTAGAAGGATGTCCTTGAACAGGATGTTTCTGAGAAAAGTTAACATTAAAAATTGTACATTTATATGAAAGCTTTGAGCTTACCAAGTTTCAAGAAACTCGTTGGAGCCGTTTTCTAGAAAAATGAGTACTGAAAAAAGAAGCAGCAAAAACAATAAAATGACACTTTCATTTAGCTGACCTCTCCTAAAGCTTATTCTCAAGTCCCTCGATGGCACCTAAACTATCAAATTTAAACAAACGATTTTCCGTTTTTTGTTTGTATTCATAAAGGAAGACTGTTTGTGAAAACCTGAAAACTTTTTCGTATTCAGGAGACGGTACTTCTATAGAAAACTTAAAATCTGCACAAAAGCTCTCTTATGTGGGATAAGAAATAATTAAATCTAAAAATATAAGAGAATACCGATCAGAAAAGGTTCCGGTTCCGGAAATTTCTTCAAACTCGGAATCGTGGTAATACATTATCCATCTTTTATTCTACAAATAGAAACAACCATAAATTGTTCTTTCAATAATATTTATTCTATATGATTCCTGATTAAAATCACAAATTCTGAGCTTTTAAATGGTTAAATTGGGTGCCATTTTCTCTCACTTATTACTGTGATACCTGGACGAAATCACATCAGATAGAAAATTATAGACTTCAAAATGTTTATTGATGCCTTCAGGAGGTATCTCTGTAATTATTTCTCAATGGACCTTTCAGTGATCCAACATAGTCTTTTAGAATCTTTTCAATTTGGCTTGACAATAGCCCCAAAGGTGATATTTTTTTTTGGCCGGTCATTCAGAAATGGTTGGCACATTTGGCCCGAAAATATTATGTGTTCGATAACTCGATCGATTGCAGGCCACTTTACTACGCTTTGTGCCAGGCACTTGATTCTGAGATATTTTAATACTTGATTCTACTTTTAATTTCTTTAATATTCTACTTCTTTAAGTTCATGACATATAGACCGAGTGTCCCATTACATGATTTATGCCTTCTCCATTTATATGTCATTTTTTTATTTGATCAGTATCTTTTCATCTCTATTCTCCTTCGATATCCTTTGAAGTTGGTACATCGTTGCCAGCTTCTCTAATTAAAAATTGCTTGCCCTGAGAAAAACATTCTCTATGGTGTTCTATCGGCGTTACCTTTACCAGGTGATCTATGGTCGAAAGATGTAATTGTCTGTAAGTATAAAATGTTACATAAGCACTGCTGATAATTTTGGCTTTTTTGTATTTGAATTTTAAAAAACCCCACACTAGACTTTAAAGAACAGAACTAAACAGACGCTAAAAGACAGACAATTGATCAAAACTCTCTCTGGACAACAAAAGGTTGATTTATACTTCTATTTTGAACCCATCTAGGCGTATGGAATAGAGCTGTGGAGTTAAACCAAACGCTCCAATCTCCTAAGGATTCAAGTCGCTACAATCTAAAATACTTCGAACTATTGTAAACGTTCCATTTTGTGTCTCCAACCTGACTATAAACGCTGACCTTAACATTTTTTTTGTCACGCAAGTTGCTAAAACATGATACAGAAAACTCCACTTCAGCCTGCAATCTCATATAAATCCTATCCTCTGGCTCAAAATCTTTCTTCTAGAACTCTTTAAAAGACAGTGGCCTCGTGATCTCCTCTCAAGAAAAGAGAGTGACTAACAGTCTAATGTTTTGGAGTGTTACCACTAGATAAAAAGTAATGGCTACATATAGCCAATTATTACAGCTTGGGTGAGTTATGCCTTCAAATAGTATTTCGAATGCAGAAGAAATGAGAGGAGAGGGCGTTGCAATCATTTTTACCCGTTCAGCTCAATTTTTAAGTTCGACTCTATATAACTGTTTAGGTGATTCCAAGATAATTTGTCAGAAGTATTAATTTTTGTGATCAAAGAAAGTGAGGTAAGTTTTTGATCTATTTTCTTGTCGCAGGTCGGAGAAAGGAGAAAGTTTCTGTAGAGATGGATTATACCCCCGAACAACTGGAAGCTGTAAAAAGGTCAGTGAGTGCATATAATAAACTCCTTAACAAAAACTTACTGTTTAAAAAGTTAAGCATAAGGTTAAATGCCGAAAGGTACACCTGATTTGTGTCCTTTTGGCGTTTAATCAACCCTTATACTTAACTTTTAAAACAGTTTTTGTTAAGGTATATATATATATATATTTTGGTTTTTTTAGAAACTCAAATTCTATAAAAATATGCAAAAAAAATATAACGTTCCATTTGAAAAAGCAAAGTTGGATGCTATATCTCGAGGTACAGGATTTAAAAAAATGGGTCAATCACTAAAAATAAACTAGACTAAAAATGATTAAATACGTGTTTTTTATTTTTTCGAAATTTCCCGCTGTTTAAACATTACATATATAAAATATCTTCTTTGGCCGAAGTTAATTATCTGACTAAATATTTTCAGAATTAAGTTTTATAAAAACTAAACTAACCAATCATTGTTGATAACGTTTTACTGATAGAACTTGTTTATGCAGACGTAAAAAATAATACTGTTTCTTGTTAGAATGGTTTATGCAGACGTAAAAAATAATACTGTTTCTTGTTAGAATGGTTTATGCAGACGTAAAAAATAATACTGTTTCTTGTTAGAATGGTTTGCAACTCCTTATAAAGAATTTTAATATATATATATGTGTATAGATATATATGTTATTCAATACAATTATAAATATAATAATTTTTTTTTTCCAGGGTTAAGAAATGCAAGGATTACTACGAAATCCTTGGAGTGTCTAAAGAGGCCACAGATGGTGAAATCAAAAAAGCATACAAAAAACTTGCTTTGAATTTACATCCGGATAAAAATAGAGCTCCGGGTTCTGCTGAAGCTTTTAAAGGTATTTTCCTTTTTTTTACATTTTGTTTTTAAATTTTAATTTCTCTTCGGGAATAAGTTATTTGGAAAAGTTTAGATAAATGCATTTAAAGTTAATTTGGCCGGTTTCACCTGACTCATTCCATTCAGCGTTCACAGTTGTGTCCCTCATTTCATCCGTTTTTATATGTTGACCATTCATCTCCCCCTTTAGCATTTCTCGTCTGCGAATCATCCTTATGCACCATCTTATCTTTAACAAGCCTTGCAGATATGGCCTCTAAATCTCATTTTTTCCTTATTTCTTATTGAAAACATAGTCTTCTTTCAAAATTCAATTTCTAATGGTATCTTCATCGTTTTCTTGATTTCTGAAGGTCAAGTGCATTCATCGACTTGAGAAAGGAGAAATCTGATAGCATTGAAATAAGGAAGTTTCTTTTTAGTATTGTTAATGAATCTTGAACTCCCTTAAACTGGATATTCATTATTCAGGGAGTTAACATTCTTGTTGCAATCTTCGCCTCCCTAATTCTTTTTATTTACTCCCTTACTTAAAACAAGTTAATCCTGAAATTGAAGGTGGATAGAGTTTTTTCTTATGTACCATCTAAAGTATACTCCTGTGATTTTATATATTATTTTAAAGGGACAAATATGTTTCTTAGGATGTTCAACATTTTGAAGGATATTCAACAACTCGGAATAAATGATTCGAACCAACTATTTACTGATTAGATATTTCACTTTTCTCCGATTTATTCAAAAATGCGTACTTTTTTGACTCTAAACCTCATGTAAACGTTTAATAAATGTAGATCTATACTGATATTTGAATTATTTTGTTAAGGTATACTGAAGACAGTTGGGATAGATTTCCTTAATGATTAATAGTAATATATAGTATTCCATGCCATACTAGATAATGCTAATAATATTATATGTTTTAAAATTCAGAGTTGGAGAAAGTGCATAAATTAGAGTCTCAAGAATTGCCATAAAAGAAAGTGGTGCGAGTGTTCCCGCGATTCTTTTGCTTAAGTGCCATGCGGCATCTATGAATTAATCTCCTGTTTTTTCAAACGATTTAGCTAAGCTTTGTCCTTATATTCCTTAATCACCAATTTTTCTTCTATGACAGATTTTACTGTCTTTCAAAAATATATTGTTGATTTTTTGTTTAGCTATAGGGAACGCTGTGGCGGTATTAACTGACGCAGAAAAAAGGAAACAGTATGATATGTTTGGTTCTGATGAAGAAAGAATGCGACATAATCAACATCGTTCAGAGAGTTATACTAGAGGTTTTGAATGTAAGTGAATTTTCCCTTTCATCTATTTATCTATCTACTAAAACTGTCAGGTAGGACAGTTGTATAAAGGTTGATCGTCAAAAACTGCACGAAAAAGAGTAACGTTGAAAAACACCCAACTTTGACAATTTTTTTGCAACAACCTAGATCTAATAGATTTTGAGAAAAAAGTTGCTGAAAATGAGCAAAAACGGCTTTTTCAAAAATTGGTTTTTTGTTGTTGTTACCTTTTTTTGTAAACTGCGTAGCGCCTAAACGCGTGAATGAGGTGTAATTCGATTCAGAATTTTATGTAGATGTGCCTTTTGGGGGTCTCGACGCTGTACATCGAATGGGAGAGGAGTTAGCCCCCTTTATGTAAGGCCCCCTCCAAAATTATTGTTACTAATTACTCTGTAAATCTTGGCCCGATTTTGATAAAATTTGGTAGGATGATCTGCTCTTACACTTGTTAAGGGAAAATATAGCAATCGTTTCAAATTATCGACACGTGAACCGATTTTTAAGAATAAAGTGTCATTCGAATTGAAATTTTGTACAGATTTGCACTTTAAAAGTCTCGACGTTATGCCTCATAAGGAGGGGAATTTGCCCTACCCAAATAAGGCCCTTTCTAAAACTGTTATTTTTTTTTTTTTATTTTTTATTTTTTTTTTTTTGTTTTTTTGGCGCATCAACAGCTGAGGTTATTAGCGCCCGGAGCTTTTTCCAGTGCACTGCCGGCCTCCGGACAGTGTTCTCTCTTTACAGACAACACTGTCCATCACCGGACAGTGAGCTGTAAGAAGCTCCTAGGAAGAGAAAATCTAAGGGTCAGCTGCTGGATTCGAACCCGGGACCTCCGCGTGGGAGTCCAGTATGCTAACCTCATAGCTAATCCCTTCCCTTAAAACTGTTATTACCAATATTTCTATAACGCTTAGTCCGATTTTGATAAAATTTAGCACGAAGAAGTGATTAAAGCTCCTCTACGTGGCTGTGAAGTGCCATCATGCTCTTACACCTACTAAGAGGAAGTACTGCAATCGTTAAAATTGTCAATGAGTGAACCGATTTACACCAATGAATTTTCGTTCGATTCAAAATCTTTGCCTGTTTGCCTTTTAGGGAGAAGTAAAGAGTTTATTTTTCTTACTCCTCTTAAAAGGAAATACTGAAATCGCAATTTAATTTTGCTATTTACGTGCAAATACCTTCCTATTTTATTCAAAACGCTTTCTCAAAAAAATTGTTATTGAGGATGGTTTAGGGACCCCAACTATAATCGCTCTTTAAAAAGATCTTTCCAGTAGTAGTTGCGGTTCCGACTTGACACCTTATCAGGTAATAATGATAGAATTGCTTATTCCAAATTTTAAAAAATCAAATCTGTAAAGCAGATATGTAACTTTGCAAAATAGACAAAATGTGTACGTTTTGGCGTTTAATCATCCCTTATACCTATCTTTTTAAACTGTAAGTTTTTGTTAAAGTTAAAGCAAAAGGGTATGTCCAAAGAACAAAAACAAAAATGCAAGATGAATGTTTACACAAATGCTCTCTTGTTTAGTGTTTTAATACGATAAGTTGTAAACAATGCCTTGTTTTTAAAATTACTTTCAGGCTACCTTAAACTTCCATTCGTTCCGGCAAGATGAACCGTCCATATTCTAAAAACGAAAAAACTGATATGTACGACGTTTGTTGAATGTCGTCGTCAAGCTCAAACAGCGGCTAGGGTTTACCAGGAGAGATTTTCTCTAAGAAAACACCCAAGCCGGAAAAATTGTTCGTATTGTTACAACGTTTCGCTTGTTCGGTAGTGTGATTCGCCAAGGGCCAAACAATAGGAATGTTCGTAATTTCGATACTGAGCTTGATGTATTACTCTATGTGTAAGAGAATCCTAACATTTCAGTTCGAAATGCGGCTAGAGCTCTAGGAATTAGTAAAACTGTCAAGTGGGAAATACTCCGGCACTATCAAATGAAGCCATTTAGGAACCACATTGTTCAGGGGTTCCGTGAAGAGGATCAAGAGCGCCGACTTACTTTTTTGGCTCATATGAGTGCATTGGCGGAGGAAATTCAAGATTTTTTTTCTTTTATTTTATGGACCGGCAAAATTTACCGGTGTTGTCCACTTCCTTTTTCTTGGTAATTATTGATGATGGAAAAAAAGTTCAAATCGTAACTTCCTTTATTTTTTGAGTAGTATCTAATAATATTATAAAAAACGAAATTCTGCTGCAGATATGCAAGTTAGAGATACTAACTTTCTTTTCAAATAGGAACCCACTTGATTTTAGATTCCTGCCCGCTTACGCGGCTCACGCGCGACCAAAAGTGAGGGTTCGCAGATGATCCCCCTTTTTAATATACACACACACTTTTAAAGAGTATAAAAATTTATGAAAGAAACCAGAAATCGCAATTCGATATCTTTAAAATTAAAGGTACTAGGCCATTTCAAAATCTGGTATTAAATAATCATATTTCAATTTTTTAACTTTTTATCAAAGAAAAAGAAGAGCACGCGATATGTCATTTTTATGTATTTTTTCATCCCCTTTCTATTAAAAATATTGTCAAGGCAGTAAAGCTAATATTTTTCTTATTATCGGGAAATAAGTCGTTTTCCGAGTGATTTTTCTAAGAAAAATCAAATGTTAAGAGTTTGAGATGTTCGCAAGCATACACAAAATGGCTAAAAATTAATTTTACATCTGTTACGAACAATAAGGTTTAATAATTATTTGGTAATTTTGGGAGAGTTGCGTTTAATTACCAAAGAAGTTGGAAGTGATCAATATCTTTCATGTGAAGGGTCAAACTTATTCCTTAATTTATCTAGCCTTGCTAGATCTTGACTTCGCCACCATAAGTGCTGCTACAAGCAAAGCGTGGGAGTCCAGAGTTTTGGCTCGCCTATCCGTTGATTGTACCCAGTTTGAACAGATTCTTTAACAAAAATAACGCAATTTTGACAATAAACTGAAATTTATTTTTCATGTTTTAAATTACCATAACTTTTGAAAAACCTAACCGATTTCAAAAAAATTTTTTTAGGAACTCAAATACTATAAAAATATGCAAAAAAAAAAAATGTTGTATCTCGAGATACAGGGGTTTAAAAAAAATGGTCAGTCACTGAAAAGAAACTAGACTAAAAATGATTAAATACGTGTTTTCTATTTTTTCAAAATTTCCCGCCGTTAAAAAAAAAGTGGGTGGAGCATATAACTCTGGTCACCCTGTATATATGTCTATTTTTTCAGGCTAGCTTTACGTCCAACTACCAATTAAGTATCGTGGACGGATACTTTATAATACTTAAACATTAAATAAAATCCAAGGGGTAGACCCAGTACCACAATACATATTAGCTTTGCAGGTCTCTACTCTAACCGCTCGGCTACCGTGGGTGGCGCCTTATATATATGTATTTTTTTTGTAACTTAATATTTAGCTCTTTCTGACTTGGTTACTAAACATCTGAGAGCCAGTATAATTCCTTGTTCAATCTTTGATTTATTAATCAATAAATTAATACAGGACCATCCCAGATCCTTTTAGGCCTAAGCGGTTCTTTCTGCATCTCTCGCCATACTACTTCGGTAGTATATTTTTATGTTAGCATTTTCCACTGGCATTAATTTTTAATGAGAAATGCTCTGTCAAAAAGTTTAAATATTTAAATTTATTTTTGTATGAATTTATGTTCTCCAAACAGCTGACGTCACTGCAGAAGAATTATTCAATATGTTCTTTGGAGGAGGATTCCCTACTTCTGGAAATTTCTATGTTAGGCGAGGCAATCAATGGCGACGGGCAGATCAACATACCCAACAGACTCACAGAGAAGTAAGGTTTTAAATTATGTAAAAAAAAAAGCGAAGCAATGATTAATATCCAACTACCAAATCAGGTGTCATGGATAGAGGCAACTATCAGATTTAATAAACTATAACTAATTTATTACTACAAAATTTCTCGTATTAACCATTAAATAAATTCTTCATCGAAGATCTAGACTGAGAATCGAATCCATTATTAAAACGGTCCGGTAGGACAGTTGTATAAGGGTTGATCATCAAAAACTGCACGAAAAAGCGTAACGTTGAAAAACACCCAACTTTGACAATTTTTTTCTCTTTTTCTATAAAAGATAAAATTCCCAAATTTTCTTTAAATTATAGGGCAAACCCTCCTTTATAACTGTAATTTTTTTGCAACAACCCAGATCTAATAGGTTTCGAGAAAAAAGTTGCCAAAAATGAGCAAAAACGGCTTTTTCAAAAAATGTTCTTGTTCTTGTTGTTGTTGTTGTTGTTGTTGTTGTTGTTGTTGTTGTTGTTACCTTTTTTGTAAACTGCGTAGCGCCTAAACGCGTGAACCGATTTTCATGAATGAGGTGTCATTCGATTCGGAATTTTATGTAGATGTGCCTTTTGGGGGTCTCGTCGCTGTACATCGAATGGGAGAGGAGTTAGCCCCCTTTATGTAAGCCCCCTCCAAAATTATTATTACTAATTACTCTGTAAATCTTGGCCCGATTTTGATAAAATTTGGTAGGATGATAGGGTTAGGGCTCCCCTACGTAACATTAAAGCGACGATCTGCTCTTACACTTGTTAAGGGGAAGTATAGCAATCGTTGCAAATTATCGACACGTGAACCGATTTGCATGAATGAAGGGTCATTCGAATCGAAATTTTGTACAGATTTGCACTTTAAAAGTCTCGACGCCGTGCCTCATAAGGAGGGGAGTTTGCCCCACCCAAATAAGGCCCTTTCTAAAACTATTATTACCAATATTTCTATAACGCTTAGTCCGATTTTGATAAAATTCAGCTCGAATAAGTGGTTAAAGCTCCTCTACGTTGCTGATGCTCTTGCACCTACTAAGAGGAAGTACTGCAATCATTTAAATTATCAATGAGTGAACCGATTTAAATCAATGAATTGTCGTTCGATTAAAAGATCTTTGAAGATATGTAACTTTGTAAAAAAGACAAAAAGGAAAATCTATCCAAAAGGTACAAAAATCTCCTTAACAAAAACTTACAGTTTAAAATGTTAAGTATAAGGGTTGATTAAACGCCAAAAGGTACACAAATCAGCGAGTACCCAACATTTCATTAATACTTCATTAATAGTTAAGTAATTCTACTGCATTAATTTTCATTAATAAGTTATTTTTTAGAATTTATTAGATGTCACAGACCCTTATGCTGGCCACTTCATTTATAATATTTTTTTGTTATAATTATGATAAATCACATATCGTATATGTACATGCATGTTAAAGTAAAGACAAAGTTAGAGTCGGCTACTGTCTTGAATTCGTCTTACCGAAATATTCGTGAGCACAAATAACACACAGTTATAACAAGTAGATTATTCAACAACAATTATTGTTTCTCAATTGTAATTTAATTTAGTCCCCCTAATTTTACTTATAGTAAAATACTGGAATAATTAGCTGTCCTAAAAATATGCATATCTTATTTACTTTATATTACATATATACAACATTGTGGGATGAATACCTAGATTGAGAATGTAATTGAAGAAAACTATATTATTTGCGATAAAGCCAGATAATTATTACCTATTATTATAAACGTTTGACTCCTACATAAAATAACAATTACTTTATTCGAAGAATGAACTTAAACCGACGATTTTTATTTAAAAAAAAAAATAAATAAATAAAATAAACAAAATCATTGATGTAAGTTTTTTATAAAAAAAAGTTTTGAATTTTTTAGCCTCATAATTTTTTTTAAATTTTTTATAACGTTTTTCTTTTTAACCTGTAATTAATAGTTTGATTATTATAAATAACTAGATATTACAGTCAATCTACAGTGCTACTTGAACATATGTTTTGTAGACGAAAATGGCCAGCATAAGGGTCTGTGACATCTAATAAATTCTAAAAAATAACTTATTAATGAAAATTAATGCAGTAGAATTACTTAACTATTAATGAAGTATTAATGAAATGTTGGGTACTCGCTGATTTGTGTACCTTTTGGCGTTTAATCAACCCTTATACTTAACATTTTAAACTGTAAGTTTTTGTTAAGGAGTACATATATATTTATTATAACTGAGAAGTCCCGTTTGCTAGCCTCACTGAAGAACGGCCAACAGAAGTTGCAGACTTTCTCCTGTTGGTTTGGAAATGAGGCCGTTGGAGGAGGTAGTTACCTTACCTCTTCAATTAATAGATGTCTTTTAGCTTCGCTACGAGGCTAAAATGTTTTAATGCTTTGGCGTGTGGATTTTGCATTCTTATCATTCGAAAACGTTATCTCCTCCCTCCTTTCTTTCCTCTGTCAGTAATTAATTCAGCAGTTGTAATGTCAAAAGTGCAGTAGTTGTTTGATTTGCTGAGCGAACACCGATTTTATCTGTTGTATTTTCTGATCTTTCTATTTTGTAAAAAAAAGCAATCTTGTGTGAACACTCTATTACCATAGTTTAGGTAATTAAATGTTGAAACTTACAATTTCTTCTAAAAGCTAGTACCAGTCACACTTCATTATACCAGTTCATTTTAAAAGTACCATTATCTAAAAAATTGATTTAGTAAAATTGCACTTACATTCAGCAGCCAATTTTCTTCAAAATTTGAAATTTGGGTTAGGAATATTAAATTTCTTAGTGTGTGATGATAAGTCCATACATTACACTGAAATGGCAATTAAGATAGTACAAGTCATAACAGCGCATACTGAGCACACAGTTCTCTTATTCCTTCTCTCGCTCTTTCTGCCAAACTCTGAGAGAGAGAGAGGAGGAGAGAGAGAGAGAATTAGTTTGGACCACTTTTTCGGAATCAAAGACCTCAAAACAGATTTTCCGGAGAAAATTCGATATCAACAATTTAACATAATTTATTAACAATTTTTTAATTAAGAGAGAATAAGAAAGTATCTTATTATGGGTGGTCATTTTTGAAAGTTTACTCGAAAATTTGTAGCTGGCGTCCCTCATGATATTGTTTTTTATAATCCAGTAATTTTATGTAACTGACATTCAGTCAGTTACTGAGGATGGTATCGGAAATACCATTCTTTATATTTTGCTGTCTTACCATCTGGTAATAATAAATAATATCATATTTTAATTAATTGTGGGACTTAATTTCCAAATTTAAAGATAATCAGTTACGAGTGAACGAGAGAATATGTCTCAAATAAACTTTTTTAAAAACATTTTTTTAGTTCTTTTTTAGCCACAAAGTTTGGTGTAGGAGTTCGGTAGTCCATGTAATAGGAAAATTTTTTAGAAAATTTTATCAAACTGTTTTTCTGTTATATCAAGTCGAATTTTTAAAATTTAGATGATTTGTCTGAAAGAGGATAAATTTTGCTTGTTGATTTCCCCAACCTGGCTCTGACCCTTAAACAGTAAATGATAAAAATTTATTTCTTATCAATTTCCTACTACAAAACTAGATCTGTTTGTTTACTTAGTATTACTTATCTATTTGTATTTTGTTTACATCTACACTTTAATTATTTTTGCTTAATTTTTCATCTTCCTTTTTTTTTCTCCTGAATTAAGTCTCTAATTTAACTTCTGTTTATTGTTGACTCATTAAAGAGATGGAGAAAATTCTAGAGGCAATTAATTGAAAATTAAAACTGATGATAATAATAAAAATAAAATCTGAAGAAATTAAATATTTATACTGAGTAAATCAAATATCAAAATTGATTGCTGAACCTTGAAATTAAGGTCTTGAAAAAGTAGCAGTGAATTACAAAAGTGAATATATACTTTCAAAATATTCAAATAAAACTGTTGCAGAAAGAAGTCTGAAGTGAAAATTTAATGCTCTACAGATTGGAAATAATTTCTGATAACAGTTACAGTATTTTCACATTTTTAATATAATTAATACTAATTTGATGTTAAATATTCTGAAAAACTGTTGTATGAAGATATCATGGAAAATAGAGGCACTCCAAGTTGTGCGAGTTAGAAGAGAAAAAACTCCGGGCAGTAAGGGAAAAAAGTAGCGCCAAAGGTTCCAGTCGAGCGCCCACTCCTAAATGTGACCAACTCAATCAATGCCTGAATATTACTGGCCAAAAGAATATTGCAAGTCCTGAAGAGACCAAAAACTAATGATAGTCCTAGCGCGTTCGAGTAGCAATTACTGCCTCTAGCTGAGATTCAGCAAATTGCTTTTTTAATTAATGACTTTAAAAAAAAGAAGTAATTTTTAGGACATGACACTTTTTTCAATATTTATATTTTATAGATATATATGAAGAATCTGGAAAGTTGAAGGAAAGTTTATTTTTTACTTTATTTTAAACTTGATCATTTTCTATTGAATTTTTACATGTATATGTATCAAACCCTTTGCCATAGTTGTGTTTTTAGCGGGAGTAAATAAAACATTTTTTCCTTGAATGTTGAATCCATAAGTTTATGGTTCTAATTCTATGTTTTGAGGAAATTCAATGACTATTCTCCGGAATAAGAGAGTAATACGCGTGTTGACAGAGATTCTATTCTTTGGAGTTCTCAATATTTATTTACACAAAACAATACATTTTACTAAATTGAATGTTCTCTCTTCTTTTTCCAGCCTAATAATTATAGCGTACTGATGCAAATGTTGCCAGTTCTGATATTGATCGCTCTCTCCATGATGAGTTCTCTGTTGGTTTCAGATCCCATCTACAGTCTAACGCAAAATAGGTAATTCTTATAATTAGTTTTAGAATGGACGTTCCAAATGAAGAGGTTATTGACACTTTTTTTTAAAAATAAATTATTTGCTGTGCCCCATAATGATTTATTTTGAATAATTTTCTACTTAGCTACTTGTAAGTTTTTATTATAATAGAAAATAATAAAAATAATTAATGTGACAATCAATCATAAAAATAAATTTGTATCATTACTTTGTAAATATTGATCTTCCTCAATTGAATATGGCAGTTGTCATACTACTGGGGTCTTAGTATATACAGTCAACCCTCCTATAACGCGGTACTCTCAGAACGCGGCTTCCATATAACGCGGAGCTGAAATTGCGACAGCCCTCCTATAACGCGGTACTCTTACAGCGCGGTTTCCGTTCAATAACGTCCCATCAGTTCTTTCCGTGCACCCAATGAAAGATTTTAACTGGATATGTTTATATAAACATTCAAGCTTATCTCTTAGCCATTTACGACATCGGTTTCAGTCGTCTCAGAGCTCTTTCACAATACGTTTCGTTGGTGACCAATTGTTTGTAAAATTTTGTTGCTGGCACTGTTCTAGCGTCAGCGAAGAAGCGCAAAATCGCTCCGTGGCACTCAAACGGTTTATTTGTGGTTTATAATTGGACAACATTACACAATACTTTAAGTTGTAACACTACTAATGGTAGTGTTGACCAGCAAGGAACCAGATAACCATCACAATAAAAGGTTAGCAATAACTAGGCCTTTAGGGTGAACAATTACGTTGACCAAAACAAAAAAGAAAAAATATACAAGCCTACTAACATAAAAGAAGTATCCTTCACTTAATTGTCTTATATAAAGTAACTAAAAATACAGCTTAAATAGCATACAAAATAATATCTAATTGTCCCAACATTCGGGTTAAAAATTAATTTAGGGGTAGTTAGTCAATTAGATACGTGCGCTCTGTCTAATTTTTTCCTGACTGCTGACCAGGCTGACCAATCTTGATTTAAAAGATGTGAAAAAAGGGCTAAATTTGGCTAAAGAATTAGAACTTCATTTCATTCAAACCGATCATTCAACGGTGCGCAGCGCAAAGTTTAAAAGAGAGTTAAGAAATTGCTTAGCTCCCTATATAGAGCGGTTTTAGTGGAGTTAGAAAAAAAAGCTACAATCGAAAACCAATGTGAAGATGAACGAAGTGAGGAAGACATTTTAGACGTTAAAAGAAGACGAGTTAGGCGACTCATATTTGACAGCGAGGATGAGTGTAGATAATTTTACAAAAGTCTTTCTTTTTTTTTGTTGAAAAACAGTTTTTTAGGTTAGTTTTTGTTTCATTTTTTTTATCATTTCCTTATATGAACTCTTCAATTCAATAAAAATAATTTATAATTTATCTTGTCTTTTGTATTTTTGGTCTCCATATAACGCGGTACGAATGATGTGATTTGTACTAATTCTGAGTTTCTTATAGCGCGGTTTCCATACAACGCGGTAGATGGTTTCCATACAACGCGCTACGAATTAGCCTGGTTTGTACAGTTAAATCCGAGTTTCTTATAGCGCGGTTTCCATATAACGCGGTACGCACTCACCGCGTTATAGGAGGGTTGACTATAATTTATATATTTACCTACCTTCCGCACAGTTGTGTTTTTTTTTTAACTCCCTTCAGACATACAAACACACAAGTTGTCTATTATGCCCTAAGAAAAATACTTTTTTTTTTGCATGTTTTTCTAACAAAATGACTAAAAATTTCACACCTAAATGGTAGATGATATTGTTCTTTTGTCATTACTTCCACAAATTAAATTACTTGTTTTAGAACAATAATGCTTTTTTTTTAGTAGGTATTAGAAAATAATTTTTTAGGCCTGCTGAGATCCTAAAAAGAAACTCATTCACGAACCGTGTAATATATGTAGAGTCTAAGCTTCTTTTGAGGTGCTCACCTGCGTAGTAGTTATTGTTCTAATTGGTTTTAAATTTATTTTAATTTTATTTGATTATTACTGACTTCATCACAGTCTAGATTTGTAGGTGTGTAACAGCGCTAAGTACGCTGTTTTCATATGCAGCAATCCCTCGACATTCGTGATTTTGAGGTCGCGAGTATCAGTTATTCGTGAATTGATAAATATGTCTGTTTTCTACATTCGCGTTTCGAATATTCGCGAATTTACAGTAAAGTAAATCCCAAAATTTATGGTACAAAAAACTTGTAATGCTTTGTACATTTATTATTTTTCTTAATCTGTTTTTGACTGACCTGTTGATACCTGCTAGTTTGGATCATTTTATCACAAAAACACAAACAATTTTTTTTTAATGTAAACAGCTTTTTTTAAATACATACACGTACTATCAAAAAATATGGACGTAGTAGATACGTAGTTACCTAAAACCGTATGTAAAATTACATTTTATTATTATTTTTTTAAATATGTAATTTTGATTATTATTTATTTATTAAATAATTAATCATTTATTTAACATAATTTTGTTCACGTGTAAATATACAGCTATAAAAATTACTATTTAAAAATAGTTCAACTATTCTTTTTTTTTGTACTCAAGAACATAACCCACCCCCTCTTTATCATTAAATATATGTAGTTCCCAAAATTCGCGAATTGAAAACAATCCTCGCGAATGTCGAGGAATTACTGTACTAAAGCCAGTATGTTAGTCAGTAGTCTCATCAAATAACACAATCTGCTTGGCTTTAAGTACCGTTCCCCAAACTGAGCATTGTGATTTGTGATTATGTGACAGTGCAGACCCAGTGTCTCTCCAGAGACATTCTATCTTTTGAAGCATTAAAAAGTGTAGTTTAATGATACAGCTTTTCCCTAGTGTCATTTTTCCACGTTAGAAAATGGCAGAAATAATCTTCTCCTATCATGTGATTCAAATAAAAATTTAGATTCACCGTGTGTAAAGTTTAAAGTTTAAAAAGTTTTTAAAGTTTACCTTTAAATTCTAAGGGGGTCAGCTTGAAAGACTACCGTGTGATTGCGTCTCTAGAGGGTCTATTGTATAATGCAAATTTTAATTTTAAAATTGAAATAATAATTAAAAATAATTTTTAAATATCCGTTGAAAATGTGATTAGATCGTACATATTCGTATTGGCTGTGCATTAAAATAATTGTTTAGATTTATGGAATCGTAATAATTATTCGTTGATTTAAATTATTTGCTACAGTTATGCAATTTTTTAAATGAGGTAAATTTTATATATATATATATATATATATATATATATATATATGAGGTCTGTAAATTAAGTAATGAGACTGATTTTTTTAAATTTTTTTATTCAAAAAGAATTACAATTCTATATTGTCACCTTCAAAATAACTTCCTTCTGAAGCCACACAGCGCTGGAGACGTTTCTTCCACTCCTCATAGCAATGCTCGAACTCCGATACTGGAATAGCCAGGTCGGTTACAGCCGTTTGAATGTTTTCGACTGTCCCAAAATGGGTTCCCTTGAGGTGATTTTTCAACTTCGGGAAGAGAAAACAGGCACAACGACTCAAGTCAGGCGAATAAGGAGGCTGAGGAGCCACAGGAATGTTTTTACTGGCCAAAAACTCGTTTATAAACGCTGTGGAATTGAAATTGCTGTGTGGCAAGGAGCGTTATCGTGATGCAACACCCACTTGTTCTTGATGTTTGGTCTCACACGAATGACCCTTTTTCGAAGTTTTTCAAGAACCTCTCGGTAAAAGTGTTGATTGACCGTTTGAGCTTGAGGTAGAAACTCTTTGTGGACGATTCCGTGAATATCGATAAAACAATTCAGCATGCACTTGATCTTCGACTTCGCCAAACTTGCTTTTTTGGGCCTTGGAGAGGTTGAAGTGTGCCACTCCATGCTCTGGCGCTTGGTTTCTGGATCGTACTCAAACACCCAAGACTCGTCACCAGTAATGACACGTTTCAGATAATGGGGGAGGAGGGAACTCATATATATATATATATATATAAAGCCATTTTCTTTGTGCTGTGCCGGCCTGCAATTATTGTTGATTTTATTATGAATTAAGAATTTTGCAAAATTTGTCCTCAAAATTGAATTGTGTTCTAACTCATGTGCCAATTTGTATAAGATGTCTTTCTCGATCCCTTCCTTAAATTATAGTACACATACCATATAATATATACACTATGTATATGTAGTAATAATTCATTTCCCCCTAATCTGTGTAAACAAATTGCAGGGATTTTTGGTATTTTCAGTAAATTTCCTGTATTACGTCACACATTGGTGCTGAAAATTCCATACTATGTTAAAGAAAATTTCCATACCACCTATCAAGGAAGTATTCGACGATTGGATGCATCCGTAGAGGAGGAGTACGTTGCAAATCTGCGTAATTCTTGTTATCGTGAAAAGACGTACAGTAAGTTATATCTTTTTATCTAATCTAGACAAAGTTATCTATTATATTTGTCAGTTTTCTGTTTTGGAGATTTTGAATAGATTATCCAAAAACCGAACACTTGCAAGATTCAGCTATTATTACACTTCAGTCACTACCGAAATAGATTTCAAACGAAATTTTTGCGGAACGGAACGAATTTTCCGGATTTTATGTTATTTTTAGATCTAGTTCTAATGGGTTGCTCTTAAGTTTGAGTGCTTTAGGTTAGTGAGAAAGTAGATATTCTTTGAATCAAAAGTAGAGGCAAATTATCTCCAGTTTTGAACGTTTAATTTATACCTTAATATTACACATATTTTTCAATTCTTTTTTATTTAAATAGCGCTTAAATCTATCCGTATAAATAAAAATGTAAATGTTCGTTTATTCAAAATCTTAAATCTCCGAAAGTTCTTCAGTAGTATAAATTTGGGCATACGAGTACGTTTTTCTGCGTCGGGATCGACGACCGCGCAACGCGTCATCATGACGTCACAAGCCATACCCCTCATCCTAATTTTATGGTCCATATGAACGAGGGGTTAGGGGTGTGACGTCATATTGACGACACAATACGTCACGATGACGCAAATTAATAGAGGTATTTTCCTCCTACGTAACAAGGAACGCAAGTCCTACGGCACAAGGTATACCCCTCCCCCCCCTTTTATGCTAGAGTGAGAGAGAGAGAGAGAGAGACAGACATAATATGTAATAAAAAATGCATGCACGAGGAGCGCGCATCTGTCCTTATCCATTTTTTTTAAAACAAGGATCATACCACACAAACCGATCTTTTTGTGTACATTATTATTAATACACCTTGACCTTGTGCCTGCTAAATCAAGGACATATCCTGTGTACATCCACCTCTCTCTCATTAAAGGTGAGCACATCCTATGTACTGTTGTAAAATTTGTAAAATGATTAAATAATATTAATAATAATGTGTTATCTGGAGTAAGGTTGGGGAATAACGGCTTCACTGACAGGAAATGCGTCAATGTATTGTTCTTCATAAGACAAGAATAATGTGACTTATTACTTACCACCACATCAATTATACAAAAAAAAAAAAAGAAGCAGTTTATGTTAGTTAACAAATGAAATAATACTTAATTTAAACTTTAACTTTGAGGGGGGAAACAGCATGCACGCGTGTTCCCGTAAGATTATGGTGTTGTTGTTGTTGTCTACATCGTTAAATAATACTAACAGACTGCACACATGTACTATTAAAGAAATAGAGCCACTGTCGCCAGCATACGTAACATCGACAAGGTAACGAAAACAAGAACTGGAAGAATTAGATGTTAAAATAAGGAAAACAGATTATTTGGAAAAGAAGGCAGCAATAAAGGAACAATATAAACAACTTCTAGAGAAAGAAGAAAAGATAAACCAGTTAAGGGAAAGATTAGAAGACTATTTTTACACCCATTGGAAGAATTTACATCCGAATGCGGAGTATAAGGTGTCTGCATTTACCGTTAATAATAAAGGTAAATATACGTATGTGGGGGTATTGGCCGAAAAAGATGGAAAGGTTTATTACTTAAAAGGCTGGCATAAAAATATGTTTATTAATGTATACAACAATAAAGAAGAACTTAATAAAGAGGGATACGTTATTATTCCGTACAACGGAATGGATTTAATTAGTCTACCTACCGAAGAAACGTTTGTAACGTTTGTGACAAATGGTCTTACAACGTATCATGGCCACACCTTCTCCAAGATAGAAAAAGTAAACTTTTACACAGATGTATGGAGAAATATGGAGAATATTCCTTTTACACAAGAAGACGTGAATCATATCAAGAACATTAACATTAATAAAGAACATATTAACTTTCGCGATTGTAGCCGTTAAGAAGAAATCGCCGAAGGGACAGAATTGATAATTTCTGGTATTAAGGAAGTTGTATGCAGGAAGAATCGACGATATATATTACAGTTCGAAAATATAAATAGGTTCTACTGCTCGAATTACTGGCTGGAAAGGGAATTGGCGGATGTGGATTTAAGATACAGAATAAAAATTAAAGTAGATACCTTTAAACATACGCCCAGTAGGAATAAGGAAATAGTGGTATTTTGCGTGTAACATTAGAGAGAGAGAGAGAACATGTAAAATAATATTATAATAAAAGATGTTGTAAAACGATTATTACAATAAAGTTTTGTAGTTAAATGTAGAATAGAATAGAAAAAATATTTATTGCATGAAATCCACCTTTTCTAAACCATATTTTAATAACCTTATTGCTGGACACTCTTAATTGACTAATTACTCGTAATTTATCAATTGCGCAATTATATTTTAGATACTCCTCTGACATCCCCAAGCCACTTATATCTCTATAAATATAACTGTAACTGGAATTGACCGCTCGCTGAACATCCAAACTAAGTACATGGTTGGTCCATTTTTCCAATATGTTTGGCATTGCCCTTTTGACATAATCTAAATCATTACAATAAATTAAATCGTATTCACCTACAATAGAAAACCATTGACGCAGCTGGGTGAACCAATTTCTAGTGCAGTGTTTTTTATCTAAGCTGACAAATTTCCTTAATGCGTTGAAACAAAGTTTAGGCATTCGCTTCTTGGCTAAGATCAAAGTGTAGTATCTGTAGTTAAATGTATATGTATTAATAAATGTGCATTTACTACACTAATTTGCGTTATTTGTAATAGATCCCTACTCTCCTTATTCCTTTGGATGTGGCATTAAAAGAATTTGTTTTAGATAAATTAGTACATGTGCTTTTTGGTTAAGATGATAAATATTTATTAAAATATTGGAAGGACTTCGGGTAAACACAACAATCTTCGGAATTCAATTGGAGGAGAGGGGGTCGTTGAAACTGCTTCGTGGATGGCATAGCAATCTAAAATCTTGCGGAGTGACACACAAACAGCGCGGGTATGTTGGGTGATTCACACAAACTTGACACACTAATTGAGGGTGTTATCAAGTGTATTGGACATTAAAAAAATTATTATCGCATAAGGAAAAACAACACACTCGTTAATTATATAAACAGCTACATAATACCAAAAATATTTAGAAATAGATATCTTACAACTGTCAATCATACATAGAAAAAAAAAAAAGAGTGTACAATAATTATTATAAGTTTAATTTAATGATAACTATTACCATGGTCAGTTAGAAGGTGCAATGTGTCATCCTGCGACATACTGAAGGCTATCTCTATTGCAATAAGATCTATGACGCCGTCTTTCTCGCGCGCTTTTTTTTTTAATTTTCCTTAAGTTTGTAATTGGTTGTGTTACCTTCATGCGTCCCATATTTCTCTCCCTCTCTCTCGTGCGCAGTATATAAAATCGGTGAATCGGTGAATAGTTGTGGGGGTTTATCCAGTAGCTCTTATGTATTACTACATGCAGTACATCATTTGATTTTTTCATCATTTAAGAACCAGGTAATTAAGTTTGACATTTTTTTTATTTTTGCTTTTTAACTTTTTTTTTTTTTCAAAAACAAAAAACATTTTTTCTAGAATGAGCGATGAACTGTTAAAAAAATTGCAACATCCTTCAACAAGCCACAACCGAACTTACAAAAAGGTATCAGAATTAGAGGTTGATAGACCTTATTTGATCTCCTCTTTTGCTAGAGTGGAGAAAACCAAATTTGGTCCTGCGATTGTGGTCCAGATACGGGATATTGATGATACAACGTCTTGGATTTTTTTACCGAGGCGTTATACATCCTCTATCACAGATCAGGATATACAACATTATATGGGTATTTAAAAATACTTTTTTATTTATTTTTACTTTTTTCTTACCTATGTAGTTAAAATAATTTTTCTTTTAAGATGGTGATTTGTCCCTTATCTACAAGGGGATAAGCAAGACAAGCAAGTGTTACATGATAGCATTCGAAGCATCCAAACAACAACAGGAGGAGGAGGAACCGGCGAAGAAGAAGCAGAAGAAGAAGAAGGCGACCAAAGAATAGTTTTATTTTGTAAGTTCATTATGTCTAATCCGGCCTGTGTTAAATGTGGGAAAAGTTTCTCCAGACCGTACGATTTAAAGAGACATGTTGCGACATGTTCGCCAAAGAAATGCCCCAAATGTGGTAGTATATTCCACACTTTGCTCACCTTAAAGACACATGTTTTGACATGTTCACCCAGGAAATGTCCAAACTGTGCTAGTATATTACCCAATTTGGTGTCATTATTAAACCATGTCTCTTCAGATTGTACTGCATGTGACGATGATACAACAACAACAACCCCAGTTAGGACTAGAGGAGGGAATGTGCAAAATCAAAAGAAATATCGCCTATTATCCGTTCCTTTACAGGATGATGTGGTGATTGCCGCTTTAAATAGATCAGCTCAGAATATATGCATTAAAAATACTAATAATATAAAAGACCCTGTGCTATTTTTACAAGATAAACACGGGGTACTATTAAAGTATTTACTTAAAGCCAGAGAAGATCTATTGACCTTTAAATCATCCATCTTCCTAGAATGTGTTTATAGTCGATATAGGAATTCTGATCTTGAACAATATACGGATGCAAATTTTAAAACCTCGATAGAGATTATCGACGCTAGCACCAACCTAATTCACTACCTTCAAAGAAGTTTTGCAAAACTTTTGCGCGAACTACAGGAATTTGAAACTAGTGGATCAGGTTGGAAATTACATTCCGTAGATTCCCTTGTCCTCCGATTGACTAAATATCGCCCGTTAGGTGGAAGAGCGTACATTCCTTTACCAAAGAAAATAGCCAATAAAGAAGCAATTGTCAATATATGTAATACTGACGATTACTGCTTTAAATACGCCATTCTATCTCGTCAACTGGAGAAACCCCACCGTATAACCATGTATAGAAAACTTAATCACTATTACAATTTCGATAATATTTCCTTTCCCACACCTTTAAAGGATATACTTAGGTTTGAGAAAGATAATAATGTATCGGTAAATGTTTATTCTCTAACCGAGAAGGAGAAGCAGGTTTTTCCTCTGATGATTAGTTCGAATTTAGCGGCTGTAGAACACTTTGACCTTTTATTTCTCCGTGATTTAAATACCTCTCATTATTGCTTAATAAAAAATCTCTCACGGCTTATATCTCCCCAACTTAGTGACCATCATGGTGGTGTTGTTATGTGTAAACGATGCTTCAAATCATTCACTCGTGATTATAGAACAGTGGATGGGAAAACAGCCGAGGAACGATTAGCCGCCCATCAACTTTTCTGTAATCAACACAAACCATGTCACATTCGGATGCCCACGGAAAATGCACAATTACAGTTTACAAACTACCACCATAAACAACACATACCCATAGTTATCTATGCAGACTTTGAGTGCCTACTTTTACCCGTACATAGCGCACCCGGATGTTCATCCACATCATGGTCTAGACAAACACATAAACACCAGGTTTGCAGTGTGGGGGCTAAGGTGGTCTCTACGCTAGCCAGCTATCAAAAAGACATTTTCCTATATACGGGCGATGATGCGGTCCAGCAATTTATGGAATATTTACATTCCGTTGTTAAAGATGTGGAAGCCCTATATAAGGTGATCATTCCAATGAACGCACTATCCCACCAACAACAGGAGGATTTTGCTAATGCCACACATTGTGGCATTTGTGAACAGGCGTTCAACGGGTTAGAGAAGAGAGTTCACCACCATGATCACCTTACGGGTGACTTCATCTGCGTGGCCCATAATTGCTGCAATCTCAAAGTACAATTGCCGAATTTTATTCCAGTCTACATGCATAACCTTAGCGGATATGATGCTCATCCGATTATATTGTCTTTAGGCGTTGATCCGGGAGATGTGTGGGTAATACCAAATTCCGAAGAGAAGTATATAAGTTTTTCGAAAAAGTTTTCCGATTGCTCATCCATATGGCTTCGCTTTTTGGATACATACCGGTTTCTACCGGATACTTTGGAACATCTTATAAATAACTTGACGGAATACCCACAAATGGAGAAACAATTTCCCGACAATGACCAGAGACGGTTACTACTTAGAAAGGGCGTTTTTCCATACGCCTATATGACGGGTATGGAGAGAATGGATGAACGAGCCTTACCAGCTAAACGCTATTTCTATAATGATTTAACCGATGAGCCCATATCCGATAGTGATTACCAGCACGCACAAAAGGTTTGGTCTTCATTCCACATGAACACACTTCGGGAGTACACAGAATTGTATCTGACAACTGACATAATTCTCTTAAGCGACATATTTGAACAATTTCGACAGGTTTGTGAGTCTATCTACTACATTGATCCTAGTTGGTATTTTACAACACCTGGCCTGGCATTTGATGCATGTTTAAAGTGTACAAAAGTTAAATTGGATCTTCTAACGGATTATGACAAACTGCTCATGATCGAATCGGGGATTAGAGGCGGCATCACTTCCTGTGTTACAAGATATGCTAAAGCCAATAATCCCTACATATCTAGCTATGATCCTACACAACCAACAAACTATATTCTTTACATAGATGTTAACAATCTCTACGGGTTTTCAATGTTACAGTACCTCCCGATTGGTGGGTTTGACTGGGTCGAAGTAGGACAAACCATCGACATAACCACCATTCCGGATGATGGCAACATTGGGTATATTCTAGAGGTTTACCAGGTCATGTTAAAACACTATACTCCTAAATCATTAACCCTCCTCTATTCCGACACAGACTCATATCTTTATAAAATTGAAACCGCCGATGTCTATGAGGACCTAATAGTATTAAAAGCACACTTTGACACTTCCAACTACCCGCCTACACACAAATGTTTCTCAAATCACAATAAGAAGGTGTTGGGCAAATTTTCCGATGAGACTGGTGGTGATCCTATTGAAGAGGTGGTTACATTAAGGCCGAAAATGTATAGCCTTAGAATATTTAAACGAGGAATTATAAAGAAGGTGAAAGGTATCAAACGGAGTGCCGTTAATAAGATCACATTTTCTGACTATTTAAATATCTTACATAATAGAGATTGTGTTCTATATTCCTCGTTTAAAACTATACTGTCTAAAAAACATCAACTATTCACCTTTGATTGCAATAAAATGAGTTTATCCTCGCTTGATGATAAACTTTTATTTTAGGCGATGGCATAAACACGCTTCCGTTTGGTCACTATCGGCTAGACACATAACAACAACAACATGCACACTTTAGCCAATCTATGTTTACGCTTTACATGTGATGATGAGAGGTATTTCCAACCAATTTCACTGTTAGATATAAGTATGATTGAAATATGTAAGTCTATAAATAGAAGAAGTGATATTTCCCTATTGGAAATACCCAAAACTATTAAATGTAAATTAATCGATGAATACTCCTATTATTGTATAGATACTTATAAACAATGTTTTATCGATTTGTATTTTTTTGAAAATATCGAATTCAATGCTGGTAAACGCATGTCTGTGTCAGATTATATTGCTATATCGTATTGTTTTCCAGATAATACTTCTTTATGTTTACAACATTTTAAATCGATTAGAATAACTATTAAAATGTATTATTATAAAAAACTTAACATTCTTTCCCATAATATTACTAATAAAGACATATTATTGACCGATAGCAATTCCAATTATAATTTTTGTGTTCAATGTTGTAACTTGCTCACACCGCCTCCTACCGGCATTTTCTGGCATTCTTACTGCACCACCATGTGCACAAACAATGGTAATCTTCTTCTATCCAGTATTATTTGTGACAAACTATTTTGGTGCTTTAATTGCATTACAACCCCACTATTTAGTGTGGACCATCGCCCCCACCCATAGTTAGCCCACCTACACCACAAGTGTGTTCAGTTGTATTACGATCGTTATTTAAAAAGGTAACAAAATGGAAGAATGGAAGCTTGTCATGTCACACCCTTTCTATCACCAATTTCAACAGGATTTCTCCAGCTTAACAAATAGTAAGGAGAATGCCCTTGATTTTATGCTATTATACGTTAAACTACAGGAATTAGAAACATTATCTCAGACATTTGTGCAAAAAAGCGATTATAAAGACTTTCACTATTTGAATTGTGTTTGGTCCACTCCGAAATGTGTAGAGGGCCCTGATACGTGCAAATGCTGTCATATCTCTAGTTTATGTTTTAATATTATTAGCAAATTAGATAAACTTTACCATTGTAATTACATCGAAGTGTTTTTGTCTAAAAAGGTAAATAATTTTAGTTTTACATAAATAGCGTTGTATATATTGACTTGTAAACCAGATGAAATAAAACATGTATATATTTAAAACATTTTTGTTTTTATTATAATCACCCATTTTTCATGCCATATAAAAAGATGCGTTCGCTTTTTATTGAGGTGTTACAATGATGATGATGATGATGATGATGTACAAATAAACTGGATAAGATGAGCTAAATAATAATAGTTCTATAAGATTAAAAACAAAAAGGTACAAATTTTGTTTTTTATTACTTAATCATAACCCCATTATACTAATATTCTTAAATATGTGCTAATAGATGTACACAGAATATGTCCTTGATTTAGCAGGCACAAGGTCAAGGTGTATTAATAATAATGTACACAAAAAGATCGGTTTGTGTGGTATGATCCTTGTTTAAAAAAAAATGGATAAGGACAGATGCGCGCTCCTCGTGCATGCATTTTTTATTACATATTATGTCTGTCTCTCTCTCTCTCTAGCACTCATAAAAGGGGGGGGGAGGGGTATACCTTGTGACGTAGGACTTGCGTTCCTTGTTACGTAGGAGGAAAATACCTCTATTAATTTGCGTCATCGTGACGTATTGTGTCGTCAATATGACGTCACACCCCTAACCCCTCGTTCATATGGACCATAAAATTAGGATGAGGGGTATGGCTTGTGACGTCATGATGACGCGATGCGCGGTCGTCGATCCCAACGCAGAAAAACGTACTCGTATGCCCAAATTCATACTACTTTCTTCACCGATTACTTTGAAATTTTGACACGAACTTTGCATTCGAATAGGGGCGTGGTAATAGTGGTAATCCATGGTTTTGTGATTATGAAACTTGCTCAGTCTGTTGTTTATAATTTAGTCCTTCTGGTTTTTGTTTTTGTTACAATAAAAATAAATTATTAACTTTTTATTTTTCAGGAGAATCATTATTGTGGAGAGCACGTAATTTTGGCGACAGCACTTTGATGGCTAAGGCCCAAGGAATTAAAACACCATCGTGTGATGCATTACAAGAAATAAATTCTCGAGGACTTTAAATTTAAAACCATATTTCTTACTTTTATTTTTTTTTTGTCATATTTTACTACTTCTTGGTTTCTATTTTATTTATTATCAATTTTCCCCTCAAACTTTTTTTATTTTCTTTCAAACTCTCCACTTACAAAAATAAAAATAATTCTTTAAAACAGAAATATATAATATATATGAATAAAATTTTTGGAATATTCAATTTAAAGCTATAATTTAAACAATTTGTTTGATCTCGCTACTTTCTACTTTGCGAGTAATAAACCTTTTTTGTTTACTCTAACCTCTGGATTAATTCCTTCCCTCAAAAAATGCGCATGATATCAATTTAATTTAATTCTGTTTCGAGAAACTTGTAACTTTCCGTAAGTACAGGATGAAGGTTCTACCGTTCGTATTTGGCCTTAACGATTGCAATTTAATCAAACACTCTAGGTCTAATTGTTAATTGCCGGAGTAATTTTTTATAGGAACATTTGGAAAAGTGCCATTGGCCATCACAAGGAAGGGCGAGCGCCAGTGCTAATCAACTACGACTTCAGCTCAAAATCTGCAAAGAGGGCAGGTATTCCTGAACCTTCGACACTGAATAACAGAAGATTGTCCAGATCACACATAGACCTCCTATATTTGTAAGAAAGCGAACATATTTATTTACTTTTTTTCTTAAATAATTGGTGCAACCATAGCTCACTCAATTGACTTATTCAGCTTATTACCGACTTACACTAATTGTCATTATAAAAAATATGATGCACTTTTTTTTTTATAAAGAAAAATTGCTTTTTTGCGTCTTAATTTCTACTCTTTTATTCTAATTCATTTTGGTGCTTCTTCCTCTTCAGAAAATTCCTTGATTGATTCCTTTAAAATTTGAGACAAAAATAAAAATATCTAAATGATGGATGAAAGCGACCCGCCTAATTTACAACGCTGTCCACCAATAGAATCACTAATTTAACAATCATTAAATTGTGCAAAATAAAACTTTTCTTTTATCAGAGTTTGATTATTCAGAATATGGCATTTAATTAAATTTTCGTTTGAGCGAAAACAAATTTTTATTGTTTCTACGTGATTAAGGAAATTGCATGGTGTTCTATTTGTTCTATGATAGAAACAAATATAAATTTTGATTAGGGTAATGAACGATATTAACATGTAAGTTATGAAGTGATCAGTTTTTCATTAGAAATGAATTGTAAAAGAATATTTTTAAATACTTTAAATGAACATCATCTACCTTTTAATCTTTTAAACCAGGGTTATGTGTATATTTTTAAACCTTTGCAATTGTTTATTTATTAAAATGCCCAAGAAAACTATTAGCGCTCAAACGAAATTTAACGCAGAGATTTTGAGTTTTGTAAGAATTAGTTTCGCTCCTTAGATAATCCTTTTTCGATTGTTATTATAACCATCAAGGCTGTGGTGTTTTAAAAAAATATTTTGTGTATTTTTTTTTGTTTAAATAGTCGTTTCTCTTTTAATAAATTTTATTATATTTTCTACTTTCTAAATGCTTAAGTCTGCTACTTATTACTTCTGCTATTGTTTAGAAATAATAATATAATACTATTACTAATAATGATAAGGAAAGAGATTAGCTCAGTGGTTAGCGTACTGGATTCCGACGCGGAGACAACCCCTTTTAGGGTAACAATCCACAGCTGTTGATTTTCTCTTCCTAGGAACTTCTTACAGCTTATTGCCCGGTGTGGAATACTGCCCAGAGCCGGCAGTACACTGAAAAAAAGCTCCTAAGACCTTTGATGTTGTTCCGCCTTAAATTTAAAAATAATAAAAATAAAAAATAACAAAGTGGCCGTTTAAAGCATTTAAGATTGCTAGAGGAAAAAAAATTGTATATAATATTATGTTGTTGAACTTTTGTTGAGGTTTATAGCATATTATGGTTGTATTTTTTTTCTAAATTGTGTACTTCTTAGGTTATTTTTTTTAAAGTAAAACAAAAGCAGAAAGCCAAATATTGCTTAAAATAAAATCTTTGTAGATTCTTTTCTGTTCATTTGTTATTTAGTTTTATTATAAGTTTATTTTGTTAACTGTTAAAATAAATAAATGATTTTTTCCTTTCATCGCCATCTTATTTTGTGAGTTTCATTTCTTCTTTGCTTATTTATAAATTTCCTTACATGTGATACAGACAGCAAATATTTCACGTTCTTATCCCTTAGTTGGAGGAAGAATAGCGAATGTAGAAGTATAAATTTCGCAAAGGCAAAATATATTCTGCTATCCCATAAAAAAGAAAAATATTTGTGGAAAATGGTCTGAGGTATTGATTAGTATACTAATTTAGTTGACTGATGCTTTAGACTTTAAGTTCTTAGTTGAAATCCGCCTAACGGAAGAATCACTTTACTTGGAGCTGTTTTCCATTTAGTCGAGATTTTCTGGAAATTAACTTGAATTTCTGGAGAGTTTTCGTTTTAAAATAGTAAATTGTTTTAGGCATTTTCAGAAGTGTCCTATATATATAATTTTTTTTTTTTTTTTGCTTTAGAACTACGGTTTACATAAAATAAATAAAAATCTTTTAGGATCATCAACTGATCAACAATTTATTTATTTATTTTTAACATTACTTGCTAATTTTTTGTTGTTTAAAAATTGTTATATACATTATTTTATTTGCTTAACTTAAATTAAGAATACTTTTAAATTAAATATAAATTAACTTTTTTTAATTTTTTTTAATGTATCATGTTCAACATTGTCATTCTAAAGTGGAATGTAAAATTTACTTTTGGAATATACTCGTATGTTACATTATTTTTCGCAGTTTACTTGAAATCAATATTTTTTTCTCTCTAATAATCGTAAGTTCTTCCCTGTTCGTTGAACTTCATTATTTATTTTTACCTAGATTACATTCTAAATTCAATAAATTAACAATGAAATAAAAATTCTTTAAAAATTCAACAATTCCCAATAACATTATATTTTTTTCTTTTTTAGTTCATTTTTGAAAGGAGAAAAAAAAAATTAAAAGTGGCTTACATAGTTTCGCAATTTATTTTTTTTTTATATTAAATTAGGCATCTTCATATTTACAAAGTAAGCTTACCATCAGAGATTTCTAGAAATTTTATTTCATGCTTTACAACATTTAAGCAAACACATTAAGATTTTCTTGGAGGATCCAAAAAAGGAGCGCCGAATGAAAAAAGGAGACAGTGGTATAAAAGGGAAGTCAATTATTTTTCAAAAGTCGACTTGGAATGGGTCTTGCTGATGGGTGTTACTCTATAGGAAATAAGACTACAGGGATTGGAAAACTCTGTGCTACCAAGAGAAGGTGTTAGAATTCTAGTCTCCGCTCTGGCCTTCTTTACTGAAACAGGTGAGACAATTACACAGAACTAAACTCGATGTAACAATTTTTTTATAAAAATTACTCTTTGATGAATATAACAAGTACTTTGCCTACATTAGGTAATTAATCTAAAACGCTTCTCGGCTTTGCATTCCCAAGCTAATCTTTCGATAACAGAACCAACAGTTTCAGGTGAAATAATATTGGCACTGAAATAGATCCGGCATCTTAGCTTAGCGACAAAAAAATTAAAAAGTTTTTATACTCTTAAGTATAAAACAATAAAGCTAGAGCAAAGATTATATTGTTACAGTTTTTATATAAAGTTACACAAGACGACTCAAATATGTACTATTCAATTTTACTTATCAATATTGACAACATTTCTAACCAAACGTTAGACTGAGATCTGCCGGTTCACAAGAAAAAAAAAAAAAATTATGTATATACGTATACATACATACATAAATATATATTCTACATAGAATATATTAGAACATTTATTTTTTAAAATCCGTATTGGCAGGAATTTAACATGTATAATTTTGGTTCATTATCTTAAAAATAAAAAAAGCTGAGTAGCGAATTATAATTACCAAATGAATGCAGAAATCTTGTTAGCCAGTTTTGGGAAGGCGATCACCCCCGCTGGATCCGTTTCTGCTAAAGAACTCCGTTTCTGCTAAAGAACTCCATGCATTCTCGCAATTACCATGAACAGAATTAACAGACAGGAGAAATTTCTTCTCAAATTAATATAATTTAATTAAAATTAACTTTCATCAATCCGCAAAAGATTAACAGAAGCAACTGATCGATCCAAACCTCTTGTTTTAAACTTATATTTATTTATTCCTTATTTTTTGGTATTCTATTATTAATTTTATTTGTAAATTAGGCAATACAAAACCACGGCAAAATTGAGTAGTTCTTCTTACACATACAATAATATAAAAATTATTTTTTTAAATTTTATAAAAATTAACATATTTTTTCTTTATTTACATTTTTTAAAATGTTATTTTATACTAAGAAATAATTATAATAAATGAATTCTAAAACACTGAATAATAATAATAAAAATTAATAAATGAACAATTTGATCTTTAAAATATTTGATTTCATTTTTCGTTGTTTAGAAAAAGTAAATTTAAGAAGAAAAAGTTTTAATAATTATTTTTACAGACTAAGCAAATTTCTGGTTAATTAATGAACTTAATTTATTTTTATCTCAAAAGAAAATAGTTTTTAATTCATTGTTTACCAAGAAATCGTATTTTTTAATTTCTTGTGAATTGTTGGAGAGAATGTGCATTTTATGTACGAAATTTATTCATTATTCTATAAATAGGTAAAGAGTTCAGAGCGTTTTTGGTCCAATAGTTATTTTTTTAAATAATTGATCGGATTGGTTTTATACGTTTTTTTTTTTAACTTAATTGTATAAGACTAATTACAGTACAAAAATAAATACTAATTAGCTAATCAGCTGGTAAGCCGTATTTCATTCTCACAGATGGCTTTATATTCTGCTACTTTTGAGCTTCTTCAGGTATGGATTATTTCTCTCCCATCCTGTGTGCATAATCAACAGTACTACACCTCTAATCGAAACCTTCAAACATTTCTTCTAGTTGATAACAAAAATTGGCTCGAATTCAGAAACAAAAGCAAAAGCTGGAAAAAAAAAGTAAGGAGGAGTAAAGTAATCGCCTATCCTTTCAGGCGGGCCTTAACGTCCAACTACCATTAACTATAAAAAGCTGGAAAATTAGGGATGGTTCTATCTCTTAATCTTACCCAATCTGTTAAGTAAATTGCTCAAATTTTTCTGAGCTCGCCAGAACATCGCCATATCTGAAGTAGCCCTTCATATAACTCTCGAGATTCTCTATTGAGGAATAATTGTCAACGGTCGCTGAAACGATTTTTTTTTTTTGCATCTTCACTACTTTCACTCATTCCAATAAGCATATTCTTTATAAATGTCTGTTATTTCTTTTGAGAATAAAATTGCGACACTAAATCCTCAACATTACATTCTAGTATAATGCCAACCGGGGACTTCTAATCATTTTGTTTGCCAAAAGTTCTGAATTTTTCTCAAAATGCTGCTTTTATGTATAAATGTGATGAGATTATTGATGTAAAAAAATTTTGAATTTATTTTGTAGTAATAATATTTTATTAAATAAAATGTAAGTGTTTAAAACGTGATTTAGATGAGAAATAAAATGGAAGTTGTATTAATACTTTTTAGCATATAATTTATGTAGCCAATAAAAATAATTTTCATTCTAGTGGAAGAAGTGAGTAAATAGTAATAACAGGTTCACAAGAAGAAATTACAAACGAAGTACAGCATCAAGTCTTAGAATAAAAGGGAAATTAAATTTGAGAAAAAAGAAACTAAAGAGAAATCTAATTTCAGAATCGTCGCTGATAGAAACTTCTTAAGCAAACTTCTCTGTTGGAAGAGAGAACATTTCGTTGATTCAGTAGAAAATTTTGAAATCCAAGAAAATGTTGAGTGCAAGAAGAACTATTTCATTGCAGTGAAAATGACAGATGAAAATCAAGAAAATGAAATACATGTTGCGGATTATAGAAATGTTAGCAAAAAACAAATTGAACTTTTAACATACAATTACACGTCTCAGCAAGAACAGTCTATTAATTTCAAAAATGAAGATAACAACGGAAGCTCACAGAAAGAAGAAATAATAAATGGATAATCCCAAGTGTCCAAGAAACGTAAGAAGCAAAGATAGATCACTGTACTCTCAACAAAATAGTTTTTAAAAACAAGAAGGCAAAGGAAATCGGCAACTGAAATAAATTCCAAAATGTGAATAGGTAAAAAAAAACTTCGGAGTGCGGTTCGAGCCAAACCCTTAGTCAGGTGGACGAGAGTTTAATTAAACTTAATATTTGCGATATTGGGTTTCTCTACAAAATCGACTGATGATTGTACTATATTATTAAATAAAAATAAGTTCTGTTTACGTATAATATTTATACATTTATGCGTATTAAAAAAAAACACTAGCTGGTTACTCCTTAAAGTTAACTAGAGTGGCACGTTTACTCAGTACTCAGCGACATTTTTTTTTTAAATTTCTTATTAAACATTTTATAATTCTAAAAACAAATTGATTTACCAAAATTCAAAAAAAGTATTTGCTATCTACATAAAACAAATAATCACAACTAATAATAATAATAATAATAACAATTACAACAATAATGATGTTTGATTATGTAATTTGATGTACGAACGGAGTTCGAGTGCACTTAAGTACCACTATTCTATCTCCAAATAGGAGATGTAAGTTCCAGCACACTTTCATTAAAGATGTCGGATTCTTTAAGTAAGAATTAAGAAATGCAATTGCAATAAGCATCAAAATGTACACCATAACATAGACCTTAAAATCAATATTTCAAAGTTACTTAAAGCTTTAATTTTTTTCGCTTTTCTAAAAATTTTCAAAAGAAAATTTCGAATAATATCTGTAAACACATAAGTTGCAGATTAAAATCAACTTAATTATAGATGAAATTAAGTCACACTTATTTTTAAAGTACATTTTGACTTGAAGAAGGGGAAACAGTTAGTTACAGTAAGGTTAAGTACAAACAGGACGATTTTCTTGGGATTAGGCAACTCAATGAGTATTAGCAAAAACAATACGTATCAAACATTAAAAGTTTAAATTGACATTTAAATGAAATTCAATTGCCAGGTTTACGTTGGAAGCAACTTAAGAGGAGTCTCTGGATAAAACAATCAACAAGGGTATTGATGCCATAAACGCCCCCTTCTTTATAATGAAAACTGACATTTGGCCAGAACGGATACCGGTAGATGGACAAGGATGGTCACGGAGTGGTTACCTTTAGGAGGAAAATGGAAAAAAGGTAGACAGCGCAAAAGATGGTCAGACGAGATAAAAAAAGAAGAGGGAGTCAGCTGGATGAGGAAAGCGGAAGATAGAGCCTACTGGAACAAGAAATGTGAACAGATGGAGAAATCGGGGAAATCTTATTCTTAGATACGACTGGTCACCGTTAAAGGACTAAAACTCCCCTATGGGAAGGCCTACATATTTTACAGCAAAGTGGATCAATGAACAATGATTTATAAACAATTGTATGATCTAATGAAATCATTCAGTGAAGTTTTATTTATTTATCTTTTAATTTTTGTCTTGTTTAGACTATGCAGTCTTTATTAAAACTGTCCGGTAGGACAGTTGTATAAGGGTTGATCATCAAAAACTGCAGGAAAAAGCGTAACGTTGAAAAACACCCAACTTTGACAATTTTTTTCTCTTTTTCTATAAAAGATAAAATTCCCAAATTTTCTTTATAATGTAGGGCAAACCCTCCTTTATAACTGTAATTTTTTTGCAACAACCTAGATCTGATAGATTTTGAGAAAAAAGTTGCCGAAAATGTGCAAAAACGGCATTTTCAAAAATTGTTGTTGTTCTTGTTCTTCTTCTTCTTGTTGTTGTTGTTGTTGTTGTTGTTGTTGTTGTTGTTGTTACCTTTTTTGTAAACTGCGTAGCGCCTAAACGCGTGAACCGATTTTCATGAATGAGGTGTCATTCGATTCGGAATTTTATGTAGATGTGCCTTTTGGGGGTCTCGTCGCTGTACATCGAATGGGAGAGGAGTTAGCCCCCTTTATGTAAGCCCCCTCCAAAATTATTATTACTAATTACTCTGTAAATCTTGGCCCGATTTTGATAAAATTTGGTAGGATGATAGGGTTAGGGCTCCCCTACGTAACATTAAAGCGACGATCTGCTCTTACACTTGTTAAGGGGAAGTATAGCAATCGTTGCAAATTATCGACACGTGAACCGATTTGCATGAATGAAGGGTCATTCGAATCGAAATTTTGTACAGATTTGCACTTTAAAAGTCTCGACGCCGTGCCTCATAAGGAGGGGAGTTTGCCCCACCCAAATAAGGCCCTTTCTAAAACTATTATTACCAATATTTCCATAACGCTTAGTCCGATTTTGATAAAATTTAGCACGAAGAAGTGATTAAAGGTCCTCTACGTGGCAGTGAAGTGCCATCATGCTCTTACACCTACTAAGAGGAAGTCTTGCAACTGTTAAAATTATCAATGGGTGAACCGATTTACATCAATGAATTGTCATTCAAAATCTTTGCCTCTTTGCCTTTTTGGGAGAAGTACTGTATTCGCAGTTTGTTTTTCTTACTCCTCTTAAAAGGAAGTACTGAAATCGCAGTTTAATTTTGCTAGTTACGTACAAATACCTTCCTATTTTATTCAAAACGCTTTCTCAAAAAAATTGTTATTGAGGATGGCAACTATAATCATTCTTTATAAAGATCTCTCCAGTGGTAGTTACAGTTCCGACTTAACACCTTTTCAGGTTATAATGATAGAATTGCTTATTCCAAATTTTAAACAAATCTGTAAAGCAGATATGTAACTTCGCAATATAGACAAAAATGAAAATCTATCCAAAAGGTACAAAAATCTCCTTAACAAAAACTTACAGTTTTAAAAGTTAAGTATAAGGGTTGATTAAACGCCAAAAGGTACACAAATCAGCTAGTACCCAACATTTCATTCATGCTTAGTTCATATAATTTAAGTAATTTTGCTGCATTAACTTTTCCTTCACATTTTTTAGAATTTATTAGATATCACAGACCCTTATGCTGGCCAGTTCATTCATAATATTATTTTGTTATAATTATGATAAGATGTATATTATATCCGTTTTTAAATAGGTACTTTATTTTAACTCTATTCCGAATTATTCTTCGGATTTAGCTTTAATTTGCCCTTTATTCTGAGATGTCACATATATACGATATATGCAAAAGTAGAAAAAGACAAAGTTAGAGTCGGCTACTGTTTAAATTTGAATCACGGATTTAAAAGAATATTTCAGTCTTGAATTCGTCTTACCGAAATATTCGTGAGCACAAATAACACACAGTTAATAACAAGTAGATTATTCAACATTATTTATTCATTTCTCAATTGTAATTTAATTTAGACCCCCTAATTTTACTTATAGTAAAATACTGGAATAATTAGATGTCCTAAACGTATGCATATCTCATTTATTTTATATTACATGTATACAACATTGTGGGAAGAACACCTAGATTGAGAATGTAATTGAAGAAAACCATATTATTTGCGATAAAGCCAGGTAATTATTACCTATTATTATAAACGTTTGACTACTACATAAAATAACAATTACTTTAATCGAAGAATGAACTTAAACAGACGATTTAAAAAAATAAATAAAATAAAATAAATAAATAAAATAAACAAAATCATTGATGTATGTTGATGTAAGCATTTTTTCGAAAAGTTTTTGAATTTTTTAACCTGTAATTAATAGTTTGATTATTATAGATTAATATTAATAGATATTAAAGTCAATTTACAGTGCTACTTAAACAAATATTTTGTAGATAAATATGGCCAGCATAAGGGTCTGTGATATCTAATAAATTCTAAAAAATGTGAAGGAAAAGTTAATGCAGCAAAATTACTTAAATTATATGAACTAAGCATGAATGAAATGTTGGGTACTAGCTGATTTGTGTACCTTTTGGCGTTTAATCAACCCTTATACTTAACTTTTAAAACTGTAAGTTTTTGTTAAGGAGATAATGAAAACTGACATTTGGCCAGAACGGATACCGGTAGATGGACAAGGATGGTCACGGAGTGGTTACCTTTAGGAGGAAAATGGAAAAAAGGTAGAAAAAAGGATATTTATTTGTAATTATTTTCTTTTTCTGTAAAATATGTAAATAAAGGTTTTTTATTATTATTATTATAGGATCCATGGAAGTCTAGAACTGGGAAACAGTAGGAGCTGGGGAACACCTCACATCAGAATTAACTTCGGTTTGCCTAGGTAAACTAACCACAACCTTTCAGGGAGAATCGACTATGGAGAGTCAGGTGATATTGTGAGTCGCATTTTTAAATTCCTAACAAGGTAACGCAAGACTTTGATAATCGCCTATCAAAACGGAATTGTCAGAGAGTTGAGGCAAAGAGCATTAGAGAGGCTCTGGTCGGAGGTAAGATGCTGTAGAATGCCAAGAGTTTAATAGAAGGAATTAATCGATACATCATCAATAATTTGTACTTAGGGTCTGGGAAAGAGAACTCAAAGTGATGATTAGGCTTGCTACTGTGGCTGAGCATCTGAAGTGTACCTGTAAGTGTGTGAGGATAGGATCTAAGAGATCGTTTATCATTATTTGGTATCAACATGTTATTTTTGCACTAGGTCCTCCTTCCTTTAGGCCAGATATTGGTACTCGCCAGATATTAAGAAAGGAAATTGGTTACTTTAATGTAAGCTTTATTTTCAAATATTGTATTGACAACGGTAGACTGATAAGGGAACTTTAGATGCCTTTAATTCCCTCCTCCCCGGCCTGTGGAGACTTAGGCCGTATAATTTCACTCAAGACTTCTTTTGTCTATAGCTGTCTGCATATATCCCAGCCTAACAACACATACAATATACAATAGTGGTTTCCTAAACTTATTCAATTTTATATAGTGCCAGTGGATATTGTTGGATACAGACGGCAACTGGGTGTAGGATCTAACAAGCAAACTCTATCTCAACCAACTTATTACATCATGTGACCCACGACATTGACCCCTCACTCGAGTGTACCTAGAAAAGAAGTCCCCAGCATCAAGCGCCCTCTCAGAGTAAGTTGCCTTTCCTAATTAAAGCGGACTTGGGAAGGCGAATGAATTTCCTCAGTAAGCCTGCCAAGTTCCAGTGGGTAAAGGAGGAAATAGTCTCTAATGGCCCCTTTTTTCACTTTAGGAAAACTCTAAAGTATTACCTTTTTTATAACGGCCTTAGCAAAGGAAGAGATAGTAAACTAGGCGTCTAGTGCTCTCTGCTATATGTTTAAAGTTACTGACTACTGATAAAGTTTTACCGGCTATTGTACTAAACAGGTCAGTGGCACAATACTTCTGGACAAACAACTTTACCAGAGACTTGCTACGATAAATTTTTATTAAGATTGCAAAATTGTGTCCAAAGATATCCCAACTAAACATAATATGGCTTCTTTCAAGTGAAGAAACATAAACAATAATCTATTTTAACAAAATCTTAACAAACAGAAATGAAAACGTAAATATAACGATAATATAAAAAGTAAGTACACAGAAATAAGAAGGATATGTATTACGTACATCCTACACCTCGCTACATAAAAATTTCATAAGGAAGAAAATAAGAATAAGTAATCACCCAAGTTATTTAAATATATGGAAATAAATACAGCGCCTCTTCTGTTAGGTATTAATGGAATGTTGATTATACACAGAATAAAATATGTTAGAATTAATTTTTTGCTAAAAATTGAAGTGGACCACTAAATTCCTTCATGAATTCACATTGAGTTTAGATGGAAATTATTTATTTAGATACCACGCTCTTGAAAACATTTATTGTTAGATTTTGGAAGAATTTAAGAAAAAGATAGTTGCTGCTGGGTAAATATAGCAAAATTTGAGTAAAATTTTTATTGTGTGTTTATCGCTAAGTTGTGACGATCATGTGTAATAATTTTTTGAATTTGAATTTTATGTACTATTGGGTAACTACATTGCCAAAATAATGTAATTACTTAAATTATTCATTCAAATTCTGAATTTTAACGCATCTTAAAGTCCAATACGTGCTAGGAGGCCAGAACGTCACATTATTTGAATTATTTGCGCTTGGAAACTTTCTTCTACGGTTTGCTAAAGGAGTATCATCTAAAGAAGGAATATCTGGAAAATTCTTTTGATCAGATTGAAAAGCTTGATCTATTTTAGAGTTCTCAGTTTGGAGTTCTTAAAATGAAATATAAATGGGAGTGTAGCTTCCTTTGCGGAAGAAACCATCTCCCGTGATTGGCTTTCCCTTCTTAAGTCCTTTATGATATAGTTTCTCTTCATCCGTTTTAATTGTTGATACTGTTTTTCCAAAGGAATATCAACCTTTATTATCATTTACGCCTGCTAATTAATTGATTTCGTTTCTGCCCCCCCCCCCAAAAAAGGAAGAAAATAATCTGCAATCTATTATTATTTTTTGTAAATAAAAGACTTTATGTATGTAATCTGTAATCTGTAATCTAACCGCATTAAACTGTTCTTTAGAGTTGGCAGTAAAAGTTTCAAACGATATTGAGATATTTAAGGTACTTATCTATCCTTGCAGCCGAATTTACATTATCACTCAAATTCTGTGCTTTCTCCAAGCAATAATCTTGAACAGGATATGTTGCCAAATTAAAGCTCTCCGAGTGCAAACGGTTAGTTTTTAAATAGATGCTGTGATCATTTCTACCCTACAGATTTTAATGAAAAATAAAATAATATAATTATGATAACAAAAAGTACATTCAGATGTTATTCTTGAAAGGGCTAAAAGATCCAACCGGAACCAGTGCCACTGTGAAAATTTAAATTGATAACACATGAAATGCATTTGAAAAATTACAAACTTTGGACAAAGACAAAAAAGCCTCATTACCTAAAAGGAAAAGGACTACACATTTTGTGACTGAAGCCAAGAACAAAATTTAAACAAAAAATGAAACATGATACAAAGCATGAAGTTATCACTTCGGCTATTCGTTAATAGCCCAGCTATGATTCTCTCATATCAAACACATATTTAAACGTTTTCATAGCGCCTTAACAATGAAACAATTCAAAATAATAAAACATGGAAGAATTTATAAAAATATATGTGCTATTCTTTACAATTATAGTTAGCACTGAATTGATTTCTACACATATCAATAAACCTGTACATTATACGAAGTGAGGATATTGACTTGAGCATCCTTGCAACATTTCATGTTAAGTTACACCTTAATAGCAATTGATTTCAAGAAAAAGAGCTGAATCATTACACGCTTAAGTAGCAAAAAATAAAATAAATAAATAAATAAAAAAAAAACAAATGAAAAAATTCATATAGGGTTTCATCTCCCAACATTTTATTGGATGGAATACGGATGCGCTATTTTCTCTTTTTTCTTTAGACTTCTTTTTATGACTCAAGTATTTATTTTTCTTTCACAAGCTTGTAACATACTAAAATATTTGTATACACTTATTTACAAATTAAATATTTATTTATTGTAAAACTACCCCCGAGGCAAAGTGAAATGCTTTTTTTTCGAATTATGTGTAAAAAAAGAGGAACTCCCTTTAATTTTTTGAAAAATTAATAAAATTAAAAACAAAAGAGATTAAACTTGCGTGACTAAGTCTGTTAACTTTTCTAATTCTTGCTGCATCAATTGTCGCCTCTGTTTTTCCTCATCTAATTTTCCAGTCAAATCTTTTACAGATTTTGTTAATGTTGATATCTGTGATTCAAAGTATAATTCCAAACGGGATAACTGAAAACATGAAATAAACCAATTAAAATGTTTGCAATCCAACAAAATGAATGATAATTTATATACTTTTCAACAACAAAAAAGTCAATAAGAGCCTCTATAATTTGGGTATTTCAAATGGTATAAGCATTCTTCAGGAGTAGCTCAGCTCAACTCTAGAAGTATATAGATAGATAGATAGATAGATAGATAATATTCTGTATTTAGTGTATATATACACATTACAGGGGTTCTGTGTTACATATTTTACAAAAGTTCAACTGATAAAATCATAATCATAATATAAGTTGAAATAATAAACATAATAATAGCTGTGGTGGCAACTTAAATATAAAAATGAATATTAATAATATTAGCAGTAAAGAAAAATAATAGTTTCCACAAGAACAGATAGAAAATAAAATAAAACAAATTGAAAACAAACATTGCAAATAAAAATACTCTCAGTACATTAATTTTACTTAAATTTTGCTCAATACTTAAACTTGAAAATAAAAATGTAAATAAAAATAAGCGACCACAATTTTTCAATGAACTTATAAATTTCTTTACATATTTAATAAAATTTATTGCTCCTATTATTTATGTTTTATCTTCATTCATTTAGACAGAATGACCTTAATTTTAGAGCTGCTATAATGAAAAAGTATATTTTGTCTAAATGGTTCCTATTTTGAATGTTTAAGAGCCAATGAATATCGTCTTTATCGGCAATAAATTCAGAAAAATAACGCTTCCTGAATGGACTATAATTAGGGCATTCTATTAAAAAGTGTTCCAGAGTTTTAGAAGTATATATCTAATTCTCCTAATTGAAATTCGTATATATATCTGTAACGAGAGAACACTGAACGGGACCGGCAGTGCACTGAAAAAAGCTCCGGGTGCCAATAACCTTAGATGTTTACGCGCCTTAAATCATTAAAAATAATAATAATAATAAGAATCGTTGGAACCGTATCCAAGTAAATCCCACAAAACTGGAAAACTGTTAAATTTTTGGCACTTGCGGTAGACTGATTTGGACCAAACCTTACTCACGGGTTCCATGATTGCCCCAATTCGAGATGTCCAATTTGATTTTTCTCCGATTTTTTTGTGTTTGAGTCATGTCGCACAAATACACATCTATAAAATTCGAAACTAGGCCTCGCCATAATTTTGGAACATTAACAAAAGGAAATAAGTGTGTCCTAGATTTAAGAAAATACGGTATGTAAAGAGAATGTGAAAAACCCTCCTCTTAGCCAAATTTTTCCGGTAAATGGAAAACCTGCAGTACAGTGTCATGATCTGTCTTAAATAAGATCTAAGCCGTCAGAATTCTATTGCTACATTAAAAAAAAAAAAAAAAAAAAAAAAAAAAAAAAAAAAAAAAAAAAAAAAAAAAAAAAAAAAAAAAAAGAATAATTGAAATTTTTCTGGACTTGATGTGGCTTTTATATATTACTTTAAACAACTTGGGCCAACAAATTGTATGTTGGTAATGAAAATGAACAAGATTAAAATTTGATTTAGAAATAGAAAACTAGGTCTTACTTTATCATTCAATTCAGTCCATTGGCGAAGTGTTACGGTGACTGTATCTTGAGGACTGGTACTAGATAATGTGGAAGTACCCGTGCCCCCACCAACGCCCATCAAACTGTCGGATGAACTGATGGAAGATCTCAAGGAGCTGATCATACTCTGCGGTCGTTGTTGGCCACCAGAACTAGTGTTCCTCAGGGTAACTGCTCCGACCAGCGATGTAGACATGAGAGATGTGGTAGAGGTTGTTGTAGCCGAAATGGTCGTGGTGGCCACAGACTGCTGCAGTTTGGAGTTGGAGACACTACTCTCCAAGGGTGCCGAGGAGGCGTCTGATGTCGGCGATGGTCCAATCATCACCCTCGTTTTGCCAGCTGCTACAGAACATTAATTTTTTAAAGTTCACTTCAATATAGATTAATATCTTTAATAATAATAAAAAAATAAAAAATAATAAGGGAGTGTATTGGATTCCCTGGTGGAGGTCCCGGGTTCGAATCCAGCTGCTAATCCTTAGATTTTCTCTTCCTAGGAGCTTCTTACAGCTCACTGTTCGGTGATGGGCAGTGTTGTCTGGAACGAGAGTACACTTTCCGGAGGCCGGCAGTGCACTGAAAAAAACTCCGGGCGCCAATAACCTTAGATGTTGACGGGCCTTAAATCATCATTATTATTATTTTTAAAGTGTTAGTTGAAACCCTGAGAGTAAGGTTAGGTCGTGTGAGTGTTCACACGTTTTTTACTTTCTCTTACTTCACAAAATGAAAAGAAGTGTTGAAATTATATAGATTTTTGACTTTGTATTTTCACTGGAAAAATCTTTGTGAGGTCCCCCGAGTCTGAAAAAGTAGTTTATCAGGCAAATTGGTCGGTTTCTGTGTGACATCAATCGTAACTTAAAAATTCAAAATTGATTTTGAGTCAAAGTGTCAACAGTTAATACAAAAATAAGGTTTTGGTGAGTAAATCGGCCAACCGCAACAACAACTTTATTGAATCAATATTCTCAAGTTCTTTTTTATAATTTTCTCAAAAACTGTTTGATTTTCATTTGACTTAGTGTATTAATTGTGCATGTGTACCACTAGATTAGTTGAAATTGTATTTACGAATATCTAAAACTTTTATTGAAAACATTTTTCATCAAATTTGATTAAGTGTGCTTTTGGGAGGGAAGGTAAATTATTAGGCTTTCTTCTTGTGAGATAATTGTTTAATGCACTAGCTTGCCACCTGTAAAATGTTTACATTTGATAAAAATCAAGTTTAAATTTCCAAATTTGATGAGAATTGGCTGTCTGAAAAGTCATACTTGACAAGATTTTTGCATATCTTAAGATTTTCTCGTAATCGGCTCCTATCAACATTTTCTTTTAACATGGAATGGTGATCACAAAAATTAAATATACACTTTTTGTATTTTATAATGTTCACTTAACTCTCAAGACAACATAAAAAGTGAATTATAGAATCTGAGAGTTCACAGAAAAGAGAATACATTTATTATTCCTGTTAAATGAATAATAATTAGAGAGGTCTGAATCAGTTTTGTACTAAATTTTTTCCGAGTGTACTTTAGCAAAATAAGGTAAATTATGATCAGCCTCATATTAGAGGTGTAGAAGGCCTACGAAAAAGAAAATTATCAAAATACAAGTCGCAACGGCTGTTGGAGCCCAAAGCTGTAGAATAAAGACCTCTAGATAACTGATGTCCAAAATGTAAAAAAATTATTCTTTTTAGGCCCAGCAACCATGCAGATTGTACACTACAAAAACGGCGAAATATCCAATTTATTCATGCGAAAAATATTAAGTTTTAGCTTCCTGAAATTATTCTTTTTCAGTAAGTGCTCAGAGCCCGCAGAATGAGTGAGCACAGCAGCTCTGCCGACTAGATCCAGATCTAGTTCGCCAGGTGGTGGTTGTGTCTACGATGTTCAAACTCCGCTGTTCAAGGTCACTGAATTGCAGAACGTCACAGAAGTTTTAAATACATGTATTTTCGACGATTTAACAACTAAAAAACCAAAAATTATATTTTTAATGAGTCTAGAAAGAATCATAGGTGTTATTTTAGAGAAAACTGGAAAATCCACATATGCGGATATTAAAATAAGCGGTTGAACTAAAAATTAGCTATTTTCTAAAAAAAAAAAAATAATTTTTAGTTCCCACGTTCCTTAATCTGTAATTGAAAGCTGGGTGAAATCGCTAATTACCTTGCATTGATTTTTTTGCTTGACTGAGTTTCAATTCTTCAACCCAGGGTGCAGTTTTAGACATGGCAGAACTTCTACTTTGCACCATAACAGAATCCATTAAATAGGTGTCTGCATCTCCGTTGGTAAGAGCAGTTGGCGATGTTTCTATTTCCGCTGAATGGGCGCCTCCATTTCCTATACAGGCCGCTAGATCTTCACCATTTTTCACATCCTGTCAGCAAAATTGTTCAAGTTAAAACTAGTTTATACAAACTTTATATATTAAGATAACCTAGAAAATCTATCTGAGAGCTTTTAACAGTATACATTCAACTTGGGAATAACATAATCACAAAGAACGCATGAACACTTTCATAGCTTTCACGCCCGATTTATGTAATCAAATTTTCCTGAAACTTAGAATTTAAAAGAAGGATGTTTTAAAGGAATATTGAATTCTCGTCTCCAATGGAACCCCAGTGATATCAATACTTAATAAGATAACAAATTCAGTTTTTAGCTAATACATTTATGCCTTATTTAAGAAGTGCAAATAAAAACCTTTGGCTTTTATTTGTACTGTCGTCTTTCCCTCGGCTGATATTCTTTCTGCTCGGAATTTTAGTTAGACGACACTCATACTAATTGTACGGCGTAAGAACCGTAAAATATACTGTATTGGCACTTTTAAGGGGTTATAGGCAGTCAGAGGCGCAAAAAAAGTCATTTTTTCAATTTTTTTTTGGGGGGGGAAACGTGTTTACTTTTTTATTCGGGAACTTTTGCGTCATATCAGTCCATGTTTAAAGAACTTATTGTAATTTTTTCGTTACAAATTAATAATAATTGTACTAATGGCGAATATTTTAATGCAACCCTCTCGTGGACATGATATCTTGAGACTGGGTCATCTGAAATCAAAATTTCGAAAAGATTTCGTTAGTAGATGACTTTATCTCGTACTTGATCGAAGGATTTAGAAAAAAATTGAATTTTTAATTTTTGGGACAACTTTAAAGTTTGATTTACGACTTTCACTAAAAAAATTGACCATTTTATGTTTGTAAAAAAAGTTCTATTCATTGAAAAAAAAAAAAATCCTTCGTCCAAGTACGATTTTAATATGTGTAAAAGAAATACGTAAAATTTCAAAAAGATCGGTGCAGTAGATTTTGAGATATCGTGCCCACCGACTTTGAAAACGTAGTTTTGAGAAAAACGCGTTTAAAGTTTTCAGCGGTTAAAGGTTTGCGAATAAAACCTGGATAATCTTTTTTTCAACTTACACAGTGTCATCGATTCCAGGCCCATAAAATAAGTCTTCCATGTCTTCCAAAATGTTCAAGTTTTCCGATTTCTGCTGTCTGCGTAGGATTCGTGCCTCCCGCATAGCAAGTTGAGCTCTGTGCTCAGCGATGGTAATTCGAACGGTCGGGGCTTGTAAACACTTTCACTCTTACAATTTTGCTCGGATCAACTTGAAATTTTAGGACAACATTCCTGAGATACTATACTTTAATATAAAAAAATTTAAAAAAAAAATCGATTTTTTCAAATTTCTGACTGCCTATAACCCCTTAAGGAAAGCTAAACTTCACCTCTTCTTGAAAATCTCGCTTATATTTACTTACTTGAGTACATTTACAATGTTTTTCCAGTGTTTTGGCTAGACATTAACAAAAAAGAAACCTTACAGGGGCTTTAAACTAAGGTGTAAGAACCAAATATAAAATCGTATCAGTCTTATTTAAACTCATCATCAATCTCCTTGACGTTCATAACATCTTTGATTACATTATAACTGTTCCTGATTAACGATTCACTGTTAGTTATCATGTTGGAAGTTATAATTATAACTAAACAAAGATGATGGATTTTTTTCTTCACAACACAGATTATAGATTAAAATCGGTAGATAAATTAAACGTTTTTACACATCCAACACTTTTTTTAGGTAAATTAGTAATTTTACTCACGTTGTCTAGTTCTAACTCAGAGTTACCATCCGTAAATTGACTCATATCTTTGTTGATGACGCCTGACGGTGGACGCCGTTTTGGCAGTTTCGCTCGATTGGCCGTGGGATGAGTGAGCATAGCAGCTCTGCCGACTAGATCCAGATCTAGTTCGCTAGGTGGTGGTTGTGACTGGGATGTTGCAGTCCCATCACCTCCGCTGTTCAAGGCCACTGAGCTGCAGGGCAACACAGAAGTTTTGAAAAATAGCAAATTACAAGGAACACTTTCCTTTAAGTACATTATTCACAAATTAGGTGTATCCCATGTTTTGCATCAAATCTCAAATAGGTCGGGTTTTAAAATGTTCCAACATTTCTTTTATTTCTTGATGTGTGGAATGGAAATTAGAATCTCTCTGCTTTGCGGGCGGGAGTAGCTGTCGTGCGGGTTGTGATGGATAGGAAGAAAGACAATCGATTTCTTACAGCAAATCAACAAAATGTGCTAAACCAGAGGTGAAAATCGCAAAAATAACAATAGGCCTCTTAAAAAGAAGAGATTTATGTCTTGCCCCTTTTCGCTGCAATGCCTGAGAAGGTACAGGTCCACTCCTTACTCCAATCTAGTGATTTCCAAACTTTCTGAACCCTCACATCCCTTCTCGTTCACTATGACTTATTGCACTCACTCTAAATTTGTTAACAGTTTATTTATATATACACTATATACTATCCTTAGAATACAATAATTTAAAGAATTACTACTACTTATTAGGTAAAGGTTTTAACAAAAATTTGTTGTGACACACTATTTCTCTTAATATGACTTGCCAAGAATTGAACTCGGAATACCAAAACTTGTTCAACTTTTCCTCACAATAGTTTACATTACAATGCTAAGAGGAGACTGGAACTGCATCAGTATCACTCCCTGAATTTCCCGTGGAAAAATTTTGGCAAGAAAAATGATTTAAATAAAAGTGTTTAATCAACGTGCATGTACATAGAAGTTCAGAGAAAATCATAGAAGCCATTTTGAAAAAAATCTCAAAGTAAAACAAATAGTAAAGTAAAATTCCAGTTAAGCGATCATAACTGTTATGAAGATATAGCTTAAAGTTAAACTCCACAAATTTCACTATACACTCAAGAAGGTAAATATATTTACCGAAACGTTGGTATGAAGAAACAAAATTTGTGTTTGAATTTAATGACTGCACCTCAATATTCCCCAAAATCATCAATGAACAACGGTCGAAAATCAAAACTATCAAAAGCTGTAGATAATTGTAACTAGATATCGGGGAATATCGGCCAGCCAAAGAGGTATGCTAGACACAGTAATAAGTGTAGTAATCAGGGTAAAAGTATTTATTGTGAGATTGTAATCGTTGTATAATCGGACGGTGTAGGACTGCAAGTGTATGATGATACTTAAAGGGCTATAACGTCGACAAAAAATGGCATGAATAGCACAATACACTATGTCAATCAGGCAAGGCTTTAAATTCTCCTTCTGCTGTTAAAAAGGTAAAACTTGCTTTACAAAAGAGAACATTATCGAAAAATTAAGAATATCTAACTCTGACTTACTTAGATTCGGAGGCGTGTGAAGAGCTGACAGTATAAGAAGTTCTATGTCTACTCCAAAACGGTCCATCCGGTTTATCATTGGTTGCAGTTTTGTCACTGGTATTCGTGTTAATGGTATTAGTTATGGAGGAGGCATTATTGCTGTTCACAGTTCCGGAAGCAGTTGAAGAGGCACTCTCGTGTAACACGGTCCACCTGCCGCTGCTGCTCACCGAACTAGACGATGTTTCTACGGTGCATAGAGTACTCTGAGCCACAGAAGAGCTGTTGGAACCCCTACTTGTTGCAGTAGTCATCTGTAGTACTCCTGTTACCAAAGAAAGAGAAAGAGAGAGAATGAGGGAGGAGGTCGCTTCACCTTTTAAGTGAATGAAACAGAGGGTTGTTTAAATAATGATAGTAACATTTATTCTACCTACTAGCAAACAACAATGTTTTAGTTAGAAGAAGTCTTATTAGATTGTAAACATTTTATTCACTAAAGGTGCTCAGGCTCTCCTAACCAAAAGTTTAGGAAAGGAAGAAATAAAATTCAATAAAAAGAAATCAATATTTAAACAACCCTACGGTTGATTTACAGAGTTAATCAAAAATCACAAGCAAAAAAGAAGAAAACTAGTCACCAATGGAGCTATCCGTCTGCTGGAGTTAGACCTTACACTTCTATAATTATGTATTAGAATTTAAAATTATATAAAACAATAAATTTAAAGCAAAAAAATTATAAAGAGAGAGGGAGAAAAGAAGAAAAAATAAACGAAATAACTTATTAATACTAAAAATTGTTGAGGGTTAAGATATAGGTAAATTCATTTAAAATAGATTTTTACAAAGAAAGTGACCAGTTTAAACCGTTAAAGACTCTAGAGTAATGAAAAAGAGAAACGTTTAAGGCGGAAGGTATAGAATCAGCACACAACCGCATTTAAAAGACGCGAAGAAAAACCCACATCAAAGAGCAATCGTAACACAAGCAAAGCTTTTAGGTCAATAGAAAACCACGCAATTTTTCTGCAATTGCCATTTAAACTAGTTAATCAATACATATATATATATATATATATATATATATATATATATATATATATATATATAAAGGGAGAATCCCTTACTAAATCTGCTTTGTCAGCAGATTTTTTTTTGTTTTGGTATGATTAATCTTCTATGAGTTTAGATAGTCGTGAAGTAATTAGATGGTTTCTAAAATAAAGTGAAAATTGTTTACAGAGTGGGGTCCAACGGGAAACTTTGAAAATGATAGCGCAGTATGAGATCCGCTAAGTTGAGTTTAATTAGTATGTTTCGAAAACGTTCTGTTAGGACTTGGTCAAACGAATTTTGATCTCACAAAAAATTATAAAATATAGAATAAAAATAAACTCGAAAAAATTCAACACATTCTAGATTAATTGGAATCCTTCGTATGACCCCAGTGTAACGATGATTAGAAGAGCATAAAGAATGACATCTAGTTTATGTAAATTTCTTAAATATGCAATTCATACCACCAGAAGAACTTTCCAACAATTTTGAAGAAAGCAATGACGGAGTTGTAGGAGATTTCGATAGATCGCTAGAACTTCTCTGAGGTTTCTTCATAGGTGGAGGTGGTAAAACTGGCTTTTTGCTCAACGATGGATGAGTGTGCGTAGACTTTTCTTCACCTAAAATTTAATTTAAGTGATAAATAAATTATAATATTAAAGCTATGGACTTTCCTAAAGAATGGAGCGAACTAACGCGGTCAACTTTTACTGCACAAGTTTTCAACACAATTCACAGAACAAGCAGGAGTGTGATATAAATACATGGTTTAGCAAAACCTCTGGCAAACTCTAGGTCATCCCACAAACATTCACTCTAATAGTATATGTTCGCTTATATTATAGATATATCAATTTGTAGAAAAGCATTAGCATTAAAATAATAATAAGAATACCTGCAGAAGGTGAAGGCTTAGTTGGTTCGCTAAATTTTCTACTCACACCAGTCAAACTACTGGTCATGTTGGATGTGGTAGCCGATTTGGTTATGTGATCTCTTAACTTATTCGTAGTTAATGCTTTAGAAGGCCTGTCCGGTTTAGCCTGAAAAATATTAGTTTTAATGAATCCATCTTTTCAGTGAAGAGCTGTGTGTGATAAAGCTTTGTACTTTTATCTATTCCATAACTATTCTGTACACTCGTAGTAAAATTGTACTGAAATGATTGTCAAGAAGACAGAGAAAAGCACTCCGACTTTCTCCAACTAAATGCCTCAAGGTTTTCTTTAACACAGAATTTTTACTCAATTCTAGTCGTTTCAAATTCCAATAATAGAACAATTATTCAGGACAGTGATGGCCACAACTCACCCACTTCAAAATATATTTTCATTGCAAAATTTCGTAAGAAATTGTTTAAGTAATATAAACAGTCGAACGTTAAAAATAAATACATCGTTCAAAACATTCCACTTCCGGGAAGCTATTTTACCATCTCGGCAATCGTCTAATATATTTATTTAATTAATAAATATGAGAAAAGAAGAACTTTGAACTTTTAAATTATACATAATAAAAGAAGTTAATTATAATGTACATATTTTCGGTTGTATCAATATTTGACCAGATTCAACTGTGAAAAATTATACTGAACAGCAACTAAATAGGAATTAAGCCCACTAAAGTGACACTTTGGAGCAGGGTGGGAGCAACTTTTGTGACCTAGAGACACACTGATTCTTTTGTAGGGACAAAAGCTGTATAAGTGCCTAATACCCTACACTTTCAAGAACTTAAAAATGATGATTGACTGCCTCTCTTTCTAAGGTTCCTAAATTTAGAACACCTGAAGAAAACATCATTTTAATGTACTTTGATAGAAGAGCACTCAATGTTATTTTTGACAAGACAAAAGATTGCTGATACTCAAGCTCCTTATTCACCTGATCTGAGTCCCTGACCTATCACTTTATTTACACAACTCTTAAGAGTATCATTAGCGTAAAAAATAGTACTCAACAAAGTTTGATTTCAAAATTAAATGTATGAGCAGTTTACCATATTAGAATACATTATATTTAAGGCATCAGATCTGTAATAAGAGTATGAAGGAAACTGATCTAAGATCTTTAAGTAACCAACTTAAAGGTTATGTAAAGTCCAGTAACAAGCTCTAAGATACATTACGGGCCTTCCTTCAAAACCGATTGAAATGAAGACTGAAAAGAGTAACTTGATAAATGCTTAATCAGCGCAGTAGAGCCAATATACAAATTGAGCTTTTGGTAAGTAATGTCCATCACATGATAGGCATCCGCATGCTAGAACTCGGTGAATGTATTTTCTAACTACCTTTATTGAAATACTCGTAACATACCAATCGATGCCTAATAAGGGAGTCAGTAAAGGAAATGATACGAATTATAAATTTAAAGCCAACTACCTGGAAGCCGCCCATGAATAGAATTCATACCTCAAACGGCAGAACAATATTTTATTATATAGAAGTTTTAAAATAGTAGAATTATACAAGGCAATTCGAGACTAACGCTGAACACCAATTACAAAGACATTACTGTTTTGAAAAACATTAATGGGGAGGTAGCTAACCTCTTCACTAGGCGTTGTGATAATTTGTACGAAATTATCCGGGAAAACACCTAGCTTTCCTTTTAGTTCACCTTTCCACCATCCAGGATCTTGTCCTTCTTTTGTAATGATAGTGATTATGTCTCCTTCGTGCAATGTCAGCTCATCTGCGTTGGCAGCTTCGTAGTGGAACATGGCCCGACACATTTCTTTTACTGCGAACACAAACACAGAGATTAAGATATTTCAGTGATTAAATTGGGTATTACTCAAAGTGTAACCAGGCCACTAAGTGCAACCCTTTGTTTCAAGTACAGTGTACTATAAAAAATAAATAAAACATATATCCATTAAGTCATTTTAATCTACATTCAGTTAATGACAATAGTTTGGCGAATCGCCTGCCTCTCGTTCGCGTATTAAAACTGTGTCACATTTGTGTTCGAATCATTGCGATTGGGTCAGTTAGAATTAGACTCGTCTCAATACGTGCCTAGTTTTATGGTCTTCACATCAAATAAAATGTTCTTTTCTAAATAAACATTATTTAATCAAATAGATAAACTTGATATAATTCACTTTTAAAATAAAAAAATAGGTAAATAACAATTTACTTGGTTTAGGTGGCAACATTGGTAGATCCGCTGAATCACCAGTTGTAGAACTAGTTTTCACCACACTCTGTGAATATGAAGTGTGACTACTGGAATGTGTGGTTGTATTTGTCAAATGTTCTTGAGACAGACCTGCAAAACGCAAATATTCACGTCAAATTTAAGAGGAGTAATAATATAGTTAGCAAAAAACAAAAAATAAAACGTACTAATTGATTGTTTAGTAGAATCATCTCGATTTAGTTTATGTCTCCTCTGTGCTTCACGAGTTTCGTTCTTCAAATCGCCTATTTCGCAAACGAAATTCGATGGAAATACGCCAATCTAGAGAAGGCATATTGAAAGAAAAACAAAAAATTAGAATTATGTATAAAAAAACGAAGCAAAATCAATTCACAATCTCATATTGTGAGTCACACAGTATGTAAGTGGCCTATGACTCATGCGATATTCTAGGTCATCTACACATTATTTCTGTGAATAATGTATTTTAATACATAGCCTTTTAGAAAAGAACATCATTTTTATAAGATGAATATTCTATATTCCACTTAACGCAATTAAAAACGAAACACTTTTCTTTCCTTCAATAAATATATATTGATTAGTTCAAATCTCTTCTTAACCAATTTAACTAAAGAGAAAGAATAAACCCAAGAAACTTAATAATTTTTTTATAATTTTAGGTATCACAGGATTTGGATTTATTAAGCCACTCCCCAAATCTACAATCTAGGAAGGTTTACAGCAAATTGGAAGTGGTAATATTATAATTAGAATTATCTTTATAAATAGGAAGGTTTATGAATCCATTGTCCTTATTATCTGTAGCGTGAGGGTGGTTATAAGTTGGGACAAGTAAGTGCTTTGATACCTGTTCAGGTTCAGCACATCACTTCTTTATTAATTGGTAAAATGTAATAGTGAAATATAAGCTTCCAGCCTCGTCCACCACCCAAATTTACTTATTGGACGTCAACCCCGCCTGAAAAGTAGGCGAATACCTAACTTTAAATGTACTACATCGTTAATAAACGTAAGACATATTATTAAACCTATTTTTACGTTTGAAAGTATTGAATTTCTGTATGTTCAAATGAATAAATAATTACATAATTCGTGTACACAGTACACCGTGCAATAATGAAATTCAGAATCATTTGTAAATGGAATAATATTACTTTATTTTACTCCGGTGAGAGAAAGCCAGACTTTGCGTAATCTCCACAGATTATGGTTTGAAGCGACTCTTCTGCCCGAAAAAGTTGACTTTACAACATTAATCTGTGGATGTATGGATGATGCGGCCATCCACTTAGAAGCAGAAAATTTAAATTTGATGTGCAAACTGTAATCGCTCGTTCATATTACGAATTGTTTATTCATAATAATTTATTAGTTTTGAACGTAACAAATGCAATATTATAATAAAAATAAATATTAATAATGAAAAGCATAAACCGGAAAGTCAATTAATTCATATTTAACAATAATAATTTTGCAAAAAAAGAAAAACTATTAGTTTGCGGAAAGAAGGACTCTGCGTAATAAAACAAAGAAATTAATTTAATTTAGAACTGGTATATGAATAACATTTATTGCCATAATCTATCTATGCACTTGACTTTTTTTTCTCTCGCCCACTTAAGATAATTTGGAAATGACAGGAACATACAAATGATTATTAAAAATGGCTGTTATATGTATTACGATCAATTTAATTAAAAAAATAAACATATAAATAGATTTAAATAAACGTTTAGTATTCAAACATATTTGTTTCAATAATTTATACACTAACTGGGGAAAATAATGAAAGTTGTGTATTTTACGATAGAAGTAAGGGAATCTCAAAGAGGTATTATATTATACAATATATGAGACCAGACACAAAATCAGGAATGTTGACCAAGCTACCACTGAAGTGTACCAAAACATATGATTCTTTAAATTTCCTTTATAAAGAAAGTTTATCAACTTCCTGTAGATCCTAAAAAATACTTAGCACTTAAAAATAAGACTTTACCCTGTTTTTCAATTTTCCTTTCCACCAACCTTCTTCAACTTCAGAAATAACATCAATTATATCACCAACTTGAAGTTCTAATTCATCTTCATTGGCAGGTTTATAATGGAACAGTACTTTACATTTTCTTGGTGGCTCTAAAGTGCCAATAGACAGGATTTTTAATTAAAAATAACATTAATTCTGAAAAAATAGTTTTTAAATAAAAAGAATAGAACTTACGCGCATGTTGTACAGTTTCACCTTCTGCATCAGTAATTAGCTGTAAATAAAAAAAAAAATTCATATATCACTTCTATTAATTAGGCCCGATAAATTGTGCAATAACTGGGACCTGCCTTAAAGCCTAGTTTAGGAAACAACTAAATTTTAACTAAAAAAACAAGCTCTGTTAAATTTTTTGTTTTACATCAATAGTAAAAGAACCAGGATTTTATAAACCTGTTGAAGGTTTCTATGTCACAACCTAACTATAACTGCAGTGTCAGTTTTAAATATTAATAAATTACCTTTACAAAATTATCTGGAAACATTCCTCTTTTACCAGATCTTGACAGTGTACCTTCCCACCAACCACCAGTTTTAAAAGAAATATCAGTAATGATATCGCCTTTTTTAATCGTTAATTCATCTGGTTCGTGAGCTTTGTAATCGAACTCAACCAAAGCTTCTGCTGCAACAAATAAGAAAAGGAACATAGGTTCTACAAATTCCACCAGTTAAAGATTTTTTTTTTTCATAAAAAAAGATAAAATACCAGCTTCAACAAAAAAATTAATTAGTTGCTGAAGTTTAATGTAAATAAAAATCAACCTGTTGTAACCTGTTAAATACGTCTTTACATTAATGCAAATCCAGTTTTTTTTTTTTTTTTACTGTATTTAAAAAATACTGACCCATAGTTTGTATTATAATTATCACAAATCATAGAAATCATGGGCACAATGTTCACTACTCCACATATACATTTAAACTAAACTAAAAAAAAGAATAAATGATTGTGACAAATATATGACCCAGCCCCTGATGATATCATAACAAAACATAAGTGCATTTAGTAGGTTTTCAGCCATTTACGACAGCAGTAACAGTCGTACCTCGGAGGTTATGAAATTGAATTGAGGAAACTAAAAGCAAAAATAAGAAATAACTGAATAGAGCAGTTCAAAAAAAACTTAATACAAAAAAATAAAAATAAAAATTCTTTATAAAAAATATTTAATAAATTTAATAAGATAACGTATTTACAAATGAACAACTCAGTCTGGATGCAAAGAAAAGCGCCAAATTCAATTCAATTTTGTGCTAACTTTTACAAAATATACAAACCTTAAAACCATTTTACAGCAAATTCTTACTGTGAAATTAAATTATATAATTATATAATTTGTTTGTAGAAAACGATGCATTAGTGCAGGTGTTTTATTTTTCTTTCCACCCGAAAGTTTTTTTTTTGGGATTCGAAAAAGGAGTTTTTACAATTCCGACTAATATTTTAAAATTGTTACTTTCTGTAGCGGATTGTAGATTTTTATTTTTTTAACAGAAAATATTCGTTTTGAAGTCTCCTGAATAAAAAAAAAAAACGGTTTGTACAAATTGGAGTGCGTGATTTTTTCCCCTTCAAAAGTATCTCTCTACCCCTATTAAATTGGCATCTTCTTACGTAGACTGCGCACATTGAATTACAGTTTCCGAAATTTTATGATGCAAGTGTGTCTGTATTCCACAAAATAAAAAATGGAGGAAAGTTCATATTTAATATTTTGCTTAGGTTTTGGTCAAATCAACCAGTCAGAAGTATTAATTGACTGAATAAATTTTTATTTTTTTCGGATTTTACAGTTATTTTTGTTTTATTTAGTGAACAATGAATTAATTTGAAGGATTTTTTTGTTTCTTTGTTTGTTTTTATCCCAAATCCAAAATAATATGGAAAACATAAAAAGGTCAAAGCCTCTCTACTATTTCACCCGTTAGAGTTATTGTCACCGGTCGTTGTGTTGGCTAAAATATTCAACCTTCAGGGGATTAAAAACGAGCGTTTTTCTGAGCATCAAAAAGAGAGGATGAGATTTTTTTTGAAACAATTGACCACTTTTTGAAAAATTGTGAAACCCCCAACAGTTAAGAATAGAGAAATGGATTTTCAAGGTTTCTGTAACGTCTCCGATAGATGCAGTTTACATCCGATTATCAAATGGAAATTCACTTACTTAGTGGTGGCTACTTTGTTCTAAGTCTTTGCACTGAAAGAATAGAACTTTGAGGGGCGCTGCTGTTTTCTCGATTGGTGAACAGAAGTGCAGGAGGTATTAAAGAAGCTAGCAAATCTGAAACTGAAAGCATTTCTTTTTTCTTTAGTTTTTGCACACAGTTCTGCAGAGTTTTCTCTAATAAATAATAAATTCTATTTTTTCATTCCTCCGCTTTAAATTTTTAAGGAAAGAGCTGCCGCGTGATGGTGGAGTAGATTGTGCACCGGAGCGCCACTTCAATAAAGTACCAAAATCAATAATAAATATGGTGTACATATCTTGTAACTCAATCTGCACAATGAGAAACAGGGAGTAAGGAATGCCACTGTTAATAGGACGATATAAGGATTTCTATAAGACCTGCCAGCTTAGAAAGCTGGAAGAGATTACCTATTAGGTCATCCAATCAATCGACCAACTACTCAAACTTAAAATTCCGCAGGATATACTTCATAATGTGCATAATAAAATAATTTAGGAGTGTTAGGCAGAAAAGAAAGTTTTATCCTCTTTGTCTCTCACCTAGAAATAGGAAGAAAACATCAGACAAGTATTGAGCACTATCTATCGGCCAAGTAGAGACTGTAGTACTAGTTTATAAGAAAAGTCAATAGAATGTGCTGCTTTATTCGCTTTGGTATGAAATTTGTAAATTGGCATTTCTGACAATCGCACAGTAGTTATTGAGTCAAACGTCCTCTAGAAACCTTAATTATCTTCGAAAAATAATTCAAATAAAAGTTCTGGATACAAATCGTGGCACATATTTTATAAAGATTTCAGATACTCTCAATTTTAGAGAAAGTAACCATAAACCTGAGAAATTATCTAAGAAAAGTGGTATTCTGATTTTCTCGGAAAGTTTGATGTCGTGTCACGGCTTACAATCCAATGCTATATCTAGTTTTTCCGTTTCTGAGTTAAGGTGACTGCTTACCAACATCAGTTTGTAAAAACAAATGTTTTTATTCAATTGTTAGAACATAAAACAGTTTTTATCTCTCTTAGTTAAGTAGATACTAAAAAGTACATCTACGTATCAGTAGTACATTATATTAGAGAATTTTATTTATGTATTTCCTTTACGAGAGCGTTAACTTAGGGTATTTCGTCACGACGAAAACGCCAACGCAATGGTCCAGCTATGTACTGATTATATTTTACTGTTAAGATGATAAATTTCCAATAAATGTATAAAATAAAAATATATTTTCTAGCTATAGTTACTTTTCTTTAACGAAAGTAATTCAGATTAGGAGTTGAATACAATTATTGATCTCACCTATTTTGGCATCTAAAGAGACTCCTACGTTAATAAAATCACGTAATCTTGGCCTGCAGTAAGTAAATGAACGAATGCACAAACTTGGATAATTTGCAGGCAACAATTAGGAAAAAACTGGGGCTTCAAAATTAGTATTTCTGGTGAAAATTTATTCTAGGATAGTCAATACGTCCCCTTTCCTCTTTCTAGTCAAATTGTATGCGTAAAAGGGTTGTTTAAAGAAACATAATGGCAGTCAAGATGGCTTCAAGACAATCTGCCGTGAATAGCACTACTTGTTCATTCCATCCAGAATTAAAGGTTTGGGTGGGGAAGCTTAACAGAGGTGAGCCCAACATTTAGTTGTATGGGTGCTGTGTGGATAAAGAAGTGAAGACGGTGGGATGTCTGAGATCATCAAAGATGTGGCTCGTCAATATTCCTTCATTTATACTTGAAACATTAACATACCCGTATTATTGAAGAAAAGTAGCTAAACTTACATGTCTTAGTGACTGATGAGAACCAACTTCTTGATGAGGTTAAAGGCTTTGGCCTGGTAAAGCAGACTATCTTCTTGATCCGTTGTCGGCTAGTAAGCAGCATCTCCATAAATGCATCTTTATCTAAAACAAAATCAACTCTAATGGGATTGATACTTTACTCTACCATGATTACAATTTAGTAGAGAAATTTTTTTCTGACGTAGAATAATACTTGCACAAATACTCATGATCTCACTGAAAGTTAAGTCTTAGCTAAGATGTTTGGCTCTATGGGAAATTACCCGTTCTGTAAGTTCTGTCTTGCCGTGTCATCAGTCATCAATCATCTAACCTTTAAACAAGAAGGAAGAGGGCTGTTGTCAGCCGATGGACCGAAGGTAGGAGAGGCACAACTTGCCACACAAGACATAGTGAGGCGCTATCCGAGTACACGGAACAGATTGTCAATGGCCAAACAGTTATTTTTGTCCACCAGATAACCAGATAAAAGTAAACGATTTTGCTGTAACGCTAATCAAGGCCACTTTGAGTTATATTCAGGGCCGTATCCCCTGTATTCTATCAGAATTATTTTAATTAAGTGAACGTTTTTCTCAAAATCCATTTTATCTAAAAATACAACTAATAATCAAGGACATTCTTTATTTTAAAGAAAATTTGGGAATCTTATCTTAGGTAAAGGGATACAAAATTGTACAAGTAGGGTGTTCTTTAACCATACACTTTTTCGAGAAATTTTTGACGATCAACCCTTATGATACCGGACAGGTTTTTCAATAACCCACTATTTTTAACCATTTAACCATTAACCATTTTTGAACCATTTAACCAATTTTACCATTTTTCAGGCCTCAGAGACTCAAAAACACATCTTTCCTGTGAAAATTCTTAATCGAAAATTTAAGGGAAATCACAATACCTCTTTTTTTAACAAAGGAAAAGATAAACAAAATAAATGAAGAGATTGAGAAAAACTGTCTTTTCAGTTGTTACTGATGTCGAAAGATTATCTTAGAAATGCAAAGTCGAAAAACGTTTTAGATTAAGTACCTAATATAGGCAAGGAAATTTATTATTTATTTTACTCTATTTTCATCCAAGGAAATAAACATTCTGGCTAGATAGAGCTAATTGCCCTTTATAGTTACGAGGATATGAAATGGTTGGCCCTTCATGGGAGCTCCTTCATGAGCCAGAGTTGTATCAAACAGCCCAAAACTCACATGCTAGACATACGGTTCGACTCTTGAGAAGTGCACTACACTAATTGTTCTCGAAACTTGGAACAATAAATATTTATACTGGACAATGAGGTAGGTGGGGGGGGGGCATCTCACTCCTGATAATCTAATGATAGAATAATGAGACAAAGTTAAGGTTTTGCACTATTGCGAACTAAACTTATGAAAGAAAGTGAACAATATTTACCTTCCATGGTTGTTTTATAGTCGTATAAAAACTAATTCAAAGAAAAGTTAGAAAGAATAAGAGAAACGAAATGATGGAATGGAAAAATGATGACATCACCACTTGACACTGAACATAGATAGCCAATGGTAACCTACTAATTAATTTATGAGTATTTATTATTAAAGCAATTTCTAGAAAATTAGACTAACACTGAACATCGCGAATGTTCATTTCTTGGCACTTTTAATTTCGCCGAATTCGACCGACTCCATTTCCAAATTTTATTGTTTTCTGATTGTTTTACTGTAACACAATATTAAATTGCCAGTTTTCTCAGACATACTCAAGGAACAGATCAATGAGAACTGAATAATGAAAATAGATACTTCTTTCCTGCCTTCGTTCTTATCTTCCCTTATCTATACACTCTCAGAGGCTTGCCCTGAATACCACAAACTTACTATACTAATATTAATCATAATAATAGCCTTATTTTCCTTAAAATACACAAAACCAAATAAAAAGAATATAAAATAATTTTATTTTTCATTTTATTAACTTATTCATTCATTCATAATTGTATTTATTTACTTATGTATTTCTACTACTATTAATTTAATTATTATTTATTTAAACAAATCATTATTAATAAAAAAAAAATACTTTAATAAAATGAAGTAATTAAATTATATATTATATCTCTTTAACAAAAACTTACAGTTTAAAAAGTTAAGTATAAGGGTTGATTAAACGCCAAAAGGTACACAAATCAGCTAGTACCCAACATTTCATTAATATTATTTTAAGTAATTTTATTAAATTAATTTTCATTAATATTTTTTTGAATTTATTAGATGTTTCACAGACCCTTATGCTGGCCATTTTAATCTACAAAATATTTGTTCAAGTAGAACACCATTTAACTTAGATTGACTGTAATAAGATAAATAAGATATGCATATTTTTATGACAGCTAACATAATTATTCCAGTATTTTACTATAAGTAAAATTAGAGGGACTACATTAATTTACAATTGAGAAATGAATAATTATTGTTGAATAATTTACTTGATATTACCTACGCGTTATTTGTGCTCACAAATACTTCGGAAAGACGAATTCTAGACTGAAATATTGTTTTAAATCCGTGATTCAAATTTAAATAGTAGCCGACTCTGCCTTTGTCTTTTTTTACTTTAACGTGCATGTACATACATACGATATATGTGACTGTTCAGAATAAAGAGCATAATAAAGATAAATCAGAAGAATAATTTGGAATAAAGCTAAAATAAAGTACCTATTTAATTACGAAAATATAATATACATTTTATTATAATTATAACAAAAAAATAAAATATTATGAATGAACAAAGGGAAGGGATTAGCTATGCGGTTAGCATATTGGATTCCCACGTGGAGGTTCCGGGTTCGAATCCAGCTGCTGACCCTTAGATTTTCTCTTTCTAAGAGCTTCTTACAGCTCACTGTCCGGGTGATGGACAGAGTTGTCTGTAACGAGAGAACACTGTCCGGAGGCCGGCAGTGCACTGAAAAAAGCTCCGGGCGCCAATAACCTTGATGTTGACGCGACTTAAATCATAAAAGAAAAGAAAAAGAAAATGAATGAACTGGCCAGCATAAGGGTCTGTGAAACATCTAATAAATTCAAAAAAATATTAATGAAAATTAATTTAATAAAATTACTTAAAATAATATCAATGAAATGTTGGGTACTAGCTGATTTGTGTACCTTTTGGCGTTTAATCAACCCTTATACTTAACTTTTTAAACTGTAAGTTTTTGTTAAAGAGATTTTTGTACCTTTTGGATAGATTTTCTTTTTTGTATGTTTTGCAAAGTTACATATCTGCTTTTCAGATTTTATTAAAATTGGGAATAATAAATTTAATTTTATCATTATAACCTGAAAAGGTGTTAAGTCGGAGTTACTACCACTGGACAGATCTTTTTAAAGAATGATTATAGTTGCGGTCCCCAAACCATCCTCAATAACAATTTTTTTGAGAAAGCGTTTTGAATAAAATAGGAAGGTAATTTGTACGTAAATAGCAAAATTAAACTGCGATTTCAGTACTTCCCTTTAAGAGGAGTAAGAAAAATAAACTGCGATTACAGTACTTCTCCCTAAAAAGCAAAGAGGCAAAGATTTTGAATCGAACTACAATTCATTGATGAAAATCGGTTCACTCATTGAAAATTTTAACGATTGCAATACTTCCTCTTAGTAGGTGTAAGAGCATGATGGCACTTCACAGCCACGTAGAGGAGCTTTAACCACTTCTTCTTACTAAATTTTATCAAAATCGGACTAACCGTTATAGAAATATTGGTAATAATAGTTTTAAAAAAGGGCCTTACTTGGGTGGGGCAAACTCCCCTCCTTATGAGGCAAAGCGTCGAGACTTTTAAAGTGCAAATCTGTACAAAATTTCGATTCGAATGACACTTTATTCATGAAAATCGGTTTACGTTTCGATAATTTGAAACGATTGCTATACTTCCCCTTAACAAGTGTAAGAGCAGATCGTCGCTTTAATGTTACGTAGGGGAGCCCTAACCCTGTCATCCTACCAAATTTTATCAAAATCGGGCTAAGATTTACAGAGTAATTAATGATAATAATTTTGGAGGGGGCCTTACATAAAAGGGGCTAACTCCTCTCCCATTCCATGTACAGCGTCGCGACCCCCAAAAGGCACATATACATAAAATTCCGAATCGAATGACATCTCATTCATGAAAATCGGTTCACGCGTTTAGGCGCTACGTTGTTTACAAAAAAGGTAACAACAACAACAAGAAGAAGAAGAAGAACAAGAAGAACAAGAACAAGAACATTTTTTGAAAATGCCGTTTTTGCTCATTTTGAGCATCTTTTTTCTCAATATCTATCAAATCTAGGTTGTTGCAAAAAAATTACAGTCATAAAGGAGGATTTGCCCTATATTTTAAAGAAAATTTGGGAATTTTATCTTTTATAGAAAAAGAGAAAAAAATTGTCAAAGTTGGGTGTTTTTTAACGTTACGCTTTTTCGTGCAGTTTTTGATGATCAACCCTTATACAACTGTCCTACCGGACAGTTTTAATAATGTATAGAATTTTCGTGCAGTTTTTGATGATCAACCCTTATACAACTGTCCTACCGGACAGTTTTAATATAATAATGTATAGAATATATAATTAAAACTGTCCGGTAGGACAGTTGTATAAGGGTTGATCATCAAAAACTGCACGAAAAAGCGTAACGTTGAAAAACACCCAACTTTGACAATTTTTTTCTCTTTTTCTATGAAAGATAAAATTCCCAAATTTTCTTTATATTATAGGGCAAACCCTCCTTTATAACTGTAATTTTTTGCAACAACATAGATCTAATAGGTTTCGAGAAAAAAGTTGCCAAAAATGAGCAAAAACGGCATTTTCAAAAAATGTTCTTGTTCTTGTTGTTCTTCTTCTTCTTCTTCTTCTTCTTCTTGTTACCTTTTTTGTAAACAACGTAGCGCCTAAACGCGTGAACCGATTTTCATGAATGAGGTGTCATTCGATTCGGAATTTTATGTAGATGTGCCTTTTGGGAGTCTCGACGCTGTTCATCGAATGGGAGAGGAGTTAGCCCCCTTTATGTAAGGCCCCTCCAAAATTATTATTACTAATTACTCTGTAAATCTTGGCCCGATTTTGATAAAATTTGGTAGGATGATAGGGTTAGGGCTCCCCTACGTAACATTAAAGCGACGATCTGCTCTTACACTTGTTAAGGGGAAGTATAGCAATCGTTGCAAATTATCGACACGTGAACCGATTTGCATGAATGAAGGGTCATTCGAATCGAAATTTTGTACAGATTTGCACTTTAAAAGTCTCGATGCTATGCCTCATAAGGAGGGGAGTTTGCCCCACCCAAATAAGGCCCTTTCTAAAACTATTATTACCAATATTTCTATAACGCTTAGTCCGATTTTGATAAAATTCAGCTCGAATAAGTGGTTAAAGCTGCTCTACGTTGCTGATGCTCTAGCACCTACTAAGAGGAAGTACTGCAATCATTTAAATTATCAATGAGTGAACCGATTTAAATCAATGAATTGTCGTTCGATTAAAAGATCTTTGCCTCTTTGCCTTTTAGGAAGAAGTATTGCAATCGTAGTTTATTTTTCTTACTCCTCTTAAAAGGAAGTACTGAAATCGCAGTTTAATTTTGCTATTTACGTACAAATACCTTCCTATGTTATTCAAAACGCTTTTTCAAAAAAATTGTTATTGAGGATGGTTTGGGGGAACGCAACTATAATCATTCTTTAAAAAGATCTCTCCATTGGTAGTTACGGTTCCGACTTAACACCTTATCAGATTATAATGATAGAATTGTTTATTCCAAATTTTAAAAAAATCTGTAAAGAAGATATGTAACTTTGTAAAATAAACAAAAAGGAAAATCTATCCAAAAGGTACAAAAATCTCCTTAACAAAACTTACAGTTTAAAATGTTAAGTATAAGGGTTGATTAAACGCCAAAAGGTACACAAATCAGCGAGTACCCAACATTTCATTAATAGTCAAGTATTTCTACTGCATTAATTTTCATTAATAAGTTATTTTTTAGAATTTATTAGATGTCACAGACCCTTATGCTGGCCACTTCATTTATAATATTTTTTTGTTATAATTATGATAAATCACATAAATATGTACTTGCATGTTAAAGTAGAAAAAGACAAAGTTAGAGTAGGCTACTGTCTTGAATTCGTCTTACCGAAATATTCGTGAGCACAAATAACACACAGTTAATAACAAGTAGATTATTCAACAACAATTATTCATTTCTCAATTGTAATTTAATTTAGTTCCCCTAATTTTACTTATAGTAAAATACTGGAATAATTAGCTGCCCTAAAAATATGCATATCTTATTTACTTTATATTACATATATACAACATTGTGGGATGAATACCTAGATTGAGAATGTAATTGAAGAAAACTATATTATTTGCGATAAAGCCAGATAATTATTACCTATTATTATAAACGTTTGACTACTTCATACAATAACAATTACTTTAATCGAAGAATGAACTTAAACCGACGATTTTTATTTAAAAATAAAAATAAATAAATAAAATAAACAAAATCATTGATGTAAGTTTTTTATAAAAAAAAGTTTTGAATTTTTTAGCCTCATAATTTTTTTTTTATTTTTTATAACGTTTTTCTTTTTAACCTGTAATTAATAGTTTGATTATTATAGATAACTAGATATTACAGTCAATCTACAGTGCTACTTGAACATATATTTTGTAGACGAAAATGGCCAGCATAAGGGTCTGTGACATCTAATAAATTCTAAAAAATAACTTATTAATGAAAATTAATGCAGTAGAAATACTTGACTATTAATGAAATGTTGGGTACTCGCTGATTTGTGTACCTTTTGGCGTTTAATCAACCCTTATACTTAACATTTTAAACTGTAAGTTTTGTTAAGGAGTAATATAAAGGGTGTACATTTTAAGACGGCTCAAATGCACTTCATGCTTAAACGGTTGATCTGAGCAAATAATGATGGAGGAAAAATTATTTGCCCGTCACCTCCAGTTCCAGAATATGAGACGTTTATTTCCCGCCCACATACACGGCAGACGCGAGTCCAAAAGTAAGGATTGCTGATGACCCCAAATTTCATATTCGAAAAGAGATAGTGTAACGATTTCAAGTTTGAACGTATTTGAAAACTAAGAAAATTTAACCTTCCATATCTCAATATTTGAAATACGAGAGGTTAAATTTTGAAAGATTTCAAATACTTCAAATTTCATACCTCTATATTTCCGTCCGTATTATTCAGAATTCAATGATCTCTTTACCAAATTGCAGAGAAAAATTAGCTCTATAAATAATACAAGTGGCAATATTATAGTAATAATCGTTAATGAGATATAGAAGGTTAAAATTTGGAGGATTTTAACTACTTCAAATTTCAAACCACTACATCTCCGTTCGTATTGTTCAGAATCCTATGATCTCTTTACCAAATTGTAAAGAAAAGTTAGCTTTATAAGTGATATAAGTGGCAATGTTTTAGTAATAATACATAATGAGATATGGAAGGCTAAATTTTCTTTTTTTTCAAATACTTGAAATTTCAAACTTCTACATATATCACCGTTCGTATTAAGCAGAATTCTATGATCTCTTTACGGATTGATAGAGAAACGTTTTTTCTCGAAATCTATTAGGTCTTTGTTGCTGCAAAAGAATAAAAAAACAAAAAACACTGGTGTAAAAGAGAATTCGCACTATATTCTATGTTAAAGGAAATTTGGGAATTTTCTCTTTTATAGAACAAGAGAAAAAAATTGTGTAGTTTTGTGCTTTTCAAGGTTACGCTTTTTCGTTCACTTTTTGACGATTAACCCTTATAAAACCGAACAGTTTTAATTTGGTGAAGCTGAAAGTTATTCGCTTCACCTCCGTCATCAACTTCATGTAGCCAAATAATAAATCCTTTTCAATTATGTTAATTTGCTTCAAAACATAGGTTCTAAAGTAAAATAGGTAAAAGGTGGTAGCACCTCTGTACATATGTATGTAACTTGATGTAGGGAGATACTTACGATCTAACGTGGGATCCATTAAATTTTAGTTATACCATTGATTCCTCTGCATATTTGCAAAAAACAATATGTAAATCACGGAACAGATTTTATTTGTTTGTTAGACAATTCTGTTTACAAACTGGAGCTTATGTATGGTGTATTATAAATGTAATTATTTTAGTGCACAGTATACAGCATAAATGGACAATTTAGTATTAAAAACTAATAGCAAGGTTACAATATCGTTTTGTATTTGGTTTAGTGGTAGCGAGCAGTAGTCCTCTACATTATACACTAATTTCTAAAAGTACACAATTTTGTATTTACTAAAATTTAATTAGAATCGAGTGTTTGCTGGCCTGTGTTTGTTAAAATGTAAACAAAGCTTGCAGGTTTATATGTTTTGAATTTTAAATAAGTGTGAGAGTCTAAATTTGCCATTAATTTCGTATTGTAAATTCTGTTCTTGTATTAAAACAGCAACTACAAAATTTACAAACTGGTTCAAAAAGTAGAATAAATTTAGAGAGCGTTGAATGTTTTTATAACCTCCAAATGAAGTTTTGTGTTATTCATTTATTTGTTGGTACACAGCTCTCTTAAGGGGGAGTTTGGCTAACTGTATTTTTGTTTTAAACAGCCATTTTAATTTGAATATTCAGCGCACGAAGACTAGCATAAAAATTGGCACCGACTTACTCAAACGACACAAGCACAATGGCCGCGAAGGAGGTATGCACAGTAATCACGCTGGAGTATAATAACAAACTGGCACCTCGTGCTCACACTTTTTACAAAATGAATGCGGACTAAACATGTGCCTAAATTTGTTTCACATTGTTATGTCAACTCATCAATCAATCTGTTAAGTTTACTCTCCTAAGTTCTGTTTGCCATTTTCTTGGAATTACATATGTACATAAATACAAACAGTTGTTCATGTAATGCAGAAATTTAGGCCAAAACATTTGTAAGTTAAAAAGAATTTAAAAATTGACAGTAACATAGCATTGTTATTTAATGAGCAATCGGTAGACTTGATGATTCCCAAAATATCAAATTAATGATTGGTTAATGAATATACACAGGTTTCGAGACCGTAAATTATTCAATTAAAGATTCTGTAACTGTTACAATTTCTGTAACTCAACCAACTCGCACAGACACGCCTTGAAGAGGACAATATATTTGTCGAAACGTTGGCAAAAAGACGAGTTGTTGTTTTTATTTGACCTATTCCTCGCCAACTTTGAATCCTTAATTTTTGGTTAATGGTTATAAATTAATGGTTCCTCCCGACAAGAAAGGCCTTAAAGCAATATGGCAATGCATAAAATATGGCGTGCCATGGTCAACACTTGACGCACAGTATGGTAGCGAACGGTTAGATGTTGCTCGCAAAGCTAAGTTGTATTGTAGTGATAGGTTCGACTCCCGGTCTAGGCTTTCAATTTATTAAGTGGGGTAATGCGAGAAATTTATTCATTTAGTATGTTTGATCGTTGCTTCTGTCCACGATATCTAATTTGTTAGTTAGACATAAAACCCGTCTGAAACATAAACAGGCTGAAACATGATATACACTTTGAAGAAGGTTTTTTTTTATGCAAATATTAGGGTTTGTTTTTCACGTCCTTAGTGAGAAAACCTCGCTAATCTGTTAAAAGAGAGAAAACTGGAATTGAAAAACCCGTATTACAGTGTAATGGCCCTATTTCAGGTGTAGACCATTCTGTTTAGTATTGCAGTGGAGGTACTGGCCTCCATTGTAATAGAAATCTACTTGGAGATAAGACCTCAATATGTACTCCGCCTGAGAATGTTCAATGCGATCACAAGAAGAAGGCTCTGAAGGGATTCTTGAGTTGTTCTTAGGAAGTGGCAGCAATTGTCCACACAAGCATTGGCGATCTGTCTAGAGGGAGATGGCCTAGAAAATAATGCTTCTGCCGTGTGTTTAGGGCACAAAGTATGAAATGCTCCAAATCTGGGAACAGTGTATTCATAGAAGAACGTTTTGAGAAGATATTTCTTTCATTTAAAACTCAATAAGTGAGGATATTCAGGTAAGCCAGTTACAAGAACTATTCGATAGCAAAAACTCGGTTATTTGGCCTTTCAGCAGCTACTCTGCTTCCAGCCCCTCTGCTTATGAGCCTAAACATTTCTGAAATTCCTTCGTCAGTGAAAAGTTCAACACGTGGTGTAAACCATGAGGTACTCCAATGGAATACCATGCACATGCAATAAGGCTTCCGCAAGTTAAGAGAGCATCCTTATTGCAATAGTATTATTAATCGTTAGATGGTTATGTACCAAAATTTTAAGTAATTTATAGAATTTTTTTGGTACCAAGCAGAAAAAAACCTTAACTATTTATAGCCATTACTCTTCACTTAGAAAAAATAATGACTAAACTTTATTTAGGATAAAGATATTGAAATTTTATTGAGGAACAGAAATTTTTGTAGGAATTTTGCAGATGCTGGCCGAGTTAGAGAGACAAAGTTATTTGGTAAGATGTGGTTGGAAGTTTGCAACACCCGTGACGACGCGGGAGGATTCCCAAACACTTCAACAAAAAGTCTCAACTTTTAGATTGCAGCGCATTGGATTTTAATGAACAAGTCCTAAGTGTGGTAAACTCCACAATTTAGAATGGAATTTTACTTACAAACTTTCTTCTTTCACTTAGCAGCATCAGCCAAATGAAGTTTAACTTTCCTTTGAGATTTTCGAGCTCGTTATAGGAACGTCTGAGGATATGCTTTAGAAGAAAAGCTAAGATACTCGTAACCCTAAATATTGGTGACGATGATCCCAAACCAGTGTTATGTTACGTATACCAGTCGAGATTTGGACCAATCAGATTTAAAACAATAGAGTTAGGTTAAGAATTAGTGACTGGGGTTTAAAAAGAAAAGACTGGGTGCTTGAGACACTTCATGTGGACCGAAAAAGTTCTTCGACGAATGCAGTAGTGGAGACATCTTTAGAAGATTGGATGAAATCGCTAACGAGACGAAAGCAACTTTTCTTAAGAATCATTGACCTCAAGTCGTAGGAAGTACATTTTAACAGGAAGTACTTAATTTATACATTTTCCGGAAGCCCAACACTATCCAGCCCTGAAGAAAAACAAACAACCCAATTGTTCTGATGCAGGCGTTACAGCAGACTGATCAAACAAGGCGTATGTCTTAAGCAAAAACTTTAAAATCAATACGTCAAAACAGACTGCTTCTATTTGGGACAGTCCTCCTCCTCCTGTGCTGCTACTTACATCCCAAGGAGATGACACACTCTACAATGGCGGCGCTTACACATGAGGTGAAGCTGGGTTAATATTTATCTTAAACTGCTCCTAAAAGGTAGTTATCTGATTAATTATAATCTCTGTGAATCTTATTATTTTTTTGAATTGCACCCTAGAAGAAATATAAGCTTGACGCTTGCACTTATAAACGTCTTGGCGTTTACTTTCAAATTTGAATAGTTAGAACATTTAATATTAATAATTATTCTGTAAAATTTCCAAGTATGAGGAAATATTGTAAATGTTGAATTTACTTTTTTCCTATTCTAAGGCAAACATTAAGGACATAGTTATTATAGAAAGGATTTAGTAGATGTGGAGACATACAGAGGAAAATATCAAAGGGAATTCGTGTAAGTTTGGGGAAGGAGGGTGGCACAGGAAATGGACTTTAATGGCAACACTGGCTGTACAAAGAAATTCAACGACTGATACACTGTTTGCTTCCGGATCTCTATTGTTCAGATAATCAGATTTTCCAGGCTCCTGCATTCTAAAAAGATCTATCACAGAATAATACTCCTAGAAGTGTTCCATTATTTGAAGTTTTTAGTAAAAAGACATACGACATCCTTATATGTCGCATCGCATCATAACATTTTTTTGAAAGAGAAATGTTCTTTTAAATGCCGAACTGGAGTATTTTGCCGGACGTTTCCTCAAAAAATGTCAGTCTCGACAGAATTTTCCTGTCAAAGCTTCGTATTCTTTATCTTGGTCTAAAGCTCCTCTTATAGATCAGCTGAGTTCTCCGAGCAAACAAACTGTTATTTGGGCTCGTCATGCCTGGAATATCACAAGTGGCTCATGGATAGTTGAATTTTTATTTTATTTTACTTTTTGTCTCTGTGAATGTAATTGGCAGGCTACTTGGCTAGTGTAAATTGCGTCAGGAATAGGAGGAAACTGTCGCTCACTTGCTGTTCGATTGCGTTGCAATCGAGTGGTTGCGTGATGAAACCTTTGGATCTTTGAGACCAAGGAGATAGTATCGCAAAAAGAACTAGAAGGGAAAGTCCTCAACCTCCTTAATAGAGGAGGTTTCGTCTACTAGATCCAAAGGGATCACGAGTACAAGAAGCCTCTTTCGGCAAAGGTCCCGCCCGTAAATCTAATCCAGTGTATATAAATTAATTTTTTATTTATTTGTCTCTTTTTCCTATGTTTTTTAAATTAATTTTTTACTAAAATATCTTTTTTCACTTTGTGCTGATTGATTTAACATCAACTCCAGCAGACGGAAATCCATGATTTAAAGTTCTGTGCGTATTTTTGTTTTGTGATTAATTTTGGTCCTTTAAATAAATTGCATTATTATTTTTTATTTTTAATTCAAGGCGCGTCCAAGTTTTTTTAATTTTATTTTTTGGAAGGATTCCGAAGAAATGTCTGGGGTAATTGCTAAATTAACGCCCACCATAAAAGCTACATCGGGATGAAGCAGCAAAGCGTCCAAATGAGAAGCAGTTAATCTTTCAAGAGTGTACAGGAGGCTAAAACCACTCGGATCCTTCGAGAACGTAAGAGACTTTGTTTGTTCGGAGATTATGAAGTTAAAAATGGTAAAATAGAATTTTTTGCGTTCAAAAATATTTATAAAATGTCTAGTGAGGGCAATCACATGGCTTTCTACTAGCACAATTTAGGTAATCATTATCTCAAATTGGTCCTCTTTGTAGCAGCGTTAATTGACATGGCCAGTATTCTCTCCAGAGCAATTTAAGTTTCCATAGCCCATTTATCCACAATGTCTAAGTGGTCGGTAAGGATGAGAAGCATGCTAGTCTAAATGCAAATAAGAACAAGTAGCAAAATAAACTCATCTCTATTTTTTAAATGCGCAACAAACTTATAGTACCGCATTAATTTAATTATTTACACTTGTAGAATCAGTTATTAGTTATTCCGTAAACATAAACATTTTAGTTCAGTTCAATTATTTTTATAGTAATTCATCCGGGATATTTATTTTTACTTCGTTTCGCCGGTAACATCAGAAAATTCAATAACAGATAATAAATTAATTTAAAAACTCTAGTTACTTTAATTTATACAGATATTCAATTATATAATATTGAAGTGAATTCTGTTTATAATACATAAAGGAAGGTTTCAAGATTGTATTAGGTTAATGTAGTAATGGCGGGTGAAGGAGGGGAAGGCAGTTATTGTTTGAAAGTATTGTGCCAACACAAGGGGTTAGACGGTTAGAGTGTGGTCAATGAGAAGTTGGAAACGTCGGAGACAGACATAGTTTGGTTCGGAAATCCCTTTGCTCGGTTGTTGTAAACATTCAAGCGCAGGTTAGGCAGCACAACATTCACACAGGTTATTTCAGCCAAAGCGTAGAATTTTGTTTAAGGGGGTAGATCGACCCAACCCAACAACAGGCTGCTCTGTGAATGTTGTTAGCTGTTTATATTGGCCAGGATTCCCTGCCATATACAAGAGGATTCCCCCTCGTGTTTTGTAACTACACAAGAGCGATCTGCCAGAGCTGCGGAGAGAATTAGAGCTAGGGGCGAGCTGAAGAGACCGTGGCCATTGATATTACATGATGTTTAACCCCTGGCTAACATCATCGCATTACACGCAGCATTAAGAGGATCAAACTGTTCCGCTTAGATACTTCCTGCATTCCCACTCACCACAATTCAGTTTAGTTAGCTCATATTATTATTACATTCTCTAAAAACTAGCATTCTTGCATATTTTCAAATTTCAAGTAGTATCTAACGCTAATACATCTTTTGGCGCAAAAAATCTTTTGCGAACGAATTTCTCTAATTGCATCTTACAGTTTACGAAACACATGTTTTGTTTAGTAAGTTTTTCTCAAAGAGATAGGAATTTTGAGGGATACAAGACGTCAAAGAACCTTTCGATAAAATTCACAGAAATGCAGTGAATTGGGCGGCTTTGATTGGGTTTGTAAAAAACTTAAAATTTTCTTCAGTAAACTCGCTTGTACATTTACATAACAGATTTCTGATAAAACTTTAGTCGATAATAAACTGGTATCAAAAAGAATTGCCATTAACAGCGAACTTCACAGCTTGTGCACGTTTCGCTTAAAAATGTAATTTCGTAAATTTGACATGTTTGCTGTACTTTCTCTTTTCAGCGAGTAAAAAAAGTGAAAATGGATAAATTTGTAGAGAATAAGAAAAATATAAATAAAGACATTGTAAGTTATGTTTTGTTGGAGTGTTAAACAGCGCACATATTGGTGCTAAACAGCGTGCATGTGTTCCTGCTCCCATCATATACTCGAATGTAGAAAGAGGGAGTTGTCTGTAAGACTAGTGCATCCAACATAAGCATGTGGATAGGAGCAGTAAGTATATATCTAGATAGTTCTAGTTGGGGAGCCACAGCACGGCCATCGTTTGACCCTGACTTACGACAACAATATGTCATGTTCTCTCTTTCTCATGCCCACAAATTGTAACTTCTCAGTAAGAGTTCTTGGCACAACTACTAACTTGGTAACGAAAACTCGCAAGAAATTTGAACTTTATATTTCTGGGGGAGGGGGTATGGGGGAATATTGGCCGCTAAAGCCTCCCCACCGGAACTTGGCTCTTAACCAAAGAGATTTCCCATTTAGAAGATTTTTCCCGATCAATACTTGCAGATTTCCTTTTCAACTTTGTGCGCTTAGTTAGTTTAAACATAGTTTTTGAAAAGTTTGAATTGGTTTGCAAGTTTTGATGAAGGAATGTCTGCCCCCCAACATCTCTCGTAGAGATTAGAACATTCTAGAATGGAACATTCTAGATTAGAACCTAGATTTTACAAGTTTAATGAAATATCATGTTTGACTTCTGCTTTTTAATATTCTGACCAAAACACTCAGCCCCTGGTTAACATTTTGTTTATTTTTGGTAACCTAATCATTCTTCCCAAATATCTCATTGTTTTCTATGAAATTTTAATTTCATCTCTTTGACATGATAACAATGCCTTCCCCCCCCCACTAGAACGATAGAAACATGAAATAATGTTAGTCCATACCACTTGATCGATATATGATTTACTCTTGTTTTGACAGAATCTGCCGCGGGAAATGTAACGGAAGCCCGCACGTTGTGTAAACGGGAGTGTATGAGATATGATATACATTGTCGACAAGAATATAAATGATTTTTTAAATAATGTATTTTGACTGTTTAAATCTTTCAAGACTATAACTATAAAAGCAATTAAGTTAGCATATTTTCAACTGATCGCATTTGATTACGGAAGGAGGAAGGGCGGCGGGTGTGGTCAACGTGAAAGTTTGTTTCTGATTGGCTAATCCGACCTCCCATATTTTGCATTCTATCTCTGCATTCTGGTTGGTTGATTACTACTTAATTTGAATTTCCTTCCAAGAGTTTCCGTCTGATCATCACCTTTGGTTAACTGTTTAATGCCAAATACGTATTTCATTGATGAATATGGTGTAAAATATGTTTTGCTTATTCTTTCCAGTAAGTATTTGATTAATTTTTTTGATTAGACAAAAACATTTTTTTATAAAATTAAAACCATACTTATTGGTTTATCTAATTTATGCTTAAAGCCAATCAGGCAGATTAGTTAGATTTTAGAGAAAAAGAAAGAAATAACTAAAATCTGGGTCAGGAGCGTTGTTTTTACGTAAATATGGCGGATTGCTTTTTAATTTTACTCGAAACTAATTTCACAAGTATTTTTATATGAATAAAAGTAGCTTTATGTGAATTTGGTAGCTGAGAACAAGAAATTGTCGCCTAACAATATCTCATTTTTAGCTAAACGAGATGCTAAAACTTCGCATTGCTACCACGTATCTCTGTATTGACAGAGATTAGCAGATGAAAATCGGACCTCCCTGGTAAATTGGGATTCTGGCCGCCTCAGTAAACATAAATATGGCATCTCCAGGACTTGGCGTTAAAATCTTCAGGCAGAATTTACTAATAGAGTAGTGTAGACTTACCGTATAACTTCCATCAGAGTGTATTGCTAGGAGAAGTACTCGATTTTCCCCAATTTGGAAATCATAATCAGTGGGATGAATGTTGGATTATTGTTGGTGATGCAACATTGAAAGGTTCCAGTTAATCTGCAACATGTGACCCCATATTGTACATTACATCCGCTTACACACGCCTACAATATCCTACCTATATCCGGCCACGATTGTCCTCGCAGAAAGGTTGCTATCGTTACAATACCCTTTGACCCCTGAATTCTCACCTACCACCCCCCACCACCACCACTCCCCCTTCACCACTCCACTCACGCAAAACAAATGGTTATCACTTTTTTAACATTCTTCCTTCTTAAAACATGGCAATCATATTCTCATTTACTTACTTTATTTAATGTCATCATTTAATTGAATTTTTACTCCCGCTAACTTTTATTTAGTTTGCTGTAGTGTTGTAGATAGGTTATATCAGACGGGTTAGGTAGCTTGATCGCGCGGAGGTATTTCTACAAGAAGAACAGAATGATAGAAAGGGCTAGTACGAAAGGTATGTTAAAGATGACAGAAAGTCATTTTAAATTATATTTAACGGGAGAACATCGTCTGGAGACCGGCAGTGCCTTAAAAAGGCTCCGGGCGCCAATAATCTCAGACATTGCCGCACACCTTAAAATAATAATAATATGTTAACTAATAAAGTAAAGTAAAACCCTATTTTTTTAAGGCGGGGCTTAACGTCCAACTACCAATTAGGTGTCGTGGACGGAGGCGGAAGCTCATAATTTACTACAAACAATTTTTTTAACAAATAAAAAGCAGTCATGCGTGGGATTCGAACAGGGGACCTCCCACATACGAAGCCATTCTCTTGACCACAAGACCAACACCCGCCCCAAATAATATAATTAAATAATATGTTTAATGACTCTAACTTAAATGTGAGATAATTTCATATTCAGGGAACTGTCTATGGAAAACAGTAACCAATGAAATTGCTAAACGGTAGTGACAAGAATAGAGCTTGGCACAAGGAGGCCAGGTTCTTTTATAGGCCTAGAAACCAATGGTACAATTCAGGAAGAAAAGTACATTTTATTGATTAGATTTTTCTTTTTCTGAGATTTGTTCCAAAATGGTAATTTTGGGAAAACTTGGCACACTCATTGACATTTTCCCAGAATTCGCTAAGGGCTCCTACAGGAGAGCCTCCTTATTTCCTCTAGTGTGCCATTTCCGCATTGGGTAGGGCTTATCACTAACATATTAAGTACCATTAAATGTGATGCTATCAATTCATTAATATGTTCATTTGAATCAATTTAATAGGAACACAATCTGAGGTTCTAACTCCGTGAAAAAGTTCAGTTCTAGAATCTAGAGAACGTTAGTGAGCATTAGATATGTTTTAAAATCTGTAGTTAGAAAATTCTAAAAATTAGAACGGCGCAAATTTAGGCCAGACTGAGTAGTGTCAGAATTAGTTTTATTTTCTTTTGGAATGCGGCTGCACCGACTTTTTTACTTTTTAAAAGTTAAAACTTTAGATTTGACTTGAACGGCCATCAGCGACGTGAAGAACCTGCATGAGAAGTAGGACCAAGAGCTAAGAAAACGGCCTAAAGAGGCGGCAGTTAGACGTATGCATTATTAAACAAATCTACTACATGCTGTTCGATTTTGTCCCAAAGTTGGGCCAAATACGGCTGTTGTAAAATGTTGACAGTGGCAGAGGGTGGAGGCTGAAAAACACAACGAGTAAAGTTTGGACTGCACGGCACGTTGCGGGAACCCTAGCAGTTCTAGAACTCTTGACAAACGCCTTGTGGCTCTTGATCCATCTCACTAATACCTCCCCAACCTCCAGCATCCCCCCTCCTTATTATCTCCAGTTAATGGCTCTCTTACAGCTCACAGATATCTTAAAGCTTCATTCCTACCTCAATTACCTTAACTCAGCAAGTGAAGCATCAAGGTTAATCAACACAAATTCCCCATGTGTGTCATTTCCGCATTTAAGAGGAAGATCCTCCCTTAAAACCACATTACTCTTTCTAACAATTTCAAGTTTCGTCACCTTTGACTAGTTTTAACGAATGTCCAGCTAGAAATCTCCATAATCGACTAAAACGAACCGATATAAATTACTGCAAACACCAAAAGATGTTTGATGTTAGTCAAGACATTTTGAATGTTTATCGCAAGCCCGCATCTACGAGTATATCTCTAACCACAAACACAATGAACTTCAAATTCACTTAGTCTCGAACATAGACAAATCCTGACATTTCCAATTCCATTCGCTCAAATACTCTCACTCACACTCAAATCTACGCGAATCAGCCAGAAACCATCTGCCGGCTATAGTCGGCTATTTAGTGACGCAATCGAGAACCTCCAGCTATAAAAGAACATTAGGAGTGACCGCTGGATGGCTATAATCCACTCTTTGTGAGCTTATTATGTTTGTTGCAATCTCTATTGCCCCCCATTTTGATTGCAGCATGAGGTGCTAATGCGCAGTCGCCAAATGAGAATCCATTTTCGAGATCTAAAGAAATCTCTAAAAATTGAAAACAAAAGAATGACTTTTTTGATATTTTTACTTATTTTAATTGATTTCTGTCAGAAAACTTCTTTATTTAATCTAGTGGTGAAGGTCAGTTAATTGTTGGCTTTCTGTTGAGCCCTCATTGTTTCAGTTTAGATAAACTAAATGATATCGTGCTGTACACTCCAGAAATGTTTGCATCTACTTTCCTGTAATATTTCTAATCCTACCACTCCCTTCAATACTTTCTCCTGTGACAGATCTACGGCTATTCCAATCTTCTGGAAGACCGGGGGGACAAAACTATCTTTTTCCGTAGAAAATGATCTGAACCACATTCAGATCTTCTAAACATAAACAACTGCACCATTATGACTGTCAACCTATCAACTGCAAACCTCTGTTCAGTAATCAGTAAGATTAAAAATAAATTAAAGAATATTTATAATATAAACACGCAACATTAACTGTAATGAGGTCTGCAAGATTTGGGTTCCTGCGCCCAGCCAGACTGATTCCGCGAACTGGACCTAACCTAACCTTTATTGCCAACCTGTTAGCAAGAACCTCCTTTCGTTCTTAGCCAGTCAGTAAGTACATAATTGGTTACCTAGTTACTTCGTATGAAGTACGTCGTCATATAATAATGAGAGCGAAGGCACATCTCTCTGGCCAAAGATTCTTGCAGAAATGGTATGTCTCGGTACTTCACCTTTTACTGTCTTCGATCAATCTTCAACTGAAGGTCTGGGTGCATACATTACTTCAACATCACCAAATTCAGGAAAGATGTGCAGTTTTGAGCAAAACACCAGCTGAGAGAAACGGATGTGACGTTGGCGTCACACTAGGGGAAGACATTCACCTCAGCGCTCAACGCTGATTTTAAATTAATGTAACTACAAGTATAGTTAATGTCTTAAAACTGCGCTACCTCACCCTCTGTAATGAACAGCCTCCATGTATGCCCATTCTTGGGTCAAAACAACGAATTTTGGATTTTCAGATCGTAAAACCCCTCTTTCTTATTGACAGAATTACAAACTGACGAAACACAAAATTAAAAATCTGTACAATTGATTCCTACTTATACAGAGTTAAACATTAGGTAAGTATAATTTTCAAAAATGTAATAAATATCACAATATAGTAAAAATAGTAAAATCTTTAGTTATGTGATTTCTTTATCAGTCAACTGTGATATTTAAATTATTTGAAAAACATATCTGTGTGTTTGTCTTCGGCAGGTTATTTGTCAGCAGGTGAGGTAACAGATTTGAAAAGAAAGAGAATGCGAGTGTGTGGGTTCAGACTGAAGTCGAAGTGGGTGAAGTGCTGGAAGTTGAAATTCAGTTGTGTGGCGGAGAAGGACAAAGGCAGAGTATTGGTGGTCCGGAACGACACCATCACCGGGGAGTCGCTTACTTACCTCCGGCCAAGAAGTGGGGATATTCTATTGATTGTACAAGAGATGGGGAGGTTTCCCGCCGGCGGCTGCAAAAGAGAGAAGCCCGCCACCGCCACACACAAAGCGGCGGGATTCAAGCTTCTCCCGCCTTTTCCACCTCTCTACAGTAGATACGGCACCTCTATTTCGTTTTTCTTCTATTTATCTTTTCTCTCTGAATTACCTGCAGCGCCTCCATTTTTGTTTTTAATTCTTCAAATGTTCTAAATTGGTTTTCGCCCTCTTTCATTTTCCTACGGGAAATAAAAAGAAAATTAACCTAATTTATTTGATCCACAGATCTCAGCAATTTAACATACTTATTGACTTTTATCAAAATTCTTTTTATTTTTTTTCATTCAGAACTTTCAAACAGAAACTGCACATTACGGGGGGTTCCATGGATATTGGGATTTCCGAATAGACGAACTCAGCCTGACCCAAAATCTCCACAGCTGTGTCCTCTTAGTCAAGCCAAAGACTGGTACAGGCTGTTTGAGCAGCCGATATCCTTAGAAGAATGAACTTTCTCCGTCTAACAATTCCAGTCTGACCAACGTTAGCAATACTTCTGTACTAAGACAGCTTTACTCTAAAGACAGAAATCTCAGAGATGGAACCACATTTGATTCCGAAATTTGCACTTTTGAAGGGCAAGGTGCATTCCTTCTTGTGGCAGTTATACAAATTTTATTGGGTACCATTTCTGAATTGTGCTGAACGTTTTTGGTTGTTAAGGATATGGCAGCCTCCGATTGTAGGTAGTTGGGCCTTACATTAACAACAGTTGCAGGTAAGTGAATGAGCGTAGTTTCCCAGCTATTACCTAGCAGCACCGGAAGTACCTCTTCCACATCACCAAAAATAATTTTTCCCTAAAAAATGGTTTAACTAAGCAGTTAGCGCGCCAAGTTTAACGAAAAGTGTTGCTGCGGTTTTCGGCCAAAATTTCTAAAAATACAGTAACGTTGAATTTTCAGTTTATTTATTTGCCGAAATTTTGTCAAATATTACACGGCTCATCAATATTAAACAATTTTATGAAAAATTAAATGAAAGAAAGTTGCACCATGAGCGCTGTAGAGGTGAGGCCGGAAATTAAATAAACCAATGTTACGAAGATGGAGTGAAATACTGATTGGATAACTGGCGGAAAACGTTGAAGCTGGTTTGAAACTCCAGTCCAAGATGAATGCTGAATTCCAGTACGCGATTGAACAACTTAAGGTAATAAGGCGCCACACTCAGGGAGTGCCTAGGGAAACTAATGTGGAGCCTGGATCTTGAAGGTTCTGAGCAGCAAATAGTTAGCGCGCGCGCTTAGTTTAAAATAGTGTTGCCGGATATTTAGTTAAAGACACGTGGATTAGCTGGTAGAGGGGCAAGACACGTGGGTTTGCTGGTAGAAGGGGAGACACGAGTATGTGTAATAACAACTGCCCTGACAGTAGGATTTTTAAAGACTAGATAGGGGTGGAGATGTGGGAAGCAAGTCATCTGGATGGAGGCCTTACGATGCCTCGCTAGGCTGACGTCACTCTGCTAGTGAAGAATAAACAGTGATGTAATTGTTGAATAGGGTGGTCAGCTAGAACTGGTAGCAGGAGTGGAGCCAGTCCGCTCGGCTCTAACACAGGCAGCCTCAACAAGTGTTTGCCGAACGAACGAGTGACGCTGTTCAGCATATTGTTCTCTAGTTAGGAGATTTGAAAATATTCCAACGGTGTTCCAAACCCCAGACATACCATCTGCTAAACCAACATTGCCAAATAAAAGTGCCACACGATCGCTAAAGCTGTACAACCAAAACAATGTAAGTAATAATGTCCCTTACTTACATTCAGACTTTCTCAGTGGTGCTCCTTCCAGCAGTGAACTAACACACACTTCTGTGTCACAACCTCTCCCTCAACCGATGAACAGTTGAAGCACTCGTGAATTAAATCGTACCGACCGGAAGATGTCACGTATTTAGAAAGCAGGATATTAAGATTTGACTGCTCCCAATCCCGTAGTTATTGAACTAGGTTACACTGAAATGGCACTCAAAACCCCCCCTAACCCCTAATATCCCCCCCCTACTATAGTTACATATCTACATATTGGCAATAATTAAGTTTGCAGATTATCGTACGAGTGCATTTCAAGAGACCTCCACAAAAAAGGAAAATAAACCAAGTGAAGACACTTGCTATTGACTGAAAGGTGGAAAACGATTGTCGGCTCCGATCGAGGCTGCTAATCCAAGTATCAAATTTCTACGGCGATTTTTCGTTTTCTAGTTAGGCGAACACGGTAAACTATAAGTATCCATATTTCATGAAGAGAAAATAATTTTTCGTTTCCGGAGATCTCAAAATGGTGATTTCCGCTGACAACTGAATATCAGGTTACTGCACGATCGCATACTTTCGTTACCGAGGGGAAGAGAAATTAAAAATTGCAATTCGAATTAAACAGCTTACAGCCTAACCTAACCTTCGTTTATCTCGATTCTGAAATGTTCACAAAGTCTAGTACCTTCCCTTTTTTCGAAGCCAGCTTATGTTTCCTGTTGGTAGGAAATAACAAATCTGTTCAAGAGCAGTTTGCCCAACCCTTCTCTAAACTCTTTTAACATGCTGAGAAACTGTTTACAAGGGAAGGTTACTCGAGTGTTATCTTTTAATTTTACACAATATTTTAAATAAATACACATGGTCGTCGAAGCTAAAGGCAAATATACAGACATAAGTGATTTTAAATGTATAAAAAGATATTTTTTTTAGAGTTTAAAAAAACATCCCTAAAATGAAGTTGAACGGTGGAGAGTGTGCAAAGGGTTATCTATCTAACCAGCTGATGGCCATCCAACTGATCTGTTTGCTCTTTCTCATTCCAGTTTCGCCACTCTACATCCAGCCCGAAACAATCGCTTGCCCGTTTTACTATCACCTCAGAGTGAGCCCTCCAAGAGAAGTAATGCGCGTGATCAGAAAATCTAAAACATCAGCTGTTTTAGACCACTCACACGACCTTCTCTTAGGGGAGGTAACGCCCGGGTTTCCAATTTACTAAATCCCAACCTATTCATTTCCAACTTTTTTATATTAACTGCTATTTCCGGATGATTAATATGCAAGAATTTCCCAATAGATGTAGGATGTCCCTTCTTGCCTTTATCTCAGCACTCAAATAAAATGGAGCCACATCAATTGATAGACACTGGTAATGTATGTAGACTATTCCCTGGTATTTATTTTTAGCATTTCCTACATTGGAGAAATTTCCAACGGCCCACCACTATTATCTGACATTTTAGAGGATTAATAAAGAATAAATACACACCAAAACATGAAGAACGTGATTTTTCCAAATTGGTCAGTTTGGATATCTGTCTGTGGACTACGATGTGGTCCACATCGTGTGAAAAACGAAAATAAGGGTATATAAGAATCAAAATGATCGTCAGAAACTGCACGAAAATAGCGTAACGTTGAAAAACACCAAACTTTGGCAATTTTTTTCTCTTTTTCTATAAAAGATGAAATTCCCAAATTTTATTTAAAATAATTTTTTTGGTGAATATCGAGGTGCGGTCTTGAATAAAAACAACTTTTTTCCTTTATACCAACGTTTCAGTAATGTTTACTACCTTCTTCAGGGTCTTTACAAAAGGAATATTTCACTAATATAGACATAACTTGAAAAAATAAAAATAAATAAATAAAAATTATTTCTAAAACATAAAATTAAATAGATAGATACCTAAATATAATTTGGAAAGACTTATATTTTTACTTACTTTATTTAAAATATAGGGCAAATCCTCCTTTATAACTGTAATTTTTTTCCAACAACCCAACGACGTCTACAACTTTAGAAACGGAGTTTGTCCCACTTAAGTAAGGCTTCTCTTAGAGGAGAGGAGGTAATTCGGGCTTTTTCCAAAAATACCATTTATTTATGTTGTATGTGGTAAGGTTTAACTATAATTATAAATTTGTGGAAAATTGGGCGGCCGAAAGTGCGTCTTTTTTCAAATGTGGTTCTTATAAAATGAAAATGTACAATTTGGAAGACAACTACTGGTTAGTGGAAATTGTCATTCCAAAGAAATATTTGGTCTGGCAAACTGCGCCAGGAGCAAGTCTTCACTGTTCACCGGAATTTCTCTTTCCTATTATCCGTGAGATAATCCGTGAGTTCGGTTATTCTCCATTAATGTAGACATCATTTTTGTTGTTCCAAATTCTAGAAGGCTCGTCTAAAAGCCGCCTTAAACTTTTTCGCCGAAAGCACATCACTTTGTCCAAGCTCTCTTTTAAAGGAATGTTCTTAATTTAATTTCAAATTAAACTTTCGCCAGTTAAATTAATATTTTGTGAAAGGTTTAAGATGGAATTTGTTTTCGGCCGGAAAGACTTTTTCATATCCCAAGAAAAGTAAGAGAAAGGAGTGAGAAAATAAAAACTTGGTTAAATGCCCAGAATGAAGCAGAGCGTGTTAGAAAAGAAAGTGATATAGTTGAGATGGGTAATATTAATACCTGGAATATCTTTGAGAAGCTTGGTATATCTAACTATCTTGGTGTGTGAGTGAGCAAGCGAGTTCTGGTAGAAGATGGATAGAGATATCGTCTTAATGGATAGAGTGTGCAGAAGATGGCCCTGATATGTTGTGGTGGGACCCAGGAGGTAAAGGCAAAATGGTATTAGACAGATAGACTGGCAGACAGCAGGGACAGCCAATAAGGATAGACGTCAAGGAAGTGCCAGAGCTAACATCTCGCCGGAACAGCTGATGTATTAAAGGTGAGGCGAACAGTAGTTGGGAGGGAGTGGGGGAACACTTGTATACAGGAGGCATTGGGATTAAAGATGTCTGTGAGAGATCTCCACTAACATACAAACTGGCGGACTAGAACACGTGTCCTGGCTCTGTGTAGGTCTGGTGATGTGAGAAACTCGGCACGTGGCCGTACTCCCTTACTCTTCTGCCAGCCCTTCACACTAACACACACAAAGAGAAGAACTTGAAGAGCACCGCAAATCAAAAGCTCCCCCTGGCTGCCTCTCTAACTTAATTACCCACAATGCCCCGCGGCTTCCCCACGCTCACTATTAACGCAATCTTCTACTCTACCTTGCTCACCGCACTCTGGCCACAACCAAAGTAACACATTTTTTCTCCATTCCTCCAGCTTCTTTTTCTACTTAACATCATCTCTTAACCCGCATGCAGATTTTTAATTTTGAGTTTTTGTCCCAAGAACTCGTTTCAAGATTCTCAGTTAATAAAAATTAGTTTCTCAAAAAACTCTCATCTGTTAGCTAATTAACTCAAAAACTCCTGTCTCAGAGATTAGGCTTTTCCCTTACGTCCTATTTCAGGGTTCTTTAATTAATGAAAATGTATGAATTTAATTTCTGCTTTTTAGCATGTTGTACGGTTCGTACATAAAATGTAATATGGAATTCCGAGTAGAAGAATGTTAGTCAATAAATAAAGACTGTATGAAAAGGTGTTTTTGGAGAAGTAGAGTTTATATGAGTTGGAAATGGGGAGATATAACATTACGCTTCCTTCCATACTTCGAAACACTACTGAACCAATACTTCCTTGTCTTCGTCATGTCCAAGTTCAAACAAAATTCTCTAGCTAAGCCTAGCAAGTGGAAGTGGTTGAGCTTCCGGATAACATTTTCGGACAGACAGACCACTCAAGCTGATGCCGCAACCATTCTCTTTAAACTTTAAACTAGGTACAAACATAAATACGCCATTGCAGTTCAACTGTCGATTGTTTCGAGGTTTTTGGGAATATAAACTTGAGAAGTATTGTAAAGCTGAACTTGGGTCAGAGACCATCAGTCCTTCCACTTTAACCAACTAAACCTGATGCAGCTCTAATAACAAGAGAATTACTTAATGTCAGCTCTTTTTTTAAGGAGGGGGAATCATGTGAGCTGGCCACCCCCTCTTCAATTTTTTGTTCAATCTTGGCATTTTACCTCTAAGAGAAATGACCTTTCTATTATGGGTTCACATAATGTCAATTCCAACTTCATGAACCCAACTTCTCCTGCTGACCTCTACAGCTTCCACCAGTAGTCTCGACTTCATTAAGGAGAGAAGTTTTTTTTGTACAAGTATATATAATCTAGCTACTTTGGGTTAATACTGTTAGAGCAGTGTTGTTTATGTACACTGGAGAAAGAGAGAGGGCGCCACAGGCTACATGATGGATCGCTGAATAACATTTAGTCAGATAGCTGGCAGGACCAACAGTGGGAACTAACTGAAGCACGTCATATGAGCTAGCGCAATGTCACCGTGTAATCTGTCAGTGGGGAGAGTTGCCACTTAGAATTCTCTTGACGATAGTCTAGTAGAAGGGTACAAAGTAGCTATTTCCTGAGCGGAGTTTCAGCTGTGGTAAAGAGGGGTGGTCTAAGAGACAAATTGATATTTCTACTTGTTAGTTGGCACCCCTGCCACTCTTAGTACCGATCAAAACACACACAAACGCAGCCCAACCAAAACCTTCTATTACCGCTGTCTCCAAGCGCTTGCTGGCAAAGAGGCGAAGAGGGCACTATGAACATTATAGTACGGCCATGGCTCCGCCCGCTAGCAAGTAGTGGGGGAACTCCCACCACTTTTTTCACCTGTACCACTTTTCCACTCCCTTCCACTAACCTCTCCCCTCTCAAACTCTTGAGAGTTCGCACTTAATGTACTTCCATCGTCAGCTTGTCGCAGCAATTAGCAGGGTTGAGCGATACCAACTGCAATAACCAAACCAAATGTGTTATAAACAAATCGCAATTGGCTAGTTGTTTAACTTGTGCACTTGACGAGTAAATAAGGTGTAAACAACTTGTAATTTTCACATGGTTATTTTATCTTATATGGGGTACATCGGACCAAAGCAACAAGTACTCCAATTGGATTAGATGTAGTATCAGTAATGTAGCTGTGATTGTGTTGAGGCTGCAATTGGTTTGCTAGATATTTTGTGGTGGCCATGAATGTAGAACTTCAGATTTGTTTGGTAAACATTGATTGTGGAAATATCGATTCTCTTATCTTTTTACTTGATCTCGGCAAGAATTAGATCCCTCTCTCACAACTATCCTTCGTCGAATTTTCGGGAAGAATTTCCTGCAAAAGATTCTCTAGTCACTTCCCAAGGTTTAAAGAAACTCGTACCAGCTGTTTGGCAGGAAACACTAAAAATTTGTTTTCTTCAGAAAAACTACCGGTTGACCCAGTTTGACAAAAAGCTTGTTGTGGCCTCATCGCTTTCAGAACTTTGACGATTTTTTCCAACATTGAAAGTAACCAAGAATACCTGATTGAGTCGAGTGTCTTCGGCATTGTTCTGAAATGTTTTTGCATTACTCCTATGGACTTTGTAGTGTCACTTAAAGAAGCTCTTAAAATAACACGATGTCTTTATTACACAACTTAAATTAATTTTAGTGTAATTTCAAGAAATCAAAGTAATATGTGTGACACTAACATAACGTACAGCACTATTGTACTTCCTGTTAAACAAATTTTAACAGTGCCACAAAATTGTAATATAAATGTTTATTTACTTCACAATTTGGACATCAAATTATTTGCTATTATCAATTGGACAACCAGGATTTGTTTTTGCATAATACAATTAAAAATAAAGTCGTTCAAGGAAATTTTTATTATTTGTCAGTGTGGCAAAGTGGCGGTCACTGTTGTTGTACTTAATTACTTAACGCAATGTACGGCGTGCCTAATTTATTTATTTCACTAGTCACGTTTCCTAGAGTGCAGATTGGTAGTAAATTTGATAAATAGAATTGTCAGTGGAGAGAATCGTATAGGCATGCACTTCAGATTTTTGTGTTTTTTGCCTAACCTCTATTACGAAAACATCAAGAAACGATATGTTTGATAAAGCAGTTAATTAAGCAGAAGAGAGATTTCCTTGTTTATCCTTTATAGAGAGAATTTGGTTTATTTTGGTTTTCAGGTAAACTTGGTGATACTAAAGTTTAAGCGTAGCTCAAACAGGTCTCCAATTAGATGGGCCGTACAGGAGAAGAGGGATTGAGAGCGGTGTTGGGTGACTGGCCGGGTGTGCATGAATAGCCAGCCAATGTTTGCAACACAGGATGGCCGATTTGAAACTATTGTTTAGATTGGTTTGGTAGCAATTAAGTGTTTACCAGGATAGTTTGATCCTTCCATGTGTGCGGCTGCATATGAGATCCAATCTGGTGTGCAATTGTAATATCTATTCCAACCACTAGACCGCCAGATAACAGTTGGCTGAATATCCATCGTAAATACACATGCTTGGACATGAATAAATATCTATAAAACCATACCCAGTTAAACTAACCTTTATATTGAGGAAATATAAACTGCACAAATAACAAAATCTACCAAATTCGAACATCTGTTTTTCCATTAAATTGGCCATACAGGCTATATAATATAACCTCTTTGTTTAAAATACATAGGTCCTCTAAAGTACTAAAGATATACATTTTCAATATTGGAGATTTGGGTAAACCACAGCGACCAAAATAACAAAGTCCCCCGTTCCTCGAGTAAATCGCTTATAAAAATAATTCTTCAATACAATTTTAGCACCAAAAACATTTATTATAACAATGTTGCCAACAGATTGCAATAAATAACAATATTGAAACAAATTGTTTAGTATTTATATTAAATGTTTTTGCAATATTGTATTCAGCTGAAAATATTTTCTTTTATTCATTTTTGAATTTGTGAGTAATTCTATTTATGAATATTATTTTCAATTATTTCTATTAACAATTCTAATACATGAATGTATAAATCATATAAGCAGAAATTCATTGCTGAACAGCCATATTTGTTTAAATTATTTTACTGTTGTTGGTATTCAAACACTGTCATTCGATTGGATTGTTTAAAAATTAAATTATATAAACCTAGAGTTTTACATTTATATATGTATTTCTAATAATTGAATTCTCCCACTTAAAATTGAATGCAAATCTGGAGTTTTGATCGATCGTTGTTTTTACATCTCATCATTGGATTAAAAATCTATTTAATAGAAAATGGCCACTGGGATACAGCCATACCAACTTTTATTTAAAACCTTATGATTTCCCTCCTCACCCACTCATTTTATACATATAGACAAATATATAAAATGGAAATAAATTAATTATTAAAATCATCTGACACAATAAAAAGGCATTTCACAAAAATTTATTTGCTATTCATAGTCTACAGATAAAAGTTATCAGTGAATCTGATGAAAGTCTTCTTGGATGGATCAGCTGCAAAACAAAAGCTATAAAGAGGGAGAGTGCGGGATTCAAGTTGACGAAATATTAAAATCGCAAGTTAAAAGGGGCGATTGGTTTGTGTATTTCGAGTGAGTTGGCGTTTATTTAAAGAGTAGGCGCAATTTGACGTTATTTTTTTCCAATAAGAAGTTGTGTGAGCTAAACTGGTCTAATTTGAACAGAACTATACATATGAAGATAACAATATAAAAAGGGGTGTGTGGGAAGGAGGAACTGTAGCTTGTTAGGGATTTGTATGCCTGAACGCAAAAACTAACATTCTGTTAGCAACTGTTCAGCTGATATTTAAGACATGCCTTCCTTAAATATGTATACGAATGGTTTTAGCCCGTCGGCAGGCAAACTGTTAGTTTGCACCCAACTGTTTAGTTGTTATCTGAGACAAATCTGCCTTTTGTTTAAAATGTAGGTACTCTAACATTTGGAGTTTTTTTAAAAAGGAAAACACAATTGAGAACCAAATAAACCATCAAGAAGAAATGGAAAAAAACATGCCGCGAGGTTGACGAATATTCGACGTAATTATTCGAAATAACAAAACGAAGTCAAATTGGCAAAAAAAAAAAAAAATTCGCATAGAAACTAGAGAATTCTTAGTGGGTGTATCATTGGGTGAAATAGGGAAGGATTAGCTGAGCAATTAGCGCCCTAGATTCCCTCGCCGGATCGACTCCAGATCCTAGGAGCCCCTTAGAACTCGCCGTTCGTGCCGGACATTGTACTGTGTAATGAATGAGCTATGCTAATATAGTTTGTAATCTATTGCACTGAAATAGACCCCAGCACGCCAATGCCTAAGATGTTGATTTCACCTTAGACTAAAACAAAAACTATAAGTTACAAGTATTATCTATAAGTAATCTACAGTACTCTTAAATTTACACTTCTGATATTTGAAAAGAGGATGTGTTGTTTTAATTGGTTTTGGATTTAGTTCGCGAGGAAACATGAATAAAGGCGCTCGATCTGAGAAAATAAAATCCTTATCTAAGATTAAACAGGTTTACTTATTTAAGAAGGTTAGAATAATGACTGATCAAAATTAAAGACGAATAAATCATAGAGTTTAGATCTTGATGACGCAAAAGTTAATTAAGGAGTAATTAAGGAAAAAAACATTAAGCTGAAATCGAAGATTACGGACGCAAAGAACTTAAGAAAATATTTATTTAAGAAGAAATAAACAATGCGACTAAAGACTTAAGAAACTAAAGCAACCGAAGACTGTTCATTCCGCTTAGGGTTTATTGTTTTTCCGTCCGTATTTTTGTTCTCCTCTAGATTTCTTGTACCAACTATTGGTATTTTCGAAGCAGAATCTCCTAAAAATTTATTTTTTAACTCTTCTATTTTCAATTTGGCAGTGGTGCGAATGTAGAATTAGCGTCCGTTGGTTAACTTTTTTGGGAATTCCATCTTGGGAATACGAGCAATTGGCAGCCTGAATCACTTACTTTTCTTTAAAAATTGTTTGCAAACAGACCACAAGCTAAGGTATAATCAAACGTCTAAGGCGGTTAATTCAAAAAGTAAAATTTAATGCTCAAGAAATGTCGCAAGATAAAGTCGAGTGAGGGATCGTAAGTAAATTAATTTTATCTAAGATTGCCAATGCCATCCGGATCTTACCTTTTCCTCATTGTAGTATCTGTTCTAGAACTCGAAGGTTCGACGAAGGGCGCTTCTAAGAGAGAAAGGGCAGATGTATCCTGGAATTCCCCTCTAGTACAATGAATTGTCCTACCACTTTTATAATACAGTCGAGCCTCCCATAAAGGGCAATCTCACTAGTGGCCACCTCCATTTACGGACAGTTTTTGGATTTCCCCGTTTTACCCCTATGCACTTTCTATATAAAAGTACCTCCGTCTACCGGTCACTCTACATAGCAACCGCGGACATTGATTTTTTCTGAGAATAAGTATTTAAATTTTTGTATTTTGCAATATACTTTTTTGTATGAGCTTGTTGCAAATCATATAATGCAAATTTAAATACATTTATACGTGATATGTTTATCGTACAGAATACAGGAAGTGCAATGCTCACTACAGTTACCTAAATATGACTGACTACCAACTTCTTACTTTGTTAACAACCTGTGCCTTCGTAATTAAATGGCCCTTTTACATTTTAATATATACCAAACACTTTTCTACTATCTCTTCGGAACTAAAGACATTCCATCCTCAAACTGCGAGAAAATTCTGAAGTAATAATAATAACAATATCCGGTGATGGACAGAAGAAAGAAGCCGGCAGTAAACTGAGAGGTCCTGGTGCTAAAAAAACTGACGAATAATAAGTGTAAAAATGTGATTAATAGGAAGTCGATCACTAGCCAGAGTGTTGTTATGATGTCTGACGAAGTGGGCGCTGTCTGGGGGTAGAATTAGCCTGCAGGGTCGGCGCGTTTCCAGTTCCTTAAGAGAGAGCGCTACCCTAGGCAATTTCACTTTAACATGTAAATACGTAAACAAAGCAAAATGAATGTCGGGGATTCTAAGAAAACATGAACCAATAAAGAAATCCTGGCAATGCCTGAAGATGGGAAAGAATCTGTTTCAAGGAGAGAGGGAGCACATCAATTTTTATTTTCTCCGCCGCCAAACAGATAGAAATGCCTTGGTACATAAATTAGGGGCGTTCAATTTGGTCGCGGCGGGGGAAGCGAAGTTGTTCTCTATTTATTGTTATTATCAATCAGAAGGAACTGTGTGCGCCCCGTACCGGAATTGCAACTGAACCGTCCCGGAACTTTATTCTTGAAACAAAAATCAAGGACAAAACTGATTTGAACACTCATACGACTCTCTTAAGAGAGTTAAGACGCAGTCTTTGTTATTAGATTTTATCTTATCTTAGTACTCTAGAGAGAGATAGTTTGCAATGAATCTTACTCATCTTCTTTGTGAGTCTAATTAAATAAATGCTCAACTATTCGTGACGTCACAGCTTCTCCACAACTCAACTACCAATGTGATTAAAATGTTAAAACCATAGCTACAAATATACCGCGGCCATTCTGTAACTGCCAAGTACTAGACGGATATAGAACAATCGAAATTTCTTAGTTCAGGGATACCAACTTTAGTATAATCATGATCGATTTTCTTTTTTTCTAAATGTGTCACAACTTAATTACCCAAACCTTAACATCATCCATGTGAACTATGTCTCAGTGTTTACTTTGCCACACCAAGTTTTGGGGCGACCATCACTATTAGTAATTGTTAGTAATTTTGCCCATCAGGAAGCAATGTTCACCACCTAAAGTTGCCCCTAATACGTAACATCAAATTCTTGTTTGAGATTTTACATTATTCAGTTTCCTCCAAGTACTTCTTTCTGTGGAACATTCTCCTTCTACCAAAATCACATCTCTAGATGGAGTAACTCACTGCTCCTTCAAAATGTAAAATTAAAAAAAAGCCCGAGTAAAGATTTTCTTCAATATGAATTTTACCAGAATTCTCTTGAATTTTCTTGGCTACATTATATCCTTAATAACTTTTAAATCTCATAATGAACAACTAAAAGGTTTCTGCGATTGGGAACTTTCTAAGATAAAAATTTTACATAAAAAGGGCAATTTGAATGACCTTAATAGTGCAATGGTGGTGGTGATGGTGGAGACTCAGAATTTGTTCTTTTATTTTATTGGCAAGAACTGTCAATTGGCCTGTGGGCACTCCTCTTCTTTATTGCCTGAGTTGTAGAATGGATTCCGTTCTCCTCGAATTGCTATGTAAAATGTGTAGAGGTTTACACTAGTAATCGTGAGATATGTCGAAGGAGATAACAGTTGGATATACGTATCATATAGAAATAGGTGAAGTGTCAGGTAAAGTGTTACAAGAAGCAGAACATATTGTATTCCTTCGTTTCGATTTGTTCTAGGGGGGTTTGTTATTCCTTCTGAACAACATGGACGGGAGAAGGGGGAGAGGAAGTACAGAAAATAATATCAAATACATGAATGTTTTGTTATTGTTAGGTTAGGTTAGGTTGATAGAACTGAGCATTGAGGTTTCACACTCAAATCTACACAAACAGTTGCCCACTTGTCAGTATCTGGAGAAGACGATCTGGCAGACAGACAATGTTGAGAGAAGGGTTGACCAGTTGTCTGCTCCAGCCGGGACGTAATGCCAACATGGTCAGGATGTATTGTCGCTAGGGTATCAGTTTGTTTAACGTAGAACGTGCCGGGTCGCTCGTCCAGAGTCTCTAATCTGTCAACACGCTCCGAATACAGGATGTCGCGTCAACAAGTGACCCCTTCCCTTTTGTTTTCAACATCTCTGGTTCTGCCGCCCTGGATTTCCCAGATGATATTGATTCTGCTTGAATCCACATGTACTCAATTTATTACGAGTATTTATGATATTATGTTAATTGTGATATCTCTGTGAGAATTAGTCTAAATATGGACCTACAAACTGTACTTTATACCCGAGGATCATGTTGCCAGAAAAACTTTAATGTGATTGAGCTTAATTTTAAAAAAGGATGGCGCAGAATGACCATAAACTTACAGATGACCTTAACTCCAGCTTAATATTAAGTTATCCTAGGTTTTAATGTACAATTTAGTATTACGAGTGGTAATCTGCTCGGTACACAGATCTAAGAACAGTAAATCTGATCTAGTTGTAATGTTGCAGGTGACAGACTGTCGGAGATGGCGAGCATTTTTCTGTTGCGGGACAGTTCAGTAACCTTTCTCCATTGTCGCGAGACAGAAAAATGAAAGCGATGTCAAAGTTTGAATAGTTTAGTCATGACACATTGACAAACAATTAAAGTGGATCATGCTATATTTATCATTTATCTTTATTACGCTCCACTTTGTGAAGTCACGGGAGCTCAACAAGGAATTTCCGGAGGAAACGCAGAGTAGAAACTGTGCACGATCGCAATACTTCCTCATAGGGGTAAGAACAATGTGTGCAATTCGACAAATTGTAAATGTTGAAACCTGAAAAAAAAACCAGATGAAATAGAAAAACTTTTATGATAGATTGAAGTCCAGCAATTAGAGCTGAACTTGCCCGCGACAGGGCGCCATAAGTACTTGTGACATTTTGCAATTCTTCTCCCAAAATTACGTTTTCATTCTGGCCGACATTTGAGGGCCGGATTTTTTAAAATCCCAAACAGCTGTTTTGTGTTTGTTTTAGCCAAGGAACTTGTTAACATTTGCAGTCAGGTATTTTATCTTCCATGTATTGATGAAAACACAGCATCTTGAATACTGGGTTGGGACGCGAAGTTGGGGGAGATTCTTGCGGTTCTGTTGATGATGTAGTTCGAAGGACTTTCTAAATGCTTTTAGACAAGGGTCTCCCGTGAGGCGGCTTGAAGAACTTTACTGCCGTTCCAACAGCTGACAGCCTCCTTCAGTCTCTAATCACTCGCTTCCTATCATTCAACCTTCACTTCTGCCGTACGGTCAGTGAGCGATGAGAAGAAGAGTAGTGGAGGAGTAGTGCGAGAAGGGGAATTGATCACGAGAGAAAAGATAGAGTAGCCGGGGTGCGGCGGGCGGCAAAGTGGTAACCTCTCGCGCTATCGCCACCCTGAAGGCATCAACACTAACCCTAGCTGACTCACTTCATCAGATAGCGGTGAAGTTGCCAGAGAGACAACGGGACGCTAAGAGCCAGTAGGCCACCAGCTGAGGGGAAGGGCGGACAACTTATTGGAGGCTGAAAATTCAGGTCACGCCCAACTCTGCCAGGCCACGCCCACTTTTTTCAACCCTACTCTCACACAGCGGATTACAGTTCACCTCTACTAACTCACCCACACACTAAGATATATACAGATAAAGGGCACATTTCCACCATCTCGTGGCACAGTTAAGTTTTAACACTTTAACTAACAACATCTCGGTCCAGCGAAAAAGATTTCCAGAATCCAAACAGGAACTTTCGCTTCACCATAGAAAAGAAAAACAAATTAATTAATTTGCCCTTCCTGATTGCCCTGCACTGCCGCCGGCCGCCGTCCACGCATCTACTACTTCTGCAGGTTAGTTTTATTTATTTAAGTTTTCCAAGTTTTATTTTTAATATTAATTATTATTTTTTATGAAATATTTACAACTAAACTAATGTGCAATGCGCTAATAAATGAGGCGAGAAGCGTAATGGAGGTTGCTAATCGCTAGTCGACCAAGTTGATTGCGAGAACTGTCTCTTCGACGATTGGATAGAGGTGAAATTATGGATGAGGATGAGGATGTAGACATGGGAACATTGTATTTTGGTGTAGAGAGATTCGGAAAGACAGATATGGATGGGAACTTGAGTTAGTAATGTAAGATAACTGACTTAAAAGGAGCATTCGTCATTCCAGGAAAGATTAGTAGTGTAGTGTTGGTACGTGTTGATTCCTTAACTAAAAAAGCTATGATAGCGGCAGCAATTGTCGGACGCATTTTAAGTAAGGCAAAATCTAAATCTTTTGATACAGAAATGATGCTCTGTAATCCTATAGTTACGCCTGTTTTACTTTATGCCCCCGAACTTTGGGGGCCGTTACACTGTCGTAGATTGGAATTGATCCCATATAGATTCTATTAAACGCTCTACCATTGGCCTCGGACTACTCCAATGCATTTTGCGAGAATGGAACTAGGATTGAGGCATGTAGAAGCTGAAGTGGTGAAACGCTTGCTTGGCGCTGCCTGCACAGAATACTTACCATGCCACCATCTAGGTTACCCAGACTGTGTTATGAAAGACTTAAAGTGGTTAACACTTGGGCGCGTAATGATCTGTGCTACAACTGGTTCAGTCAAACTAGATACGGTGGGATCCGGATGGGTTTTGAATCAGGATATCCAGACAATACTAAGGGAAACCTCGAACGTAATTGAACCACCATAAGTCGCTAGATTCTGAAGCGGTTATAAATTCAAATTATAATATTTATTACCGAAATCTAACAACTTTTGGTTTGGGAGAACAATATTTACATTTTGTTCAAATTATAGTCAAAAGGAGGTTGATTAGTGAATTGAGGATAAATAATTATAAATATTTTAAGATATATTGGAATGGGGTACACCATAAATTTGAAGGGTCGGAGAACTGTTCTATATGTAAATGCCAATTGTCAGAGAATTTTAGAACAGTATTTGACAGAATGCCTTTTGTATGGATGAACCTTTAAGATTGCAGTACCTGGCAAAATATATGAATGGGGTGAATGACAAAGTGACAAAATAACGAAATTGCTGGAAATCCAAGACAAAGATCTGGCCAATAATATCTATTGTACTTGTAACATACGATATATAGTAGGGTCACTCAAGTTGAGAGCATTTATAAGAAATGAATAGTTTTATCATAGTAATCTATGTATTTATTTATTTTATATTTTATTTGCATTATTATTTTTTATTTCTATTAAAAGTAAATATTTAGGTCATTCGTTGTATATTTATATATTTCCATTCTTTTATTTTATTATTCTACATGTGTTATATATTTTATTTACTTATTTATTATTTCTTTTGAAAATTGATGGAAAAAATTATAATTATTATTTTTGCATATAACTATTAAACCAAACTCCTTTGTACGAGATATGTTTCTTGAAACAAATAAATTATGTATATGTCTATTCTATGTCTATGTCTAGTGTTGGTATGTAAACTGTAGACGTTGGCTCCTTTAAGATGCAGTTACAGTGAATAGGGCGGTAAGGATGCAACCAGTGATAGATACAACCGCAGTTTATTTGAAAGTAAATTGTTAGCTGCAGCTTTTGGAAAGAGTTAGTTCCTGTGATAAAGTCTGTTGCATTTAGGTTTTGTTTGGGAGATCGAAGTAAGCCGCTTTATAGGTTGATTGCAATTGATTGAATAGGCCTATTATGGAAAAAGACGGATGCCAGTGTTGACGGTTGAGAGTTAGATTGGATCTTAAGGGGTCGTAGTTGTTGCCAGTTTTAGAAAGAGAGAGAGCAGTCAGTCTGAGCGTCAAGAGAGGGGGGGATTACAAATTAGCCTGGCTGCTCGAAAAGGAGCAACTCGCTGGACCGCTTTAAATAGAGATTCTTTTTGTCGGAGACTTCCTCGGAAAAACAGTGGCCAGGATTTACTTGGCATTGCACTAATTGCACACGTAAGTTCTCCGACTTTTCTTCTAACACATTGCAATTCGATAAGGGCACTTCTCGGAGAATTAAGTGGGTAGAAATCCCTTGAAAGGGTCAGACCAGTGAGAGATACTGTCCTAATATTACCGAGTATAAAACAGATCCTCGAATCCTCGAGTTGCTAAAAATCAGCGTTCTTCAACCGGAAGTACTCAAATTTTTGTTTAATTTCTCGACTTAGTTCTCTAAATTTTCCGCAATTCCTGAGAGTGTAATTGTTAGTTGAATTTAAATATTTATTTTTACAAACGCTGACTGTGAGTTTATGGTCCGACTGGATGAATTAGAGCTTTGCACCACCTTAAAACTGATAAATATCTACAAACATCAGAAATGAAATAAACGTCATTAGACTAGGTTCCAGTCTATCCTACCTATCTGTAGGTCAATGTATATCTATCTGGTATATGTGACAGGGTTTTGTTGACAGTTGTATGTCATTGAAGAGTGGCATTGTCTTTTAGGTTAGTCAGGTGAGTCAGGTGAACCGTTTGAATTAGTAAATGATCATCTGTTTGACAGGAAACTTCTGCTACAGTGTGTGGGCATCGCAGACAAAATGAGGAAGGTTTGATTACCACGAGCATGGGCACAGGTAATGAGATTTTATTACTAAACGATTACGAAGTTTGCGTATTTGGTGTTTTCCTTAAATGCTGATAAAAATAAGGCTTAGTCGTTTATTCTTTAGAGACAGTTGCTTTATTAATCACTTCAGCTCATCATTATGCTGATAATTCCTTTTTGGACGGAAGTTCTGTGGTGCCAAAACTTTACTCCGATGAATGGACCGTGTTGGGAATAAGTTATCCTTTAGTTGGAAGGATCTGGATCAGGGAAGAAGTTCAAACACCTGAGAGTCGGACTCTGTGTGCTCTTGAATTATCATGCAGTGAAGGAGCTATTTTCCCTATTGACTAAAGATCATTTGGGCCGAGCAGCATTTCCCTATCTTATTGTATAAAGTTCAGATGTGATAGTTCGCCCATCGAGAAACTACTCGAAAACACCCCTGTTTTAAAGTTCCACCTCATGTAGCGCATTATTTTGTTTGCAATGCCTTTCTTTTGCGACTCTGAAAGAGGTGTGACTTATTTACGTTTTAAACTACTTTCTATGCAAGATTAATTCACTTTATTATTGACAATCTTTGGATTTGAAAGATTTGACACATTTCAACCCAACGAAACTTTTGCTGAGGTGGGTTATTTATAGCAGTAGTCCTATCTCTTTTAACCACCCTTCCAACGTTAAGAAAGTGGCTAATAACAAAAAAGTGAGTCATTCTTAACCCCGTTGGACTTTACTAGTACTGTTTAAGAATCAGCTATTACAGCTTTACTTAGACCAGGTGGGTCAACAAGGAACTATACATCCCGAACTTGGCTACTAGGCTCATATCTCCTGGCCAGAAATTAGTAATCCGTGCAGCTCAAATGGTCAAAGCAAGATCCCCTGTAGTTATTAAAGTGAAGCCGTTTTATCACTATGCTTCCAGAAAGAATCCTCATCATTCCTTCCCCAGCCCTGGTAGGTCTCAGTCGAAATATAAAATCTCAGTTTCCTGCGACTTTTAGTTTTGAGATATTTTTGAGATACTCACCTACACAGATACCCACTCACACAGGTACTCACCTAAACACAAATCATTTTCTAAAAACCATTTTGGCGAAATCAGTTGACTTCAAAACTGATGAAAACTGGCGCAATGAGAAATTCCAGTTGCCACTGGAAGGAGAAGAGAATAATGGCGAATGGTGGCCTCTTTATTTCATGCCAACTCAGACGATAGTAAATCCAATACGCCAATTGCGACCGCAAACTTTTCAAATCCAAATTTTCTTCCTGATTTGCTCTTGTGAAAAGTAAATTAACAAAGAACAAACTGTTATTTCGGCCTCAGAGGAATGAGAAATTCCTTTTTCATTGTGGCGTGAGATTGTTATTCTGGGAAATTCCTTCCCATTATTCGGTGATTTGCCAGAGAGAGTGCGCTCTCTGCAGGGGGTTGTTTTTTGGTTATTTGTATCACCAGATAAGAGCATTAAATGTGCTAAAGAGGGAGGAGGCAAGGAGAAGATTGGTAGACGCCAATGAGAGGGTGCGGCCAACTCGGCCGTAAGATACCTTCACGGAGGGTGTCAAGCTCCTCTATTTCCCTCCACCCCCGCCGCTACCATTACCCTTTCACGCCCTCTAATTTCACATATTCACCGTCTCTTTATTTACTCTATAAACAACACGAACAGGACAGTTCGAGAATGGCGCACATCTTTTTTTTTGACAGATTGTTTCCTCATTTACAGCATCCCAAGAAGCTCCAAAAATAATTTCTTTTCCAAGAATATAGACTTGGAATTCTTCTATAACAAATCTCGACCCATCCAAACTTCTGTCAAGACATCCAGCCATTTTTTTTATGGGGCTGCATCTCTGGTTAGATAGCCAGAACTGTTTCTCCTCTGCTGGATGAAACCAAAACTTCGAACAGTATTGCCACGGAAGAGTTGTGAATCTTTTTGTCCCCAAGATCGGGCAAAAGGGCCAAATTCGTGTTTAGTCAAGTTTCTGGCACCCTGACTTTTCCTTGTTTTGGCTCACAAAGTGCGGGAACAAGCCGAGCCGAAAAACGGAAATACGGTAGAAGCTCATAATTTAAATTTTCTTTGACCCCCAACCCCCCTAGGACTTTAGCCAAGAAACTCCTGCAGGCGGAAGTAGAAATTCGCAATTTTTTAAAATTTGATGAAAACGGTTCCATTAATGGGTCGCTTCCGATTTCGACGTCATGTACGGACTTTAGGAGTACAACTAAGTTGCTAAAATTCCTTAACCATAACAAGCTCTAATTAAATGAATTTTTCTTTTTTAAATTTTTTGGAATCTGGACCCGACGGTTTCTTCTAAATCTCTTCATACCCAGTTTTTCTATTTCAACTTTTATCCCAGAAAAATTAGTTTTTGGTCAGTGATTTTCCTCTATTCAGAACAGTCTCGGATCTACCTTCAGTGATATGTTCTTGATTTCGGGCAGGAAGCATGTTATGACAGGGACAATCAAGAAAAGAATTATCATTAAGAACTTTTTTTTTTTGCAGCTCAGCCGGACCTGGAGACCAGGAATTACGACTCGAAGAAGGCTGGCATCGTGCTCGAGAACGGGCAGACTACAATCGAAGAAGTTCGCTATATAAAGAACTACACGGTCGTAGAAGAAGAGGACTCCTGTACTAGATTAGAGACCCTCTGTTCGGCCCAGTTGGAAGAAAGACGGTGGGAGAAATCTGTGCCTCAGAAAGGTACTTACCTTCGCGGCTCCATTGTCTGTTGTTCGTATAAGAAGTTAAATGCGCGCCCGCTGAGATCGCAAAACTGCAGTGAGCTTTTAACTTTAAGCTGAGAGCTTGAAGTACGTCACCAGCTGTTCTCAAACTGTGACCTCTTCAGCACCCACCGTTTCTTTTTCGGCTCATTTAAGTCTCAAAAGTAAATTTTCACTTTCTCTTACTCCTAGTAACCGGAAGAGGCGCTTCCGGTTTATGTAAATTGGTGGGAAATAAGATGAAAAGTAAGTTAATCACTTTAGCTGTCCTCTCAGACTCCAGAGCGAGTCCGCCCAAAAAAAAGAACTTAATCCAAAAAAATCCCCATAAAAATCCAACAGTTAATCCAACTCTGGAATCACTCACGAAAATAATAATTATTATGAATAGAAAAGAGAACCAAGATGGAGAAGAGCTGACATGTTTCCCTCTCGCTCACTCGGCTGAGCCACAAAATAGTGATTAGGTAAATGGCACTTGGTGTCGGGGGGGCCCCACACCCATCAGATACTAAATTTGAACTTTCGTAGGTGTTTTATTTCGGCTGAGTTCGAACCCCAAAGGCGGGCAGAAACCATTTGATTTTTAGCCTAGACTGCTCAAAACGGATATTTTGGGCTAAAACTAGTACCAGTTAATTTGATATGATCGCAATGCTTCCCTATTTCAGTGCGGAAAGAGAAAGGAGGAAGTGGCGTCATCACACTCACGACTTAAACTACTTAAATCTTCTTGAAAGTTCCGATTTGCACCACTTTAATATTTCGCTCCGTGGAAAAGTTCCATTTCCAAAAAAAATCGCCAAAATCTTCAAAAACTTTTCATTTAAAATAGAATTTCCGGTTAGATAATTTTCTTCAAATTTCTGATTTTCATTACATTTTGAATTCTTATTTTCACTTAATTAATTGAAGCAGAAGCGGTGGAACTTGGATAGAAAGCCGGTGCGCTACCTCTCGCTCTAAAGAGTTTTTACGGAGAAGACTTCAAATAAAAGTTGTGGAAATCGTGTGAGCAATAAACACACCAAGTTTCAAGAAAATCGTACGTAACTTTCGAGAAAAATTTTAAAAAGCTGAAAGTAAACTTGCATTTCCGGTCGGCTGATTTTTTCTGTCCTACGATCCCACACCTAAACCGGATATGTAACAAATTTGAATTTATTTTTTACGTTTTTGTGTTATGCTGAGCAAGCACTCTGCAGTCGAATGGAGGCATATGTACCAATTTGTAAAGCCCTGAAAACGGATATTCCCGGTGATAACTTGAAATTGAAATTGTCACGACTGCAATACTCCTCTTACCTAGAGAAAGAAATCAAGTAGTGACCAGCGGAAGTAAAATTTATTCAAATAAATATCGGATCCTTTAGCAAATGTTTATCTCGAAGAGCACATGGTCTAGCTGAGATTTTCGGACTCAGAACTTCAGTAACAAATGAACATATTTGGCTAGAATCTAGAATGGAGCAGAAAGTTGCGTGGCGGAAGTTATGGATACTGGCGGGAAGTTGGAAACATTGGGAGTGAGTGAATAAAGTGCGACGTGGAAATGAATAGATTTGTTGTTAGGAAGGCAGTGTTAGTACGAGAATGGCCTGAGGCTCGATGAGGCTCCTAATGCATTTAGCGACTCCAGCTGGCAACCTCTCCCACACTCCCAACTGTCCTCACCTCCACACTCATTCCAATAGAGGGTCATGAAGACTGACGTCATTCACTTTACAGCTGTACTATATATTCTGCTTCCAGTTCCGGTTCGCGATAGGAAGTTCTTGAGCGTGTTGAGTGGATTTTCGGAGTTTTCACCGGAAAAACACGTTTTGAGCGGAAGTTGCTGAGATTTCCCTTTCCACAATTTACGAATTCGATGTTTCTGAAAGCTTAAAATTTTACCGTAGAATCATTTACCGGATTTTTTTTTTAACTTATTGAAGACAAGGGCTCAAAGAACTCAAAAGCTTGACTAGTCTTTATATGATCAAGAGATGTAAACTTGAATATGCCTCCATTATTTGGAGCAGCAGGCGAAATACATTGGTTAGAAAAGCTGCTAAAGAAATCTGCTGGATATTAAAGTGTTGCGAAAGTAAAATTATAGTGGAGCAGTAAAAAGTAACAGTGAGTTATATCGGACTAACATCCGTATTGGAACGATATGTAGTTGTTCTTTAGTTAGATGTAACGAAAGCTAGTCTTATCACTTTGATTTGAATTGCTTTCTCAGGGAATGCTGATGATATTATGAGGTTCTTTGGAATTGTGACGTCTCGCTACTTTATCAAAATATCTTATCAAAGTGAACTTAAATATCATTGGAGCAAAAAATCTTTTTAATACAAATGTAATTTGGGAATAGTGATTTGGAAAAGTGGTGTGAGTGACTCACTGGACTTTCAAACTAAGTCTTGATATTGGGAATGGTGTTTATTTGTGCAGGGGACAGACTACTGGACATTCCTTGCAAAGTCTGTGGCGACCGGAGTTCCGGTAAACATTACGGCATCTACAGCTGTGACGGTTAGCCATTCAAACTTATTTAATTGTTTATTAAGGTGTTGAGATTTTCAAATCCTTCTAATCGTTTGCCCTTTGTTTGGTAGGTTGTTCAGGGTTCTTCAAGAGAAGTATCCATCGTAACAGAGTATACACGTGTAAGGCGCAGGGCGAGCTGAAGGGCCGCTGCCCGATCGACAAGACTCACAGGAATCAGTGCCGCGCTTGCAGACTCACCAAGTGCTTTCAGTCTGCCATGAATAAGGACGGTAAGCTGGCACCAGTTTCACTAGCATCACCAAACATTACTTCTCTTGCACAGACCTTCTTCTTGATAATCTAATGCTTTCCAAGCAATTTGAGCCAAATGCCACCATCTTAGCAAATTTTCTTGAGAAGCATCCCCCACTCATTTCACGACTTGGTTCTCCTCCCTTTGTTATCCAGCTAATTCGCCATATTGGATACTGTTTCATCAAAATTACTCCATACCCTCACACAACTCAGTTTTCAATGCTCTTATTTGAAATTATTTATAGTAATTCATTAGTTAAGTTCACAGTAACAATAGAATTTAAATTGGTAGATACCATACCATGGGAAGACTTAGTTGGACAAGATCCCTTGAAGCATCTGTTTAAGAAAATCAACTCTTTAATTTTATCCTTTCGTAATTATTGCCAAGTACATTGTACAACTTCCGGAGGAAAATAATCGCCTATCATTTACAGCACAAGGATTTTGCTGGATTTAAATCTCCGTAACAAAAACTAACAGTTTAAAAAATTAATTATACGGGGTTGGTAAAATGACAAATCAGCCGGAACCCAACATTTCATTAATACTTCCGCTCGTAATTTCAGCCATATAGAAACATTCGGAAAAGTATGTGTTTAATGGAATTATTTTTTAGAATTTATTAGATGATATAGACCACTATGCTGGCCATTTTCATCTACAAAATATTTGTTCAGTAGAGAGTAGCATCTATTCAACTTCAACTTATTATTGTAGTACGTACTTTACTAATTATTTGTTTATAAAACTTCTTTACTAGTACTCAATTAAATGGACTTTTTTTTTTGTTTTCGCCTCAAGGTTCTGGGCCATCGATTTGATTGATCATTTGACGATCGACCCTAATAAATAACGAGCACTTTTTTTAAAATTAAAATTTTGTAAATGCAGATTTTTTTAATACTTTCTAACCAAACATAACAATTCAGCGACCGAAAAAGTAAAGCAAATGGAGGGGACACGAAGACTTCTGGTTACTTTAAGGAAGAGAAGCAAGTGTAACAATCCTGTCTGACGTTCGGAATTAAAACTATTTTGAGGTTCCGCTAGAAGTAGTAATAATGTCAAAAGGCACAATTTCGTAAACGGGAATCGCGATTAGGGAAGGTCAGTTTTACCAGCGTTTGCGCCATTTTCTATTGAGATGGTAGGAAATTCCTTCCCGAAATGCTTATCACTTTCATGTAAAACATTTCCCTTGGAAAACTGAATTTTGGGGGGATCTCCTGGAGCTGCCATGATGAGCTTGACTCCTCTACACTTGGCTTACAGCACAACACAGGCTTCACCAATATAATACCTTCCAGCAGGTATCGAGCCACATTAAACACTAGAATTCTTAATTAAAGGAAATCTGTTGATCTGGAGCTTTCTTTCTATACAGAATGAATTTGTTATTAATCACAAACTGTGCCAACTAATTTCACCAAGTTTGGCAAGCTAAATAGCCAGAAAACATTTAATTGGAATATCTTGGTTTTGAATTTGGTCCAAGAGTGTGGCAGATAATTTACTAATATTGGAACCGTGTCTGCCAACCACAAAGCAGTTGTCGGCCTCCAACATGTTCCAACTTGCCAGTTTTGTTTGCAAATCTGCGGCGAACCACTCCTAATTGTTGGCCTTTCTTAAGGAATACAACCCAGTAAGGTCCTAATGTACCTAATTTTGTGTGGTAAGGAAAATTTAACAAGAGTTTGATTGGTTAAGAATGGTGCGCATGGCTTTCAATGAAAATAAAATTTCTAAATCTGGTTAGAAACAGAAACTTGCAGCAAAGAGAAGATTTGGTTTGGCAGCAGCAGCATCAGCCGCACCTCCAGCAGAGATTATTAAATCAAATTGTATCTGCTACGAGAGAACAGCCCTAACAGAAATATTAGATAGTACACATCGTTTTTTAGACCGGCAATGCCATTTGTTACAGCTGTTAGGGATCCCATAGGACCAACGTTAGAAGACAGCCCGTTCGCTAGGTATACATGTCGACATATCGATAGCAAATTACAAGTAACAATGCCGGCCGATAAGGAAGCACAATGGTACAGTTTGACCCCCCTCCATTCTGAAATTGAAGCTGCAGGCGGCCCCGAGTTCACATTTATCACATTTATTCCATTCAACGCCCTGAACGGCGAGAATAACTCGACTCCCCCTACCCTTACACTATCGCACCTTTCCTTTGTTAGCAATTCAAAATGAAGGTGAAAAATGGGGCGTAAATCCCCCCCCATTCCCGCCGAAATGATATAACAGTAAATTACGATATATTCTCATAGATCAGACTGGTGCTTGTCGCATTATTTTTGGGGTTTCTTTGGAATTTCTACCTTCCAGTAAGAGGTAGTGTCAAATGTTTGCAAAATGAGTCCGTGTATCGTAAGAATATCCGTTTTGAGGCCTCCCAGTAGAAAAACTCCTCACTGCACACTCACAAGACTTTTACTCACCTCATCCTTTCGTCGAGAAAAGTTGTAGTTGTTTTAAATTTTAGATTTATTTTTCTTGAACACTGGGTGCTTTAGTGATAAAAGTAGCCAAAATTTCAAGTGGTTCCTTGACTTCGGTTCTCCTTGGATCCAGCATCATCATAAGGAAATCTCCATCATCGCCTGAAACAATGTTTCATTGGTTCAATCAGGTTCGAAGACGCCCACCAATATGTTTAAAGAAAATCTTGGTAACGTTTTTCTGAAAATTCCTTAAAACCGCAAATAATAGGCATTTCCGGCTGTCTGATGTTGTACAAAAGCTCATTGCAAAGTCTCGAAGGGCAATTTTAAATATGAACTTGGAACTTTCCATCATTTTCATCCTTTAGTTATGCTGATTGCAAACTTCCTGAGGGCCGAGGAAAGCTCTCTCGCAGACCATTTGTGAAAGTCACTTTGCTCACTTTCAGTTATAGTTTAAAGAGGAAACAAAATTTCGAAAATTAGCCATCACATTCCTTATGGTAAGATATTAATAGTAATACGAGTAGTAGAGAGAATGATTTTAGCTTGAGTTTTAATAAACCTTATCTCTTTGTGAGATATTTTGTTCACTCATAGAAAAGTAATTTTCTAAAAAACAACTTCTATGTACTCAGAGGACCCAAAAAGAGATTTTTGGTGAAATCACAATTTCGAAAATTTAAGATGATCGCAGCTTACTTAGAGTGGGAGAGACAAAAAATGAATGTATTAAAATATTTATTGTTTTGGGTGAAAGGATGCTGTGAGTCGGAGTTGATCGGATTTGGTATCATTAAATATAGATAAAGGGTGAAAAGTGAGAATTAGTTTGATTGGAAGGGGCCGGCCAGTGTGATGACAAGCCCAGCCTGGTCTCGTTCCCACAGACTTCCGCTCGCTTTCCTCCTCGACAGTGTGACCAACCATCCAGTTCCTCTTGCCGGACCACCAAAGAGGATTAAGTTTTGAATCATGCCTATACGGAGCTGCAAGAATTGTGTCTCAATGTTCCATCGTCTATCTAACTACAAATCTAGACCAAAGCCAACCACCTAGAGAAGAACTTGTAAATTGTAAGCTCTAAGGAAACCTACCATCACAAGTTGGATTCACTTAGATTGTCATGTAATCAAGTCTACTTGGCAACCGATCAATATTTACAAACAAACCTTTGCTAATAATGGTTGTAACTTTTATTCAGGGTGTATACTTTACTCAGGGTTTTTTCATTTTTTTTAAAGAATTTACAACTGTACAGCAAGGCTAGTACAATAAGTAAAAAAGATGAATGTACATTAAGTATGTGCGTTGACTTAGCGCCAGCGCATGTACAATGGTTTGATTTCTTAAACAGCGGCCATCCAGTGAAGGCCCCTTAAGAAGTCAGGGAGTGCTACACTCCCTCAGGACAGCCTATTCTACAGGAGAGAGATAATTAACCTAAATTAGGCGACTTTTTAAGTATACAAATTTTAACTGCTTGTAACTCCTAAACTAAAGCGTCATTAGAATTGTTATTTCAATCTTGTACTGATGTGGACCGTAAGTGTTCAGTGATGATCATAATGATCTGATGATAAAAGAGCCAGAGATATTAGGTCAGTTGTAATAACTACGCTGCGCTACACTAACAAATATTGGGCACCAACATCAGCATAATTGAACGTATAACCACATATTTGGACATATTAAAAAGTTCATTATGGCATAATGTATAAATGTATCCATCTAATTATGTAGCTGTCTACACACTCAACCTCCTCTCGCCGGGAATCCATTAATTTCGCTGGTCGGCACTTAATGGCCACAAAGTAAACAGATCATCAGTTCCACCGAATAATGTTTATTGATTGATTGCAGAAGTGTTATAATCATCTATAGCTCATCGTTCTGTTACACTATCAACTCAAATTGATTTTAGAAACAGGTTTGCTGGCAGTGGGAAGATGAGAGGGTAAGGAGTAGTGGAATAAATGGTGTGAACCTTAAAAACAGTGCCAGGTTAATTTTTTTAAATATCCAATCGAAGAAATGAACGAAATCTCAGAATGAACAATATTAAAAAATATTAATAAAAAAAGTAAAAGGGATGCGTTCGCAGTGCTGAATAATATTTTTGATTTTATCCTACAAAGAAATCTCTAAACCAAACTGATTATTCTACTGATGATGGATAAAGGTACGAATCCGATGAGGGATACAATAATAAATATACTAGCGCTGATAAAATCAAATAAAGGAAAGCAGCAATTTGCAGCAGTACCAACTTCAGCTCAAGTCAGCACCGACTACCTTCAATACTGGTCGTCACTTCCTACCAGAGAAAATTGACCAGAGAGAAGGATATCCAAAGATACAGTTTCAGCGCGCTTACCTTAAATAACGGAAGTGCCGGAATTCTTACTCCTTCTCATTTTATTTTCATAACTGTCTTTTTAATTATTTTGGTACTGATGATCTCAAATCTCACACAAATACAGGACTCAAATACTATACAGTATTTAATAGTATACTAGAAATAACACAAAATTTTTATTGATAAATGAGGAAGAAAAATACAAAATAACGCGGACATTTTGAGGCCATGTATTGTAATTACGAAATAAAATGAACTAAAACAAATAATAATATATGTATATTATAAATTAGTCTCGTCAAGTCAATCTTCTTTTCTGCAGGTATCTAAGATTGCCATATGGTCGGAGAAAATTAAAATCTCTAAAAAGAGAATAAGGAGAGCACGAACGTGTTGAATAGTAAAGTACTGGTGCGTCCAGAGCAGAGATTCCAGGCTCCGTACTGCCGTCAATGTTCTCCAGAACTGCTTCCTTCTAATCAACACTTCTCCACTCAATATAACTTATGGTCCAATCCCCTAGCGAGTCTCGCGCTCACTGTTCTGCAAAGTTAGCCAACGAAACGTTTCCAACTCCTAAGCCTTGCACCAACTGGCCAATAAAAAACAAAACGCGCGCGTTAACTCACTGATCACTACACTGGTTTCCTCTTCGGTTGTTAATGGCGACTGTAGCACCTACTTTCTGTGCTATTTCCACTTTTTAAATTAAATAAATAATTCTTTAAAGCATACTGAAACGAGATCTTAATTTAGTAAAATAAATCTTTCTTCCAGTAATTTATTTTTTTCGGATGAAAACAGTTCCTTTAGTCTTAGTGAAACAATAAATCAGTTCCTCCATTGTTGGCAGAGAATACATATAAGAGTGAAACTAGTTCTACCTCTAGGGAAAGCCAGTATTGTTGAAGGACAGTTTATTCTGTTCCTAATTTATTAGGCTAAAATATCCCTGTTTAGGTTTCTAAGTAACGAAAATGAGGTACTTAGAATTGGTTTGAATATGTATATTTTTTAAGAATGTGTGTTGGTAGGGCAATCGTGACGAAAATGGAAAATCACATTTTTAAATTTCAAATTTAATATTTTTAATTGGGAAACAAGCTTTTGTCCAAATTCTCTTTATTCAAGTTTGTTTGTAAGTTTTTTAATTCCTCAGTGTTGTTTTTTGGGCAGTTCAGGTAGGTTCTTCACTATACCATTTTATTAATGTGGTACGGATTGTAAGTTTCGAGCAATTACCTAAATTTTGCTACACCCAGGTTTTCGTAGCTTTTGGGTGAATCAAAAAGCGAATCCCCTTGACAAAATCATTTTAGCAACTTGGTTATGCTCTGAATATTTCTAACTTTTAGTTGGTGAGATAACGAAAAGCCGCTACAAGAAGAACGGAAATCTTCACTGCTACTCCTGGGCACGCTATAGCCGTTTAATTAGGGCGACAAGTTTTGCGTCGATAGTACGATGATCCCAATGAGATTCTGTCAATATTACGCTAGTTAGACATCTTCAGAGCACTTGGGTTCCGGAAAGACTTGTGAGCATTTAAACATTCTTGGTCACAGAAATAACACCTGCCACAGAGTTAGAAAGGAGCTGCTTCAAGGTATTTGTTTTAGTTTTACGATGGCTATTGACCATCCTGAGAGGAGATCAAGAGTTCGCGGGTATGCAAAGCGAGTAAAAAAGGTCTTCGTTTTTGTGTAACAGAGCTAATTGGAATTGAGAGTCAGTAAATGAGAGTTGCTGCCGCTTTAGCTGGGGTCTTTTTAGGAAGGCACATCCAAGTGATGAAGTCTTTGTCAAACAGAAACCCAGCCGGCAACTTAACAGCGCCCACATCACTTTTATGCTGTTCTATGACGTAACTTGGGAACCGTCTATTCCAACAGTTGACGACCAAGAGGAAAACCCTTTTAATTGGTATGCAAAGAACTTGGTGTAGGCCTGACGCAATTTCCGCTACCGCCACTATCCTGCTGTAACATCTGAGGGTGCAACCACCTCTTACTGACACGACCCGCCTCCACTTGGATGTGACTGCACACATACATACACATACACACACGAGTATACCGGCGAACTGTCAACTTGGAAACAGTGACAAGGAGTGACTGTGACAATATTTGGACTCTGCCTGATTAGACTATCTCTCCCTCTTTTCAACTTAGACCTAGACACGCAAAGTACCAAGTATTTAAGAATAAATTTATTTTTTTACTTCGTCCTGTTAAATTTTAGTAAAGCAAATTACAAATCTTCAGTCTTCAGCCACTTAGTAAAACCACTATTACATTACCGGCGGGGGAATAGTAGTTTTCACAAAAATAAAAAGAGGCACGTTAGAGGGATGTCTCATACCTTCGCTCTAAAAAACAATTTTCAAAAAACACTTTCAAGCGAATCAGGTAGATCCTTAAATATAATACAAGCGAAAATCAATGGGTTTACTTGTATTCCCGGACATTACGTATCTGCAAGTTGGTAACTCGATAGCGAGCAATGTCAGCAACCACCAGTTCATCCATCAATTTAATTAATAATATAACTTTGTTTTTCAACAATTATTATTTATGATTTGCTTTGCTGAGAAGGAATAATTAGAACAAAAAGAATTCAACGTGTAAAGTTCCAATTTTTTTTTTTGACGAAATGAAATTTTCTTCAACCTAGAATTCATTTGAAAAAAAAGTAGTCAATAAATCTAGAAAAGTATCGCTTCCGGTTACATTCAAAGGATTTCCTAAATTAATATTGAGACCTCATATTAACCTGTGCTCCAGAACTGCCTCAAGAAGAATATTGCTGTTAAAATATTTCAAGGACAACTTTTAGATCTTCGAGTTCGCCGTTGGTTTAAAGGGAATCGTTGGAGCCGTATCCCTCAGCAGAGCCTAAGGGTAAGCTGAAGTGGAAAGTTTCAGTTTGTGTGGGCTGGGATACCGTCAGAGGGACAAAAAAGTGGCCAGCCGAATTCTTTCTATGATGGACATTTAGTTGTAGTCATTTTTTGATATTATGCAATTTTGATACTTTTGAAGAAGAACCCGATTTATGAAGAGAGAACGAGATGAATGGAAGTATGTTTCGGGAACCCGTGGATTTGATGATGGTAACCTGGAGTTCCGGAAACTGGACATAGATAGGCCTATAGATAAGGCCAAAGTGCGCGCTGGTGGAGGCGTGCTAGGTTTGTAAACATTGCGAATAGATACGCCGTCTATTAGAGGCTAGCCTCTTGTAAAACATTTACAAATCAATATAACTAGATGTAACCGCTCCTGCACAAACATTCTACATCGGATCAGCTGCACACTGCGCGTAATTGTGCGAATGGATGGTGAATGTGGTCAGTACTTATTTACACATTTGTTAGGTGTGGCTTCAGTTTCAGCTGGTCTTACTTTGTAACTTCGGTGCGACAAATTAAAGCCAGTAGGCCTGAAACACCAGGGGTTTTTTTCCCTCAACTGTTGCTTTAGCGTTTTAGAGTTCTCATTCAATTTATTACTACTCTCATGAAGAAAAACTCAAAGTTTCTGAAACCCTTAAGACCGGAAAAATAGTTTTTCGAATTGGTTTCTGTATTTGTGAATAGTGGTTGGTGAAGCGAAATCTCAAACTTGACACTTCCTTTGGTCCCCTTGAGCACATGAGGTTTCCTGTGAAAATTCTTCAAATAAAATCCTCACTTCCCGTAACTGTTCGGAACAGTGATGGTGGTCAAATTTGCGATTTCAAAACAACTCTTGATTGATACCATTCTTCAACATAACTTTTTATTACCTCTTTTTGACATCCGATTAGCATCGGATTTCTTCATCTCCTTGTTTGTAATGAAATGCCGAGTTTAAAAAAATCCCTGGCCATAAATGACGAATTCTGGTACAGTGTTTTTAAATTGAAAATTTGTTTTTATAAGAATACCGGAGAGACTTGTGTCAGCTTTGGTGCCCAACTTGATCAAATTTGCATGGTAGACAAATACAGGACAAAAAAGCAATTTGAAACCGCTCGAATCTACGGGAATTAGCGAATGGTACTGAAGATGCTGATATGATCAAAGTATCCTTGAGTCTTTTTTTGAAGCAAAAATTGAAAGCTCCTTAAAAATTACTGTTTAAAAGGAAAACATACTAGTTTGGTCAAAAGCTGCTTTTAAGAGCTTTTTACTCCTTTATTTATCAGAAAAGCTCCTGAAGGACAGAATAAAGAGAAAAAGTTCTGCTGGTGAGAGAGGGTTAAGAAGTGTACCCTGAAAGCAAAGTTATTTCTGTGAAAGGAATGGTCAGTGAAGTGAAAGGAAACTCTTCAGGAAGATGTACTCTCAATGGGAAATGGTGGGCTAAAAGAAAGAAAAAATATAAAAAAAGAAAATTGTAAAGATTGGGGTTTGTTTTGAAAATCCTTGGAGGACTAGGAGGGAGTTGGGCTCCGTCTAAAACCCTTTTTACTGATTACGACTGCTTGGCTGGCTCTAGACAGCACCTTCTTTCAGCAAAAAGAAGAAGATTATAATTGGCCCTAATCTGTTACTCAGTAAGTCTACTCTAACCAATTGAAGCCTTACTTACAGAAAAAGAGAGTCGGGTGGGGACCAACAGGAAGTGAAGGGGTATTCAGCTGCCAGTGGCCTTCCACTTCCTTCCACCTCCTTTCCAATTCCACATCCTCGTCTCCCTAAATCCAAGCAGAAAAAGAAACTCGCCATTTTTCTTCCAATTTTCATCTTCTTCCTCGTGTTTTATTTTTTCAAGTAAAATCTCTTTGAAGGGAGCCCCCTTTACTTTCCCTGTTGGTAACTGCCGCCGCTGACTGAAAAATCTATAAAAATCGTAGAATCTGTTCCCAGCTTGGCACTGAGATTTCACCCCATTTCAGGCGCCTAAGTTTTTGTTGGAGCCTTTATGTCTACCCATCATGCTAAACATGACCGTAACATCCTTATCACTAGTTTGAATTCTCCAATTTAGGTCCATTTAATCAGTTGATTATCGTCACTTATTTCTTTACTCGATACTCTGTGGCACTAAAATAAACCACTGAGTGCCTCCACTCCACTTTTCGTGAGATCATACCTGTGGGGCGGAGAAACTTTGCCAGCAGCCTCTCCTCTGTCTACTTAAACACTTACATTTCCTCCTTTGGTTATATCATTCATCTCTTAACGCTTCCAATGGGTCACTTATCAAATATCTTCCGACTTCCTCTTCTCTCTGTTATCCTTCAAGCTGCTTCATTCTCTCCTATATTCTTCAATTTGACATTCCATCCCTACCCTGAAGACTTCCTAATTTATTTGTCCTTTAGCTCAGCCTGCAAATGTAATTTCAAATAATTCAGGTTGGTATAAATCACATCAATAATGCTCAAGTTAAATGACTCTGATCGGTTCCAAACCCACGGTCGAATCGCTCCCTTAACTTCCTACTTTATTCCTGGATATCCTTCTGCCTGCTTGGCAGTTATTTAATCTTGGGAGAACCTGGTTGTTCAAAAATCCAAAGGTTCCATTTTTTTCTTAAAATCTTCATTATTCTGCTGTAAATTTTCCAAAAAAATTTTTTTAAAAGAGTTTCTGGATTATGGAACACTCTCTAGGCACAAGAAAATAAAGTTTTTGTTAAACTGTTCTCAAGATATATTTTTGGAATATGCAGAGAAACTGCTAATAGAAACGTAGGATTAAAGTGTCTTTATCGGGGAGTTGGCCGCTACAATTTCCTTGTCAATATTCCACAATACTGCCCAACTTCCATGTTTATATTTCCGCTTTTTAAAGCCCAAACACCTTCCTTTAAATTTCTCAAATTTAAATCCTGGGTGGTGCATTTCTGTCACAGCTTTTTCCTTATCATCTTTAAATTCTTCCAAAGGTCCAGAAATGAATAAAGTATAAATTCATAAATTCTTCCTCCACCAAGCCTCTTTCCTTGGAAATCTTTGCCGGTAGATATTCGTGACGCTCCTTCACTCCTTATTCTGAAAACTCAGTCTCTAATCCTTCACTTCTCCTGTTCCTCCTGAGTCTTTCTGACCTCCAAATACTCATGTAGTAAAATGTATTCATTTGTTTTCACTTAAATAATACTTCATTTACTCTTGTTCGTTGTATGATATACATATATTTGTATTAATTATAATTTATCCCCCTGCGGGTTCGGGGGTAGAATAGACCCGCAGTGTCCACCGCTTGTCGTAGAAGGCGACTAAAGGAGCAACTGTCCGTTGGCCTAATCCTTACGTCCTTTCAAATCTTAATTTTATCCTATATCCTATCCTTTTCCTTTTTTCTCCCTAGACTTTTTAAGGGTAGATGAAGCTCTTAGCCATGGTGAAGGCAGTTCATCTAGGGGGAGAATAACCCCGAAATAAAGCATTCCAGCAAGTCTAGGTGCTGTGAGGAGGCAGCCCCTCCGCTAGACTTACCCAGCAGAAGGCCGGTTACCTACTCTGGGGAAAATTAATTAACTCAATCTCTTCACAATAAGAAAAACCCGGCTGGATTTTCGGATAAACGACCTCGGCGAGTCAAGGATAAACGTTTAGGAATTACGGATAGAATGAAGGTAGCAACCTGGAATGTAAGATCTCTGAGTAACAAAGAAGAAGAGCTAAATAATGTGTTGGCAGAGGAAAACATTGATGTAGCAGTCATAACTGAAACGAAGAAGAAGTTAAAGGGAACGAAAGAATTAAAGGATTTTACAATGATTTATAGTGGAGTTAATCAAGAAGTGCGGGCTAGCAGTGGTGTAGCAATATTGATTAACAGTAAATGGAAGAAGAAGGTAGCGAGTTACACCTATGTAAATCAACGAATAGTAACTTGTAGATTTCGCATACTTAGAGGATATTTAACATTAATTGGAGTTTACGCCCCTGAAGAGGGAAGAAAAGAAGAGACTATACAATTCTATGACGATCTGCAGAGGGAGCTAGATAAAGTAAACAGAGTGGACCATGTCATGATTTGTGGTGACTTAAACGCAAGAGTGGGTAATCAGCCCATATCGGGTGTTGTTGGTTCATTTGGTGAAGCAACTGTTAATGGGAATGGCCGAGAATTAAGACAGTTTGCTACATACAATAAACTAAAAATATCGAACACCTTTTTTCGGAAGAAGGATATACACAAATATACATGGAGTGCAAGAGGACACAGGTCACTGTTAGATTATGTTATTGTTAATGAAAAAATGAAGAACCAGGTAGAAGATGTAACTGTTCACAGAGGAAAGGATATATATTCGGATCACTATTTAGTTGTGGGCAAAATTAAATTGATGGCAAAGTGGAAAAATTATAAAAAAAAGCCAGGTGATAAAGAGGAAGTATTTAAAGTATATTTATTACAACAACCAAGCATTCAAAATCTATTTCAAAACAGGCTCCAAGAATATTTATCAAAAATGACAACTGTTGATAATATAGAGGATGAATGGAACAACTTAAAAGTATGTATTGAAAGAGCAGCTTTCGAAGCGATAGGAAAGAAAAATAAAATGCGAAAGAGAAGAGGTCTGAGAATCTGGAATGCTAATATAGAAGAAGCAGTAAAAGAGAAGCAAAAAGCGTATCTTAATTTTTTACAGACGAAAACAGAGGACTCTAGAAGAGTATATAAAGAAAAACGAAATTATGCCAAAGAGGTTGTTAGACACGCTCATCAAGAATCATGGGACCATGTGATATCGAATATTGAAAATGATCTGCACGGAAGACAAATACTGGCTTATAAGATGATGAAACAGATGAATCAAACTGAAAAGGATACTGCTCGTTTTAATATAATTAGCAAAGAAAAATGGAAGGAGCATTATAAGAATCTATGGTTTAGTGAATCATCTGCAATAAATGCTGAAAGCAATACGCCCAGTTACAATAATACCGTTGATTCAATTACGTTAGAAGAAGTACAGCAAGCATTGCAAAGTTTAAAGAATAGAAAAGCATGCGGACTTGATGGAATTAATGGCGAGCTTCTTAAATACGGGGGTCTCTTACTGGAACTTAGACTGCTCCACCTGTTTAATGAATGCTGGAGAAGTTACAACATACCTAGCACTTGGAAAACAGCAGAAGTTATTTCTATTTTTAAGAAAGGCCAGCGAAATAACTGCGAACATTACAGAGGAATAAGCCTTTTGGACACAGTCTATAAGGCGTATGCAAAAATAATTAACAACAGGCTGAAAGTAATAGCAGACGTACTTCTTGAGGAAGAACAGTCTGGATTTAGAAAGGGCCGCTCCTGCAGTGACAATGTTTTTAGTGTTAAGAGAATTTTAGAAAAAAGACGAGAAATGAATCTAGAAACTCATTTGGCATTTATAGACTTCCATAAGGCGTTCAACTCAGTTGACAGAGAGAAGCTGTGGTCCATAATGAGAGAAAGAAATTATCCCTTCCATTTAATTGAAACCATTAAACATATGTATGAAGGTACAAAAATCATAATAAACACAGGCACTTCAAGAACCGAAGAATAAACAAAGGTGTGCGACAAGGATGTAGTATATCGCCAACTCTGTTTAATATTTATGTAGATGACCTGATAAAAAAATGGAAAAAAGAAGTTAGTTCAGGTATCCAGTTGAACAGAAGGAGCAATCTAAACATCTTACTGTATGCTGACGATGTAATAATACTACAGAACAATGAGGAAGATTTACAGCGCTCAGTGTATAAACTACATCAACTTGGAAGAGACTATAATTTAAATATATCAGTCATAAAGACAAAGGTTATGGCCCACCATGGAAAGCACCCACTTCGCTCTAAAATAGTAGTAGATGATAAGCCACTGGAACAGGTCTCGTTTTTTAATTATTTGGGTTGTGAGGTTAGTTTTCACCCAGATAATGATGTACAAAATAAAATAAGTAAATTTCAAGCTATCTGTGGTGTAATAAACAGATCACTTAAAAATAAAACGAGACCTGAAACAAAACTAAAATTCTACAAAACTATGGCTGTGCCTCTGCTCACTTATGGAAGCGAATCTTGGGTTACCAGAGCTAAAGATAAAAGTAACCTACAAAGTGCAGAGATGCGATTCCTCAGAAGAGTGAAGGGTTGCACAAAAAGAGAAAGAATACGGAATGTTGACATACGGGAGGAATTGGATATATACAATATCAATGAATTTATAGAAGAAATTAGAGATAGATGGAGGGAACATCTTAACCGTATGTCAACTACAAGAATACCTGTAATGGTCAATAAATACAGACCTAGAGGAAAACGTAGTGTAGGACGACCATTAAAAAGATGGAGATAAAAACAAAACAAAAAAAATAAAATAAAATAAATACAAAAATAATAAAATAAATAAAATATTGTGAAGACGGAACAGGCATGTTGCCTAATCCCTGAAGTGCAGAAGAAGAAGAAGAATTATAATTTATTTTCTAGTCTGGCAGATTAGGGCATTATGTTAGTTGTAATTGTTCTTAGGAGATGGTAGTGTTTAATGACCTTAATTGTATCAAAGGTGTGGATTAAAAGACCAAAAGTATTCTTCGAATTATAAATTAGTCGAAAATCAGATCAACTTTTTAAATATTTTTCCGGAAAACGGAAACTGAGTGGTTCCTGGGAGGGGGTGTTCTTTGAAAAGAGTTCCGTTCAAATTTATGTTACAAATGATGAACTTTAGATTTTCTTCTTTAAAATAAGATTTTGCTTTAAATACGTTTTCGTTACCGCCATTTTTTTTTTGTTACTTTTTTATTTTATGTAAAACTGAGTGACAATGTTGGCAGCGCTTATTGAAAAAGTACTACTTAAAAGATTATACAGACAGTAAGGGATGCCTGATTTATCGAAAATTGTAGCTTTTTTTTTTTTTTAAGGATCCGGCAACCTCAACATCCACAACATAGTGGGGGGGGGGGAGTGAAAAGGAGGAGCTTTTAGCCGCGCACATTACCGGTGGGTTTTCTTCTTCGAGCGCATCAAGTTAGCGACCTCGAACAAGGAGTTTTGTGGCTTCAAACGCGCACAGTGGATGGTCTCGTCCTTTACTAGATTTCGGTCCGCTGATGTTTGAGAGGGTTTACTGGCCTCAAGCCACAAGTACACCAACACTAAGACCCTGCTAAATGTCCACAAAAATCTTATAGCTAATTAAATCAGATGAAAGGCCTCAAACATGCCTCTACTCCACAGCAAGGGCCGGCGTTGCCTTGGACACCATCTCCACCCAGCATCCTTTGCCCAGGTGTTTGTTTCCCATCTCGTACCAGCCATCGTGGACCTTCTTTTTTCTCTCTTCTCTTCTTTTTATTTCCCCCTCATTCTCCATCATTTTTAATTACGTAATTAACTGAAAGAAGAAACGTGCCTAGGGTCCCTGAGCATACTGAACCCCTGAGCCAAAAATACCAGGTCCCTCTCCATACTGTTCTTAAAGTAACCCAGAACCAACTTCCTGAAATTCTCTCACATTTATTTCAAAGAAAAACCCAAATAAATAAGCTCGAAGCGACCTTTAAACATGACGAACACAAGTACAGTATCATGAATGTGAACTCAAGACATGCACACCATCTTCAAAACCAGTTTCAAGCATCTGGAGGTTCTAACTAAATCTAATACATGATGAACTGAAGACATAGAATGATGCATTCGGCGTGAAACTACCGCAGGAAGACTCAGAATGCATAAAGGCCCAGTATAGCCCCGTTCTGAACAGTTTCCGTTTCATCTTCTAAAGACATAAGTAGGCAATGATGATGAAACGTCGGCGTTTTCGAATTTGGTAAATCTTCCAATGAAAAATCTCCACCTCCTCTCTCTCCTCTAGTCTCCTCTCATAGAAGGGGGATATTTTCATATTATGAACAGCTGCAAAATCAATTTCGCGCAAATTAGAAGTGTTACAATGCTTGGACATTCTTTAATTAGGCAGCAAATCATGTTTCCTATTTTGGAGCAAATCATGTCTCATGGATCACCGGATAGTTGCTTTAATTAAACCCAATCTAGATTTATCTCTGATTGCGGCCAAGGCGTTCTTGTGATGATATTCTAACGAAATTGTTTGCCAGGCATTAAGCTAAGCCAGCAGGAAGTATATTAAGCTTTGAAGCCAAAAACTGAGACCGTTGGTCTAAACTAGAATTTGAATGAACTATTGAATGTGTTTGTCTAAAGGAATCACCAGTCCACGCCATGAAGCTTATAAAAATAACAATTAAAATTAATACATTGCTAAGATTACAAAAATGACCAAAATTAGTTAACCGAAATGCCCATTACTTGCAAAATTTGTATTAAAAGTAGGATGCTGCGATTAAAACGGGCATGTTCTTGGCTGCTGGACTGGGTTTAACACCAATAACATTTATCCTCAGATAATTAATATGGGGTCAAATATTCTGAGTTTGAAGGTTATTGATGAGTTAGAATTTTGAGAGCGGAAGTAAGAGAAAGTCCTGTGAGTTGTTTGCACTCGGATCTATTTATTATTCTTACTCATTAAACCTTTTATTCATTTTAAATGCTAATTGCTTATTGGTTATCTAAGAAATTATTGACGAATCATTTTGAAACGAAATGAATCTTTTTCGATTCAAAAAGAGTTTTGTTCTGTTCCGGTGCAGAGAGAAATTAGATGGAAAAACCATCAATTAGAATATCTCACTAATTATAAATATGGCGACCATTAAAGTGGGTTATAACAACTATTTAGTCTGATGGGCAAGTTGGAATCTTGAATAGTAGATTGATATGTGTAAGAGAAGTGTGTGAAATAGGTTCAGGAAGTTAGGGTAAGAGGATGATGATGTTGCTGGTTGTGAGATTGGCAGCACTGTTCGCTAGACAACTTAGTTAGGACCGCAGAACTTCCCCTCTTCAAGTTACCGAACTTTACCCACTCTCCTGGGTTCTGAAGCATCTCAACAAACCGGCACCGTGAGAGCGATATGTCGCCTCCAGCTACTATCGCTATCGATACTAATTGTTAATATAGATTATCACATCTGCCGAAAACCGCTATATTATCAGTTGGATTCTGTAACAAACTCTCATTTCAGCTCTCTCATTGGTCAGGACGTACAGAAAAGAAAATGACTGAAGTTTAGTCTGCTTTATTAGAAGGAGCAAAAAGAGAAAGTTCCTTCTGATGGAAAATGTTGACTTTAACACAATTACAGGACCTAACTGGGAAAATCAATCGTCTTCATCAGAAGACACACTCATCCCGAGGAGCCATTCATCTTTAACTTTGGGCTAGCAAGTTCTAGGAAGAGAGGTACGCAGGAGTCAAGGATCAAGACGCACACTCTAGCGTTATATTATACGTATCCTCTTCTCTTCCCCTAAGGTTCTGCCAGAGAATTCAAGGACTCTGTTGCCCGGGCGCAACTCGAGGAGCCACAGATAACCGCCAGCCCTAGAGCTGCACCATCCCACCCTTGACAAAAAATAAATGATCCCGCGATAAGTTTCAATTTAACCGATGGATATTCAAGATGGTGACTCCACTGCGAGGTTTGAAGAGAACTGTTGAGGGACTTTCCAGAAAATCGAGTAAAAATGGCTTCAGTAAAATCTATATTCGGTGAAAACTTAAATTCGAGAATTTGATTCGATGGCATTCCTCTGTAGGTGGAGGGGGACGGAGGAACGTAAACCATTCGCATATATGTGCTACAGTTTCATTCATCTGATTTTCATGATTGTATTATAGTCAAAAATTAGTTTTATTCAAACTAAAAAATTTTAACTGACATCGAGTACCTAAGTTAATGACTCATTATTTTTAGGGGATTTATGTACTGTTTGTTACGATTGCCAACAGCCGTACAACACGAACGTGGCCCACGCAAACCAAAAGTGGCGCTCAAAGAGCGAGTAAGTCCGCAACGTCAGCTGGAAGATTGCGGGCCGCCGTCGGCGATATCGGCAACGGTAGCCGCCGCCGGCCACCCTGCGCCACCGCCTCCTGTGTTTGGTCAGCCATTGCCGGCTCAGTTCAAAGGATCGCCGCCAGAGTGCCAAGTTTTCGTCTCTCCAGCTTCTTCTTCCAGCCAAGGACTGTTGCAGATCTTGATGTCAGCCGAAAAGTACCAAGTGAGCGAATTTAGATAACAGCTGTTTTAGACTATTAGTAATATTGTAGCATACTATAACAACAAGATTTCCTTTGTAATGGAAACACGCCAGTCATTGTCCGATAGTGAGTCTAGTTATTTCCGAGCTCGAGTGAACCCCAATCTAGATCTACCCCTGCCATGCAGAAGATAATAACCTCTAAATTAACAAATTATAAATAACTATAATAATAAAAGAGGACAACTCTCATCTAAATTTAAATTTGGAGTACTAATTTCTTATTGAATTGCTAGCAATGTAATAACTGCAATTTCTACTTAAATGTTATATTACATTACATTAGACTGCAGCTTCCTTCACCTGTCCCCAGTAACTCCGTTGAGATGGATTTGCTTCAAATAATATTACCCAGTATGCGTTAAAATAATATTCAGAAAATTGGCACTTCCGACAACCTTATTGTCGGCTCCCCCGGAAGCGTCTAGTAAATTTATTATATTTCAACTTTCGGAGATTTTTCTTTTTTGAGTTATCCAAACTGCGCTCATTCGTACTGCGCAGAGGTGCATCATGCTATCCAGTGCACTTTATGGTGCACAGCACCGTAGCTAATAAACATTCAGTTAACGTTCTATATTTTAAGAAAGTTCAACGACTTAAATTGCAGCGAGATGAAGGGACTATTTGTGTGTTCCATCAGATTCTTTAGACCGAATGTAATTGGATTTCTAATTGTGAAATTCCACTTCCCCAGTCTGTGGGAGCCATGAAATCGAATGAAAATATTACCAGTGATCTGTGTGGCTGTATCAAACAAAACGCAAAGATCTACAGACAAGCAATCCTGGCGCGGCATATAGTGGGAGGCGGCTACATTTAAAAGAATTGTCTGAGAAAGGATCCAGCTGTTGTAGATGGAGGGGGGTTGTAACGAGGGAGGTTATATTTGGGCAGGCTTCAGCTCTCTCCCCAGCGTTCTACAACAGGGATCAGTCGATTAATCTTGGCTTGCAGATGTTACTAATGATATCAGACAGACAAAGTTTCTGGAGAGGGGTTGACGGTTATATAACCTTCCTCCGTCAGACCTTGACGACCATATCAGAAGGTGGCTACTGTCAACTATCTAGTTAAATTATTCCTTCTACCACTTCAATTTGGCAGCCCATTAGCTTTTTTAGAGCCTACCTTCAGGTTGCAGTTCCTTTCAAATCCCGCAAATATTAATTTTTCAAGAAAAGTATTTCCCAAGTAAAGTAGGAGGGGCGGAAGTGCGGTGCTAAAAGGCGGTTTTTCCAGATTTCCGTAATTCTAATTTTAATAACATGGCATTTTGAAACTTGTCCTTAGGGGATTGTGGCTTCTTCCCTCAAAAGTACCACTTCAGAGCAGTAAAAGTTTATATTCAAGCCAACTACATTTACTAAACATTTGAAGCTTGAATAAAGCAAATATGTTAGACACTTGATTCGTGAGGACATCTAACTATAAGCCTTAAAACTAGATTTATGTGGAGAAAACAAACCAAAACAAATGTATCTAATGAAGATCCGATTTCTTTAGGAGAATTAACGTCGCGTTTATATCCTGTCACAAACGTGATTGTTAAAATTGAGAATTCATTATTTTTATTAATTTTTTTTTGGCGCGCCAACATAATGAGGTCATTGACCCTCGGAGCTTTTTTCAGTTCCTTGCCGGCCTTTGGACAGTGTTCTCTCGAACTGTCCATTACCGGACAGTGAGCTGTAAGAAGCTCTTTGGAGTAGAAATCAAAGGGCTAGTAGCTGGATTGGAACCCGGGATTTCTGCGTTGGAATCGCTTATCACTCAGCTAATTTCCCTCCCGTCATTCACTATTACTATAGCCACTACTTGGTCATAGTTCATTTTGAACATCCCTCATCTGGTGCCTTAGATTAATAGAGCACAGGTGTTATAAAGATGACCTCACTGCCGGAACTAAAGTTGCAGTAGAAGTGAGGTTTGAGTGGGGGTGGCGAGAGGAAGTGCATGATCAGGGACTCATTGGCCAGAGATCTGGCGGGGTTGCAGAGCACAGAGATCTCGAGCACAATGAGATAGTGGTGAGAACTTGGCCACTTGGAGCCGCCGATACATCTCACCTCCCGCCTTACTTAACTCTCTTACTCTTGCCAACATAACCCTCATCAATTTCCCTTCTCTTCAATAAACAGCATCATGCTCTCTGTTCAACAGCACATCTGCTTTCTAGCTTCTAATATCGCCGTCTCACCACACACCCTCCCTATCAACACACTCTAATCTGATCACGCAGCTATAATTTTCCGAAGCAAGTATTAGTGACTATCCTGAACAGCAACACTCTATCCTAGAGTGTGATTAAAGTTGCAATGCCCATCTAACCCTACCCTCAATGATATTCATCTGCATGTTCTCGAACTAACAAGAAATTCTGAGATCGTGCAGATCTCTGATTGTGAGTTTCCACCTGAAACAACCCTCCTGAATATACGAATGAAATGCATCATAAAGCAATGCTCTTAGTTGACCTTCCCTCTTGAACCAGTGTAGTTTCTACTTATTATAAGTTTTTCTGGTATCCGTCAGCACGATTTATTCTAAAATGATTCCAACGACTTTTTTGAAACATCGTGTACTTTTCTAGCTGATCTGTACGGCTTCTTATCTAAGGGAAGGTCTCGTTGGAATCTTTCTCACTAGGTTTGCTGGTGAAATCGCAGTCATAAATATCAATGCTGCAGAAACTACTAACTGAACTTGGATTAAATGCTAATCCTAAGAGAAGCCGCTATTGTGATAGAGTATCAGAGCAGAAATTATTCAGTGACTTCGCAAACTGCAAGTCAGTTTTGAAAACTTGAGCAATTTCTCTGTCAGCCTCTGGAAGGTAGTTTACGGATCAGAAGAGCTCATTCTTGGTATCTCCTGATTTCCCTAGAATACGCAGGGTTAGCAGTGTACGTCTAGCTGAAGCATTTTCTGGGAGGGGAATCTTACCAGATTTGTGTCTCAGTCAGTAGCGCGGTAAGATAGTGAAAATGAAAATGAGGAAATGATGAGTTATCAATATCGGTGAGCGTAATTTTATTGAATAGATAAGTAATTGTAGAGTGAGTGTGAGTGTGTGTGTATAGAAGAGAGGGTGGCCAGTTAGTGGCGCGTTAAGAGTGAAATGACGTCGATCTGTCTGCATGACTAGGTGCGCGGATATATCTCCTGCGGCCATATAACATGTCCGACACAATAGTCTAATCTATATGCACCCTCCAAACAACACCAACCTCCGGCCTACATAACCTGGACATAACCTCCTCTCTTTGCCTCAGCCTCTACAATCTGCTGCCTGCCAACACTTCTCAAACACGCCGATTTCAATTCAATTTAATCTTTGATCCTAAAACCCAATACATACACAATTGTGTAATCCAACGACCGGACCCTAATGTGAAAATCATGTATAATTTAACCTCACTTACACTTTCTAAAAGCACAAATTAAATTAAAATGAATACAAAAAATAAATATTATTTTCCTTCCATTTTAATTTTCTTTTTTTTTTAAGCACAAGTTCACAGCTGTCCGTTTGTTAACTATTTATTTATGTTATTACTGCATCCGTCAAATGACGAATAAATTTCTTTCAGTGACCATTACCCTTCCTTGTCAATGTTCTTGAGAACTGTCTAAGTAACCAACTAGCCATTTCTTCATTAAAATTATACTTATTAAAATTATTGGATTGAAAATTATCGATGAAAGAAATAATCACATTCTTTCGTCATTTTGGATGCTACTGTATTTCGCTGTTTATCGATATAATTTTTATTGTCGATATAATTTCCTGTCAACATCTACTTTCTCCAGCCAGGACGAACTTTCTTCAACTCCAAGGGCTGTTTCTTTCATGAAGCATCGACTGCACCATAACCATATTCAGTTTAGGCAATGGTATAACTGTTCTGCTGTAGGGTCGGGTCTACTGCTCCTACCTACGCCCGATTTTTTTACCCCTCTTCATACTGGAGTTTGATGGCTTCATTAATGTTAAGGTAGATCGGCAATGGAGTTCTTCTTTCTCTGGCTCATCAACTCTGGCTGTCCTCATGCCAGTGCTGCTGTATTTCGCCACTCTAACACTGCTATTTGTAGATCAGTCTTGCTGTGCGGTTTTGATGATTTTTTTGACTGCCAACTCTGATTTTCCATTAGACTGATGGTTATAAAGGAAGGAAAATTTGATTACAATCTACTGAACCATTCTTTGCAGAAGTTATTGACGTGTTTGCTGTTATTTTTAGAACTTTGCGAGTCTTGAGAAACGACGCGCCTTCCCAAAATTGAAAACCCACTTGCTGCGAAGAACTTGTTAGGACAGGATGGCTTATTACCTCCTTATGTGCTGACACCTGCAGCAGGCATTTCCTGCATCTGCTGACCAAATTATTTTTATCTTCCTCCATTTTAGGCCAGTAGACAATATTTCTAGCCAATCCAAGGAATAGGTTGAACCTCTTACTTCCTTTAGGCTTAGTCCTTAAATCAAAATACCATTTTGATTTCAAAACCACCAGTGACCCCCCTACGATGACGTCGAGTAGGTCAGCCACGAGCTACTTTTCAATCACCACCTGAAGGTGGTAATATTCTGTAGTTACTATTTTAATTTCTTTAATGTTTTTCTTCAGAGAGATTGAAGTACACTAATATTTTCTACTTCCTTTTTCCACCATCTTCGTTCCCAAAAACATTTCTTAACTTGGCTTACTATTTCTTCGTTTCGTAAGGGCGCTTGAATAAGTTGACAAAGCAACAATTGTTTTCCTGATTTGTAAATCATATGTATATCGACTTATTTTAAAAGATAATTTCGTGGTTTTATGTTGTACATCCACCACTGGGAATTAATGAAAGTAAAAATGGCTGCCTTAGAGAATGTATTTCCGTTTTCCAAGTTACTTTTCTAAAACGTGTTGAGGAATTCAAAAATTTAAAATTGCCTAACATTTGAATAATTTATACAAATACCTAACATCCATATTCAAATAAACTTAGTAAATGGTTGATTTATAAAAAAATAAATTTATTGACTTATCTTTTATAAGTTATTCAATAAAATATTCAATATTTAAAACTTTTTTGTTCCTGGCTTATATTTAGAAGGCAGGTATAAGAAAAATCTTTATTTATTTATTTTTTTAAATTGTTTAATGTTATGATTCTGGAGTTCAAAGATTCTCTTTCTACAACAGATTATAGAAAGAGGAGGTCATGAGAGTCAATCACACGAGTTTTTTCATTCTGGTAATCTTTGAACGTGTTTTCCTGTTTTGAAATTTGGAATATCTGTTAAGTGATGATTGGCAGTTGGATGCACTGCCAACAAAACGCTAGAACAGATGATTTCTTGAATTGAAGTGGGAAGAGAAGTTGAAGAGGATATTGCGGCTGAAAGCTGATAATGTTTGTGTTAACAGGAAGTGGTTTGGAACTGCAAGGTGGAGGGGATGGTCGGCGCACCCACCAGTCCGTCGGCGCCATTTCCCATCACACTAAGTCCCAGCTGGGAAGTTTTACAGGTACACATTCTCTCTCCTTACTTCCATTACTTTTCTCCTTATTTTTCTACCATTTAATTATTGCTGACCGGCCAGTTACTTTCTAGTTAGATATCTACTAATCCTAGAAAGGCGACGTCTTTCGGTCGTTCAGATCCAAATTTTTAAGATAAGATTTCGCCTAAGAGACTCGATTTGGGATCCCTTGAGAGTGAGGAAATGAATTTTAGAAAATTTTCTCTCTCTAAATATAGGTAGCACTCAGCGGAACTATATATGGCTGTGGTCGTCATTTGGCGCATGCTCGCTTTGTATCTACATCTGTCAGGATGAAACCGGACGCTATTACGGAAACATTCGACCGTGTTTAGGTTTGTTTGTGAGTATTTAACCCTTTTCTTGATAATGTATCTGTGGAGATACATCAGAATTTAAAAAATTGTTAGCGTAATGTATTTATTAATGCTCTTGGCAATGTATCCCACAAGATACATGTGATTTTTTTTAACTACCCTCATGAGATTTTTTAAGTTTTTTTTTTCTAGACATCCTTGGGTCATAAGGGTTAAGTGGTATGAATATTATTTTGATATTAAAAAAAAATAAAATTCTGCCAAGTTAAGGGTTAAAATGCCTCCGCCGACTGAGAATCCTGCCGACTGTGAAAAACGCACTGTGATTCGCTTTCTTAGTGCAAAAGGTGTGGAAGCGGCTGAAGTTCATCGTGAGATCAGTGAAGTCTATGGAGAAAATATTAGGAGCAGTGGAATGGTACGGAAATGGGCTGGAGTTTTCAACTATGGCCGCACGAATGTTCATGATGTGGAAGGAATTGGACGATCTGCAGTCATTACTAAAGATTTGGTGCAGAACGTTTACAAAAAAAGTGAAAGATTACAGACGCTTTACCATTTCATCGGTATCAAATGAGTTTGCTCAAGTGTCAAGAAGTGTTCTCTATGAATTGTGATCGGCCGCTTAAATTATCGAAAGTTGTGTTCATTTTGGGTACTGAAATGTTGAATGAGTTGCACATAACAAAAGTTTAGTCATTGCGTTTCCTTGAGTGTCTTTGAGCGGTACAGGAGGGAAGGGGACGACTTTTTAAGCCAAATTGTCCCAGGCGACCAAACTTGGGTGGTATAGGTTAGACCGGAATCGAAGCAGCAACCCATGGAATTACGACATTCAACATCATCTAAGGAAATGAAGTTTAAACTAACAATTTCAGCCCAGAGAATCATGGGTACTGTTTTTTTGAGGGGGACGGGAAGGGGTTGTTGAGTCTCGTGGTGACAATAAATTCTGCAACCCATTGTGGGACTTTAAAATACTGCGCCATGCAATCCAAGTGAAAAGACGTGGCATGCTGAATGCACCATGGCAATTGCCCGTCCAGTCCTCCCAAATAGATTACCTTCCGTACAGACCCGATCTAGCGACCAATTATTCCTGCATTTGAACAAGCATCTGGGTGGTCAGAGCCACGGCTACGATGATGAGGTCAACTTCTATGAGGTTGGTATTCAAAAGCTGGTTACGTGCGATAGGAAAAGTGCCTTAACATTAGTGGCAATTATGTTTTTGATAACTATTTGTTATTTGAAAACTATACTTACTTGAAGAACACGCCTCTTACGTAGACAGCGCGAAAGGAAAGGAGAGATCAAGTTTCTCTGTATTTGGAGAGTTTGTGGGTGGGTGTGAGACTTGGGAACGGAACCGCATTCTAAATGCCCGTTCGGGACAGTTCTACCACCATTATCTATCTAGGATTAACAAAAGCAATGCTGGAATTTCAAACTGGTTTAGTGTTTCCTGTGTTTTCAGAAACAGGTCTAGAATTGCCAAAAACGCTTTTCCCTAAATTTCATTCCTTCCAGTTTTCAATTCAGCTCCTACTTCACTCTTTTCTCCGGAGAAATAATTTTTGGAGAGTTCAGGGATTACCTGGATTGTTTTAAACGATTTTTTTATTTTTATTATTTTCAAACTTACATCTGTCCTTAATTTGTATAGCATTATTAAATTATTTTATTGTCAATAATTACTTATGAGGAATAGACTTATAAAGGAGATTGGAGGATGTGATAGGGATGGCCCTTCGTCAACACAAGGGTACGAATCCTGGCCCTCAGACTTGAAAAGGTTGGGCACCCCTGGCCCAGATTGCCCAGAATAAACTAACTTTATACAAATCCTATCTGGATTCCAGCCTCTGGACATGATCTCCATAAAATGCATCCAATCTACTCCATCAAATTATAAATGTTCTTTCTTCGCCTAGAATGCAATCCTGCACAATGACCTAATATTCCGAACTAGACTCTTTACTGGCCACCTGGACTTCCTCAGCAAACTTTCTCAACATCCAAATCTAACACACTCACCCTCTGGAGACGGCTCCGTTTCCTTCTTTCTTTCTGCTCCTTCAATTCCTCTAGAAAGTGCCACTTCTTTGACACACTGCATCACCGGAAAGAGACAATTGGGAAAATGAAAGTGCCAAGAATTTGTCTTTACTTTGATTGTGGTTAGAGGAAGTCGTGCGGGCAGTTCGCACCTCTCTTTCTTCTTTTTTCTAAAGAAACAGGTATTATTTTACTCTCCTATTAAAATCACTGGCAAGGTAATCTTTAAAATGGAAGTGCCTCTGGTGTCTGGTAGCTGAGGGTATTAAAGGTACTTTAGAAGGACGGTAAGGCCGAAATTGGTGTTAGGGAGTCGCAGTGCGCAGACTCCGCAGGCAATTGACTTAGTGACTTGGTGGATCGTCATTGGCCTCCCGAGGTCCGCACCCTGCCCGACACACCCCCAAACCACTGCTTTCTTCACTATTCCCCTCCTCCAATCTAGTCGCTTACATTGTCAAAACAAAATGGCTGCCCGCTTACTTCAAAAAACTTCGCGCGTGAATCAGCTCAGAAGTGTCCACTTCTGCCATCACAGCTATCTAGTTAAATTTTTAAAATAGAGTTTAGATTGTAGTTACATTTTTTGGGGGTTACCTCCCTTAACTCCAAGTATTCATAGGAGTGATACAGCCCCCATTGAAAGCGAAAACAGTTACTTTATAGATAAGCCGTTTAACTTAATTGTAATTTAATAGGTACCCTAAGATAATAGGTATGATAATAGGTAAACGTTACAGATAGATACTGAATCCCTAACAGGATTGGCCAAGTTGGTAGCGTGGTGGACTAAAGGGCCGAAGGTGCCGAGATCGCATCCAGCCGCTTCAATCTTAGATTTTCTCTTACTATTCTCGATAGTGACAAATTTTACACCTCGAGTGTCCATTGAACCACAATATTTGGAAAAGTGCTTCCTACATGTGACCTTGCATTGAAAATTTGTAATTCTCCATGTTTTATAGTTTGCTAAATAAACTAACCACAACATGTGCAAGCCTCTAACCAAGTTCGTTAAAAGTGGCCAGAATGCAGATTTGAACAAATTGAAGAATCTAATTTTTTATTTGAAGGGGTTCTTATTATTTCGTAGTAAGAAGGAAAATATTTCTACTTCAACTTTTTAAATATAATCTTAAGAAAGAGTATTCATTATTTCTGAGTAATCTTAAGTTTTAGTAGATTCTTAAGAAAAAGTATTATCTATGTTTTACTCGTGGAATGTTTATTTCATTGTATTTGTGTCATTTATTTACTTATTTAGTTTTTAGTTATCTTACTTTATTTACTTTATTGATTAAAAGTTGTAATAGGAAAAATTGTAAAAACTAAACTCATGCAGAGGATTCCATCACTGCCATTATACTCGTATTACATACTACATACATGCTTTTGTAGTTCACTGTAGCACATATGCGATAATGGCAGAATGTCCGAAACTGTCAGGGATAAATGCGAGCTACGATGATTAAGTCAAGGTTATTATTATGTATGCTTGAGGAATATATTTTATTTGTTAAGTAAGTTTATTTTTGTTTATTTGCTTTGAGTGAGTGAGTGAGCTTAGTTTGTAACAATTAGAAATAATAAACTTTCATTTAGTATTATTTTCTATTGGTTGGTTGAAAACAAAATCAATTGACTCTGTTTCAGGAAACCACCGCTAGACTACTGTTCATGGCAGTTCGATGGGTGAGGTGTTTGGCGCCTTTTCAAACCTTGTCCAAGAGAGACCAAGTAAGTTCTTTCATTTACGAATTGTACATCTGAAGTTCAAACATAACTGCCCGGAAGTCTGCCAAAACCATTTCCAAAACGTCACAAGACATTCTCTAACTACAATTTTCAAGATTGTAACTATAATATTCTATTTTCTGAATTCGAATTTCGAAACAATCTCATTATTCATTGCAATAATGTTACACTTGCAGGGAAAGCGTACCCTCTCCCTCACCCCTGACGCGCTCTGAAACAAATTTTCCTAGAAAAATCATTTACATGAGTAGTTGTGAGAGATCTTAGCGACAATTTTCCAAACAATACTAAATAAGACAAAGACCTTGAGTTTATTTTTAGTCGGAGTTCAAGTTAGGAACTGATTGAATTAAAGATATTGGCTTACTCTTGTCTCGGATGAGTTTTTGCTCAATTTTCAAGTAATTTTCTTCATACACAGAATTTTAGAAACTAAATGTGAACGTACACCAGTGCTACGATCGTTCTTTACCCTGAAATGATATTTTGAAAACACCCGATATTCTGGAATTTCATTTAAGAGAAAATGGCTCACATAAATTTTGTAAATCTTTTTCGAGTGCAATAAGTTAAACCTTAATTTCAATCGTCAGTGTAACCGGGCTGTGATAATAAGTATTCTTGACTAAATTTTGCCTGATCGATGCGAAAACTGAAACCACTGTGACTAGAAGCTCTCCATGGGCTAGTTATAGTCATTCACCGAATAGTAAAATTTATATAGATTCGATCTCAAATCCTCTTACTACGGCTCAGCTTATCACGTACCTAAATTTTAAATTGTATTTGTTACAGCTGCTGTTGTTACAAGATTCCTGGAAGGAATTATTTTTAGTACACCTGGCCCAATGGTCTATCCCTTGGGATTTAAGTCCTGTACTAGGCGGCCCCAAAGCCAGGGAACGACTATCTCAAGAAGACCCTCTAGTGCCGTTGGAGATTCATACAATACAAGACATTCTGGCCAGGTTTAGACAATTGTCACCAGATGGCAGTGAGTGCGGCTGTATCAAAGCTGTTATCTTGTTCACTCCAGGTTAGTATACTTGCTAATTGTATCATATACATTCCACTTGTTCACTGATTGTTTTTTTTACTGAATGTGTTATCAACAGAAACCCCAGGCTTAGTGGACGTCCAACCGGTAGAGATGCTGCAAGATCAGGCGCAGTGCATCCTGGGGGACTATGTTCGCGGCAAGTACGCAAGACAGCCGACCAGATTTGGCAGATTCTTGTTGATGATCCCAGGTCTGCGTTCAGTCAGACAGGCGACCGTTGAACGATTATTTTTCAGAGAGACCATCGGCGATATACCGATTCAACGCCTGCTCGGCGATATGTATCTCATGGAGAAAACATATACATAAATGCATTGTCAAGTAAAACAAATTTGTAATCACTTGATAGTTAATTTGATACTAAAGTTGCAATGTAGCCTAATTTAGAACAGGACTTAGCTCTGACGTCAGTGAACCAGTGCCGCTCTGTCTCCACTTCTCCTGGTAAGATGTTGTGAATAAAAGTGATAGACTTAAATGTAATGCTCATAAACCTTAAATAAGATAGTGTAACTTTTTCAAAACATTTACAAGGAATGAAGCTTTCCGGTTCAAAAACCTTATCACAAGGTCTCTTGGTAACACCAAATAACAAATTTGAACTGTATACTATTTTACGTTTTGGTGTTGCGCAGACTCGAGACAATTAGAAACAGAAAGCCAATTAGCGACTGAGGAAGGGAAGAAAGCTCCACATGCATTGCAAAGATTGTGGAAAGTTAAAAAGGCGAAGGGCTTATTAATCCATATCCTACATAAAAATATCGAACAGACCACGCTTTCGATACAAAATATTACAGCGGGTCTAGGCGCTAAACTTGCACGCTCAATGCAACGATTACTTTGCAATCAACGCTAAAGCTCTCGATACAAACCGTAGCTCATTTTAGATACCATAAGTATCAATTTCAAACTCACCAAATAGTATTCGACTAATCAAATCGAATAGTAATGTCATACCTTCATCAAAGCATATTTCGGCCATCAGGATTTCAGGTTAATTATAACGTTAATGTCCTGCATCCAGGAACAAAGAAACCATTACCATTGCTCTACGAATACATTGCACATAACCCATCACATTATAAAATCTGGCAGTAAATCCCCTACTGAACACCTTTTATCAAAAATGAAGAGATTTATAAAAGAAAGGCAAACCTCTGTTCCAATAATGACAAAAAAATCAACCCACTAAAGTGTCATCCTCACAAAAACAAAGCTCGGGTAATTGGAAAAAGCCCCAAGAATCATCGCTTACTTGCACCTGAACAACATCCCACCAATTAGGGTGATATCCCGTGCTCAGAGATGGCACGTCCAAGCTCCTCTCTTTTTCAGACCCGACTGATCAGCCGAAAAGTGACCAACCTTGCTATCATGACAATATAAAATTACATGACTTCTAACATTTCTCCCGAGTTCGAAAACACTATCTGGCAACTGTCATAATAGTAGCTTTGGTACTGAAATGGACTGCAGACTGGACTGAATTTGAATAGACATGGCCCTCCGGGTAGAAACATACATTCATATATATTTGTTTATAAACAAATACATTTGCACTCATGACATAAACGATTATACTGATCACCAGACGATATTTCTGATCAGAAACCAATTAAAATGCGTTCCTCTCTAGCAGAGGCTATTTACAGCCACTTCCTCAGGTGGAATACCAAAACAGTGATTCTACTCCTCCCTTTCACTTTTCTTTATTTGAGTCATCCTAAAGCAGCCCTAATGTGAAGAATATCGTATATAGTTTGAGTACATTCACTTCCTCTTGTCTGAGTTTCACCTTAAAGATTTTAAATAATAGTTTCGCCAACTACCTAAATTAAGTTCAGTAGTATCCTTCCATAGGACTCTGTATGTGCACATAAATCAGTTCTTAACATTAATTGGGTAAATCACAAATCATCACATTGGTCATTGACCATGGCAGATGTCTTTATAATTTATTTTGTACACCCAGGAATGTATTTTATTTTATTATTATTTTAATAAATAAAGACTGTATAAATAAATAAACAAATCATCACATGACGCAGTAAGACATCAAAATAAAGCTTATACAATTAGTTTAACGTTATAATTAACCTGAAATCCTGATGGCCGAAATATGCTTTGATGAAGGTATGACATTACTATTCGATTTGATTAGTCGAATACTATTTGGTGAGTTTGAAATTGATACTTATGGTATCTAAAATGAGCTACGGTTTGTATCGAGAGCTTTAGCGTTGATTGCAAAGTAATCGTTGCATTGAGCGTGCAAGTTTAGCGCCTAGACCCGCTGTAATATTTTGTATCGAAAGCGTGGTCTGTTCGATATTTTTATGTAGGATATGGATTAATAAGCCCTTCGCCTTTTTAACTTTCCAAAATCTTTGCAATGCATGTAGAGCTTTCTTCCCTTCCTCAGTCGCTAAATCATCTAAATCATCAATATATGGATAGATCTCCAAGTGTTTAGAGTTTAGATAGAATCGTTGGACCACACTGTAAACTACATAGAATTGTGGTTCTTACGGAAAGCTTAGAGCACGGTCCCTAAGTGAGCCCCATATCTAATTCCGACGATTTTTCGTATTGAGCTATTCATTAAAGAAAGACGCAATCACACATCTGCAAACCATTTGTAAAAACTACTGACTTTTGCTCTCACAGTCTCAAGTCGAGTAGTTGCGGTGAAAACTCGATTCCGGAAATCTGCAAGATCGCATACCACCTGTTCTAAGGGGTAAGAAAATGTAGCTACGCTTTTAACTTCTCTCATCGCAATAGATTTTTTTTAAATAGAAAATGTAAACAAGAAGTCGATAAATACCAAAAATAAATTATTCGGCACTAACTTATTTTCTTAAAAAATTGGAATTTGACTTCCTTATCCTACCAAAATATTGGACAGGCATGAGTGCGTACATAACAAATGAGTTTGCTGAACTGGTGTGCATTCATTCGCTCAGAGCACTCTACAGTAGTTATTCTGGTAAAATGAAATGAGTGTGCTGAGCGACTGAAGAATTTGTACATGGAAACGTGACGTTGTAAACATCTGAATGGGGTCTCAATTGATGTAAATAAGTTAATATATGTTACATTATTAATTGTAAATATTCCAACTCTTACAGTTAAACGTTTGCAGCGCTAGACATGTGCTGACCTGCCTGGAAAATAAGGCGATAATTTTGTTTATATCTCTGCAATTGCACATATTGCAGAATTGTTTATATTCTTTCTCCCGCCTAAGTTGTTGGTGTACAATTAAGAATTTTGAGCAACATTGTAAATAAATTTTACGATATTTATGTCAACTAAATTAAAATGATATTTAAGTAGGTAGTGTATTTTCCCAGTTTTAATAATTTATTTAAGATGAATTTATAGAACACGTATAAAATTAATATAGTCTGTGATATAAATAAAATATATAAAGGTGAACTTAAGGTGCCAAACACTACATGTAAATAGAAGAGTTCTTAACTGAATAATTGTTTACTTCTTCAATGTATGTACTGACTCTGTAACATAAACTGCAAATTTATTTACTATATCCAAGAGTTGGGTATCTGAACTCTTTGATCTCACTCAATGTAAATATGGACACTAGATGCAGACAATTTTGTCTCGAATTAAAATTCCAAATTCCCAATCTTTACTTATGTATTGAAATTCGTTGGAATAAATTAATCAGATATAATAAAAATGTTGTGTTGCTTTTTTAAAATAGGGTTAAGAGGAAAGATAAGTGTTAAATGTGTAGGTGGCTCCTAAGAGATGCAGTGAAGTAGCAAACATTTCATAACTCTAACATTAACGCAATAAGCATCATTCTGTTTGAATGCAATGCTCACAATTTGTAAAAATAGATGTCTGGAATGAACACTTCAATTAAGATGCTAATTTGTTTTTGTGAAAAATCTATTTAGTAAAGACTTACTTTAGATTGCAGAATTTTCTTCAAACTCAGAATTTGAATAAGAATTGTAGGGATGGGATTAGCTATGAGGTTAGCATACTGGACTCCCACGCGGAGGTCCCGGGTTCGAATCCAGCAGCTGACCCTTAGATTTTCTCTTCCTAGGAGCTTCTTACAGCTCACTGTCCGGTGATGGGCAGTGTTGTCTGTAACGAGAGAACACTGTCCGGAGGCCGGCAGTGCACTGGAAAAAGCTCCGGGCGCTAATAATCTCAGCTGTTGATGCGCAAAAAAAAAAATTGTAACCTTCCTACACAAGAAGTGTACAAGAAGAAAAAACAAACACTTCGCCAAACTGACCTTTACAGGAAATCTGTTCATCATTCCCCTTCTAGAGTTCCTCACAACCAAATATTTCTAATAATGCATTAAAACAGTTAACCACCATTTACTTACATTAAGATAAAAATGCTAATCATTAAATCATTAAAATTCGTTAAATAACAGTCACAGCCTAATAAACACACAAAAAGAGGGGAACAACAGGTCAAACTTGGCCCACAATTTTCTTTTACCTACTTCAAAAGAAAATAACCATTATACCCAATTTTCTGTTTACTCTTACATCATAAGTGTAGAAAACAAGACATTAAGCAAGAAAAATCTTTTATTATTTATGTTTTTATTGAAACATTTTTCTATTGCATAATTAGATACTTCATCAAATACCCACGGAGGAAAAATTAGTAAAAAAAAATTAAACTTTTATTTTTCATAGAAATAATTAACAATCACAATTGACCAATCACAATGACGAATAGAAGTGAAAAAAGTAGGATGGTTGAAGAGACAATCAGAAGCGAGAACTGTTTATTAAACCACACCTACCACCCACGGGAGTCACACCACGCCCATTTTGGCCCGCAACAATATAGAAAATTTTATTTTTCGTTTTTCTATTTTCTGTTACTTGGAGGAACGAAAGTATTACCCATTTTTTTTATTTTTATTTTTTAAAGAAGTATATAGAGCACAAAAGTCACCCAGTAAATTACAAATATATAACTACTTGTTATAATAATTCATTTCTACGTTATAATTGACTCTAGTCCCTTCAAATGAGAACTAGTAAAGAAGTTTTACAATCAAATAATTAGTCAAATACTTTAATAATAAGTTAAATGGGTGCTACACTTTACTGAACAAATATTTTGAAAATGGCCAACATAAGAATCTGTGAGTCCTAATTAATTCTAAATTATATTAATGAAAATTTAATGCACTAAAATTACATAAATGTTAATATTATTGTAAAATTTGGATAAAACATGTAAGTTTTTTTGAACATTTCTAAATGAGTACGAGCTGAAGTATGAATGAAATGATGGGCACTTGCTGATTTGTGAACCATTTGTCGTTTAATCAATCCTTATACTTAACTTTTTAAACTGTAAGTTTTTGTCAAAGAGATTTTTATGCTTGTGCGATGTTTTAATAAAATAGTTTAATATTGCTTTTCGGGAAATCTTAAAATCGTGAAAAATCTATTCAGTAAAGTAGCGCTGTCTGTCTCCGATTTTCTTCAAATTAATATTGCACAGATATGTTATTATGAGAGCACAATCTAATGGCTTTGTACAGGAATGGCTGACTATCCCAGAAGTGCCCTAATCAAATGAAAGTGAGAGATTTACATCTGTAAAATTTGCTAACTCTGTTTAAAGAAAATCGTAGCAGCTGTCTGTAATAAAATAAATAGTTTTATTTAACCACAAATTAATTCAATGCCTTCAAAGCAAACTTGAACTTTGAAGCTTTGAGAACTTGCCTTTGAAGTGCTTTTCAAGGCAATAAATATTTATTATTATAAATTTTTAATTTGAAATAAATAAGAGCAGTAATTAGAAGAGGCAAGATTCCATCTAAACACTTCATGGTAAAGGTGCAGCTTTGAGGCGCCTTTCAGCGGCCAATCTGGAAACTACCTCTGTTCTAACACAGGTTTGGCCAGTTTACCGTTTATTTTCTCCGTTATTTAAATAATTCCCAAATGATCGGATTTGTTTTTAAAACATGGAGAAAATAATTAAAAGTGATGGCTTCTGACTTAATAACAGTCTGATGTGGACTCTCACAAGACTTACTTACCGAAATTCTCAATTATCCAACTGCGACATCTTAAAAATCGGAACTTCTAAACATATTCTACTCTTACTCTCATTTTACAATTTGTAAAAGCGCAGATTTTATTGAAGTGAACTGGACGAACTGCCCCGTTTCACCCATAGATCTGTCTTAAAACACATTCTGCAAGCTAAGTGTTCAAATCAACAGTTGCTGTTCTGCAACTGCAAAACGAAGTTTGAAAATACTAAACTGAGTGAGGTTTTCTTTAAACACCGATTTTTAGCTACACAATTAACTCTGAAGCAGTAGGACCGTTCATTTTACTGAAATGGTCATTTAAAGGAAAGCAAGCCCAATTCCTACTCACAAAGTCGCACTTAATGGATTTTCCCAAAATGTTGTTTTCAAAAATACTTAAAATAAATAATATTTATTTACAATAATAAATACAATTCGCGGGGATCCCGGGCCCGAATCCTGCTGTTGGACCTTTGATTTTCTCTTTCTAGGAACTTCACTGACTGAGTGTTGCCTGTAACGAAAGAATAATTCGGTGGCTGTCAGTGCATTGAAAAGGAAATTCTGATACTGACGCGAGATTTCAGTCAATTTTGCCTAAATACACTCTTACGAGAATATTGAAGTAAAATTCTAATAATAGACGAATCAACGATAAGGAACAAAAATTAAAAACCTCTGCTGATAGTGACTAATGTGTTTTAAGCTTTTAATTTTAAAACTATTCTTTCAGATAAAATTTTGGAGTTCCAATTCAGACCACTTCCTAAAAACTTCTTTTTCGGATTCGGGGGACCATGTTTAACATATACTTCGAATCATATGAACACAATTTCGAATCTTTGACTCGATGGCCAGGCGGATTCGAAACCTTTCGAAATTCTTATTTAAATTCGAAGTTTAAATATTTTAAGAGTAGGGGCAGTGAAAAATTGCGAAATAGTAGTTAGAACGGACACTGAGCTGCGTGGTTGTCGGTACAATCCCCACCACTGACATTCCGGAGCCCTGCAGAATGTCTGGAATACGCTAGAAGCCCAGCAGACTGCGCTCCTTGCACCTCAGCGTATCTCCGGCAGTGTCTCATGTCCCATTCGTATGGTAGTATACTTCACTTACTTTCTTCTTTCTGTAAAAGACGTTTCTCTATTCGACCCCTCAATTCCACTTTGTCTCGCTTTATTGTTCTTTGAACCTGCTCCAAAAGAAAAACGATTTTTTTTCCTTCCTTAAGCTACGTTTATCTTAGTTTAAAACACTTGTAGTTCTAATATTGTTTTTCCTTTTCTTTTTTTTAATCTTTTGTCCTTTTTAAGGAAAACCAAGTGTTTTCTTGTAAAACTATGTTTTTTCCAATTGCTCAACTTACCCATCGGTAGTTGCAGAGCTGCCTCCTCGATCTCCGGGAATAAGTCCTAGTTTCGTCAAGGCAACAGTCGGACTCCACCTCCTGACTGCTAGGCCAGTGTTGCTGTCCGGGCGCACGGTCTACGATTAGCAAGAAAAGTGTGGTGTCTAGAAGCTCTCTGACGTACACTTGGAAGAGGAAGAAGTTTAAGAGGAGGAAGTTGTGGATAAGGACGAGAAAGAAAGAATACAGCGTGGTTGGGGTTCCCCCGGACTGTCTGCTGCATTCCAGGAAGTTCCGGACCCCGAGAGCTATGTCTTTCAAATCAGCTAAGAGGTCTCTGGCGGCCACACTTTTCCTAGTCTTCATCTATCTTGGTGAGTACAAGAACTATTAGCCTTCCTCCTACTTTTTTCGTCTCAAAATTTAATTTAATTATTATTATGTTTCAATCTTCAACTCTTAAAATTGAAGTAAGAGAATTTTTTGAGAATTCGTCACAAAACTGGATGTTACTGCGCACTAAAGTTTGCTTCAAATTTAGGATTATTAATAATATTGCGCGATCTCAATGCGGATAAGGTTGCTCTTATAAATTTATCAATTAGCACCTAACTAACATAAGCTAACTATTCCCGAATTTCTTACAAAGTTTGAGCCAAGTTTATAGCATCCTCAAAGCGTTTCATTAAATGAATGACAGATTCTGATTCTATGTAGGAAGTAATCGTGCCTTGTCACCGTTAATAGCTGATGACTGTTCCGCTTTGGGGAGGTTTGCCGATCATCGAACTCTAAGTTCTGATGCTCTCGGCTATCTGTTCCTGGCCCACCTCTTTTTTTAGAGAAGCCGCGGGTGTTCCTAGAGTATTCATTCGTGGCCTTTGTTCACCTGTTTCCTTGTTAGCAATCGACTGCGTCATTTCCAGCGAAGAAACTCAAATCGTAAATTTGCTAGAATGTTTGTATGAAGAGAGGGAATAGGTAAATCCTTTGTTCAAGGTCAAGCAAAGCTAAAGAGCATCATTCCTGACACATCTGCCTTGGACACCGCCAAATACACTATGAATGGATCCGACTAGCCAATGAATGCTTGATATTCTTTACTGTTGATCCTACAAGTTCAACCTTTATTTGCAGAGGAGTCTTTCTTTCGAGGTCTACCTTTCTTCATTTTACTCTTCTGACTTAACTCAGTCGACAATTCGTCACAGCAAACAACACGAAACTTGAGCAATGCAAAGTTTTGTAGTTTTTAAAATCCTGAAATGGACTTAAATCATTAACCACCTCTCAGAACTCTGGAAAAGCCAGAAAGAATGTTAATTGCATTGGTCTGTAAAATCTATTCCAATAGTCTTGAAGTTCGGAATTTCGCCTACAAAGATTATTTCGGCTAAAAATGAGGTTAGATGAGGTTGTGCTGGGTAATACCGCTGAGTTTGCACGACGTGGCACGCATGTTCTTTATATTTATATAGTTGGTGACTCAGACTTGAGGTGGAAACAGTTTTGAAGTAAACTTTTCTACACTAGACTGATAAATCAACTTCTCACGATGGTTGGCAATCCCAAACGGTCCAAACAGCTGAAACCTGCTGAGGTAAGCAGCCTGACGCCTGACGTCATCCTTCCTCAACAAATAACACTCGAATGATTTGTTTACTGGAAACATTCTCTCTCTCTCTCTCTCTCTCTCTCTCTCTCTCTCTCTCTCTCTCTCTCTCTCTCTCTACATATGTTAAGTTCCTTTTAAAGATAATGAGTTTTATATACGTACTTAAGGAATATTTTAGAGTATTTTCTAGTAAACAATATTAATCAAGATTTAGCAAAACTACATTTCCGATTGGCGGGCTTTGATAAATGGTTCATTGTGACATCCTCATTTGGCACGGCCACTTTCCGTTGCCCAGTTATCTGACTAAAGACAGACAATTGTTAATTTTGGTGGCCCCAAAAAATGTATTTCCTTTTAAGCTCTATTCAAAAGCTGTACTTCAGTAGCGAATCCTCTTACGAAAGGATAGTATAAGATAAGAATCCGGGTGCACACTCTCACGACTTTTCTTATTTCCATCTTCACGTTCTAACTCCAAATTCTCTAAAGCTGTTCAAGGCAAGTGGAAACCGGACAGTGCAACCTCTCTGACTTCTTCCCCGTACATCCTCGATTTGTTATAGATGTAGCAAGTATAAGGAAATCTACCTCCAATCACATTTTTATCCCTCTTCAGAATGTCTGAAAGGAATTTTCCTTAAACGTTGCTCTAGAGCAAATCCAGATGTATCGTTTATTTATTTTTGCACAGGAAAATCGTAGGAGGGATTTTCGAAAAATTCCCGAAAAAATGAAAAATCCATACTTCCTATTGTGGACTTTGCTTCCAAGTCAGAATTCTATGGACGCATTTAAGCTTCTTAATAACACCCATGAAGAGAACATACATCATACTGATGGTAACTTTAGAACTTGACTTCCTATTACAACAATTCTAAAACTTGAAATTTATTCCAAATATCAACTAAATCAAATTAAGCTTCAGATGGAAAAGAATAATGTACTTAACAAGAAAAATTAAAAGTATTTTTTAAGTTATAAATCATAATTTGGGATTGGAAAAATTTTCCGAAAATGAAAGAAATTTTCTTCCAAATGGAAAACAAATATTTTAGATATTTGAAAATGGTCCAAATATTTGCGCATTAAAGAAAGAAAACAATTTCAAATTTGAGTGCTGAGTAAACCAATTTCACTAAGAATAACCCAAAGACGCATTTACATGGGAAAAGTTGTCTGTACGAAGTACGAACTGTTTTCTTTATTAACGGAATAACTGTCGAAAAGCATTTTAATGTGAAAATGTTTATTTCTAGAATATTATATATAATCTAGAATATATTTCTAGAATGGCTTTGAGAGTATAAAGCCAGCAGTAGGATCACTGTGTGTTCCAACCAATCAGGCCCAGAAAACCCAAACAGGTTAAAAGCATCGAAAGCTGAAGAAGCAGAAGAAAAAAAAGCCGCAGTTTCGAAAACTCAAAACCATTTCCCATTAGCGAAGAGATGAATAATGATATTTCAATTATTCAATCAATGTTCAATTCAATCAACTAAAGACCTTGCCTTGCCGACACTCTGGCCACATGTAGTTCAGTCGCCGGAAGTAGTGTATCATAATTAATTTCTACCGGGAGGACGTCATAATCAGTCAACGAATTTTATTTAAGAAAAAGTGATAGTTTAAGCCGAGGGACTGTGAGATGGAGTCTGGGTTGGGGGTGGCAGGTGAAGTGGGCCGCCTCTTATCTGCCACCCTGGAGTGACGTCACACTTTTCCCTTCCCTGGTCTCATCTACCTACCATCCTATCCTCCTTTATATCGATTCCTTGTACTACTATTAGAGTCGAAAACATGCAAAATGTTGGACACAAATGTAATCCACAGTCATCTGTTTTACCTTGAGTGCATTTTTTAAAATCAAACAAAATCATTTTTATATTACTCAAAAAAATAAATAAATAAATAGAAGACGTCATAGATTGATGACTCAATTCTCTCAATAGGATTCTTAAGGCTCTAACTCACAACTTTTTATAAAAATGTTTGGAATTTTAAAAGATTTTCTAACCTTAGTAAAGTTATAGAGAATGGGAATCTTGTGGAAAAGGCACGTAGGGTGAGTAGATCTCTTATCCCTCCACTGAATGCCCTAAAAAATCATTCGTGTGAAAGTTATTTATGTAAAGTGTGTGCATTTAGTGGGAGACATTTCCGGAAAAGCTGAGAAAAACCCATTCTTTAAGACGTGTTTCCTGAAATGAGATTTTGTTCACTCACGGAACTCTAGCAATAGATGAACCGAGGCTTACGTCACACACAAAACACCCAAAATGCACTTTAAGTAGTCTCCTCCCTGAAGTGTCTTTAATAGAATATTGTTTGGGAATTTTTCCCAGTTGAAGTTGTAGGACAACATGAGTTGTGACATTCATAGAAACTAGTTAGAGGCGTTTTCGAAACAATCGAGTAAAGTGGCCAATTTTTTAAAAAATCATCACATGTGAATTTGTAATTAATTTTTATTTACAATTGAGGATTTTGTAAGAATGGCCACACTAAGAGTTAGCGTTGAGTAACGTTCACAGTCCAAGGCTTGCAAATACTCGCCTTAAGTTTGTAGAATTTTAGGGATTCTTTTTTTAGGCTGTAACCATCATTCTCATATACGATTTCTGATTGACCTATTCTGTATAAAATGGCTTTTAGTTGGGAGACCCAATTGTATTTAGTGTAGTAAACACAAATAATGCCTAATTTGCTAAAACATAATTTTGGATATCCCAGTTATTCACACCAACCAATTTAAAGTTAACGGAACTCAAAGCGCGTGGTTAGACTCAGTTTCTTAAATTGGACCCGATCTCAGCGTTTTCCTCTGGCCTAGAAGTAGGGGCAGCAAACTTTGGTACTGCTGGATAGATTAACTATAGGACTGGTATTTGATAATTCAAGTTACAGCTCGAGGGTGGGCTGCAATAGCCCCTTGTTCGGACAATGACGTCACCAGTTTCTCTTCTACTTCACTCGAGTGCATGCTAAATGTTATGTAGCTTTACGTGAAACATATTTTTTCTACTCCAGCAATTTATCTAACTAAATTTCCTTTAAATTTGAAAATTTTAGCTAAAAGTTAGTTCACTTCGATGTGGCTCAGGTTCGCTACGGATTCCGTCAGAGCAAGCTCCTCTACTAACTTGTTCTTCTTAAAGAACTTTCAAAAAACACCATAAAATCTATCATTTCTGAATAATTTTTAATTTCAGCCCTACTACGATGGCTTAATCACAGAAACTTGTAATTCAAGAGTGAATTCAGAGGCAAATTATAACTATTAGAATCCTTGCTTTTAGGGGATGTAACAGAAAGTAGGAGTTACTGTCTTTGCAATAATTGCTCTTAGGAGCAGTCAGAGTAGTAGTCACTCGACTTGGTTGAGGAGTAGTGAGTGATTAATCAAAGCAAGTTACAGAGTTGGCACGTAGGCGTCACAGTTCCTATTTATTTGTCAGCGGGTCATGTTGACATCGTAATATGCTGCGAGTAATTTTATCTAATTTAAAAAGTACGTAGACTGACAAATGTATTTGGGCAAAATAACGTGCTTCCGCTCGCCTGCTCATTGTCGCTCTGTTAATTTAAATAACTTTCATTCAGCGCTCTCTTGTTACCAAACTGTTAAAGTAAGAATCCGGTGTGATAACCGCTTCGTTTATATTCAGGATATCCGGAGTTGATAAAAGAAATGCGCAGAGCTTTTCCAAGGAAATCAGAAATTAAACTCAAATATTGTTCTGTGATTACGTTCTTCTGGCTGAAGTAACTTTCCACGATGATTTCAATGGGGATATTTTCAGAGGTTTCAGGTTACAGGGATCTACCATCAAGTTCTTCTTTAAACTGCCACTACAATCTAATGTACAGTTTCTTTTCCTTCCTCGTGATTACTCTCTAAGGAGATACACCTTTCCAGTTTGGAGTTCGCCCTTAAATAAGTGCAAATAATTTCTTCTTCAGATTATTCCTACTCTGATAAAACTCCTTCCTACAAATAAAAACAAAAAGCCTTTATGATGTTGTTTGATTCTCTCCTGGCTACTTCAGTGCTCTAAGTAGAATGTTCTCCATTCCAGAATGACCCAGTTACCCATGAGGTTGCTAACTCTCTATAGGTGGTTCTGTCCCCCATCCCATTCTGTTTGATGCAAATATTTGAAGAAAAGAAATCATTGATACTGGACAAAGCTAGAAAGAAGAAATGGTTTGAGACAACATGGAGTTGGTTTAAAAGGATACTTCCATAACGCAAGAAATGGTGGGTGGGTGGAGAACAGTGGGAACGTTACGACATGTCTATTTCGGGCAGATACCTCAACTGTATTAGCGGCGATAAATAGCTGACTGACTGCTGGCCTTACGTCTGTTAAGTCGAGCAGGACTTCACTTCCTTTCTTTGTTCAGCTTGGTCCAAACTAGCGTTCAGCGAGTCTAATTCTGTGAGTCTTCTCCAGATTGCTTATTCCTTTTTACCCTAGATACTGTTGTCCAACCTATAGGAATCCATAGGCAATTGTTTTGCACTGGTCCACCAATTTTGTTGGGGTTCTAAGAAGAGTAACCGTTGGGAAGAAGTATGAGGCAGGTCCTCTCCTCTTTGCGTAGATTGCAATGAGGAGGAGGATTTCAAACATATAATAATGATATCCACGCTATGTGTTAGCAAGGAAACGAGTGTTTGACGACTTATACAGGTATTTAGATGCACATTTCGCTACGAAGAAATAATACTCTCCACAACATAAATGTGCTTAAGCCTTAGCAGTGCTAACAATGAAATATGAATGTATTTAAAAGTTATAGAATGAATGGAAGAAAATGATTACAGAAAAATTACTTGATTTTAATTTCGGTTAAGCTATAAGGATGGCAGAAGCACAGATTACTGATCCATCCGTTAGCTGTTGTAAATAGTTGTATATAGTAGAGGGATGAATGAGTGAAGCAAATGTATTTATAAGTAAGAATGGAGAGTGAGTGATATTTTAGTGATAAGTACCTAGACGATGCTGGCTGCATGGCGAAAGCCAATGCCAAAAAAAAAACAAAAAAAAGAAAAGAAGTACTCGTAGTATGAGGCAGAACTGGGTCTCTCTCACTTCATGACGCGGTTTGTGTCATGATTCCGAAGAAGACACAACTTATCTCGGGTGCCAAATAATAGGGTCGGCTTAACGATAGTTCTAAATTTAATTATAATTAACTTCTATAAAAGAGAAAAGGTATCCTGACTAAGCCTAATATTTTGATTGGCTTCACTATGGCTCTGCCAGCTGGGTGTGAGTAAATAGACAACCTCCTCTTTAATCGATCTTTTCTTTAATCACTATGCAAGCAACTGATATAACCCTCCATAGATCTTAACTCTGGTTATTCCTAAATGTTTTTGACCTAAATAGAATCATTTGAAAGAAACAAGAAAGGTAAAAAAAGATGGTAGCAAATCGCCAGATAGACGAATCTCTACACGTGCATTGAGCTACAAATCACATTAGTGACCCAATAACGCCAGCTCACTCTACCTCTGCTCATGAGTTCTGCTTATACTATTGCGCATAGCCAATTCTCCAAAACCTTAATTATTATCTGCGCTAAACGCTCCCCACCACTAGCAATTTCGAATCTTGACTCTAAAAGGGAAAAAAGAGAAATAATAATTTTCCATCAAAAAGGAAAAGGTGCATTTTTATCAAAATTAGCTTTTTTGCACTGCCAGTGTTCAATCCTGAATCTTAACACGTTTCTAAAATCAGAGTTGCCAAGGAGGTGTCTAAGTTATACAACTCGTGCTACTGTGCGCTTCAGATTTTGTCTGTGTTGGTGTATTCACACTCACACAGACATTTTCTAAAACCAAAATTTTCACACTTTAAAGGGAGCTTATTATGATCGCAAGACTTTTCCTGCGTCAGAGATATTATGATGTGCAAAAGGTCCACAAGATCGTATTAACATTTAACACAGCCGATTGCTAATTGCTCATTAATTCTGTCCATGCCAGCTGAGTTATATTAACTCAAAATATTTAACTCGGAACAGATCGGCTACATTAAGTAGAGTGTCACACTCCATTTCATTGTGGTTCCCCAAATACCACGCTAACCTTATCCAGATTGTAAAGGCTGTGACCGCCAGAAGAATGCATTAATATTACTTTTACCCTTCAAAGTTTTCTTTCTCCCTTACTTCTGCATGACGAACATCTTAATTGCATTTGACGGCGGTAGATATCTTTCCTTCTCTTAATGGCCAACACTACATATTGCTAATACTTCTAATTTCATCTTCCAGTATACATCAAAGAGGTCTATTTTGAGGAACCCCTGTTTGCAAAGAGCTACTCTTGATGTTTCGTTCGGAGGTCAGAACACAGCGATTAGATTCAGCCTGATGTACTTACTTACTGAATCGACTTTTCTGCAAGGAAGGATTCTCTAATAGAGAGTTTCTCGCGAACATCCAGGGGGGATGCAACCGCAATGCAAGGATTGAAGTTCCTACGATTCCTTCCTTCAAGCTGCAAAAGCTTCCCGTAATAGTTTGATTGACTAACTCATTGATTAAATGAGTGGAAAGAAGTTATGTACCTTATGTACATACGTATTTTGTAGCGTGCTACAATCGCGACGACTTAATTGAGTAAATTTAAAAAAAGAGAAAAATCCGCACATTAACGTCGTGGTGTTTATTGTGCAATTGTTCACTAATACAATTGCGGCAAGGGCTTTGGATTGTTACTTACAACATTTCTACATACAGCAGATTGTGTGACCTTCCACATTCTCTCGGGAAATTCAGGATGAAGTGGAATTAAAATCTACAACTTCTGATGGTGGATGTAATCCCAAATTCGATGAAAAATAAGAAAAATGTAAGATCTGTAATTGGTAGAATACGATTGTGGACCAACAAATTTCCCACGGTATATGTTGCGGATAAAAGAGATTTCCGAATTAGACTGCAGCACTGCGAATTGCACGTTCCTCAGCTGTACATGCATGCACCTTATACTTAGACGCTCACTTCAGCATTGATAGAAAATACGCCAACTACAACTGCAACATTTGCAATTTTTCTCGCCGGGACATTTGCTAGCCGTCAGTAGGAAAAGTGGCGCTTTGCGCGAGAAGTAAGAGAACCAGCAAGACCCCACTAGAGCCGACGAACTGGGCCACGACAGGCGCCATCTTTGCAAACAAATAGATGTAACATGAGTGGTGTATAGATTTGCAACTTATGGACGGACTGCCCGCTCTGACCCACATTCCCCAAGCGAATCTATTAAGTTATCAATATTCCGTTACTACTGCTGAGAGCAAGGGTTGCAGTTAGAAAAATTTAGTTTCTATCTGAAATAGCCGGTTTGAATTGAAGTACGAGACAGTCTGGCTTGATCAGCCACACAACTTGAGTCGGAATATTTAACTCTGTACGATTTTAGGAACAAACAGAATGCTGGCAATTTTGTTACCATGATTTACAGACCGCTTCTTATAATTCATAAATTTCTCAAATTACTTGGGAAAAATGGTCATACCTAAATTTGGGTTACTCTCGAACCGTCCTTGTCTAGATTTGCTAAATGAGTCATAAAATACTATGAGAGAATTTTGAATTTAAGAAATACTCTGGTGAGTGTATCATTTTCTTGTTTTAATACTCTTTGGGGATTCTTTGAAAATCAGAATTTTCCTCATTCTTAGTAGTCCTCGAAAAAGGTGAACTTTAAAGACTATTATGGGTAGATGGAGTAGAAGATGCTGTTCGGAGACTCTAGGAAGGCTGCAGAACGAGAGCGCTGAACTAGGGCAGAGTATATCGATTGGTTGGGACCGGTGCTTCATCGTGCCTGGCAGTCAGCTAATGTCGCCCTCTCCATGTATAGCCATAGCTTTATATAGCTAGGTACTTCCTCATGGACAACATCTCATTTAGGTTTACCAGTTAGACTAACAAGTAACCAACCATAAATCTAAATTGAAATTAACACACGTATGAACACGCAAATGATTTCTATCCCCCCCCCCTCTATTACATAATAAAATTTCGTGGAACTAAGAATTTCTAATGAAAAGATAATTCATCAAGATTGATTGTTTGAGAAATAAAAATTGCACCGGGTTGTATCCGAATTAATTTCCAAGATTAGGGTTCCTTTGAATTGTTGTTTTTCAAGCTATTCGGTCTTTTTCCGATGTTCGGTCGTATTTTACTTTCGACTTTACCAAAAAAGGCTGCCCTTATTTTTATTTTAGCTTTCGCCCTCAAACTACATGAGAGAGAGAGCAATTAGAATCTGGACGAACTTGAACACAATTCGCCATCTTACTTTCTGTTTCCCCAATAATGGCTACCCTTTATGATTATTTTAGCATTGGGCCTAATACTGGACAAGAGAGACCAGTAGAAATATAAACCAAATGTTCCGTTCTACTTTACCTTACATTTTCCAAAAGAAGGCTCTCCTATATGTTTGTCCTTAAAACTAGATAAGAGGGTCAAAACAAATTTTTCCCTTTTCTCTTACTTTTCTTTTTCCAAACGAGGGCTTCTACTTCCTTCCTGAGAGTCTCTCCATTGAAATGGCAATTATCATAAATATGAACTTGCTGGAGCCAAGACCCCCCCCCTTTATTAAGAAATTTTTTCAATCACGCGGTATCTGAAAATTAAAAATCTGCAAGTTAATAATAGTACAGGCTTGAGGAAGTGGAAGACTTGCAGGACGACCTAGATTTTTTTCTCCCTGTAATAAATTTTCTGCAGCACATGTGTTATTTCGAGCTTTTCCTGCTTGGTTGGTAAACATGTTTGATTGCCTTGTACATATCGTAATTGTAGTATTACTGTTATGAAAGTAAACAACTTTCATAAGTAATATTGATTTGTCTATTCTAACGTCAAATAAAGATACTACTTTGTAAAGATTATTTATTTATACATTATTATGTAACCCCCACCGAATAAAAGTTCTAGGTAAAATTATTCAGTGTGAATTGATTGGTTTGTGACCTAACTATCACGCGCCATTTTCCAGAAAACAATTTGGGATCGCCATTATGTATATAATCTTCGCTATGACAGGTTGTCCGTTCCAAACAACTTCCAAGTTTATTTACCCTAAAATTTTAGAATCCTGTTAATATTATAATTATTTGTATTAGTTTTAACCTTTATCCTGATTTTTTTGTTGGAAATTGATTATGTTATGTAAGAAGAAGATTAGTCTGGAAATGAAATAATCAATTTATTGTTACTTTCTCTTGGCCACTTCAGAAGCGCGGATTTTCCATTTGGTTTTTTCTCCGGAAAATTCCGGTTACTTATAAATTGGAAGTGTGTGATCAGCAAAACTCTAACTTATTAATAATGACTTCTGTTAAAATTACTCTAGAATCGCTAATTAGTCGCAATCGCTAATTTCGACATATCGATGGTATCACATTAGATTCTTACACTCCATACAACACAATCAGATAGGTCCAAGCTGTTTTGGCGAAAAGTACTACTTCTCATGAAAGGAGAATAAGTTCTTCTGCAGTGTTATGATGCATTTTGCGTCGGACTCCCCAATAATTAACGAGTTTGTTCTTTTCCTCATTCTGCCTAATACAGACAGCCCAGACCTCATTTCTTTGGGACACTTCGATCCACGGCTCTTTTTGTAAGGGGAAAATAACATTTTACCTCATAAGATAAGTAGAATTCTTCTATTTAAAAGATTAATTGAATTATGAAGTGATAGCGTTGTTTGATGCCAACTGATCTAAATTTCTCTTTCGATAAAATATTTTTTCAGTTTTTCAGATTTCTCCAAAAATTGCTCTCACAATTGCAATTAAATTCTTTATTTAAAATATATCTCCTATTTACAACGTTATCCCTGGAGAATGCATATGGAACGATAAAAAAGATCATTACAGTTTATGTAGGGATGAATATAATCATGCTGCTGATATTCGAAACGAGGAATTCTGGTGATGTCTGCGAAATTACTGTTTCAGGAGGCACCACAGCCGAATCTAGTGTTGAAGAATCTGCGCCGAATCACATATCCTGCTACCATTGTAATTCTGCATACGATCCCAGGTGTGGAGATCCTTTCGAGGCGTACTCACTAGGTACAGTGAACTGCAGTCTAATCGATCAACGGGAACACCTGCCAGGCATCAGACCGACAATCTGCCGCAAAAATGTGCAGAAAGGTAAAAGATAAATTTAGATTAGCAAAATATATTTCTTTCCTTCTAGGGCATCGAAGAGGTTTCCTTGAGCTCAGCTTCCTTTTAATCCTCACTCTGTCTAATCACGGTCTGCCCACATCATCTTCCAGCTCACATAATCGGTCCGCAAAGGAATGACTGCCTTCTTCTATTGATTGAGAAATTTGTCTGCAACAATGGGATTGGTAAAATTTTGGTTTAACTTCTGCAGGAAAGGTTTATTTATCTCGAGAAAGTGCTCTTTTTGTTGTAGACCCAGTCATAATTATAACCCGTCACTTAATGTTCTAAACTGCAATTACTGTTATAAACTCCAATTTTACTTCAGTCTTAACTAAATTTGAAATTTATAATTAATGTACTCATTACAGTGACTGAAAGTCATGAGGGGGTTTACAGCTGATTGCTCACTAGGCTTGGCGTAGCACTTGGTTAATTGGGTCTATTATTTACCTCGACAGAGTCGCTTAATTTACCGTAATAATTGAATTATACAACATATAAGGTGGTTATCTAGGCACGCAACACATCCCGTCATCACCACTCACCAGTGGAACGATAAGGACATTCGTCTGAAATACTTTACCCTTGTGAATGAATGAATAATGATGTATATTATAAATAAAATACATTTGTAACACAAAATACATCTGCAAAAATTACAAAATAAAAACAAACTCTGTTTTTGTACATTATTATTATTTTATTTACTTATTTTTTCTTTTTTTTATTTCTTTTCACATCGTAGACAATAGCCTTATGGCCGTCTGTCGAGATGTTCAACAATTCAAGTGTACCAATTTGAACACAATACTGATGTGGTCCCCATTAATATTAACATATTTCCTGGCACAAAACTAAGTTAATCCGAGCAATCTTGAAATTAAAACAAACCAGATTATATAACAATAGCAAACAAAATGAACACATAATATACCAACTGAACTGAACACTTGTAACATATTCTATTTCTAATTCTTATCTAAAAATTAAAAAAAAAAAAAAAGAAACCCTAATCCTTTACAATCATTGTTATTCCAAATTTCTTTAAGCTCGCAATTTTTGCTTGCTCAGCAAGAATCGCAATAATGTAGATTTTCGATTTTGTGTTACTCCGGCAATAAACTTTTTTTAAGCAAAAAAATACCTTGAAGAGTCGTGCCTCAAAATCTGTGAAATTTGTCCTAAGAAGAAATATTGTGAGTGTCCGAGAATGTGGGCAACATCTGATTTCAAGACCCTGAACTTATCTCACTTGTTCTTTCACTATTCATTTTTGCAGTGTATGGGAAAGTACGGGTGGTCCGTGGTTGCGGCTATCTGGAAGATGAATATCTCGGAGGCAAGTGTCTTTACAGATCGGGTACCTTCAACGTGCTGGCCCAGTACTGCTCCTGCAGAGGCGACTTCTGCAACTCGGCGCCCAGCACGGTCCGACTCGGCCGACTCACGCTGCTCACTGTGCTCCTCAAGGCCGTCCTCAACTATACGCCCTTATAACACAACTATCTTCCTCACAGCCTATACAAATATTAATTCGACGTAGACACACCAAAGTAATAAGAAAATAACTAAGTTCGATCTTAGATTTAATTCTTTATTTATTATTATATTTTTTATTTTTATTTCTCGTTACATCTTATAACATAACCTTAATTAAAAAAAAAAAAAAAATCATAGTTGTTGTATAGACTGGCTTGTACACATAAACTATATTAAGTACATAAGTAACTAGCTGGTAAATAGAATGTTCTTTTTTTTTACAGTGCCATGTGATTCTCATTTTTAGATACTAAGAGCTGGTTATATAGTTTTAGAAAGAGAAGGTTATGTTGCTATCACATCACGGTTCGTTTTGTTTTATTTAGACCATGTTCCTAAATATATATAGATGAGTAGTGGTGGCTATAGTTAGTGAAAGTAAACACATTTTACATTTTCTTTTCTATTATTGTAATATTTACCTGTTATTTTGTTTGGCTTCTAACCTGCCTATCGTATAGTCGTATTTTTATAATAAATTAAAAATATATATATTATTTTATTTTGTTATTTAATGCTCAAAAATAACTGAAAAAAGAAAGAGGAGTAAAGAAAGTTATAATTTTTATGCATTGAGCTATTAATTTTTTTTCGAAGAAAGGTTTTGTTATGTAGCAACGTTAGGGAAGATATCTAACTTAGGCTATCGAAAAGGCATTTGTATTTCATTCAACTTGAGTTGTAAATCAATGAGGAGCAAGCAATTTTTTTTTTTTTTTATTGTATCGATTGATGAAAGAAGAGTTGCAATGTTGCCAGAAAGTTGATTAATTATCTGTGTTTCCCCTCCTCTGTATATCTGGCTGTTAGTTTGATAGGGGACCATCTGTAAATGGAGGTTACTAGGTTAATATTGATTAAGCGTGCTTACGTTGAGATTATAAAGGTAATAATTCAGATAGGTTACAGTAGACCAGCAGGCAATATTTCGTCAAAACATTAAATATTTCCTCCAGAATATCTGAGCTACTCAGCGTCAAAATAAAATGGAAACTAGCTGAATTATTGGTTCTTTTTTTTAATTCAATAATCCTGAAGCTGTTTTGGAAAAAAATAATAAAAATAAAATCTCAGCAACCTTTTTTGTTTTCTTTTTAATTGATGGAAGAGGTGCAGTGCAAACTGCACAGATCTACTCCGTATACCTCTGCTGGGACAATGTTGCTCTCATCATCATTTCTGCCAAAAGAAGGCTTTTGAATCCAAAAAGAAAGGATTTCCTTCTTCATTATTCGGTAAATATTCAAACTTCCAAATCTCGTCTAAACGATGTTGAGAGCGTAGTTGGTCTAATATTAGAGTCTCCTAAATCTCCCCAAAAGGTAGGATAGGGCCCGCAATGTCGTGAAATTTATTCTTTTGTTGATTAATTCAGACCTTTAGTTTGTACGCAGCAAATTCAAAGTTTAACCCTCCATAGTTAAACCAAACTCTGTTCAAGTAGACCAAGGATGTGAACTGATTGAAGTTTTATTTTTTCTCATGTAACGTTTCCTCTAAAACAATCCCAGAAAGAAGACTATCGATCTAAGCGATGAAATGAAACTTTTCGACAGCCGGTTAGAAGCCATGGTAGTGAAATTAGCCTCGGGAGTTGTTGTTTTTAAAGACAAAAACGCTTTAATATAATGAAATATAAATATATATAAATCATTAAGAATATAAAATAAGTTTATTTTTATTTAATATTAATCTAATTATAGCTGATCTATAAAACACAAAAGAACTGAGAATGAAGGCAATAAATTAAAAGAACATTTAAAGTAATCAAAATACTGACGTAGCAGGCATTTATTTTGTGAAAAAACTATTATAATAGTGAAATAACATATCTCTAAAAGAAGTGTTAAGTGAAATACTTTTCTTTTTTTTACAAAATTGTGAAATCTAAATTCTGTGAAAGAAGAAGAAAACAGTTTATTTTTAAAAAATAAATTATATTTTGAAGCTACTAAGAAAAGAAACACCGACTTCGAAATTTCGAGGTATTTATAATCATTTAATCATTTCATGATTAACTAAATCCATTTACTTACAATATGCCCCTTCCAAGAGAAAAAATCAATGGCCAACCACTGTTATATCAGGGAAAACGACCTAAAAGGAATTCTGTCCTAGGCCTTATCATTGCTGAAATTTCTCTGTGTTTAAAATGACACAAAATTTCCCTCGATTATTTATTCTTTAAACAAATCAATCCGTCCAAATTTTTAAGTTACCCTTTCAATATATTAACTTTATTTTTCTTGCAGTCTGCTCGAAATTCGCCTAGTTTAAATGTCTTCAGTTCTAAGTATATCAGGAGTGCCGTGAAGCGATAAACATCATTCTCTTACATTGCTTGTAAAAATTAGAAGTCACAAACATGTTCGCTTCGTGAATTCAAATTTTTGCGCACGTGCATGGTATGGTCTTCCAATTCCCGGAGTGGATTGTTGGTTGAAGAGGGTGTGACTTACTAACGATGGATGCGATACCGCAGCCCAACAGTCCTGAAGTGGTTCCACTAGTTGCCATTGTCTGCGCAAAGATTGTAGGTGCCTGTATTGTTTAGTGTATTTAGTGTTAATTATGTTGGTGTAAATGTGTGACAAAGAAGTAGAGGCTAGTTTGCTAGGTAGTTATCTACATCAACCACCTCTGAGGTGCTTCAGTGATAGAGACTGATTTCCTCAGAGACGCCAAGATTCCAAGAGAATTAATCCACTTTCCGCGAAGGAAACTTCCGCAGAAGGCAATATCAGTGCGACACTTGTATTTAGTAGAGGAAACTTCTCCGTCTAAACTGTTCTCGCTTTTAAGTGGGCAACCGTCTTACAACATCTCGAGCTACTTGTCTCCTGAGCAAACTAAGTCTGCCCTTCTTATCCAATCCATTCCTCTCTTGCCAAAAATCTTTTGACCTACTTCCCACTTCTTCCTTAGTCGATCTCTTAAGTTCTTGTACCTCCTCTTCTAGCAACTAAGCTATCGTGGTAGTTCTGTGACTATCCATTCTATTGAGGCGGCCAGATCATATCCACTCAGCTGTCTTTTATAGGTTTTGCTATACTTTTCACTTTCTATTTTAGCTTGCTTATTTTCAACGCTTGAGTAGAGGAAGGGTGACGGCGGATATGAGGTGATTACTTAGAACGAGGGGTGTTCTGGACATTCAACTCACTGATCCACCTCTACAAAACAAGAAATATTTTGTATATTTTCAATTAATCGAGGGAAGAATATAATTTCCTAGAAGGAGGCAGAATACACATGACGAAATCTCACTTGGGTAGAGTTGAAGTACGAGGTGTGGTAGCTGATTGTTAGAGCAAACCTTTTTCTAGATTGAGAAAAAGTATTGGGCGAGCTTCATTAGCGTGCTAGTTATATATGATGAGTAGCAGGTGTTAGATTGTCAAGTGACAATATAAGGGATCGGGAATTCTTGCTAGATTGGGTGTTGAGCCAATGGATTGGTGTTGTATTTGTTGCAAAGTTCAGCATTAAAGAGAACGACGTGTGCAGCACGGATGGTTAAGCAGCTCCGATAATCTGATACGGACAGAATAATCTGTTGCCTCCCACAAAGCAAAGCCAATCCAATCAGTGGTATTTACTGACTTTTACCCCACTTTTTCGAGATCAGGGTCGCAGGAATTTCGATATGCGTGTCTTGTGCTCGAACGGGAAATTAGACAGTGATCGCTTCAACACGCACTCTCCTAAACAGGGAACTAAGTAACGACTGGGCTATGAAATCTAACAGATTTTGGGTTACGCGCTAAAAAAAAATTCACGTCTTTCAAGTGCCTAGCCGTCGGTAATCAGAACACCTGGCTGGCTACCTTATTTACAATCAACTCTTGCCTTTAAATCATGATCCATTTTGTAAGTGAGCCACGTTAGCATTGTTGGCTAGCATTGTAAAACATGCAGATGATATGGTGAGAAATCAAGTGCTTATAATCTAACTAGCCATCACAGATTGTGTGTCCATAAAGTTGAACAATGTTAAAACAAGAGAAATGTTGTCAAATCATTAGTTTGTTTGCTTTCTCAAAAATTAGATCTAAAAAGATGATTAAAAAAGTTTCAAGCCATACTGATAGACAGGCCTATTACAAGTTTTGTCAACGTTCAAATGATTTTTTTTTGGGAACTACCGAACAAATTACAGGAAACACAAAAAAATGTAGAGTCGCACTTTCGGTGTACTTACATTTTTTACAATCGGAATTTTTGTCAGATATTTTGTGTTGCATATTATACTGATATTAGACATGTACGCTACCAAAAAACTTGTGAGGTTACGATTAAGACGGTTTTCGAGTGTTCTCGATCATGTAAACCTAGTTGTTTCCTTTTCTACTCGAGCAGTTGCTCTGTTTGCTCGCATGGAACTCAGCGCTCAACCTTACCTCCCATATTATTAGTTACTAGCTGAGAAATAAGAACAGAAAAACGAAATACACGTAAAAATATTTAATATGAGATAAATTAAAAAAAGCAAATGCTCCGTGAAGGCAGTATATATTTTACTTTAACATGAGAAATTTTAATTTAGTTCTTCATAAGAGCAAAGTGTGTGGTCTTATCCTGTGGAATATATAGAGATTATTTAAAACAAAATGATTTATTAAATATTACATTTTCTTGTAAATATCTTGCAAAAAGACAAAACACTTACATTCAAAAACAATCTCATATATAAGAGTATGTAGGTGTCAGTGTGCGTGAAGTATTAATAAAACTTTTACTTCGATTTAAACTTTCTTCATAGAAATTTTCTTTGAGAAATTAATTAAGACAAAAAGGTTTCCTGAAAGAAAACCTGAAGGTGTCATCTGTTTTAAAAAATAATTAGGAATAAAGAAGTTTGTAATCACAATATAGTTTACTGTGCACCGCATTATGTAAGAGAAACTAGTGATCTCTACTTCCGTTAAGAGATTTGATGAGCCAACAGGTTGAGATGGTTTTCACTCACCTGGGAATGTTTTACTCGGTACCAGTAGCAGACCTATAAAGTAGGACCCTCACCGATCTCCAGACGAATCAGCAAACTACAAGGCTCCCGTGATTATTTAAATCTAAACTTTGGGATCAGTTAATTGAGAAGGGTAAGAGCATTCTTTGAGGCCCTCATCCCAGAACGGCTCGCCCATATGAAGAAATCTTGGTATTGATAATACTTACAAAGGTAGCGATTCTCATTCAGTGAAACCCTAAAATACCCACTATTGCTTGGGCCAGTAGGCTCATGTGTTTACCTGCATGAGGCTTTCCTTCTCTAGATTTTCTGAATGAGTATTTGATGTCTATGAGGCGCCCGATGAAGAGGATTCGCCAAAACCCACATTGGACCAAAACCATTTTGCGCCATTTCGAGATGCAGACGTTGAAGTAAAGTTGCACAGGAATGGTTAGAGTTGTTCCCCAGGAGAGAGGATTCAATCACCATAGAAGCTTAACTAATGTGTTAACTAAAGAAAACACATGAATCACAAGGATATGAATAGTCTGATCTAATTAAAGGAGTTGGAATTTCTCCAAGAAGTAGTTGCAATTAACCCAAAAAATGGTCTAGAATGCCCCCACCCAAAATCAGCTCCAATTCAATCAAGAACGCCACGGCAACCGATGCGCCATACTTTAGGAAACTACTGTCAGTTTTGAGAGTAAATAAGTTCGACGTTGGAGGGGCCCCTTTGCTAACCGGACATTTTATTAGAAAGAGGAACAAGCAGTCCTTAAAGTGCTGTGAAGGGCTTGTACATCTGGGAGTTCGGTAGCGATTTGGTGAAGCTTTCATCCTTCATTCAGGAGTCTCTCTCTCTCTCTCTCTCTGTTTTTAAATCTATTGGAAGAGTCTGAACTCGGTATGTACAGGGTAACCACATGAACTATATCTTGCAGGAATTCAGCTTTCATTCGTTTCTTTCCTCTGCAGGAATCCAGCTTTACTCTGACAAAATTATCTTCTTGCTTCCCTCTTCCTTTCAATCATTCTCTCACTTCGTAAATGCCAACTTTAAACTTTCACAACTTCTAAATCCAACCTCAATTGATTGTACAGTAAACTATAGTGACGTAGTAATCAGTGAAACTACTAATTGGATAAGAAAAAGTACCTTACCTAAGAAAAACAAAAAATGTATAAGTATAAATGGAATTAGCATTAAGAAATCATTAGCATTAAAGCTGACTTGTTAAAATAACGCTTCTGCATAATTCTAAAAATAACAATAAAAGGAAATAATAGGAATTAATGAAAAATTAGATTTATAGGCACGTGAAGTTGCGACTTGTGCTAGTACGCGCGCCGTTTCCTTGAACTATAAAGTACTCGCTGCAATTTTTGTTATTTCTTATGTAGATTTTTCGTGATCTCTAAAATCACTAACCAAAATTAGTTTGTCTTTTAAATATTATTGTTCAAGTAAAAGGCAATGACAAAAAATAACCTTAAATTGAATTGTTGAACGAGCTGTTTGGAAGCGCTTTACTCTGGGTAAAGTTGTTGATAACATGTGTGTTCCTTCATTTGATGACTTGGTTCAGAACATTCTTCCATTCTGAGATTTGTTTTTCAGGTTTGTGTAGGAAAATTGACTTCCACTTAAGAACGTTTCTATCACTTAGACCGGAGAAATTATCTTCTACTAAGAACGTTCTTTCGGGGTTGAAACAATATCAGCCGCAAAGCAAAGGAAATTGGTGGGATTGGGTAAAAGCGGCTAAACATAGGTTTGAGATATCGGTAAGCATTGGCAGTTTAGTTTCATGCAGAGCTATTCGCGAGCTTTATCTTCCAATTAGAGTATAAGACCATGAATAATTAATTTCAGGCTCGAACATCTTACGCCCTAAAGGCTTCAATCCTAGAAATTCTGCTAGAGCGAGCCAGCTTGGAATACCAGACGAGAATTGGTAGCCAAAGTAGAGTCTCTCCCATTTGGATGGACAACGCTTATTTTTTACGCTAACATTTGCCAAACATTATTACATGCTACGCGCTAATATACCATCATGACATCTGGATAACCACTGCAGACTGGAGAAACACTAACATTGAGTCTCGGCAGTTGTCACAAAATGGGTTAGTGAGGAGTGCTCAGAATGAAACTCATGATTTCATATAGCGCCTCCACCTGATTTATGGCAAATCAAACCGACAAGACTGGAGAAGGTGCTCTAAACAGACTTTGGCTTTCGGTCCAGCCACTGTGGAATTTAACTTGTCTGGCAAACTGTTCAGGAAAAGCGAAGTTTCACTGTTGATAGTTTCCACCGAAAAAGTCTTTCTGCCGCTTTTTGTCCTCAAGCTGCTGTTGGCAGCGGTTGGAGAATGGAGTATGTCTGAAATGGAAGATTTATGTAGCGCACACATTAAAAGCGTTTGTTTACGAGGGTGATCTCGGTGGTTTGCAGGAATCTGTAAAAGAGTGATAAGCATTCATACTCATAAAATATAATGACAAAATATCAAGTACTTATACATATATAGAGGGTCACATCCAGGATATGGTGGTTCAAACTCAGAATAGTGGTACCATACTAGAAGTTCTTTTTGGTGCAATTTGTGAGATTTGAAGCCACAATAAAAATGTTGAACTGTCGCTGATCGGGGACCCGTCAGAATGAAGGAAATAAAGCTTGCTTTTAGAAAAATCAATGATATTATTGGCTTTCTTAACAATGAAAGAAAATTAATATTCACTGTTGTCAGCTTCTACAAATGTCCACTAAACATAATTTGTTACATACAGTTGTAAGTCAAACACGTATGTACAATTAGTGTTGCAAGCTGTGGTTGTCGCTTGTTAACATTCTGGGATATTTCGATAAAAAAGTAATAATAAACGAGTAGGCTGTAAAAATAATTATAAAAATTCACGCTACTTAGTTGTTTAGGATTTACAAATTATGGCGTTATAGTGGAAAAATCAGTGATATTCAATTAATGAAGAAAAGAATATATATATATATATATATATATATATATATATATATATATATATATATAAATTATTATATATATAAATTTTTAGTTCGCATTTAAAAGAATTAAATGTTCGTTAGTTGGCAATACAATTCAAGTTATTTTGTAGAAAACATTTTTAGTTTAAATATTCTTCTAATAAAATTTTTCATTTGCACTAATTGTTAATTTTTATTAAAATTAAGAGAAAAAATAAATATTAAAGTTAAAAATACATAGACTTAAAATGAAATTGTAGGAATTAAATATTTTTCAATTATAATTTTGAAACACAAAAGGACATTTAAAAAAAAGTCAACGATAAAATTTCTGATAAGCCTAAACCTGCCAATTTATCTTCCAAGTATGTGAACAAGATGTTAAAAAAATAAAACTAAAATGCTATTATAAATATTTTGTAGGTTATTAAACTGTTATTTAAAAAAGTTTTTTTTTATGTGCAATTATTTGTTAATTTCTTTGTTATTTTTTCTTTAAATTTAACGCGCGTCAACATCTGAGGAAATTGGCCTCTGGTCAGTGTTCTCTCATTTCAAGAAACACTCTCCACCACCAGAAAATGAGATGCAAGTAGCTTCTTGAAACAAAAAAATCTATGAGCCAGCAGCTGGATTCGAATCCGGAATCTGCGCGGAGGAATTCAGTGCGATATTCATTGCTATTTTGTTATTATTACTTTAGTAATACTGGCAGTTAACGAAGTGTTCTTAAAGAGTTCCGACTGTAAACAGTTCATATAATTTAGACAGCCTAGAATTAGTTCCTAAGCAGTCATTAAAAGGTTAATTCAGTTTTATCTCCTAAATCGAGTTTTGGCCTTCAGCCCAAAATAATTGCAATTTAGCTAACCCAATAATAAAAGTGACTGGTACCTTTCAACGCCTACAACTGACGGTAAGACTTGGATACTGTACCCAGATGAACAGTATACATAAAATCTGAATTAGTTACATTAACCATGAGCTTACTGCATATGCAAGAAAATCAACAATGAATAAAGCGAGCAGTACTTTTTTCATTTTTTTTTTCGCTGACCTGGAATGTGACCTCCAGACTAAGATGGAACTATTAGGTTCATTTTTTCTTATTTTATTTTATTCATATCCATATAACTAAACATAACCTAGAGTGTGCCTTCCATACAAGGCCTTCCAGTTCTTCTCTCTTTCTCATCCTAGACAACTTACCATCCAATTACTGCACAACCATTCTTCACTTTACTCAAAACTTTGCTCTCACCGTCTCATCATCTCTTACCAGTTAATTCTTGTCTTCCTAACATTTTCTCAAGAAATCTCCACAATTTCGATCTATCTTTCAACTTTTCTTTCCAGGTCTCAGCCGATGAAAACAATGATTTCTACAATTGGGTGTAAGCACTTTTCCACTCCTTAGTGATAGCATACCATTCTTTACATACTCCTTTCTCTTCTTATGTCTGTTCTTGGGAAAAGTCGTACAGGATCGTAGGGCATGGAAGGCATGATTGCCTTGAAAACAAGCATAGGTGTAAAACCGATAGAATGTGTGTAAAAGTTCAAGGAAGTTGTCGAGTAAACTTCTTCTCAAGGCTGTAGGAAATAGCTTCGAGGAAAAAAAAAACAAATAAAAATTACTAGTTTTAGTAACAGGAAATACAGCTATTTTTCAGCGCTTGTTACCCGGTAACACACATTTTTGTGGATATTTTGGCGATAATCTAATCGGCTGCCAAGTTCAAAGTACAACTACAATTATATCCGTAAATATTTTTTTTAATAGTACCTCAACTTCTAGGAAAATGTTATCCCTTTCAAACATTAATTTTTTAACTATTTATCACTTGTACACATGTTGTAACTAGACGAATTACTTATACACAGTTGCAAACCATTAAGAGCATTTATTTGACGGAAAAGTGAGGAGAGTGTTACTTGAAAACTTACGAGATATTCACTTTTTACGTTTGTAACATCGCTGTCTGTAAATCGGTATTTAAAAAAAAAAAAATGTAATTTTGTTGATTTGAAATAATTAATAATCTGTTAAAATTATTTCTTTTCTTTCATTATTTTCCTTTTTCACACTACATTCGATGCAGGTAAGGAAGTGTTGTGAAAAAGCAAGAAGTCTCATGCAAAATTTAGAATTTGAGTTTGCAACGGATGTTCTAACATCAGGATTCCCCGAGTCCGAAGAAGTGGTTCTTAAAACCAGTTGGTTTGTGTGTGTAATGAGGTCAGCAGCAACTTTTTTGTATTTCTCTTACCGCAGATATCTAATTAAAACGTTCTTCAAACTTGGTATGTATACATGCAAAGTGCAGATATTCCATGTGAAAAATAAATTCCGAAAATTTGGAATAACAGCTATATTTTTCTTACCAGAATTATAAGAGAAAGTATCAAATAAGAATCCTTCTTTGGGGGCAACCAACTGCCACCTCCTCTCCGTCAATAAAATGTTTCCCCACAAAAAAAATGAGCCTTACATCGGAATAAATGGAAGTAAAAAGTAAATCTTGGGCTTTAGCGGGTTTAAACTTCAGCTCATTAGAGATTAATCAATGAAGTCGAATTTTATAAATTTGTTCACTGCTATTATTTACCTGTTTTTATTGAATTAATAGACATAATGTTATAAAAAAAATAATAATACAACCTTAACTTGTAAATGATTCGCTGTAATAAAGGAAAAATGAGAAAAGACCTCATTACCTGGGGAATATACAATATTTATGTACATTACGGTAAACAATTTTTTTTTTTAAACATAAAATCAGTCAATATTACTAGAAATGTAGTTACACAATATATAGAATACGTATAATAGAAAATCAATGAACAAAAAATACTCCATCCCCAGTAATGTACAAATAATAACATTGTGCAGAATGTATTTGTTAATGATTAGTGGTTCCTATAAAAAATATTCATAGTTTCGATTATTCATAAAAATATAAATTTTATATTTATACATGTTATCTAATTAATAATTATAAATATCTAATTTAACGTTTTAGGAAGTTTGGAAGTAATATTCACAATTTGAAGTATCGTTTTATGAGACTAGTAAACATTAGGAAGTTTCAGTTTGTATGATGTTTTCTTTAAATTTGAAATGTTCAGTTAATGGTCACTTCATACTTTATAGCATTATTTTAAAACATTTCGCATTACATGACAAGCCCTGCACATTTTCATCTGCGAGTATTAAAATACTTATTAACATTTTTCGCTATTCCATAAATACTATTACTCCCTAAACCATCAATATAACCGAAAGTGTTAATATTATCAAAGAAATCAATGCATCTAGCTTAGGCTTGAAACGAAATTTACTGTTGATACATAGGCGTGTTGCACAGGGCGTAATGAGTTACAAAATTTGCCTACTGGGAAGGAAAGCAAACTTAATTCTCATACGGATGTACCAACCAGTGTTCTCAAGAGGGATTAGATTTGCCAGGACATTCACTTAACAGCGAGGATGCTATTTATTAGAGGATCTCCTGGATTGGGCAATGAATAGCTTGATCAATTGACTCATAAAGACCAGCAATAAGCATCCGCTCATTTGCCGGATTCTGTAAAAAAAAAAGTAGTGAATACACATACTGATATTAAAAAATACGAGGTCTTCTTCTCTCTGAATTATGAACTTTATGGAGATTAATCCAGGAAAAGAATAAAACGGCCTATAATATCCTGTACAATTGCGTTGCGATCGCTAGGTGGCGGTATGCTTCTAGCATGCTGGGGCCGGAGTGGAACTTATTGACCAGGGAGATCGGTAGGTGCCTAGGGACCTTATGAAAAGAGCAGGCTTTACTTACTACATATTTGGGGATGGTACAGTAAGCCTCTTGGATAACAGGATCTGCTCTTGTTCTTATCTTATCGAGCGCATCCGAAAAAAATCCAGCTAGGGTGGAAAGAAGTTAGTTCTGGGAAATTAACTTCACTATCTACAAGAATCATCACCAGGAGCATTTCGTTAATTTATATAAGACTGTTTTTAATACTTGTTGTGGTTCATTTAAATAGTAGTAGTCTAAAGAAATAAACGGCATTGCTAGCCATCTTGACGATGCCTCACGCATCAACGCGGAGGTTTTTGCAAGAAAAAGGGGAATTTTTTCGCGGTTGCATAACGAGAAAACCAACTAAGAAAGCAATGAAAAGCAAGACGTTGTGACTGAATGATGTCTGAGCACTGCTACTCAGGTAGGCTTCAATACTATAATATTGAAATGGTCATTGGAATACTCTTGATGAGTTTAAGAATCTCCTGAAGAATTGCGGTTTCTCTTAAAGAAAGATTTAGTGAGGCTGCAAGTATTAGATGGCCAATTAATAAGACCTTAAACGCAGAATGTAATTTGATTGGCTACAAAGCAATTAGATTTCACTTTTCATCAAAAAATACTCCTAGAACCAGATTTTTTGCCAATAATAAGTACCATTCATTTTCAACTAATATGATAGATTACATCAAAAAGTACTCGTATTACTATGAGGGCTTCATTAAAGGTTCATTAATTAATAGGTACTTTTCTCAGATACAGTCTGATATTAATGGCCGACCCTTAAATTTCTTTAATGCCATAAGTCGAAATGAGTGAATAGTACTACCATTTACACAAATAAATATACAGTTTTTCTTATATATTTCTTCAATAGATCAGTTAATATAAAATTAATTAATATAAAATATAAACAATCGTTGTTAATAAGGTAACAGAAACAGAAATCTCTTTAAATTCAGGAACTTTAATTTTTTTTATTCATTATGAAGAATATATAACATTATTCTTCATTCTCTCCAAAATGTTGACATAATATCTGTAATGCATTAACTTGTACTGGTGTTTGCTTGGAGCAACTATGATAGACTTTTTACAACTCAGTTAGTTGATGTATTAGGTCTTGAACAGATGGGCGGATAATCATAGATCGAATAAGATCTAAGTAAACTCTTCAAAAACACAGAGAAACACAATTGCAAGGTGTCTAAGGCATTACTTCATGACTTACGTTCTGGTAAATCTGAATCTTGAATTAAGCGTAAGAACAATAGATAGAATTCAGCAAGAAGATGTAACGAAAGTTAAAGTATTTGCAAGCTTGGAGCCCTACACTGCATGACCCTTCGTCTACTCGTTAGAGACAATTACAGGATTCTCTGATTGATAATGAGCGGGCGATTTCAACTAGGTCGAGCAGCTATTGGAAGACCGAAGGCGTCCTCATAATAAGTCAGTCATATATATATTTAAGGGCCGAAGTCATTCGGTTACTAACGGGTTATTGGAACAAATTTAAAATAATGTGATTCTTGGCCAGACTAGCTCACGAAATTGTAGAAGAATAGGTTTATTGAATAATTTAAATTTTAAATATATAAAGTGTGGCTTCTTAAATCTCACATGAACCCTCTTTTATCAGCAGAGATTGTTCCATAAAAACTGTGTTTTAGAGAGTTTTGATTGCGCCATTAAGTTTCTATTAAACATAAATTTAATAATACTATAATAATAAACCATTCTAAATCTTGTTAGATAAGAGATACCCTATTAATAACTTTAATTAATTAATATACCAACTCAGTCAAAGTTATCATTTTTCTTCTACTGTTACTATCAAAAAGTAACTAAACTTTTAAAAAAGCATATTGGAAGTGTTCTAATACTTTTTGCATCAGATCATGAATTCAGCATCGATGATTACATTTTCGAAAAGAAAATTACTAGCAAGCTCACAGTGTTGAAAAACATAATACAACTTTCTACGATCTCTTCTGGACCTTTGTTTAGTTACAGCTCAGAATAGCCTAATCGGTCTTACACAAATATCTCCTTTTAAAAGACGACACAAACCTCATCTACTTTTTTAAGCGGCTTAGTAAGTGAAGCAGTGAATCAACTAGTCCAAGAAATGCAACAGACATCAATTGCGCCTGTATGGGGCGAAAATTAATGTCGTAAAGCTATTATGGCCTACTGAGGTTGGGATATCCGTCGAGATTTTTTTTTTGCACAGGCAAAGAAAATGTATTCTTCGGGAAAAGAATGTAAAGTGAAAATAACATGGAGCATAGAAAATGCAGGATCTTCTTGGATAAAAAGCATCTCTATTGAAAGGAAATGCGTTATTCTTTGTTAAAAATAAACTCTTTGTTAAAAAAGAAAAAGCAATATTAACTCCTACTCGGATGGAAATCAATGAATGGTCGACAATGAAATAATCTTATTTTGCTTAATAAAACCGGTGACGGTCAGCAATAACTTTAAAAATGAATATGTAAAATATTAGCTAGTCAGGCCAACCTTACTTTTCCTAATTAATTAAATTGATATCACAAATAAAATGGTAACCAAATATTTTTGTCACTGTGTAAAAAAATATTTAAGTATATAATGAAAGTAGCCATTACAAGAAAAGAAAAAAAAAAACTGTAATGCCATGATTGTATTATTGACTTTCGGTTGTTGGATGATTTGTCAAAAGCATTTTAATTACAATATACAAAGGATATTCAAAATCATTTTCCAAGGTCATTAACTTGACTTCCTGATTTCTACTCAGCACAATACGTGATGGCTCAGTTTTCTGTCGCTTTTTAATCTGTCTCTTTGGATCCAGATTCATTACCTCCACTCTGTGTTAAACAGTTAAAGCATTTAATTATCTATATCAAAGTATAAGAAGTAGAAGAATTATGATCACTTACTGCATAATTAGTGCATGATCTGATGGTCGGATTGCGTAATCAAATTGCAGCCTCTGTCTACCCAGCATCAGTGCTTTGTCCACAATCGACCAAACCAGATCAATACCAAAACTGAACCAATTCCACCTCCAAGATCTGCAAATAATTGTAAAGATTTTACAGAAATCAATTTCAATTGCAAATATTATTATACATCTCTCTTGACTGGTACAATTTTCTTTTGACTAGTTAGGTAGTGTTTTTCTCAAATTAGGTTATTTAAATGATATTTAACTAATTTCTTGTTTGCTTTTTCCACAGAAATTAAGTGTGTGGTTTTAAAAGCTTTCGTTTCGGTACCGCTTCTCAAAATTTCAGACCTTTTTTTCTTCAGAGTGTGAACCTGTCCACAATTCGAGTTGAAGCCTCACGGTTGTTTTAAAAAATGGAGGGGGCTCCACTCAATGAGTAAATATAGAGAAGTAATCGGATGAATAAATGATTTTTCACCGTTGTTGCAATAAACACTGCAATAGTTGGCTAAGACAATTTATATTATTTAAGCCCTAAAAATCTATTGCAATTTGTCTAGAAAAGTTACGTTTGATAACAACTATGGTTACTTCAACCAAATACTGATTGGAAATTGGCCACGAACGTAAGAATGTTTTTCTCTTTCAAAAATTATTATCAATAATTTCCTATCTGTACATACGATTCTTCTTTATCAGTTCAGCTTCCTTCCGTCTGTAAATCCTTGCCACGCTCCTCATTCAAACAGTAAATATTTTTTATTTAATGTTTATGGAAAAATTGTATATAGATTTCTAGGAGATTAAAGGGGCTGTTTTAACGTGGATTTTATTTCCCAATATATATATGTATAAATATATTTTCTTGAAAAATTTAATGCATTTCATCCACAAAACTGTACTTTTTGAACTTCTAATGAACGATTTCAATAATACAAAAGTGAACAAAGACTAACTCGAATTCAAAAAATAACCAAGTAGGTAATATCTAAAAATAACACACCTGTTATCGCCATCGCAGATCACCCTGCCACACCGCAGACAGTGTTCATTGAAGTACTTTTCGTCTAGGCTTTCTGGCCTAAAAGAAGTTACAATAAATTAATTTACAATGCCACTTACTTTTAAAAATAACTACTTAACATATAGCATATAAGGGTTAAAATGTCAGGTCGATTGCTACTGAAATTGCTCAGGAAGCGAAAAAGAATTTTTAGAAACAGAGTGTGAACGCATATGGAGCAAAAAATAAGATCAATCTCAATCTTAATGTTTTTACCACTAGGACATGTTCACAGGGATCAATTTAACCAAAATATTACTATTGCATATGGCAGTAGAAAGTGCTATCAGTTTGATCTTATTATTGAACAGTGCTGGGGCAACTAATCGCGCTGATGTAAACCACTATTCGTATATATTGTTTAATAAAATTTAAAGCTTCGAAGCAATATTTTAAACGTGATCTGCATAATTTAATAAAAATTATGCAATTCTCAAAAATTAGGCTGAGTCATTGAATTAATTATTGCGCCCCTTATTTTATAAATGATAAAAATGTGCCGTGTTTTATGCGAGGTTGTTTATCTGGTTTACGACTTTTTTTATTTCGCCTAAGGCGTCGATAGGTGCCAAAAGTTAATAATACCATCTAACAGGAGAACATGCGATTTACAATTTGCCAATGATAAAAAATAACTGAGATATTTTTGGAAGGGCGAGAGAGTGGAAAAGCTAAAAGAAAAGTGAAATATAATTTAGAGGTTTTAATATCAAGAAAGGATGCTTAGCTGAAGAACCATGCGATAATAATCATTGATAGCTGCCTTTCCCTTAGATGTTCTCTATTTAGAAGCTTCTTACAGCTCACTGTCCGCCGATGGGCAGTGTTGTTTGTAACGAAAGAACACGGTCCGGAGGCGGGTAAAGCACTCAAAAAAGCTCGGATTGCCAGTAACCTCAGATGCTGACGCGCCTTAAATAAATAAAGCTAATAGCTTCCTGACTAATATTTAAGGGAATAAAAGAGTTTTGATAGTAAAGGACACTTCCAAGTTGTTGGTTATGAGTATTAAAAGTTAAATGGCCAATATGCAAATTATTGTTATTTAATTATTATATTGTTACTTTCCATTTCACCTGGTTATCAGAAGATTATGTAATTACTTTCGCTCGCTAATGTGTTTTGTTGGTTAAATTGCCGTTGTTGATGTGCCCCTGTACACGCTGCAAACATATTATATAAATGATTCGAAACTATACTATCGTTTCCCAGGATCAGTCATTTGAACTGCATACATGATAACACTTTCTATTCTATTATTTAGGTTCCAGTAACAAAGACCTCTTCAAGATCCAGGTCGCTCAGCAGTACTACTACTACTACTATTACCATCGTGTAAATCACTACTGAGAGCCATTTTAATTACTAAAACTTTAAAATACCCTTTATCTACAGAGGCAGCCACACCTAACAAAGTCAACCACTGCCGTTTATAGGCGGTCAGCAACCATGATTCTGGTATAATTCTGTCCTGAGCGACGGCATCATGGTCCTGGCAGTGCAGTAATAAGTGTACCAGTCTTAGCTGTCTGAATACACGCATGTAGTCTAATCCAACGTCCGACAGCAAAAAGCATCCGTTACCTTTAAGAAGAAAACGAAAGAAAATCATATTTTCAAAATTACAGAATGCAACAGGTTGAATCGGCAACAAAGGGCTTCTGAAACCTATTAGCGACAGAATAGTTCATTAAAACCAAAGTCCCAATAGATAAATTGCCAAATGTTTTCGAGTTCATAATTTTAAAGTCAATTTTTGCCACAAAATATTCTCACTCAACTCCTAGTTGAGAGTTGGGGCTTCAGTAAATTCAATTGCAATTGAAAGAACTCAAATTTTTCATTAGCTGATGATGTACTTTTGCTAATTACTAAAAGATAGAAATTAGAAGCGCGCATCAATCACTTAAACATTTTAGAGCTTTAAATTTAAAAAAATTTAAGTATTTACTTAATTTGAAATAACTTCATCAAAAACCTGTATCCGTTTTAATTAATTTAAATATTCAATTAATGTGCAGATCAGATCCTCAACGTTCTCGAAAAAATTAAAAACACCATTGGACTCACAAGCTTAATAAACTCAAACAAATATTAATGAAAATGCAATGCGGTAAAATTTTTTAAATGATAGCAGTTGTAATTAAAGTGCAAAAAGTACCACTGTTCTGCGATTTACGTATTGTGAGTGTTAAGTTGTGAGAAAGAGAGAGATCTCTGCTTCCGGTGGGCAGTGAGGAAAATACACTAGCTAAAAACTCAGTCTGCAAATTTTCACTAAAGCAAATGTTCAAGTATTAAATTGCTCCACTTACAGCGAGAGAAAACAAAGAAAAAGTACTAGAAGAGAAATAGATTTTTCGAATTCCTAAAGGCAGAGGTTTCACTAAATATCTTAATTATACAGCATCCTAAAAGCAGAGATTGCTCTAAAAACCCTAGTTGTAATGGATGAAGGTACGGAATTCCAAAATTGACAACAGGTGCAACTCGCAGTTGATACTTAGGGATGTTGAGCGTGGATGTTACTAGGTTAGTTAAGTCTGTCCTAGTTAGTCATTTAGAAACAGAGGACCTAAAAATAAAAGTAAATAATCGCCAATTTTTGCAGGGCCAGTTTTAACGTCCAACAGCCACATTAAGGTTAGAGAATAAGTGAAGGAATGGAGGGACTTCAGATATGGGGTAATAATGTTGGTTGGTCTTTCATCAGATGAAAAAATAAAGCCAATTTAGAGCTCTTTTAGTGCATTGCTAGACAATAATCAAGAAGGGGAAGCACGAATGTGGAGACGGTCAGTAGTTACTCGATCAGTAGAGGCAGTATAAAGTTTCGGTTTTAACGGAGAGAAAAATTCTGTTCTAAAAACCACTTATTCAGACACAGAGATCCTCAAAACGGATATTTTCGATTAAAAGACGACATTGACATGATCACAATATTTAGGAGTAATGAAAGTAAATATTTATTTATTTGATTTATAGGAAATAAATCCCTGTATCAAATACAGTTGGATAAAGCATAAATTTAATGAAAATAAATATATGTAAGCTTTCATACTTTCGTAGTTTCTGAAAAACTTTTCCATTTCAGCAGTATAGTCCGCCTTGGAGTCGCTGGTTGGATTTAGCCTACAGTAGACCCATTTCTTCAATAAGTTGTATAACGTCATTTCACTTTGGATCACGCACAGATCCGGATGATTAACCAATGTTGACATTAAATCTATACTGAAAAGAATTTTATGTTTTTAATCGTTTTCTAGATATAGAGAAAAATACAATAAATATTCTTCACAGTTGCAGAACTTCTTGGGTTAGATCATTATCACATCATTATACCTTTCTTTTTCCTGTCGATAACCTGTGAAGTGTTTAACCAATTTTAGGTTAGAAAAGCTGTATACTAGTGATTGCACACTAACTATTACTGTCGCTGATTTTTATCCGTCGCAGTTGGCTTGTTTTTTTTTTATTGTAGCAAATCAGGGGATGGCTTTCGGACTTCCATCCATCACCAATGGACACGCGCGCGCGCGCACACACACAAATAACACATCCGCTGGTCAAATACTTACAACAAACTCACTCAATTTATGCAAACCTCCCACTGTCACCAACTGGGCAGTGCACACAACACAATGCAGCAGTGTCAAACAGAAAGGAAAGGAAGATGTATAGAATCTTGGAAAGTACGAGTATATACTCGTAACTATACAAACACAAAGCCATTACAAAAATATTACGAACAACTAAATTCACTAAACTCTTCAAATCAAACACACAGACACATCTAACTCACCAAATCATTATAATATTCAAGCATGTTGAATGTTCTCTACTTTATTCTTTAAAAGATTTGAGTTATTTACGCATTATTCGCTAAGTGACTAGAATGACATGTTCTTCAATATAAAATTGAACAATAATTATTTCCTAGTACAAATCAATTAAGCAAAATTCATTGTTTTCTGCTTAAATTAGCGTGACCCCCGAATAAAATACAAATGCAATTTAACAAATTTAAAACATTAGCAATGCACAAAACATACAGAACCCTTAAACACCGACTAGATTTCATTAATTTTCACTATAAATACTTAGCCTTAATTTATTTTACAATTCTTACAAAAATGTTTTATTGCTCATTATCCAAGTACACACCATGTAACTTGCCTCACTCAGTCAGCAAGTGCAGTATGAGATGGAAACATCAGTGAAATCGCTTACAATTCTCTACACCAAACTGCTGAACCAACCTTCTGAAAGTCCGAAGCCGACTTGGAATACAAAAACATGCCTGCTACGACGGATGATATTAGCGATATTGTCCAACTGCATTCCGGACCTAACCACAATTTCAACTAGAAGTGTAATAAGATTATCAAGTAGGGACAAAGATTTTCAAAGAAACAATATAATTTATTGGGATGTTGAGGCATTCGTCTGCCAGAATATGCGATATTCTAATGGAGTAACTTTTTTCTGATTAGTAAAGTTCTGACAACATACATTTTGATTTCCTCTACAAGTTAATTCGCTAAAATCCACTTTTCGCCTTTTTGGTCCAGACCTTAATTAAGTTCATCCGTAAACTGTTCAATTTGTCAGCCTTTAGCTTTATCACAGATAAGTTAGAAAGTTGTTTTGTCTCTAAAAATATTTTCTCTAATGAAATCACAAACAATATTTAAGCGCGATGCCTAAGGAATGGCTCGTGACGAAAATCCTGCATTAGAAATGAAATCAAAGACCGAGCGCCGAGGAGATGGTGTACCAGAAGGTCACCACTTACCCCAAACAAGAAATTCTTGCCACCCATTGCGTTTTGTCCAGAGTTATCACACTTTCTATAAATTTCTGCAGCTATGTTACCCCTTATTATTCAGGTTACAGGACGAATCCCAGTTTTTTTTAAAAAAAACTTCTGAAATTGAGAGACTCAATGTTTCTCATCAAATTTATAGTTTTCGAGGCAGATCTACTGAAATGTTACTACATTTCAGAAATATTTTTGAGGACCAGTCCATAACCATTAATATCAAGGCTTGTAGTTGGCCTACTACTCAGTCTGATCAAGCATCCTTAAATAGAATATTAATTTCATAGGCCTTGTACAAACTCTTTAACCCTACACTGAATGATACTGCCACTCAAAATATTTTTAATGAGCCTCAATTCGTTTGAAGTGGAACCAATGCGCGTTTCGGGACGCGCCCGGACCAAGACATTTATATCAAAATATTTAATAGGTATTTCTATTTAATATTTAAATATATGTGTTTATTTGTATAAAAGCTATATACTCTATATCTTGAAGTCTTGAAGTATTTTTGACAAAATAATCTGTCAGATTTACAAGGAACCATTCTATGACTTTTTCTTTAACCTTTTGCGTTCCATAGTTACAGGCAGCTTGATGGTACTGAACGGCGGTCTAAACAGAAGAAGAGCAATCAGTCAGACAAAGCAGGAACTAACAAACAGGATGAAATGGACAATCAAACTAGCAGATTTCTTATTTAATAAAATGATACATCTTTTGTAGCAAAACAGACCTGGCAGAATTAATCTAAAGATATAAATACTGCGCACTGTTTTTTGGAGGTTGGTCAAAATAAAAAATAAATCTTACATGCGTACAAACGATTCAGAAATAAGAAACTTACCCTGAAAGGGTGGGGTAGCGGAACGGGCAGAGACAGACATTTACATTTCTTGTAGGGAACCTCCCCGCTTAAGATCTCCAGCAGGAATGAAGAGGGATTATTCTCTTGGTCTGGGCTCTACTGTGGCTCTGCCCCTTCTAAAGAAGCAGTAAAACCCTCAAGAGGGCTCTTCTAAGTTCGGCCCATGTTTCTTAATAGTCGGTCCATGAAAAGGTGTCGAGCCGGGAACAATTTTATCAATCCGCGGAAAACCATCTTAAATTAATCAAGGCACAAGTTGCACAAAACAATTTCATCGATATTTACTCTAACTATACGATCATCATTCGGTCAAAATTTGTCTTCAAACTAGTTCAGGATTGAGATAATCTAAATCTCAATAACTTTTCACTTAACTGTAACAGGTCGGACGGTAAAGGGATCCAACCTCAAAATATCGAGGGATTGGAAGATTGGAGTTTTTATAAGACCAAGGAGAGATTATCATGTAACGCTTGCTCCTCCTAAAAGTCTCTAAGAAAATCTGACTAGTTAGTAGGAGTCAGAAAAGAATGTACCTTCCTAAAACAGATTCTGAGATTTATCAGAAGGTGAGCAGAAGGGTAGGTAGTCTTATCAGGACAAGTAAACCCATGATCGCTTGGTCGCAGTACTTATACCCCGTAAACCCACAAGTTGTAGGCTAATCCGACAAGATGTTAGTTACAACTTCTTTTCATCAGTAACTTCAAATTATGCTGATATAAACTGAAACATAATTTGCTTACAATAGGTGAGATAGTTTCCAACATAATTTCGCAACACTGTTCTATCAAACCTTCCAGCTGGAACATGGTAGAGGCGGCCAGTACTCCTATCACAGTACAAGGCTCCACGGAGATTTCGTCCAAATAGAAAGAACTGAATACTTTGTCTACAGCTGCAACAGGTAAGAAAACAAAAATTTTGTTTATCTTCTGAGAATTCCTAAAATTTCATGCATTAGATTAAAAGAAAAGCGACGGGGAAGGACCAATTTTAATTTTGTAACAATTTATTCTCTATGAAATTTGAAAATCATTGTTGTTAACAACTTTATGGGTATTTCGCGTTTTTAGTCGGAAATGTTATTTCCACGGAACGATATTTAGTTCTAAATTTGTCATCAAAAATATATTAAACTTTCATCAAACTACACATGAAGAGAACGGATTTAAAAAAAAAACAACTTCTGAGTCTGAGAAATGGCTTAATTTGTTGACAAAAGCTGTCAATTAATATTACGAAAATACAACAGAAAATAAAAAATTGCGAATATTAACATTTTTATAGGAATAATCCTTCCATAAAAAGTTGTTTTAGGGGAATACTGGAGCGAGAAGAGGCTTCCCTTAAAAGTAATGTAGGTTTTAAAAGTGAATTAGAAGAGAATTAAAAACAGAAAGATCTTATTTGACGCTTTCCCTCAAATTTCGTTTAAAGATGTACAACTGTCAAATCCTAACCTGGCGATTTCAGGGAAAGACGTAACCTTATCATTTTTGTTTTATATATAAAATGAGAAGATAAAAAAAAATCATACCTTCTAGAGTGATATTGGGATCTTCAACTTCAATTTTAATTAAAGACTTATTAGATTCATTCCAACCTCCGCTAAACATACTGTTAAAATATTGACTCTAAAAAGTTTCAGAAATTTTATTTAAAAGAACCAAACTAAAATCACTCATAATTATGTAAATCATGACTAACCTGGCCTAAGTACACTTTATGTAATTTCCAATGTTTGTTGAGAATGTCCACAGTAATGTCACTATCTTTACCTTCCACATAAAGAGTTTGGTGAATATAATGAGCTGTACACATTAATTTTCGCCTTTGAAAGATAAATATTTATTAAAATCTAACACCCTTTTAAAAATTGTTAATTGTGAAAAAATCCTACAAAAATAGACCTTTTAGGCGAGTGTAGAGCATCATACAGATCCGATTCTTCATCCCCTATAGCATCGTTTTTCCTTTTCACTCTTCGACGGCTGTAGGAATCCGACACAGACCTGGCAAGAGATTCTGGACAATAATCAATTACAGTACTCAACACTTTCCCCATCTTCAATTCATTAATGTACAGATCAAGTAAGTTTTAAACTAGAAATTTTGAAAGAACCAGTTATTTAAAAAATTATATTTTCTTTAAGAATTTTTACTTTCAAAAAATACACATTACACTGTATTATTAGTTTTAATTTATACACTGCAAACGAAAAACAATGATGAGGTTAATACAAAGATTGTTTCAAGTTCTATTTACTTTGGTGAAGTGTTACATTATCAACCCTGTTTTTAATTTGACAACTTAAGAGGTTACGTTTGGGTTAAAGATTGTAACCACGCCCACGATGTTCGTTACGCAATTATTGTATTTCACGCCTTTAAAAAATCGAATGATGTTAACTGATCCTGATTGATGTTAAATAAGATTAATTAATTAATACAAAAGAGTACAAATAAACTGCTCTAGAAGACCTAAAAATTCAACAAAAATTGGAGAGAAATATATGTGATTGCAATAATTAAAAGCAGTAATATAAATTAAGGAGACATTTAGTTTTGTTAAAAAACAGATTACTAAAATTTGTATTTTTAAATTTACATACAAAATTAATTTCAAAGATAGCCACCTTTTGCATAAACTTACCGGGAAATTGAAGTAATTATGTTAGTACAATTAGCCATGAAGCGATAAGGTAATGACATCTTTGTTTTGAGAACAGGTAAGAAAAAATAAAATAAAATAATTGCTAAAATTTAAAACAGAGTGTGGTCATGCCAAGGAGCTTGTGTACCTTCCATAAAATTAATGGCAACATCTCTCAGGTGTCAGATGGAATAGTCATGTGCTACATGTGTATGTAAAACCTACCTCAAAATGTTTATTTTTCAATTAGCAGATTTTCCTTTCCCTTAGACACTCAGCAAAGTATCGCGATCGTGGCAAATTTTCGAAATTGAATTTTCATCGAAAATGTATATCATTTGTTCAACCATTGTGGGAGTTTTTGGATTGAAAATATTAAATAAATCTGATGTGAAAACTTTAGATTTTTCTCTATTACAATTCCCGTAATTTAATTTTCTTGAAAATTAGAGTACGCGCTAAAAAGTAGTATTCCTCAGCACTGTACATGTTCCCGATAATAAAATGATACTATCGATATTACTACTACTAAACCTGACGGTTCATTCGAAGTATCCAAAAATTACTCTAAAAAGCCATTCAGTACGTCCAATACGACATCTAGATGGACTAAAATTCTTCCAAATTGGAATCTCTATGAAACAAATATAATACAGGTGTTAGAACCGCACAAAATATACTGAAGCGGCACTTTAGAGGGAGAAACTTCATTCCTCCCTAAGAACGCCGCTTAAATGAAGTTTCTGTGGAAAAATTTTTCAAATGAAAGTAATATATCAATTTGTACGCAGGTGAGTACCACGTTTAAAGTAAATCATTGGTTCTGTTTTAATGCTAAATTGATTATTTTTAATTGTACCATTATCAGATCATTCACACTGAATAATATTGCGAGGAACTTCACTGTGCAGTATGCAAATCAACAACTGAAATCGCACAACCTTAGGCTGTAAAGAATTAACTCTCGAGCCCTCATCTGACTTAAGTTGTACTAAATATGAGGTAATAGATGAAATTTGTGCTTAAACCCAATACAAATATATAAATAAAACATCTGATTAAATTATTTTTGAAGAGTGTAATTTTAATTGAACGCCCCTTTAAACATAATCAATAACTAGGTTTTCACTCGATATCAATGACTAAACAGTTGTGAAATCAAATCACTTTAAACTTGCATGTTAATTGACAATATCATAGGATATCGATAGCAAATTTGACCGTGAGGACTCTCTTAACAACCTGGGACCTAGCTAGGTGATTCAGCCGTCTTAGTAAACGAACCAAATACGTTAATAAGTATGCGTAGTTTAATGAAACTATTGTAGAATGTTTAAAAAAAAAAAAAAAATACGGTAAACTAACGGAACTCTTCAAGAGGCTTGTCTTTTGAAAAACACATTTCCTTCGCATTTAGAATTTTAGCAACTAAATTAATCCTTGTGATTATTACAAGGCCACTCATTTAATGAAAATGGCACTTGTTTATAAGTTGCTTCAAATTTGTTTTTCTGCTGTGAACTAAAGCAGAAAATTTGCACGAATTCAAAATTTAAAAAAACACTAAGTAATTTATATTTATTTATTTGGTTTATCTGCCAATTTATTATAATATATAAATTCGATTAATAATATTACAAAATTAAAATAGTACATTCATAACACTTTTTTTTATTAAACTTTATAAAAATTCAGCCTTATATACAAAATATTAATCAATAATAATTAACAAATAGATTTTCCTTTTTATTTTGTTTATTTTACACAAAAAAATACATATACTTGGCTTGGCCTCACAATATTATGAAAATAAAATATATTTATTAGTTTTACAAAATATATTTAAATTATTCATTTATTCTACATTTATTTCAACAATTATAAATTTTAATTTGTTTTTTGTCCGACATTAGTTTATGTTAAATAAAATATAGGAACCATACAGTAACCTCTCTCGATATTAACGTAAATCAAGTTTAACTAAAAAAAAAAAAATCGTGCGTTTAAAATTTCTTAGACTTATGGCAGTTATAAACTTAGATTATTTCCTTCTGGGAGACTCTTAAGAAAGCTTGCTGTCCGATGATTGACATTGTAGGATGCCACCCACTGCTGGCAATGCAATGAAAAGGCGACTACGGGATATCAACATTCCAGATGTCAACTTAACTAAAAGCAAAATTAAGCCTTTATAGGTATCAACGTTAATCACTACACAATCAATAAAAATGTATTTATTATCAAACCTTAATAACATTCAGAACTCACAATAATTTGCATTGTTCTTTTAATTTTTATTCAAGTAATGAACTAAATAGTATCTCTTTGTATTGAAAAAATTCTAGATCTTCAAATTTTTTAAAACCAGCCCAACATATTCCATTCTGATTGGTTTAATGATCAAGCTATAAAAATTATTATTATTATTGAATAATACGTTTTAATTCTTGTTTAAATGTTCGTAATGTTTAAATTGAACCAATCAGGCTTAATTATTCATATTATTTTTTTTAATTAAGACACATCTGAGGTCATTAGCGACCGGAGCTCTTTTTCGTCCATTCCCATTCTCAGTAAATACAACTGTCCAGCAACAGAGCGTGAGCGTAAGAGGCTCTTAGGATGAAGAAATCTAAGCAGAGGGAGCTGGGCTCGAACCTGGGATCCCTAAGCTAAACTTTGAGCTAAACCATTCCCTAAGGATGCGTAGGTTGTTTAGCCTAATTACTAAAATGAAAAACGAGGCAGTAATGTTGTCATATGTAAGTATATGCAAATATATATATGTATATATACGAACATTCAAATAAGTATTAAATGGGTTCAAGTGTTGACCACAGCTCACCATATTTTTTGGAATGTTACATTTTTTTAAGGCTCCAAAATGGAAGAAGTGTGATTATGCCCCATTTAAATGAGCAGTGATCTCTTAAATCAGAAGAACTGAAACAGTTTTAATATAAACAATTGTTTAAGAAGGCCAAATATTGCTTCCAAAAAAATTATGTTTTATATAATTATATTATTTATATGAATTATTTCCAAATACTTCAAAAATGTTTTATAGTTTATTTCCGTTCTTAAACATTTCATTTATTTTATTTCAGTTGTTTACAATGTATAATTTTTATTAATACATTTCTAAGCACCTAGGTAGGAATGCACAAAAGGAATGTTCAGAATACAACGTAAAATTAGATCGAGACTCTTTGATACAGAACTTATAAAGAGAAAATAAATTCAACGATTATTATTGTAAAAAATAACTAATGGAAATGCTCATTACAAATACATAAGCTTTATTTAACAAATGTATTAATCATTGTTTTAAATATTATATCACATTATTAAAGAGAGATCACAATAAATTAATCTCGCTGATTAACTAAAAAAACAAAAACAAAAACTGCATTAAGGATTGGTGCGCAGATCAAGTGATGGTCGCAATGGAAGACAACTTTCGACCCAGAAATTAGGCTTTTCTATCATCCTCTGCCACAATGTCACTTCATTGCCACTAGCGTCCATCCAGTCCACCAGTCTACCTTGATGTTTACCTAGAACATTTCATTTATTTATTGCAGTAGCTACAGGTGAATGCCTATGGGAAAATAGGGTCGATTTGTGACGACTAATCGCTAATCGCGCTATACATATACTCAGAGGGATTGATCCGGTCAGCAAATTGAGAAGAGCTTCTTCAGAGTTCGTTCACTAAATTTAATATCTTGCTCAAATGAAAATTAATGATCCTAATTAAGACTAAAAGTAAAATAACACATGTTGGAAGGACACATAATCTTTCCAGATAGAAAGAAACACGAGAATTAGGACGTCGGAATCTTGGCAGCAAGTCTTGATCGAGTAAATGTAGTCACGAAATTTGATCAGTTACAGTGTGCTCGATAAAACAGAAATAAGCAACCATTTAACCACTTTAATACAGATCATGCTTGTTTACATATAAATCAAGTTAAGGCGCCAGTACTGGATTTCTCAATCGAAGGAAAACAGACATGATAAAGGGCTGAAACGATATGGAGTCGGCAGTTGGCCATGTCTGTAGTAGCAGCAATGAGCAGGAGATATAGGTGAAATCGGAAGATAACAGACCAAAGAGATAAAACGGGAATAGGCCTTATGAAATCCATTACACGATTAGTACAAAGGAGTGATCGTCAATGGAATCGTCATCACTTACAAAAGTGTTAACACAGACGCGTACATACCGAACGGTTGGAAGCTATCTATGCCTTTTGACAAAAGAGTTCTGGAAAAAAGAGAGCTTCGGTTAGGGGTGTTACATCCTTTTTTAAATATTTCTTAAATTTGAACATTAAATGTAGCCGAAACTTTGATAATCGCAGTCGTTAACTGACATCACACACCGAAGCCTATTACCTGTGAAGACATTATACAATTCAGTGCGTTAACTGCGCTGAAAGTAACGATTTTGAAAAACTAGTGATCAAAAATTACATAGAATTACTATTAAAATAGTCCAAACGTAATTAGGTGAAAATAAGGTTAGGCATCCAGAGGTGGATATATCAGACAGCAAGTGAAGCGTTTGACGCAATTGGGTGAATTCGAATGCTCTACACCAAACTCGGAAAATTTCGAGTTTGAAAAAACACTAACAGTTACCACCTCATTGAATGACTTTTTCATCTTTTAGAGACCTCTTCCGAGGATTTTCTTTAACTTGGTTTTGTAAATTATGCGCACATAGATCCGAAAGTTTTATTTGAATAATTCTTTTAAGGTTCCGGGCGATGGGTGAGATTTTTTTATTTCTCGTCAGTTCATTTCCATGTATGTAATTTACGGCTTCACAAACTTTATAATAAAATATATATTGATAGCAAAAAGGTAAATATATTCAAAATTCGTAGCTTGACAATAAGCCAAGTTAAAGAGTCAACATACAAAGAGAAAAAACACATGATAGTGTTCATAAGCACATTTGTTTTGTATTATTTCATACGCTCCAAACTATACCAAATATTGATAAACACTTACATGAGTGTCAGGAAATTCATATAAGTACGAATAGACCACTGACGGTCTACGAGGTACGGTCGTATGACAATGGTTGATGTCTTTAGAGGTGATTATTTTATTTTGGTTATTATATTTATTTTTTTTATGTGTCTAACATTTATAAATAGACTTTACATAATACTAAAACCAACTTTTTTTTTGGTCTAATAATAAACAGTTAATTTAACTAATTGGAAGAAGAATGCAAAGACTTCTGTTAAGCCTCTTTATCATCCACTGAAATTAATACATACCTGTACCAATATTCAATCTAACGCCGCCAAGAAATTCATTGCTGGCCAGTCTATCGTGATCCCAGATAGTTAATTCTAGACTGCGTTCGGCAAGTTCATCCATCGAAACATTATGATAGGTAAACGTATGGTGCCAAGATGGATTGCAAGATTTACGTACTACCGGCGCTTTCTGTTTAGAAGATCTACCTTTGTCTGGTAACAAGTAGCTGAAAAAGTTTTCCAACAGTTAATACGAGTATATGACAATATTCAGGAATGAAAAGTTAAGGGAAAATCTGGCGAGAGACTTAAACATCCCTCTCTTATTGTAGAAGATAATTACATATTTTCATTTTCATTGTATACACAGTATAAGCATACTTCCAGCCAAGTAATTTCTTATTCTCTCCTAGAGATTTGGCCACAACATACGCATAGACATCCGAACAACTGGGTTAGAAGGTGGACGTTTTGTTTGTTATAAATGAATCGTTAAACACAAATGTTTACGAATAAACTAAAAGGCGTGTCACATTTGAAGGCGCAATCGACCATAACTATGTCCAATTTAGGCTGTAAAACTCTCCATAAAAAATAAACACTAACCTCTTACAGAAAGGATCTGAAGTACCATTACTTTTTACAGCTGGTAGGTTCTTAGCCTCCTTTATCAAAACATAGAGGCAACCTTTTGAAGGTCGTTTCTTTGCCTGAGAATTTTCATCTGGGGTTTCGTATTTCAACCCAACTATCAGCTCTCCTCGACAGTGCAACTCTTCCACCATCTCAGACTGCAAAAAACACGTGACCAAGAAAGAATTATTTATCCTCACAAAGTGAATCATTCAATACTTATCGCAAGAAAGTTTTATATAACAATATATATAATTTCAGTACCAACCCTCTCTTGTAAGGTGTAGAATTTATAATTCGGATCATCGAATACTTTATTTTCTAACGGCATAAGTACTTCGCCCAAAAAGTCGTTTCTTCCGAACATGTCCGAATGCCATACACTGAGCCATAAGGTTCTATGTTCTAAACCTTCTAAACTTACCTGGAACTGATTGAAAAGATAGTCAAATTATAGTGATAAATATCCCTTGAGCAATATCAATAAGTATGAGAACAGCAAAACTCAGGATCAGATAAAAAAAAAATCTTTAGAAAATTATATATTATAAAATTAAAACAAATTTGCTGCAGATTCCTGTTATATTTTTTCTTATAAATAAAACAATAAAAATAAACAACCATACTTGGTAGAAAACAAAATTATTGTATTTTATTTGCAATAAATACGTGCTGAATTCACATAAATTCGCAGTAAGATAAGTAAATACTATCAAAACTTGTAAACACTGTACTAGCATGATAATAATTGGATACGTGGTAAATAATTAATTAAACCTGAGAAGAATAAGTTATATTTTTTAAAAGAGAAGGCTGTGGGAATAATCCTTGGATATGTTTTTGTTTAGGGCTACAGTTTAGTTCTTACATCAAGGATAAATACTTGTTTACAATAACTTCTACATGCAATAATTTAATTTTTACTCGAACTTTTTTTTTTTTTAATAAAATAATAATCATTGACTTACTTTAAGTACTTCATCGAATATTGGGTTCAACGTGTGCTTCTTGACGCGCGTCTTTCTTTTCCCAGATTTTGACTTGTCTGGCAGCAAGTAGACCTTTACATACCTAAAATTGTAATAAATTACTTTTTTGTACATAATAATGAGACACGATTACATGAAAGAGAAAGTAGTTATCAGGTATTTAATTATTCCAGTAGCAGATTGAGTTCAAGTGTAAACCATAAATTAATATTTCTAAAACTGATGAGGGCAAGAAAAAATATTTGACAAAGAGTTGCTGAGAAAAACAGTGACCTTTATTTTGGAAAACGGTAATTATGCAAATAATTGAGGCAGGGCAGTTGTGGTGCACCTCCTAGACAGAATGAGATCATCAAAATGCTTTTTCTTTCTTTTTTTTAACCAATTGTTTTAATAAAATATCGATTGAAATAGATTTTAACCAACATCAACAATGTATTTCCAGACTTGGCTAATTTTTAGTATTCATCTTATCATAGGATAACGGCATTAATTAATCCAACTTTTCTTAGGACGACAACTTCTGTACTGTACATCTTTTAGGTCGCAGCAGGTCTGGCTTTACACATTAATAATCATAGAGGAAGTCGCAGAGTTTAATATCGAATGCTTTTCAATAACAGAGGTGAGAAGATGCTCGTCTCTTTCATGCACATATTGGGATGTGTTTTTCTGATGTTAAGGGTCGAACTTTTGAAAACAAATGTAGACAATTTTCCGATTTCCTCGTAAGTGGCGGGAGAAGACGGTTGGATCTTCAATGCTACCAAAAATCTCTGAAAATTTATGTGCTCCCTGCGGTGTTAAGGTTTTTTCATAGAATGCAGTTGCCACAAAAGTGCGTGTGCTCATTTCGCCAACTCAAAACTCTTAAGCACATAGTAAGCATATCTGAAGTCCTTGAAATTCCCAGAGACGCGGATTCCCACAAAAATACCAATTTATTTGAGAGAAGATTTTAAATTAGTAATTTATTCTTATTTTTATTTGTCAAGACATCAACCAATCTGTTTTTTTTCGATAAGCAATGGTATAAATAAAATAAAATTGGACATATTATCAGTTATAATCGCATACTAAGGCTACTTGCCAGCTGTCTTACTCCAAAAACTGAGACAGACATCAGTGATTGGAATCTCCATGACAAACACATTAAATTTGTTCAGCAGAAATTACTTACGGGTCAGATCGATTTCTTTTAATGTCGACCGGTGCCAAGTCTTTGCACTGTTTGACGTGAATCTCCAGCGAGGACTGTTTGTAGTTGTACTGCAAGCCGAACTGGACTTCCCCTTTCACAGGGACCCCGATATGTCTTCCTTCACCGGCTCCAGAGTACACACTGGCTAGCGAGTCACTTCGAGCCTGCCAATCATGAAATATTTTAAAGTAACGGACAAAATAAATTTAAAAAGTTATTTATTGACTGTCTTTCACTAGCTTGAGAGGAAGTGATACCTTGAAGACAGATTATCTAAAATAATAAATAATTCTAACTCCACGAGATACCTACAGCATCTCTTTTTAGGCTAACAACTTCCTTTGTTGAATCCTTCACGAATCTTACAATCTGATCTCTCCACCTCTTCTTATTGAGAGGAGTAATCTCAAAATATCTCGGAGAAAGGAATTAGATCGGAAGAGTGTTCTGGCTTCTCGCTTTCTTGGAACTGCCCTGAAAAACCTGGGCAGTTGCCAGGTTTGGAAGGAGGATTTACTAGATGCCTCCCAGGTTCTTAAAATTTGGAGGTTTCTTTTAAAATAACTGAGGAGGGCATCAGAAGGGCGAGGTGAGTTGGAATCAGGATTTGGTTATCCCTTTATTTCTCTTCCCAGAACTACACCAGAGAAGTTTGAGTTGTATCATCAGCTGCAGTGAGAGTGATCAGGCCGCAATAGATCTAAATAACAGTCTGTTCTCTCTTTACAATTCTTCTCCTACCATTCTCCTAGAGAATGTTCACTGTCCAGTGGCAGTAAGTGCTCCATTGATTACAGATGATGACAGCCGTGTACAATTTTGAAAACTTACACGACTTTCAAAACATAAAAGCCGAAAGGCAGACTTGTTTGGCTTATTAACAGGTTCTTCAGGTTACGATTGGGTTGTGATCTGCTGCCCTATGAAGTTTAAATTTTCTTACAATTTCCCAAATAATTATTGACAGCTTTGCCTACTAATTGGCTTACATACCCCAAGGGCGGTAGCTCGGTGGTGGTTAATCAGCCTGTCCACTTCTTCTTCTGCAGCTCTGCCGCCTACCGGCTCAGAACAGATACTTGCGTCGTCGCAAGCTGAAACACAAAATAGTACACAATGCTCAAATTAATACAAGTTTTTTCGGTAATTATGCTCTGCCACTCTCTTCACCTAAAGCCATATTAGACAATTTGAAAACCAAAAGGTTCATAATTGTAATCTACGTCACGTAAAATGAACTAAATATTTCCGAATCGATCAACGTGCTACTTTTCTTAAAGATATTTTCACAAAAACAGCTCCGTCTCCCCGAGTATTCGCATCAAATTTTTAAAGAAGCGAAGAGAGTTTAGATTTATCAGGTGACTTTTTCAAAAGGCTCTTTTACTTTCTCGAAAATGGAGGCTTCTCTACCCTTCAGGTCTCAAAGCTTTTAGCTGAAGTACTCTTCTTAGAGAATTCGTTTTTGGGCAGTTCTGTGGAGTTACATAATTTACAGCTTTTAAAGAAATTCGGAGTTGAAGTGGCAAGTGTTCATGATTAGAGGACTTCCAAACATTTACTTTCAACATCTAATTTCGAAAATACTGCAATAATAAAAAAAAATTAAATTAAATATTTCCCACTGGACGGTATTAAGTAATATTCAGTAAAAATAAAATAATTATTAAGAGAACGATGTGCCAGATAGATAACTAAGTATTGCTGGAATGGTAGCTCTGAACGGAATTGCAAATATAACTGTAATACTGTAGCTAACTGCGTCACAACACAGCTGTAGGTAGGCCGGCCAAACAGAACTTTCTCTCATAGGAAAACAACACTGTGGGCAGTTTCGAAACTCACAACTACACGCTCAATGACTACTGCTGTTGTGTAGAGGTACAAGTCAAGGTCTGTAGAAAGCAATACACTTCATCTTTTCTAGTACACCAACTTGCCGCTTTCTCTATTTAGCGCTAATATCTGTCAGTGTGTGTTACTCTACAAAATACTTACTCTAATTGGTTTCCCTCCAGACGATTCTTTACGATATTATTAGGGGTGTCCTTCCATAAAAAATAAACTTTTTCCCTTCAAAATCTTCTCCCTTTTATTTTCGTTTCTGGTAATAATTTATAGTCATTTCGATTTTGTGCTAATCACTATCTAATTACAAAAACTTTCTATTCAGCTCAAATTTCACTTAGGCCTAGTACATTACATTCATGCGGACAACCCGGAAATGATTCTTAAATTATAAATCTTTACTTGCGTCTTTAGAAGAAAATCGTGGAGACATATTTAAGAACACTGCCAACTAAATATCTCAAAATGGCAAGGCTACTCACCTCAAGCAAAAGTTTTCGGCCATACAACTCTTCAATTTATATGAATGATCAGAAGTTAATAAAAATGTGGCCTTTACTGTTCAATCGCATCTACTAAGGGCTAATATTTTGCCAACTGGGATTCTGCCAAGACCATTCGTACTCATATTATTTTTCTGAAATAACTTTAGAGGGAAACTTGACTTCACTTTTCCTGAATTTAAATAAAGTTGCGGAAAATAGTAAAAAATAAATGTATGAAACCTACAAGGAAGCAGTGTTTACAGTGTAGAAAGGAAAGAAAAAAAAAGTGAAAGATATATTCAATGAAAGGACATTTCTTGATCTTTAAAGCGGGAATTATGTTTAATAGAATTTTCCTGAAAAAATGTAGATCTATTTAGATCTGTCTAAGTGCAATGAATATACTAATCAAGGAAATAAGGTTGATATCGTATTTGAATTACGGCTTCTATAACACAATAGCTTCTCTACGAAAATTATAATAAATAACTGTAAGAAAGAATATTTTTATGACTGCCCACAATAGAATTACTAGTTGGTATCTTAGCCGCCCTAATTAGGTAAGACATTATCATCATGAAGCCTTGGAATGTTCCCCCAAGTGATAGGAACAAGAAACACTAAGTGAACAGGTTAGCGAACTAATTGCAGATATGTACGTAAGTGCGTACGTACACAAAAGTACAAGTAATAAGTACAAAGCCTAGATTCGTAACTACTGCAACCTCCTCCTACTGTAACCTAATCTATTGTAACCTGAGATTGTTTATAACTTAATGATGACGTTACAATAATGCAGTGACGTTCACAGAGAGGAGAGGGAAGATTATTCTAGGACGGAGCAAGTGGCAAAACTTAATTTACTTTTACACCCAGTGATTTTCAGTTTCACATTTTGGGACCCCTAAATCAGTCAGTAAATCTCACAAACGAGAATTTACAGAAAGTTCAACTCTGCACTTAGTGCCACTGTGGAGTCGCAATAACTTACAGAGCAAAGCCACTTTACTCAATTGATTTTTAAGTTTCTTAAGTTTTCCCAAAATGGTTCCAACTATTTTCATTTATCTTCAAATTCTCATTGAACAATGGTAGATCTAGAACTTTGAATAAAAAGAATACTCCAGGAAATAGCTAGTCAAGGCCATTCTAGGGAAGAGATGGGAATACACTTTCCCACAAAAGTGTTCCAATTAAGTGTAATGTTCGACCTCATTACCTGGATAATTACCGAAGGAACTCAATCCCTAATTAACCTCCAAATCAAAAGGAAATTAGTTGTACGGAAGTGTGATAAATTTTAGTGTTTATTTTCCTGTCAATTTAAATGGCCAAAAAAAGTAGATTTCGATAAGAAAAAGTGGAGCTAATGTCCTTGTTCCAGTTCAGAAAAAAAAAATCAAAGAAGCAGATTTTCGATTCCGAGCCTTCATTTGAAAGTTTAGGGGTGCCCAAAGCAAAAAGGAGAGATTTCATTGGTGTGATAGTGTTAGTAGCTCTGAATGTAGAGAGGATGAGCAATACATCTCAAAACTATAAATAGCAGACATTTTAAATTTGAAGAGAATATAATAATGCTTCAGTGAATGTATTTTTCAATTCTGGAAAAGACGTCATCGATCACTGTAGAAGTATCTTTTCGAATCCAAGTATCACTAGACTTGGTTTGTTTGATTTCAAAAATGTCTTAAGTGAGCAACGTTTTATGATGATGGAATAAACTTTATTTATTAGCGCGTTATTGCCAAGGATAAAAAATAATTTTCTTTCAGGAGAAATTTAGTAGTTTGACGTTTCTAACCACTTTAATGTCCTTGTCAGGAATCGCGAACAAGGTTTATAGAAATGAAAAGATGAGAAAATATTTTAAAGAAATTAATTAATTTTGATTGAGCCAGACTACTTCCGTATGAAACATACATTATGCCGTCTGTTGGTGGTGATGGATATGGAGTGTGCCGCAGGTGGTAATGAGAGAGATAGAGGAGGAGGAGGGGGGCGCCTATTGCTGACCAAGTGTGCGGCTTCCTTGGAGTAAGGTTACACAACAGCCGAGCAGTGCGTCTGTCGGTGTGTAGACACAGCATTCGGGCTGGTCTATGGGAACTAGCCGCCTGGTTTCACGCCTACCCCGGTAACCCTACACAGGCAATGGCTCTCCAGTGGTCGCTCCTTGCACCAAAAAAATAAAACTAAAAATTTCTAAAAGCTTCGTTTAAACCCATAAAAGTGGAAATTTTGGTAATGTTGAAAATCTTTCATAAAAAAGTGTGCGTCAACTCGAACAGGAACAAAAACCCTCCAAATCCGTTTTCCAATTTATTTCTTACTTTTATTGAATCCTCTCGTGCCGAAAATCCATTTCGCAGTTCCCGAGTGTGAAAAAGCGCTATTTTTTATAAGTTGACGTAGACCTGTACGTACGTGTGTACAACTCAACTGAACCAACAAGAGAAGCTACAAATGTGATGTTCGGAGCCACTGGAAGACCCCAGCAGCTTTTGAACCAAATCACTGGACAGGAAGTAGTACTGTATCAAATGGATTTTTAGTTTTTAAAACTCCATCAAAACCAATCCAATAACTTGCTGCATTTAACGCATACTTTGGTCACATTTTCTCCTCACAATCCGCCTGAGGGAATTTCTGGATGAAAGGTTGTTAGGTTCCCCTCTACATTCCAAATCCTCTGGCTAGAAGAACCACTTTACTCACACGTTTTTCCCCATGTTTTGATAATGGTTTCAATATGTAATTCCTTTAACACAAGGTGCGAACAAGATCAATTCTAACACTTTGTTTTGGGAAAACATTCCAGCAAGCGATTGAATTTTTTCTCAGGGTATTAGTTAGTTACCACCGACATCCAGGGCAATGTAACATCGCAGCACTCCCAATCATCATTATATCGATTTCTTTAGAGATGGAGTGAGTTAACTAGGGTAGAAACATAAAACTAGGTGAAAGCATTGAAGATGACGATCTGAACGGCGAACAGGAGCAGTGGTGGGGGCTAATCTGCATTAAATTAAAAAGCGTGAAATTCTAATAATTTATATATAGCAGCAGCAGCACCAGCAGGGTATGAATTAGGGTGTAACCGGCATGTAGGCCAGTCTGCCATTAACACATCTGAGCTCGTTTCGGCCAGCTAAGTGGTCAACATAGTCTTTCTTCAAGACCGCTTTTCTTACCCAGTAGAGGTGACAAATTAATCTCAAAGTCTAAGCTGCCCCCCTTACAAATTATTATTGGGCGTACAGAGGATTGAGAAAGTTTGCTGCCTCGAGTTCAACAGGAAAGCACGCTCATCAAAGGAGAAAACTATATCATAGAGATTTCAGAAACCTGTCTTGGAAAAGTCTCCTTCTGCCTGGAGGCGCACAGCGTCACAGCTGACAAAAAATGATGATGTATACACTAATATGGGTAAATATGATTCCTAGTAAGAAGTTAACAGGAATTTACTTCAGTTACTTCTACCTCGGCAATTTAGCAACACATTTAGCCCTATTAATTTTAAGTGGTTGAACATACTTTACAACTCAAAAGGGCACTTTAGAGTGGAGTGCCCTTTCCCTTGAGTACATCACAGGAGTATGCCCAATTCTCTCACCATATTAACGCCCAAATTCATCCAGAGATGAGAGCATTTCGGATAGACTCCCTAAACATGGAACTATCATTTATATCGTATAATGTTGAAGCGAAATACCCAATTTGAAAAGGATTCCTGAACAGGACGTGTCACTTTACCCACCGGATAATTCAAAATGGCTTCTACGATTGTCTAAATTTCTCGTAATCTTTGGGAAATTCGATTATTCGTAAAATTTGTTTCTGGCAGTTCAGGGGAAATGCTTCTATCCAGGGTCATTTCAGTAGAAAGTTTGCTTTTACAAATTGTGGTAAAGTTTGAGTGCTGGCGTCTTTAAGGCTGATTATTTAGACCGAAATGAAAATTCGGTTCTAGCTACGGCAGGAGGCAGGTACTACCAAGGCTCTCTAGGACTAAGACATTCTACAAAAAAAGCGAGGGATTGTGTCCGGTCCGGAGCTACAGTCACACCATGGAGAATGTTGAATGCAGTCCAAAGAAATGGGCATACTTCAGTTTAGTAAAAGTAGGGGTCGTAGATCCTGGTAAGAAGAGTGTCGTGCAGCCAGTATGTCAGAGAAAGTGGCGGCACTTTGCCACAGTCCGGGAGCTTCTACTTCTACTTCTGCAGCTCTTTCACATTACCATCAAGTATTTCCTACAATCTTGATTATACTCAATCATTCACGAAGAATAAGTGGCACCAATTGTCGTCGCCGAAATTTTATTAAATTTTCTTGAAAATTAGTTTTTATAGTTCGAACCATATTTAGCTTAGGAACGCTGGGTAGATAAGATACTTCATCCTCTTTGATACGAGCACCGGAAGGAAATGACCTTTAGAGGAGGGCTTGATTCATATTCTTCACATTTTGAATGTTCATAGAATATTTAATTGCTATTAATATTGTACTGGTGATATGATTGTAGAGTTGGTAATTCTGGTGAGAGTTCCCTCGCCTCGAAGGAAAGCATCTTTCGGAGGCAAATGTTTAAGAGACAAGGTAATAATGTGCAGAATGCAATCGGTATGACAGTTTAAAGGATATTGGAAAAGCTGAAAAATCTGTTTAGGGAAAAAGCACTTCCGCTAGATTTCCCTTTGCCATCTAAACTAGATATTAGATTTGGAATTTTGAAATTTTTCATTTTTCAGATAGCTAACCACAAATAGGAAAAATCTCATAACTAATATTTCCAGAAGGGAATCTGTGAAGAGGAAAAGAAGGAAAGAATGAGTTAATGTGAAGAAGTTGTTGAACAGTGGCAGCGCGACAAACACTACAAGTCTACTCAGAGGAGAATAAAGTACACCAGGACCAGCAGTTATGTGAGGCTGATTGCAGACTAAGGTCAACACATAGACCTTAGCGTCCAAGGTCCCCAAGACTGTATACTCCTATCATTATGGCAACTCTTGTTTACAATTTCTTTATTTCATTAGAACAACATTATTGTTTGGTGCTTATTGTTCTGAGTAAACGTGCATTGTTGCCACTGCGTCACAATACACCAAGCAGTGCTGCCAACTTGATTCTCAGTCACTGAAAGTAAATAAATCCTAAGAAGTAAACTCAATACTTTAAATGAACAATTTTCTTAAAATATGTCAAACTGTCCTCGCTCGATATAACGAAATCCTTATGAGGGAGCTTTGACCAAACTATAAATGGAAAACACACATTGCGAATATCTGCTGATGTGCCTTAATTTTGGGGGGGGGGTATTTAAGGCAGGTCAGCGTCTGAGGTTCACAGGCTTATATAACTCGTCTTATTCCGTGGATTCGAGACCAGCTTCTTCGAGACAATGTGGTCATTTAAAAAGATCATTCCAATTTCGCAAAAACTGAAGTCTTAAACTGAACACTGATTAATCAAAGCAATGAGATCTATCTGCTGCCAGGATTTGCTGGTGTCAGTCGCTCTTCACCTGCGATATCTCCAACGAATATTACACAGGAAATTAATGCAATGATGTCCCCTGAAGACCAAAAAATGTTACTTTAAGCACTCAATTAATTCAAGAAATCTCGACGAAAATACAAAAGCTTGATGAAAATTAGATCAAAATATGTTGGGGTAAGTAGAACCCCATCTGCGCAGACTCTAATCCATGTAACTTAATATTGGCCAATAAAGTATTACTAAAGATTTAAAATCGGTTTGCCTTGAAGTAGAAGATTGGAACGGGCGGGTAGCACAGAAGGCTCACACCAAGGCACCGGAAATCACGCCTGCGTCCAATCGCAGTTAATTTATTAACTTAGCTAGGTTGGCAGAACTGCTCTCAGATCAGACAAATCTCCATTCTCTTACTACGAGTATCTATCACTCAAGGGACATCCCTGCTCTGACCACTTACAAGTCACTTAAATTTTATTGAAAGTTAGAATTTGTTCTTAAAAGACATTAAAAGGACACCCGCGGATCTAGGAAGTTGGAGGAAGTAAAAGGAAACACTGGAACGGAAATGTGAGCAATGCTGCAAGAAACTTTTTAAAAACAAAAACAAAAAATCAAAGTGCACCAACATTGCTCAACAATTGCTGTAATTCTACAAAATGCAATTTTGCACTTTCGAATAATCAATTTTCTTTAAAATTGAAATATCAGGAATACTTTGAAAGTCCTTAATATCACTGATACTTCGGGTACATTACAAAGAAATGAACTTTAGATGGATACTGGAGGCAGCAGCTCTCTGAGGCGCTTCCTACAGATCAATTTTACTGAGAAAAGGGTACAAATGAACAACAATTTTGTTGAAAGATGTGTTAATAAGTTCGGAGAATACCGTTGGAATCTCATTTCCAAGGAAAATCGAAGCAGAGTTGAAAAACGAATTTCGGGGGGAAACGCCTACTGGGAGCGTCTGGGGAGCCAGTTCGGCTCTGTTTTGGGTCGCAAGATTGTAGTTGCTCTTTGTGCACTTTAATGTAAAAGCAGTGCAATAAATAAATAAATTTGTGAACTCTGGTCGAACTAATCAATACGAGGCCACCGTAATCTGCGATCGCCGAGAGTTGTACCAGCAAATATTCCTGACGATAATCCAACGCGCGGTTGGCTAGATAAAACAAAGGCAAACAAATACCAACCTGAGCATTATCGTACTGGCAAGCGGGGACGGAAGTTCATTGTGCTGCACTTATGGGGGCGACAGCTGCCACTGCAACCCACTTCGACGCTCTCAACTTGCCAAAAGTTTTTAATCTAAATTCATTAAATATTACTCAAATACTAATTCCAATAAACGATCTGATTTCCAAAATACTCATGTGATCTTCTTTCACTGCTAACTTCCTAATCAATTCACATGAAACCCATTGAGCACCTAATGCTTCCGTTGGACTGACATTCATCACACATTCTGATATTTCTTGCATAATTATAATGTTGCAAGTTCACAATAGAGGAGAGCTTAATTTCCTCTTCCGTAAGATAAGTCTTGGAGCTCAACGTGAGTTTTAAACAACTCGCTGGAACTTTTTCTAACAAACTGAAAGCGTGCCACTTCCGGTCATCCATTTACCACAAATTTGGCATTTTACTCAGATACTGAATTCCTATTCACAGTGGAAAAGGAGATAAAACCGTAATAGAGAGCAATTAGTAGGCCGAGTTTGTAGGAAATCGCTGGAACCGGTTTCCCCCCCCCAAAAAAACGCAAATATGAAAACGAATTTAGTAAAGTGACACATTTGGCAGATTTAGATGGGGGAGGGGTATTTGTCCCTCAACTCTGTTTTAAGAGGGCTTTACCTGACCCAAATCACACACTCACTGGACTCGAATATCCGCAAGATCGCTATGATTTTTTTTTTAGTACAGAAGCTTCACCATTTTAGTGCAGTCCTCGGTTATTATCTTGCACATTGCATTTAGAAAAGTCATATGAGAGTCCTGGCCATAGGAGTGTTCTTGGCTCATGGATGTAGTTAGAAGATAATGTTGAGAGAGCGACAATAGATGGCTCGGTGCCTACGCAGAGTTCTGTTCGACGCACAAGGAGCGAACCTGCTGACGCTGTAGTCCCACACAGCAGCCGACGGAATCTCGAGGTCACATATTCTAGTCTAATTCCGATACCACGTCGTACTCTTCTCTCTTTATTTCTATGCGCAAGCGCACTGGACAAACTCCTTTTGAAAGTATTTGTTAAAGCAAAAGCTGGATTGAGAAATATGCAACTAACTTAACTGAGCTCGCTGTGACTTTGCTGTAAATGCTTTCCAATTATTATCAAACAGAAAATTCCGACACCACTGTAAAGTATTGAAGTGGCTCCATCTCTGAGAGTACCTAAGTTCTAAATTTAATCACTATGACAAGCCTAGTAGACTGTTTCGGAACATTGAGTGGAACTGTTAAGTTCTCATTGAAATTCATTTTCAAATAGAAAGGATTCTTGAAGAAAATTGATCATCCGAAAGTCTCAAGGGATTGCATTCATTTTCCTGTTAAGTAATTTCCATGAAAAACAGGTCCAACGATTTTCTTGTAACCCTCTGAGGTCCACTGATTGATAGAAAGTGATCTTCACTATTGAGGCTGTGTTCTCTGTCCATACCCTCACTCAATAGTAAAAATCACTTTAAATAAATACCCATAAATACTCATGTTATTGTGCTTTCGAATCCCATCATTTCTATCGCAAAAATAAAAACAAGAAAACGGAGAAACGGGAGTCTCGACAACATTTAATCATGACGAAGCCGAATTGTTGCTTCTTCTAGGAAACCAATAGCCTATGTTACAGGCACCTTGAATTACGCAACCAATCATTTTGTTGAACAAAACGTGAGGCGTATGCAATGTGTTGAAATTAAACCAATTATTGAAATTAAAGAATTTTTCTTTAGGTTTTATGATAGTTTTCTGACCCTTGAGTGAATTAAAACTATTTCTAATAATTAGCGAAACAATTTCACCGAACAATCGATTCAAGCAGAACAGAATGTGATCACACTAATACCACTAATTGAAGACTGATATGCTTTCTTTTTATAAATAAGTGGTATGCTGCACTCCAAGAACAGAACAGAAGTATTGGAATGAGAAGGGAAATATTTGGCCAAAGAGGTCGCACATTTCAGTCAATGGCATTTCTCTTGGGAAAAAGTTCGCCTTAACTTGGTGTTGTTTAATGAATAAAATTCTTTCTAGTCTGGAATTTGACAAGTTTTCTTAAAGCCACAATTGTCTAAAACAATTTTTATTTCAACATTGACAAATATCACAAACTTGTTATTTAAAATCATTCTTAAAATTGTATAGTTTTAAATTCAAAATGGGATGTTAAAATAATTAATAATAATCTGTATCTACCAGATGTTTTTGGCTTTCTTCCTAAATTGAAGAAAGACCTCAGACGGTGTGAAACCTCTTAATTAAATATTAATGTTATTAATAAAGGGGTGTGAAAGTGCATTATTGGTCTGAACATTGGCGGCGATTAGTGAGTCGTTTTGAGAAGTTTGATCACTTTTTGGAACAGAAATAATGGTTGCCGTAGCAACATCTCGAGTGAAAACAAACTTTCCTCACTAGAACACTGAGTAAAATGTCCACGAGAAAAAGAAAGTTTATAATCGTAATCAGAGAAGGTAGTGGTCACCCGATTTTTGCTTTTCCTTAGATATCATCTGATACATCGATCGATTTGCTAAGCTCGTGAGACAGTAGTAAGAGAGATAGTAGATAGATGAAGTAGGTGGCAGTAATGGAAATTGGCGCGGATGGGGACCTGTTGATTTCCATAATCATCAGGTGGTTGTTGTTACTTTCTCCACAACAGCATTGTCTAGCTGCACGGCGATCTCTCTGGGCCGCTCTCTACTGCCTACATCCTGGACAAGAAATTCTCCAGTCCCCAATCCTGGCGGAAAGAGTACTTAGTCCAGATAAAATGGAAGCATGCACCGGCCAGTTCCCGGTCCCATCACACTCACACGGCTTTCCATCGCTCTCATTCTCAAGGTTTATTTATTTCTATTTTGGGTTCAAAATCTAATCTAGATCCATCCCAATTAAGTCTTCCTCTCGGTAGGCCGGAAGGAGGGCTGAAGCTCTACTACAGACTGTCTTTAAACCTCCTACCTCCACTATTATGATCAAGGTTCGTCAATGGTGAACATATATACTTAAAAAAGAAGAGGAAAAGAACAAATTAAAAACAAAATAATTAATAAATAAGTTCTTACAAGCGGCAATTAGGAATATATATATATTGGCTATTATATATATATATATAATGGACTATATAAAATACTCGAATTACATCTTATCGTCACTGGTTGAGCTCGGAATTCATCTAGAAAATGGATAAATTAGATCAATAAAGAGTTCTCCAATTTCCTGGAACTTCGTACATCTAAAGGAAACTTCAGCTCCTTATCCTTCTCTTAGTGCTCTTAATGAAGATTCCTGGGAAGTGAACACATCAAGTTCAAAGTAAAACGGATTGGAGTAAAGCTCTCGAACGGAAATGTCTATTCATTCTAAAGCGGCTCTTCCAGTTGGCTGATTTTTTCGAAAAACTTTTGGTCGGACCCCCCCATGGAGTAATCTAAATCTAAAATTCCCTTTCCTTTAAGTTTTTTGTAGCCCCCCCCCACCACCAACAGCAATTAATTTGTAATAACCACTTTTCCTTATTCAAAGGACCTCTCCTAAAATACGCACTTCCTGTGAAAACTCCAAAATGGAAAATAGAGACGATCGCTATAATTGCTGTGAGTAGAGCGAAGTAAAGTAGCACTTAGCGCAATATGGAAGCGACAGCGTCATTGTGACGTTAATGAGTGACCTTGAGCCACCTCACACTCTCCGTCATTCTTATCAACAACTATGTAAATTAATTCTTTAATAAATAGCCAATCTCAGCAGACATGCGTACTACTAACACAGGTAGAGTATGTACATATATATTATTATTTTCTACATGCGAGCGGAAGTATAACATAAGTTATGAAACAGGAAGTTATTAGAAAAGAGATCATTTTGAAGGATGGGGATCTCGAGCGAAAAGGAATTCTTGTGAGTGTTTGTCTTAGTTGCAACTTCCTTCTAAAAGCTGCAAGAGAAGCAAACAGAGAGAGTAAAAGCCAAGAGTGTTCCAGTCAACATGTAACAGCTTGCAAGAGAACTGAGTGGTAAGAACGAGCCGAGAAGGCTGTATTGTGTTACCTTCCCGGCAGGTTATTCACCTCAGCTCTGTACACACACCAGCCAGCCAGGCAGCACCATTATATTCCTTGGTGTAGCAGTATTTTTTGTACGACTATGTAAAGCTAGCAGCAGTACTACCAATAGAACAGTGCCTAACACCAACACACAGTGCAAGGTGCCCCTCTCGGGACTAAATAACGAACAGCCATACACAGAGTCGCTCTTTTTTACAGTCGTGATCTTTAACCCTCAATACTTGGTGGGAAGCCCCCTTCCAGTGTAAAAGAGGGGTTCGGACAGTGTAGTTGTGTGCCAACACTGCAGTCATATTTCGTGTCCACAGATCTCTCACCCGCAAATATTAGTTCTCGCTAGTTGCGACTGAACTTACCAGTAGATTCAGCAAAGGTACATAAGAAATGAAATAAGCAAACTACACAATATCCCTCACATTAAAAGCCAACATAGACAGCTTTTCTGCACAAAGCCTCAAGAACCAAAGAGAAACGCCTTTATGTGTAAGTATGGCGTGCAAATCTACTGGAGTCAATTTTGAGTAAATTGTGGTAAATTGGAAAAAAGCCATCAGTAGAGACGCACCGGAAGCAAACGGCTGTTGAAATTAATTGGCGCTTTTTGCGACTTTTCACACACACAGAGCATACAATGCCGGTGAGAACTGAATGTCGAAAATCTGAGCCGATCGCGTTACTGACTTCCGCTTCAAGAGAAAGTAATAAGAGAGTGATTAGCGGGAACCATAATGGTTGGGCGGAAATTAAAAGTTCTGGCAGGACAAGCAGGTCACCTAAAAACACCTGATGCGCATGTGCACTTCTCTGCTTGCCCAAGTGGCACACTCAGTTCTCCCAACTGTACACAGAAATGTAAAAAACTAGTGACTCCGTTCCCGCAGAACAAGTTCCTGCAAAATATCTGCGGCTAGGTACACTTTCTCCTCAGCGATTTTTAACCGGGACAATAGTTTCCAATTGACTTTCAAGGGAACTGTGAGTCTTGCCGGTTACATTCTCGCGGCAGTTCCGGTTAAAATCCAGGGTATAAATGTGGGATGAACCCTCCCACATGTCTTTATCTTTACGCATTTCACGCAATTCAATTTCTTTGAAATTTAAAATTTGAACTAAATTCACTTCATAATCAGGAAGTAATGTAATCGATAATCGAATGATAATACGAGTTCATTTGTTTCACCAGAGGGAGCCAGTGGTAAGGAGAGTTATCTTCTATCCTCCCAAAAAAACGCGCATAAATAATGAATCCTGGATAGCAGTTCCAAACATACTGAATGATGCTACACTTAGTAGTGTGGGTACCAACTTAATGGGAGATCAATTCTCAAAAGGTCCGAAGCACCAAATTTATATCTCAAATGCACTACTATCACTCACACACTGGCCATTTTTAAAAACCACTTTTTCGGAACTGAGGGGAACCTCAAACCGGATTTTATTATGAAAATGCAAAATTAAAAAGCCAAACGAAAACATTCTCTCGTTGGAGATAAAAGGGAATAATAATTATAATTAGTAAGAGACTGAATAACGCCATTTTGTTGGATATAGGTATCCACGGCCAGACTGGCTATTGACAATGACAGGCTGAGCGGAGTGGGGGGGGGGATAATGGGCCGTTTCTAAACAATTACCATCTAGTTTATCTTAAAATCATTAGCACAGATAGAGTGATCAGCATACGGCTTGTGGCACTGACTTCCTACCGAACTAGATCTGCTGCTGTTCCGTACGAGTACTCCACTACCCACAATTACAACAAATCAAACTCAAACTGGAATTTAATTCTTATCAACGTTATCGAGTCATTCATGGAGCGTCAGTATTTAGTTGTAGTTTCAGAATATACACAAAGTCAGTACCAAACACAATAATACTTCAGCAAATAAGTGCCTTCCTCCATCGAATTAAAATGTTCAAAATGTAAGTTGTTGAATAACATGAGTGCAAGTTCCAGAGAAATCTCTTTAGTAAGAAGAAGCCACTCCAGTAGTGGATATTCCTCCATCTGATGCAAAGGATCTGACCTAAAAACGGAAATTTCCCCAAACTAAAATCTGCACGATTACAACACCTCTTTCTATCAAAGGAGAGGAAGTTGACAATTTTCCTAACTACCAATATTTAGTGCTTTGATCTTGACTTGTATCTATAACATCTAATACTGGAAACATTAACCCAGAAAAGACCTATAAGAGTATAGATTTGGGGTACGCTTTCCTCTAAGTTCCAGTTCAGTATAATAGGAGACAGGGGCGGCTTAACCTATAGTGCAGGGTGTGCAATGCACACGGGCGCCGCCGTCTCAGGGGGCGCCGCGGCGCTCCCTGAGACAGCTAAGAGCATCGTCTTGGACCATCATGGTACAACAATGATATGACAGAAGCGGCCAGCCAGCGCGGTGGCGGCAGTTATCAAACGCGATAACTTAGTTAATAGTTATAGCCGCGGGGGCAGGGTCAGGCCTAGGGGGCGCCAGGGTTTCATTGCACACGGGCGCTACACGAGCTAGAGCCGCCCCTGATAGGAGATCTCATCAAAATACCCATGTAGTCAAGACCTGTAAAGCTAAGATGTATTGTTGGTTTAGTGGGTTCAATTCCCGGTTTTAGGTCTTGGATTTTATTTAATGATGGTTAATAAAAGAAATTTATAGTAAAGTATGTTTGCTAGTCGCCTCCGTGCACGACACCTAATTTAGTAGTTGGAGGTAAAGCCCTCCTTTACTAAATACCCATGTGGCTCCCACATTCCCGGAGTTTCCCTTTCTATGAAATTTTCCCCAAACTTGGAGTTTAAATTACTTAGACTTAGATTTACAACTTTTATTTTAATTATTTTTCTAAATGAGTTCATTTAGGGCAGTTAAGAAGAGCGAACTGCACAGTTAGGTCAAGTAACCATTCCTATGTTGGTTATAATATGGTTTGGAGAAAATGAATAAGTTAAGTCGTGGCGCCCTATAAGAGATAGAAGCGAGTAAATACCAGACTTTTAAGTCGCTCAAATTGATTTTTTTACATTTGCCTAGTAAATAAAATTAAATAAAAAATTAGTTAGTAAATAAAATTTTAAAAAAGTTAAACGAATTTTGAGGTAAAAAAAACTCAAGTACGTTGAATCTGATGCGTTATCTTAAAACAAATGTCTATTTGATTTGGCCAAATTCACTTGTTCACACAGATCGAGAGATAGGTAGGTTATAATTTGCCAGGTCTGTTTGTCACTCTGTCATACAGATACTCGTACTACCTGAATAGCGGCTAGTTTACTGTTTGTTATTCATGAAATTTTATTTTGTAGTTTCACGCTTCAAAGATAATTATTTTACTTGTGTTATTATTAATTACACTGAAGCAAGTGAACCAAGTTATATTAAAGTTAACCATTTTTTTAGTAAAAATTCTAAATTTCAAGAAAGTTTCATTGCTTTAATTGAGCTCAGAGAATCGGGTGAGAGTTTCAAGTAAAATGGAGCAACTTCTAATGTGGGAATCCACATGTTGCTAGGTCTAAGTAAATACAGTCAAGATGAGGACATACCTGTAGAGAGTGAAGACTGAGAGGCCGTCTGACTCCTAGCTCGGCGATCTCGTCTAGGAGGCGGTGCTACAGGGGAGCCGCGATATCCTGGAGGTCGATACCTAGCTGACTTGACGGTGAACTGGTGCACGCTGTGCGACTTATAGATGGTGGTCTGTGGAAGAACTGGCGTAGTGGGCAGTCTTGGTAGGGAATTGGTGGCCGCACCAGCCCCAGAGCTGGCTTGCAGTGACCTCGGCAGTGTAGCTCGGTCAGCTGTGCCGCCTCCGCAATCACTATCCTCCTCGCCGTCCGCCGAACCTCCAGAGCCACCCGAACCACCCCCACTATCCGGCACTGAACTTCTTCTTCGTTTCTGCCTTGCCCAGATCTTATCCTCCACACTGCCGCCAATACTCCCACAACTTCTTACCCTGTCCAATTGTTCTCGGCTGAAACTTTTAAACATTAGATCTCCATGGGAACGCCTTTTAGCGGCCAGAGCTAACTGTGATGACGATACCACACCGCTTTCCGCCAATCGTGTTCGCGAATCCGAGGCCATCAAAGCCGATTCAAAACTACCCCTCCATGAGAAGCGCTCGTTATCGCTGGTTTCCTGGCGGTTTTCCTCCAACAGCGGATCGTGCGACTTTGACCTCGGTAATGGGCTATAATTATCCACACTATCATCTTCAACTTCTTCTGCACCCGCTTCTTCCTCTTCTTCCTCTTCCGTGGTGGAAGTAGCGCTTAACTTTGGTGTCAACCTTCTGTGTCGGCCATTTATTCTTGGACTAGAACCTTCGCCTCCAGACACCTCGTGCATCAATGCCCATAATCGTGTCCCTATATGTTGCATTACTTTTTCTATTAGAGGAGGTGAATTCTGTGAAGTACTATCGCATTTAGGTGCTTCCATTCTGCTGAACGAGGCGACCAATCTCTGGCAAACAAGAGCTGTATTCTGTTCCGGCGGCGGAGAGCACTCTCCTTGCATGAGTTCGCCTACAACTGCGCCTCCACCGGACTCGAAATTGCTGATTATTTGGCGACAGCTTGCCGAGATCTCTTCTTGTAACGCTGATCTCTTGTTGCTTATCTCCAGATCAGAACTTGTGTAGTCACTAGAATCGTACGAGTCACTCCAGGTGTCCTCGCTGCTCAAATATTCCACAATTTCACGTACTTGTTCATCTCGGATACCGGGAACGGTTTTCATTAATCTAGTTAATTCTGATTCAAAATATACTAACTGTGGAGGTTTTGTTTTTGGTTTCAAATTTGGACTTGCTCCTTTGGGCTGTGAGCCGACCATGGTCTTAAAAAAAGCTCTCATTTTGGACATCATTAAGTTTGTCTCCTCATCAGAACTCCAATTATTAAAACTGTCTTTACGGCTCAAGGCTGCAGTCGGAGGCGGGCATGGTTCGTTGGAAACTTCTGTGGGATTACTTGGTATTTCTTTGTTGTTGAGAGGCTCTGCAGTTTCTCTGGTCTCTTTGAGCAGGTCATCACAACTTCCCACAAAGCCGCTATCTCTGCTCTGTTGTTTGTTCCTGGTGAGCTCAGAAGGAGGAGTGTCTGGCCGAGGAGTCTTCTTACCGCCTCCTTCATCTGTTGAATGATTCAATTCCTCTTTACTTCCAGATGGATAATTCTCTGGCACTTCCATCAGATCTCCATCGCTCATTGAAGGCACTGATCGTTTTTTCTTTTTTGTCCTCTTTACTGTATCAAACTGTCCATCCACTTTATCAAAAGAAGTGACCTGTTCATCGTGAGAATCAGTCTCTGTGCTAGATGCCTCAGTCTCATTCTGCGTGTCACCCTGCCCTACGGATTCCGCCTGAGTGTCAGTCAAATTGTCCAGGGAGCTGGAGTGTGGACGACCTGTGCCACGCCTCACCAATCGTTTGCGTCTCTGTTCCGGACTGGGCCTCCCTTCACTGTCACTGCCAACGCTACCGTCCGAATCACGTCTGTTGAAGCCCATAAAAGCACTCAGAAAATATTTCTCTAGTCTCGACGAGGCTGTATCTGCATTAACATCTTCACCAGGAGTCCTAGCTCCGTCAGCTGGTTCCTCAACTCCGCCACTGTTAGACTCCATTCCCCCACTGTATATAGAACTGGTTTCTGACATTGTATCAATTTCCCTCTCCTCTCTGTTGGTGGCATTCTCGCCAAGACCATAAAAGAAATACTTTTCCAACTCAGTGGGTTTATTTTTTTCAGCTTCTACTTCACTTTCTTCGCAACTCTCTTCGGCTATTGTGTGCAGAGTGAAGTCAATAGCACTACGATGGTAACCGCGCAGTTCTTCTTCACGATCTGGAAATGCTTCCTCTTCAGAAGAGTCCTCAGTGGTGGTGACTACCTCTTCTCTGTCCAGATCTTCAACCCAGGAGTCATCATCGGCCAGGCCTTCTTCCAAACAGACTACATTGGACAGTGTGTTAGTGCCAGTCACAACACGCACCATATCACTGACCGTACTTTTTTCTTCTTCAAGGTTTGTGACGGCTATGTTAGGCGGAGATGGTTGTGCGCTCGCGTGTTCTTGTTGGGTGATCATCACTAGGCTTGTGTACTTTCCACTGGCTGCAGACTGTTGTGTAGGCTCGCTTGAGATAGTAACTGGCAGAGTTGTTACGCTGGTCGCATCTTCGCCCCTCTCTTGTATGCTTCGCTCCAGCAAATCCTCTAGGGGCATTTCCATGCTCTCCGTACCGGAAAACTCATCGGAGGTGTTCTCCGGGCCGGTTGTAACAGCGGCTGGTAACATTTCGACCGTCCCCACCCCAATGCCCCCCGCGGGCACCTCCTCACTGTCACTACCACTCGCCCCACTGCCTGATTTATCAGCAACAATTGCACATATTTCACTGAACTTTTTTTCCGCTTCCAGAAATTCACTACAAACCTGAAATACTTCCACGTTAGAAAATGTAATAATACTCTCAATAACCTCACATTGATGTTCACTTGCGAATATAGAACCACTTGACGACGACACTGTCTTATCTGTAACACTGAACTCTGATAAGAGTGAGCGATCACTAATCTCATCACGGTTGTTAAATAAACCTGTTGTTCGTGGCTCCGAAGAAGATAACATTTCAGTACTATTGCAGCCCAGTTCAGTAGAGGTGCTCTGAGGTTCCAGAGCAGAGCTACAAGTAGTTAGTGATTCTTCAAGCAACGACTCTGTTTGTGACGCATTTAGTTTAGCTTCCGGCTCCTCTTCATCATCACCCTGTTCAGCGTTGTCCATTACGCGTTGCACTGCCACCTTGACAGTTTCTTCTCTGTCGCTGTCCGAATATGTATCTGTGACAGTTGTAGTAGTCTGGTGTAGGTTTTGAGGTCGCCACTCCACATCCGGCTGGAGCTGTGTTGTCTCTGGAAAGAGCGTAGCCCCACTAGAAAGTAGTCCCCCCAGCCCCCCGACGCTGGTCGTGTCAAGGTCCTGTTCACTACCACCACTATTTATGCAAGAGAGTTGCTGGCTGACGTCACCCTCTACCACTAACACAATGTTCTTACTAACGAGTGGAGCGCTATTTGTTATTTCTTCAATTGTTTCCACATTTTCTAATAATGGTTTTTCTTCAGCTTCTTTTCCATTTTCTTTTATTTCACCAGAAGAGACATCTTCTGAAGAATTAGCTTCTTCGGAGTCGTCAGAATCATCATCCTCGCAAAGTACATAAGTTCTTTTGAAACTTTTTTTCTCTTCATCATCCTCCGAGGTACTGGCTGATGAAGTTGAACATGATGTAAGCGAACGTGGTGGTGTCACAGCCAAACTGAACTCTTCTGAAAAACCATTTTCGTCATCTTCTTCTGCTGTTTCATCGTCCTCACTACTGTGCGGGTTTAAAGTATAGATTCTTTTCGAAGGCGTGTGACGTTCATTTTCCTCACCGGATGATGAAATTGATGATAGGGAATTATCGTCTCTATAGTCTGTAAAATCTCTCAGTTTTGCCTCACTGAGGCGTAACATATCCTCGGGAGCTGGAGTCGGCAATACATAGTCTGTGGTGTCTAGATTTTTGTAAACTTTCAGAACAACGCTTTCCTCGGTTTCAGTTTCGCCTTTGCGATCTTTTTGTACTATTTGGTCAGCTGAGATAAGCGGTGAGAGCGCTTTGTTGCATAACAATTCATCTAGTGGTAGGGTCTCGCTGTCCGGCAGCAGATGGGTATTCATGGTCTCGCCATGTCTGTCAGCTGACAATGAGACTGGTACTGGGAAAAAGACGGGCACAGGCACCGGAAATGGCACTGGAATGGGTACGTGTAACGGCACTAGATTGGGCGGACAGGTAGAGCACTGAACACCGGCTGCCACACTGTAGTCGACTGGAACACCCGCCAGCTGTGCTAACCGATCATGCGCGGCCGTGCTGCCATCTGAACTACAGCTATCCCCACCACTCTGGCTGTTACAGCCAGACAAACGTACACGGCTGTTGTTGTTTACATTACTGTTATTATTGCTGTTGCTCCCTTGCCAACACTCGAAATAATCCCAATCACAATCCTCAGAGGAGAGTTCACCTCCGCTTCGGTCAACATAACATCCATCATCCGACTGGAGTTCCTCTCTGGATGATGAATCCGAACTGCTAATATAAACTAGTTTATAGCCATCCGAGTCTGGGAGCAACACCTTGCTACTTGTTTCAATAAATCCTTGGCCAGTATCCATAGAGTCGTCGCCCAGTTGGATCTCACCGGCTGTCAGCAGTCTTCGCCGACTTCTAGGTGGAGTGACACCTTGAAGAGAAATTTCAAAATGATATCTACATCATCAAAAATCATAAATCCTTCCACCACGTACCCAAATGTAGTTAATAGCAAACTGAGCATAACTTTTAAAGATATTTATCCAACACCATCTGGAAACCCATATCAATAAGAAAAAATGTTTTTTCAAATATTTTTAAAAATTAAATGGAAGTACAAGTACAATGTTCAGATATTACTAAGAACCAAAAAGGTACTACAATGAAAGAGCTACATCCATTGAAGTACCAAAAAATGAAAGCCCCATGTATACACTCAGTACATTCAGTTTAAAGAAAAGTACCCTTTTCGAGAAAGCTTCAAAAAATGGAAAATCTGTTCTATAAACTGGCTGATGTTTGTCTAAAAGCTCATTGTCTGGTGCCAAGGTGGCCGCGCTTCGAAAGAACTATCTTCACGGTGTTTATTTATGCTGACTCCAACGGAGAGAATCAATTTGCAAGAGCCACCATTTCTCAATCAAAGAACCTCAAAACGGACCTTTTCGGAGAAAAGTCCAAATATAAAATCGGTACGACAACAATACTTTTCCTTATAATTTGTGTGAGCATGTCACATTTTCTGTAACTAATTTTCATGAGAAGTATATCCGACTTTAAGTGAAACGAGCTCGAAAAATAGTTTTAGAAATGGTCTCTAAAAACGGTTTGGGTGAACAATCTCTGAATCGAAAACTCACAGGAAGCTGAATCTTGATATTTCCCGAGGGATCTCGTCTCTTCCTCATGGATTTCCATATTTTAGAGATTTTCCCCACAATGATTCCAAAGATTTTCTTTAAACTTAGTATACTGATGGTAGCCATATTGGTCTTAACCTTAATTGTGGACAATTTTGCAGGATAATTGGACTGGGAGTAAGTACTGCTCCGGAGGCCCCGGTATCAGCTGAATTGATGGTCTTCCTTCTTCAATATTATAATGGGGTTTATATCTGGTTATAATTTCAAATTTGAAGAAAATTTCAGCACCGAAAGTACCGGAAGTATGTAAGAATTTTTACTTTTTTAAGAGTTTTTCGCCCCTTCCCTCCCTACGCACATATCATCAATAATTTTGAAATTTTTTTGGCGAAAGATTCATTTTATGGCATTCTGAGAGGAGAAAGGAATGGGTTCCTCTAAGTGTAATTTCGGTGAGTTGTGCAGTTGTACTATTGGAATGATAATAAGAATTCAATGTTTTGGAAAAATGGAGCTTGAAAAACTAAGGGAACGTTGAGTATTGCAGAAACCGAAATTCGTGGGAGTCTTCATTGCACAGATTTTTAGTCTTTTAGACTTTTCCCATTTATTATAAATTCTATATTTGCTTTATATTTCTTCCTTTATTTAACTGGACTCTCGAATTTTCTTAACAACTTTTTATATTCTTCAGGATACCTTAAGTACCAATCATAATTGACGATTTACTAACCGGTTTAAAAACTGTTAGTCTGTGTATCTATGATTTTCAATAGTGACGATGGAACTGCGCATGGACACAAGAAGCCAGTGAAGGTGAGTGGCTAGCATTGTGGCAACCGCTGAGCCGCAAGGTGCGACCACCACTCCAATCGTAGGTGCATTAAGCAGATTACTATCTTTTTTGTACGGCCGGCCGACTGGGAGGGGATACACAGTGGGCCCCCCCTACAGGAAACTAACCTCCCACCCGTCCTGCCTAAGTAATATAGAACAGACCAGAGCGTGCTACTACTACAATCAAACCAACTCTCTATCCCAAACCAATTTACCTAATTTAGTAATTCAATAATTTCCTTCTAACTACAAGTTTTCACTAGTCCGCCATATTGTTGTGCTAAAATGGCGGATTGCTTAAAAAGAAAACTGGCTTCCGAAATACTATTGAACACACATGAGTTGATAATGTGATTGATAGTTCACTGCTGGATAATATTTAATACTAGCAATAATGAACGTCTCGGATAGCTAGCCAATAGGAAAAGAGTTAATTCTTCAAGATGGCAATCACATCCAGAGACCTTGAACTTGATCCCAGATCCCAAGGGTCAGGATCAAAGGGCGTAGCCTTTTCCTCCTCTTAAACAACAAAATGAAGTGGTGTTAGCTCCACTAAGTAGATAGCCTTATGAAACCCTAGTCCAGCACAGGAACCATCCAGCAATCTGAGAGATATCAGTGAACGACACAGCCACGGGCCTTAACTATCAAAACAGCATTTTGGCTGCACCGATTAATCGTGTAGGCGTCTAACGAACTAGAATGATAAACGTATGAAAGACCCAGGCGATGTGAGTATAGCTGGTCTAAATGTTATTGCTTTGGTACTAAAGAATTGTCTCTTGGCTGGGCTTACTACTAAATTCGCCACTAGGTAATCTGTATTTTCTATGTGTGTTTAGCTTGGAAATTCTAAGCAGTTCAGTCCGGGTTCTTTATCCGGATTGTTGTATAAAAGCTCTCAGCTTTTTACCGCTTAATAATATAATATGCAAATAAATAGAAATCTGCATGTCATTTGGTTTGCTAGTAGTTCTATTAGTTCTAGATTACCAACACTCTAGATAACTGACTTCAGTAACTGTTACTGACACCCTAAACATTTAATTAGAACTGACTAGGATGTGAAGTAAACTAGATAATTATCAAAGGTTGTAAATTAAATAGTTTCTATGTATACAAAGAATAAAGTATAATTGACATTAAAATAATCTTTCTAAGTTTGTATGGAATAAAGAAACTTTATTCGCAAAACTTGAGCCTCTTAAGGACATTGCAAACTGAATTGAAAATAAATAAACTTCCATGTTGTAATCACTAGATGAAATCATTGATTTCATTAAATTCTCAGCTGTATTCACTGTAGGCATGGAGAGTATTTTGTTTGAATGTTTTCTTTAGTTCTAAAAATAATTCGCAGGGAAGGGGTATATCATTGAGGCTTAGCTTAATCGCCTTTGTTTCAGATTCTACCTTCCTCTGGGCGGGTTCAGCCACCTTCAGTGAATCTGTGTTAGTTATAATCAGTAGATTATTTTAAAATGTCAGTTATACGATATTCTATTTGTTCGTCAACGAATATATTATATGTAGTCTATACAGGGTGAACCAGTAAGTATTGTCCATAGGCCTACTGTGTGTAGTACATCTAAAGTGGAGTTCAATGACGTATTGGACAACTTCATATTTTCCACTGTTCTTGAGTGACATCACTTTAGATTTTTTTTTTCTAAAATCATAAATTTTTTCCAATAAAAATGTTATTACTCAGAAAGTTTTAGTCCGAATTCGATTCTGATGACACGATTAGAAAGACAGATAAATTTTCTAAAAATTGATACCATTTCGAAGCAAAAGTTATTCTCCAAACAATCTCAATCTTCCTCCGGATGCTGGAAAAATAAAAGTAATCGAAATTTTTAAGAAAACTCATTACCCTTATGTGATCATTATCAGACCTAGGTGCTGGGCACTTTTCTGTAAAGGTTTCCTTGTTTAATGGGCTTTCAAACGGTATATTATTTTCCAGGATTCCTCTTATCTTCGTATGAGAAATTACGTTTGTTTTACAAGAAAACGTGTTCACAAGCACTCAACAGGGTTAGTTTATCAAGTAGTTTAAGTCATTGAAAAATCTTTTGGATGGACCAGTAGTCAATTTTAATGTAGGCTGTCTTAAAATAAGGAAGTCAAAGGTCACAAATTGCACTTTAAAAAAAAATAAAATAAAAAATTTAAAAAAAAAATCTTAACTCTGAAATATTTGAGCAAATGTTAGGAAATAAGTTAAAAAAGTACTATTTTTATAAAAAAAACAAACGTAATTTCTCATACGAAGATAAAAGGAATCCTGGAAAATGGTATACCGTTTGAAAGCCCATTAGACAAGGAAACCTTTACAGAAAAGTGCCCAGAACCTAGGTCTGATAATGATCACATAAGGGCCTAATGAGTTTTCTTAAAAATTTCGATTACTTTATTTTTCCAGCATCCGGAGGAAGATTGAGATTGTTTGGAGAATAACTTATGCTTCGAAATGGTATCAATTTTTAGAAAATTTATCTGTCTTTCTAATCGTGTCATCAGAATCGAATTCGGACTAAAACTTTCTGAGTAATAACATTTTTATTAGAAAAAATTTATGATTTTAGAAAAAAAATTAAAAGTGACGTCACTCAAGAACAGTGGAAATATGAAGTTGGCCAATACGTCATTGAACTCCACTTTAGATGTACTACACACAGTAGGCCTATGGACAATACTTACTGGTTCACCCTGTATACACCAAATCATATCATCACATACACCAATATCGTATAATTGGCCTTACATAATCCAATGATGCTCCTCTAAAGAGGTTCGCCCCCTCCCAAACAAAGGCTTTAGACTTACCTAGAACACGAACGGATAATTTTAATCAATAAAATCTCTCTATGATTAGCACAGTCCTGTCCAAGAACTAACTAGCCATGGTTCTACACTTCCTTCGGTTAATAGATAAAATCTAAAATAATGACAATCTCGAAGACGATCCTCGACAACGGGTATGTTCATTATTATTAGCGCTTTTTTTTAATAATTTTTGTTAAAAATATATCTAATATGATCTAATAATTAAAAGATTCGCGGTGGGAGCAAACGCCCAACAGACTGTGAGTGTAGCTCACTATCCTGTTACTAGATCAAGTTGGGATGTTGCGGGCTTACAGTCTACACTGGTTTCGAGAGGGACTCGATCTCATCCACTCTCTCGGCCCCACTTAAAGGCCGCGGTGCCCAAGAGTTAATCTCCCCCGGGAATGGTCAATTTCTTCTTAATGTACAAAACTGAGAAATAGCTCAGACTCTTGGAGGTTTTCAGAGATTTTGGCTTGTATAGAGATGTTACATCATCTTAGATCAGTAAATTAAGCACCTATCATCTTGGCTAAACTTAATGATGTGTTCAACTGCGATGGAGTTCTCCTCGATTTATTATTTTAACTGTAGCTACTATCAACAGAGTAACTGACCTGCTACCTTTCATCTGTGCATTGTTATCCACCTCCATTACTAACTTGGCGACAAAGCTGAGAAATAACAGAATGCCCTACTTTAATTTGAATAGAGTTAAACATGATTTTGATCAGTACAACGGACCAAGTCAGGAAAAGCTCGGACGAGAAAGTTTCGCAGCAGGTTTTCTGCAGAACTGTAAGTGAAGCTAAGGAACAGTTCGTTTCCAAATAGGTCTCGAGGACATAATTTTCCTTAATAGTTTTCTAAGGGAGTTATCAAATTTTTAAATTTAAAAAGGGCCCTATTTTACAAATTCCAGAAACCTCGGTCAATGAAGCATTGCCAGGAATACATGAAGCCTAAGTTTTGCAATACGGTTCTTCTAACTTGCAGTGATTGCCAACATTTCTCGTACATCATCTGAGAAAACTCAGAGAAGCTGTGCGTCTCCTCGTATTTCGAAGGTGTCGCTATGTCAGAACTACTTCACATGGGTTTACTTATCTCACTAAAGAATTGAGCTTCATAAAGATGAATTTCGCTCTTCTCTCGCGTATTTTCAGGACCACACTATTTCTAAATTGGAAGTATTTAAAGATTCTGGTAATGAAAGAAATTCAATAGACGGGATTTTTCTAGCTAACTCCTTTTCAACTCTCACTTATCAGATATTTGTCCTGTTGTTTATCACATTGTAATCTGTTAGCTGCTCGCATCATCAAGAAACTGTTCACGAAATCTAGACATGGACAAATAGTGGCAAAAAATAAAATAAAATTATAATGGCGTTGCATTAAAATTAATTATAAGTTACTCGTAAAATAGTATAACTTCACGGCCCTTGCAAAGTCAACCTTCGCATTAACACACTGTTGGTCACTTGACTGGTAACTGTTAACTAAATTAGTAAAATATGTCACAAAGCTTTCGTTCTTCTTTATTGACTGTTTAGTTTTTGTAACTTTGATCTCATTTAGAGGTGCTTTTAATCACTTTCTTTGTAGTTACGGATGAATTACAGGCACTTCTTGACATCAATAATGGGCATTAAAATTAAGAATTTCTTTGTCATAAGATTCATTGCTACTGTATACTTGTAGTTAATTGTATTGACAGAGAACGGTATATAGACGGGTGAATGATTGGGTTTGTTATTAACGTTACAGCCTGCCACGAAAACTTGTATTTTTGTAGGGTTGTAAGTGTTGTTATTACAGCACTAGTATTTCATTTTAAAATGAAATGGGGGCATTTCAGTTCCAGTGTGCCGTTTAAGGACCAGAAAAAGGTTGGGAAGCACTGGTGTAGATGGAGAAGGTGTGAAACAAGTCATACTGTAATGAAGGACGCAGAGCAAAATGTTATCCTATTTTTCACCTGCAAAAATTCATTTCCCAAGTGTAGTCATGCATAAGAAAATAGACAAAAAAAAATGTTATTAAGTACAAAACTGGTAGCCTACAATTAACACAATGGTTTGCTAGCACAGTGTCTACCTCAATTAACACAATGTCTACCTCATTTAACACAATGGTTTGTGCAATCAGAAGCAATAAGCTTAGCTCAATTATTCCTTCAGTTTAATGCAGCATGCAGCGGTGAATGTGTACACTAACCAGGTGGGAGATTCCTAGCGTCTATGCGAAGAGCAACTTTTCGAAACAGCTGAGCAGTAGGGGACGGCGTGGGATGTCTCTGAAGAGATCTCTCTGACGCCGGTGACGAGGGTGCGACCGGTGAGGGCGAACTGTTCTGCGGCCGCATCGGCGATCTTTCTTCCTCCGGTACGGGATTACTGTAATAGGAGCTGTCCACAAGTTCACCGCTGCTCTGTAACATTGGCTGTTCGGCCATCAAGGTTTCTTCATCTTCAACAGCCACTTCAGGAACGACGACCTCCAAAGGCATCACTTTTTGGGTCTCATCTTCAACCACGTTGGCTTTTATTGTTGTCTCTTCACCTTGCTGTAGCAATGGTTTTGTTTGGATGGACTGTTCACTAGAAGCGATCTGAATGGGTGGTTTTGTGAAGTCTGGTGTGCATATAAACTCGCAGTCTTGGTGGCGAGGCATGCTGCTGTAGGCTCTCATCTCCGGAGATCCACGCAGGTAGCACCATGGCGACGGCGAGACGTCTGAAACAATGAAAACATTTAATCGATACACAACTGAGAGCGCTCTTACGATGAGAAGACTTTTTGGAATTGGTACAGATCCCGTGCTTCCAAAGGATTTTTGTCATAGTTAAATCTTTATAATAATATAACACTAGCACAACCATAAGCATGCGATTAACTACAGTACTTCACAAACGGACCTCGAAACTTCAACTTAATTTATGTGAAGCAAAAATTATATGTATGAATCTAGAAACACTTAAATTAAGGCTTGACCGAAGGAGGTGTAACTCCTTTTGCTAAACCTGAGTAAACTATGGACAATGGAGACCGACAGTGAAGATGATTTCCCATAAAGGAAGTTAAAAACCATCCCACACCAATTGTCCAAAAATCTGCTTTCTCACGGTTCATGATTCGATTAGAGTTTTGTGAAAAAAAAAGGTTGAAATCTACATGAGAGAAACTATGAACATTACCCAAACAATGGTGGAGGAAATACCTGTTTAAAAACTTTAATAATGTCGTTTCGCAATCGTCAAATCTGAAGTCAAAACTCTCTAAAATTTAATACTCATTCTCGGTAAATCCTATAAATAGGTTTTACTTGGAGAGGCTCAATGATGCACTTCGACAAAAGAGCTCTTTCCTTCTTGAAGGACCATTTTGATCTGATGGTCATCTCTGTCTTGGTAACCTTTTCAAAATTTAGGTGGATTCTTTAATAAAACTTTATTGATGTGAATTTACAAGTTTTTGAAAAATTAAAACCTACTTTGTCACACTAGAATTATTTGTTTTTAATTAAATTACCTGAGAAGGTCCATGATCTCTGTATTGTTCTCTTGATGGTTTCTGTGGAGTTAATGCTTCTACCGCCGCTATCACTTGGTTGCTTGACAAACTCTTTCATCCAGTCCCCAGAAGCACTCTTCTCCTCTCTGAAATGAATATAAATATATTCATCTAATTTCAAGAGAATACCTTTTTATTCTCACCTTTTTAATAATTTAATCTGAAAGCGTGGGGAATTCCTTAGTGGATATTCTATAAGGACTAGGCAGTAGGAAGTCTCAGTCAGGTGAGTTCTAATGTAATGTAAGGCACTTAGCTTTCTTGGGAAAGAAATGAAAGCGCCCAAGAACCTTAATAAAGCTTTACTTACATTGCTTTAGAACCCTAATTTAACATCCATTTACAGTTGGTCCATTTGAAGCCCGATTTCAGGCGTAGTACGAAATTTATTGAACCGAAAAACCGAAATTGAAGAACAACGACAAATTGATATCCCAAAGGCACCGTAGTGTTAACACTAGTGTTGGAGTTCCCCTATTCTAGTCCAGGATTAGTAAATCGGAGATTGACTGTTCTAGTCCAGCATATAGTAAGCTACTCCTTGCTTAATTGATAAAATGTTAAGTATGAACTCCCGTCCTTCATCCATGTCATATTTAAAACTCCGTCGAAGGCAGGGGACTGCTTTACTTTTACTTCATGTCAAATTATGTTTGCCTTAAAATCGCATCAATTCCTTCTACATCCAATATTAAATATTAAAAATTGATGCAGGAACGATAACTTCCATTGAAACAACTAGTAATAGGACTTACAAATGATATTGGCAGAGGGTGCACAACCATTGCACGGTAGGACTGTGTTCCAGGTACTGCCTACAGGATTTGCAGACTCGCAGTCTGCAGCCAGGACAGCAGAGCCCTCTGTTGATGATGCGGCCAAGTTCACCTCTACAGCGGCCACATCTCCGTCGACCGCCAGTAGCGCCAGCTGTACTGTTCACCCCGCTACTCAGATTATTGCTGTTACTATTGGCACACACAGCTCCTTTCCGGCGTAAGGTTTGCAGTTCTGCTTTCAGCCGCCTACAACACATGAACAGACATTAAACGATCTCTATCTTTAAGATTTGAACAGCCTTAACTTATTCTAATTACATTTTAGTCAGGATTTATTTTTACGACGGGTAGAGCCTAATCTAAGTAAATGGGCAATTGCCCGTAAATAAAAAAATAAATCTTACCTGAACCAGATTAATTAGTTAATAACATAATGTTTTAAGCCATTGCTATTACTAATACTTAAATTTCAATTTAAACTAAATTCACAATTTTCTTTTCCTTACATTGGGAGAAAGTACGAGTATATTAAATTTTAGTTCCAGAGAAATATAAGGAGCTGAACCAGTTTTGAGTAATTATTGATTTAATATTCCTAAATTAAAGTTTAATTTTTCATTGGAAGTTAAAAACTACTTTTTATTGAACAATAGAGAATTAGGCGAGTCTTTTTACCTTGCCTAGTTGTTAGTGTGAGTGATGTGGGCGGAGTTTAGAACTGGTGGAGAGAGAGCAAGACCGTTATACTCCTCTCACTCTTTTTAATAGAACTTTTGTAAAACCACAATGGGATCAATATTTTTCGTCCGGATTGTTTTCCAGCAATTTGGAATTTGTTATGCGTTTCATCTCAGGAAGTAAAACATTCTTTGTTTGTTGTTATACCTATTCTTAATTTATTTGAAATGCCTATTCTTGTTCTGTGTTCACTAGTCGAAAGAATGGTATTAAATAAACTGAATTGGTGTCGGAAAGAAGAGCGTCGCTTCCACGTTTTGTTTAGTAAAAAGAGGCCTCTAGAACCATAAGTTGACAATTTTCGAAGAGAAAATGAAAGTGTGGATAAAAGCATCCTTTACTCGAAACTTTAACTTGGACTTCCTTCCTCAAGAGGCTGAACAATGTCCGGACGGTAGCACGTCACTTTCCCAAATATGACGTCAGACAGAATTCTAAACTCCTCCAACTCCAAAAAAATCTCTGCCATTAATTTTCACGAAAAACTGCTCAAGTAAGACTGATATTCTTTTATATGTACTAAGTATCTGCAGTTTACAGTTTAGCTAAAATGGTTTTCTAAAAAAACAGGGAACTGAAATTGGTACTATCGGCAACACTTTCATTGTTAAAGATATCTGAATGGATGACTAATAAGTAAAAAACCAGTTGGTAAGACTGACAGTACAGTGAGAAAACCCAAAGCCTTATGCTGAAAAAATATAATTTATTAATGGCGTGCCGTCGCTAAAACCTCTCTCATAAGAAATCACGATAACGATTTTTGGATACTCTGTTTATCAAAGCATTCAGTTGAATAGTTACCTAGTTAGGTAACACCAGACACGCTCTAATCTGACTATTTACACAATAACTGATAATCTTATCAGCGGGACATTATAGAAAATAGCAGAACTCTAGCATCGATTCATTGAAATAGTTTTAACTAAATTCACAGCCTTGATAATCCAAGAAAGAAAAAGGAGGTTCCGATCACGTGATTAATTGAAAATCCAAAGGCAGATTTTTTAGTCTATCACTAGTTGCTTACTTGATCTGTTGCCATTAAAAGCTTAACCCTCCTGTAAATATAGAGAGTAAGTTTGCCGCTGCAAATAACAAAATATAACCTTTCAGTCATCGTACCGGACCACGAATATCAATACGATCATGAGGTTTGTTAGCTATGTATTATAGTTCATTGCGAACTGACAGAACACTGAATTATTTACTTGCCACCATAGGTACATTTACTTGCGCCAACTGCATACTTCACTAGCGTACTAACACACACTTGAACATCAGGCCACACCTCCTGTACCGTGGGAGCGCAACAAATTAAACTAAGAGAAAACCACTGCAGGAGTACCACACAACTTCCTGTATACATGTATTGCCTTTAATCAAGCGAACAATTTCCGCCCGACTCCCCACTCACACCAAACAATGAGGTAATTTTGATTACTTCATCAATAATGATATTTCAACACAATATTTTGCAAAAAAAAAGAAAATCCGATTTCTGGAGACCCCCCAACTGAATATTTTATTTTTTGCTTTACTTCCTTTAGGTAAGTTAGTTTCCTTGCAAAATGATGCAATCGTTTGAAATTGAATTGCATTTAAATCAGTTTTGTTTTCTTCCTAAAACCTATTTGAGATTACTGTCATGCAATAAAAACACAACTTAGAACTATTTATTGATTCTCAAAGTTGCAATTAATTCGTTTATCGAAAGAAAGCGCAGTCTCATTTTCTCCATTCCCCGACGTTCCTAGTGGTATCTCTCAGCAAACTGAGCTGTTCGCCCTTCAGCCCATGTGTTCTCACTGGTTTTAAAGAAATATTAAGAGATGAAAAGAAATAGAACAAAAAGAAAAAAATCGAAATGCGAAAAAGTAAACCCTGTTGGTAGGAGAGTAACTGAAAAGGATTGTAGTTCCTGAAAGGCACCAAGCATTTAGGGTTGGAAGAAACGATAAGGGTCTACTTTCAGCGTCCACTCAAGGGACTTTAATGCCCGCCCAATACGTATGCGTTTTGGATTGCACATTGTATTTTGGCATATGTGTGGCTAATTTGTGCGAATAGCTTGGTAACCAACAATTTTAGAGCAGTGAAAACATTACGACACAATTTTGAAAAATTACTACAACATAACGCTAAATGTAATAATAATATCATTTTTATTATTATTATATTATTACTAATGTATGGAGAGGTTAGTGTGAGAAATGTTGCTAGCGCAGATACAACTACAAAAAGTTGTTTACGTTGTAATCAACCACTTAATGAAATTATTGAAATAGGCCGACCTTAGCTAGTTATAAATAGAACGTCCGACCCGAATGGCAGAATCTATTTCAATGGACACCCACAGACTGCGCATGACGCAATCAGACACAGAAAAACGCACAATGGATGAAAACTACACCGAGTGGATGTGCAGGTTACGTAACGTTTAGAAAACTCTGAGAGAGCACTAAACAGATTTGATCTTATTGAGTTTACATAATATGAAGGAAAATTTCTTTTAGATAAAAATCCCAAGTTTTAAAACTTGTTTCAAGTTAGAACGCTGAAAATTGCAGTAAGAATTATTTTCAAAGTAGTTAGGTTCCTCTCCAAAGAGGTTAGAGTAAGTAACTAATTGGGAAAGGTACAACATTCTCTCCAAAAATAATCATTCAGTAGTTAAGCTCGAATCCATTGGCCAACCAAAGTGCTGTTCGTACAGTCAGGTGATGTGAACTCAAACCATCAGATTCTTAGCAAAAGCTGTACTGTAGGGCAATAACTTGTCAGGATGGGTGTACAAGATAAAACCATCATATCATCTAGAATGTTACAAAAGAATGCGCTGTAGAGTAAGATTGGAGCGGTAACCAGTCTGCATTGTTCACTTCTAGAATCGCTAATGGTATATATTCTTGTTGGAGACGTTCGCCGACAGATCGACCGGTTAATGTACAAAACTTGCTAAACTACTTCCAGCGGAACTAATCGCAAATGACAATGCTGACGCTAGATAATGAAATGATTTGCCGCCAAAACAACAGTACATCCAGCCTGAATTCAGGACAATCGCGCTGTCTTGATCACTGTAAGAAGCAATTCTCCTACAATTACTGTTACAGTCAACAATGCAGATTATAACGAGTTCTGTACTACTTGCTTCGCTCACTTGGGTGTAGTTACATGGAGATTTCCAGAAACAGTGTGGATGGTTATTAGGGTTGGTGGGGGTATACCTCAGGTCCCTCAGCGCCCCTAGTCGTTACCACGAGAAAGACAAACCAAAAAGACATCCCAATGTTTTAGAGTACAGGATTTTCGGCTGCAAGGCTTAAACAATGAACGCCTTAAGATAATAAGACGAATTGGTTCATTAACACAAAATAGAGTTCAAACTTGGGGATAATAATATTAAATATCACTATTTCGAAGTGTGCATTACGTGCGAGGGCTGTGGAAGGGATGGCGCCTACCGGGGGGAGTAGAGGGAGAGGAAGTCTTTGCTGGTAAACACAATCAAGGTGGCCTCGGTATCAGGAAGGCTACAATCGTCGGCAAGTAGTATTTCCTCTTACCAAGCACAACCTCTGGCTTCCTGCAACTTTACACTCTGCGGCAAACAAATCAGTCCTTCCTGTTACTAAAGTAATCACTGGAACGGTTGCCATCGTGTCACATTTTCCAAATACACTCGAGGTACTTCTGTGAATCTGTCCAAAATTGCTTTACTATTTCCTTAAAACTTTACAAACGAAGTGAGGAAAAAAAAATTATTTTGTGGATTGAAAAACAAGTATTGCAAGCATTTATGATCAACGTGCTCTGCATCGGAACTCTTTACCAAGCAACTAATGGACACGGAAGAAAAGCAGTGAGGAAATTCTAAATTCCATCTTCAACTGCTGAGCCCTTGTTACGCAGGTCCAATAGGATTAGGCGACTTCGAGATAACTAAAGTAGCCCCATATGCTCACTTGGACTAAACTCTCTCTTAAGGCAGTGTGAGAACTGAAGAGGGACTGATGCAGTGTGACGAGGGGAAGCTGCAGAAGATGGCGAACGTGTTGCCGCGGGCGGTCTTTAGCAATGAGCTGTCAGCCTCTAAAACAACAGTGACCTCACTATTTCTCTTCTCTTTTAATACTGCATTTTGGATTGGCTCAGGGTAAAGAAAACCGATGAAGCTCCTATCTACTTACCATTTAATAATCGCGCTCATTTTCGGTTGTATAGTTGAAGGAAATAACGAATATTGTGAAGTCCCCTGAATACCAAAAAGTGGTTATTATTGTCTCTTCGGCATAACTCAAAAAGAAAACTTCAGATTTGGGTCTAGAGAGAAGATCCTAGCATAGGTCCAGAACTTTTCCGTATCAACATCCTCCTCTACAATCTGTGTAATTTTATGGTATTGTTTGGTTGGGACACCGTAAGGGCCACTGAAATCATTTTACGGCTCTAAGGCTAAGTTAGATGATAGTTTACCTTTGATAAAAGGATCGTCATGATTCTGGTATCCCAGGATGACCTTGTATTTCCTTACTAATAAGTTATTCCACTGCCATCTTAGCTCGAAACTAAGCAGCCATTTCCTTGGATTGTGTTTAGCTCTGTAACAATAGAACGCCCCCCCTCCCATCGCAAAGAGAACAATAAACAATGGGCTACGTCACAGAAACCTTCCTAATAACTGCAACCGAATGGACAGACCACAGCCAAACACATCATATCGATTTACTATACCAAACAGAGCATCACATTACCAACACTATCATATATTTTATAGCATTGTTTAAATACAGTTGGCAACACTGTCTCATATCCTATCTATTGTACTGGAGTGATTGTCCAATCAGCTCCTTTGGGACCCTCCTCGCCACTAATCTGTCCTGACTTGGTACAATCCTATAATAATCAATCCAAATGACGTTACAGACAAATGATGTAGCAGCACATCGCCGCCATTAACCTTCATGATTTTTTAGTTCAGTTTCGCCACCCAAGTTTCAGTCTTTTAGACCAGACCTTCACTCCAGATGCCAATACTTGTCATGGCGCTATATCTGGCTATTTACGAGGGTCGTTTGAAAAGTCCGTGCAAAAATAAAAACTACTTAATTTTTTGGGGTAAACCTTTTTTATTTTTCAACATAGTCTCCTTTTAGGCTTATACACTTCGTCCAACGCTGCTCTAGTTTGTTGATCCCTTCCGAATAATGGGATTTGTCCAAGTCTGAAAAACAGCCATTCGTTTCTGCAATCACCTCCTCGTTTGAATAAAATCTTTTTCCCGCCAGCCATTTCTTCATATTGGGGAACAAATAGTAGTCCGAGGCAGCCAAGTCTGGAGAATAGGGGGGATGTGAAACGAGTTGGAACCCTATTTCCATTAATTTTGCGACCACAACTGCTGAGGTGTGAGCTGGTGGGTTGTCGTGATGGAAAAGGACGTTTTTCTTGCAGCTCGGTTTTCAAACGGTCCAATAACGATGAATAATATGCACCTGTAATAGTTTTACCCTTTTCCAGATAGTCGATGAGGATTATTCCTTGCGAATCCCAAAAGACAGTCGCCATAATCTTTCCGGCCGAAGGAACGGTCTTCGCCTTTTTTGGCGCAGATTCCCCCTTGGTAACCCATTGTTTAGATTGTTCTTTGGTCTCAGGAGTGTAGTGATGTATCCATGTTTCATCCACAGTGACGAAACGACGCTTAAAGTCATGCGGATTCTTCTGGAACAGCTGCAAACCGTCCTTGCAACACTTCACACGATTTCGTTTTTGGTCAAGCGTGAGCAATCGCGGCACCCATCTTGCGGATAGCTTTGTCATGTCCAAGTGTTGATGCAAAATATTATGTACCCGTTCATTCGAGATGCCCACAGCACTAGCAATCTCACGCACCTTCACTCTTCTGTCATCCATCACCATATCATGGATTTTATCAATGATTTCTGGAGTAGTAACCTCAACAGGGCGACCAGAACGTTCAGCGTCACTTGTGCCCATATGGCCAATCCGAAAATTTTGAAACCACTTATAAACTGTTCTAATCGAAGGTGCAGAGTCACCATAATGTTTATCAAGCTTCTCTTTAGTCTCCTGAGGCGTTTTGCCTTTCATAAAGTAGTGTTTAATCAACACATGAAATTCTTTTTCGTCCATTTTTTGAAAATCACTCGACTTCCTCTATTCAAACGAATGCCAAACACAAAGAAATAGACCGATCTGGCTGAAACTTGCTGTGTGTTCTTCCAAGAGATGCTACTAACTAAACATAACCTCGATACGCGCCAGTAGTGCTATCTCTCTGACTTTGCACGGACTTTTCAAACGACCCTCGTAAGTTATATGGGACAATGAACGCTCAAACGACTACCTCTTATAATCAATGAATAAACAAAATGTCTTCTTTTTAAACTTCTCCTCAGCTGCGATTTTTATCAGGAGGCCTTCTTACATTCAGTCCGGCCCCCCACTAACTCTCCTTCCCTTGGTCCATTAAAACCTCAATCTATGAAGGATTGAACAATTTTTGGTTCTTGGGCGACCTCTTCTTCCTGTGCAGGAAACTCCTGTCTCACACATTGCTCTGGCAATTCGGTCAACTTGCACACTCAAATCGTCTTAGCTCTGTGTCCAGAATTATTACCGCAGTAGCGTTCCTAACAGTAACGACCCGTATTCCATTTCTGTTCGTACTTCCTCAGTAGGAGCTACTTCATTTCAGTATAATAATAGGACGAATTACTATTCAAAAATTGAAGAAAATTCTTTTATCAGAATACTTTCCTTTTATCTAAATTATCGAATATAGGATCTATATGGAACCATTGCTACTTTTGACCACAAGAATAGAAGTGTACAGACGAAATCTTACTAGAAATTTCTGGACAGTTCCAAATTGCGGTCATTGGACAAGCGTCCGGAAACACCTGCCCTAATTTGTTCGCACACCAAAAATCCTGTGACAAGAACGTCTAGAGAATAAACTTGCTTTCAAATAGAGAGAAGAAATCAAAGAGGTAACACGTCAACAGAAAGGCCGAGCTACAGGAAAACCAGTTCTTGTTTACCGCCTGAGTCAGCCAACCTCAACACAGATGTGGCCTTCGACAGATCTGGCCTTTGCACACTCCTAGCAGCCCGCTAGAGTGCACTTCTTTTTATTTTGAATTCAACTTCAAAACATTGCAATCGCTAGGATACATTCTTGTTAATTATTTTAATTTAGTGACAATTAAGACAATAGCTGGTTACCGCAGAAGCAACTTTTAGGTCTTGGTCCCTTGGTGGACTTGGTCTGTACCGAGGGAAAACAGCCCAAAGACCGGCAATTTGCGGACACCAAAGTAGTTGAGTATTTATGAACAACACTAACAAAAAAAAAAAATTATTCTACCTAAAATATAAGTTTTTTCATTTGGTAGTAATCGGCACACGATCGAAACATCTTAATGTGTTTTAAGAAGCAAAATTTAAATCTGTGAAAAGTATTTTATTTGTTAAAAATACCTACGAAATATTCCAGCATTATTAAGGGGAATACAGCTGTGCTCTGCCTAACTCGTTGGATTATTCTACTGGACTTTCTAGGCTAGGTTGTTCAACTTTAACCCAACATATTGTTGAAGGGTCAATCTGCATAACCCAATTGGCTTGTGCGGCATTCTTGAGTTAAGCACATCTAAGAACAGATATCTTATTTCGATGCTGTCATCAGCTTGCTTTGTTTTAGAACTGAACTCTAGTGTAACAGGTCGCTGCGAATCCGAACTTTTGGAGACTCTAAGTTAGAAGCTGTAAGAGACTAAGTCCTGTGTATTCGCCTCAGTGGTCTAAAATCCGTTTTGATTGAAAATTCGTATCTAGGTACTGAAAAGCAAACATTATTTCTCAGTTACTATTTTGTTAAATATGTACATTAAATTTTACGGGTGTAATTGTAGAGGTGCTAATGGTGGTAGTGAACATGGCTGCCAGATAATGTGACCTCGTCGAGTCTATCGTCCCAAGAGAAATAGACTAAGACTAAGTCAATATTGGTTCATTGTTCCTCTGTGGTGATATCGGACAAACGGAAACACATTTGCCAACCTTTTCCTGTCTCTCTCATTATTTTCTAACCACATTTTGGTAGGAATCATTAACTAAGAGGACAGAACTTGTTTTCTGTATATAAGTGTGAAGACGTCAGTTAAGTCTGTTAGCTGGCAAACTCGTCAAGAGTTCTGAACAAGTGGATATAGCCCAATTAGGCGGAACAGTGCATCAAGTTTGAGCCTAGGAGTAACAAGAACAGTTTCCGCAGTATCAAAATTCTAATTTGAACTTTTAATAAGTTAGTCAAAGTACTTTTCTTACAAGCCTGAGAAACGTGAAAAGCAAATCGCATAAATTCATTGTATATCTAGATCTTTATGAATCGATGCTTAAGACGGTTCTCAATATTTTGTAGCCACAAGTAAGCAATTATGGTACTTGACCAAACAAAGCATCGTCTTTAGATAAAGAAAAGAAAAAGAAAATGGCTGGCCAAAGAGAGGAGCCATCGAAAACAAGCGCTACATTGGAACCCTTCGGCAATGAGAGGTTGCACGAAAGGCACATCAGAAGTCCGGTAGAAAAGAAGCGGAAGTTCTAGTAAACCGAGGACCGAATTTAAAATGGAGCAGGTGATATGAGTGATTGGAATGTACATAATCTATGTGAACGCTAAGGGTATTACAAGCAGCAATAGACTTAAGAAGTTTGACTTTCTGCTCAAAAAACAAATGCAAAGCGCTTGAAGATATTTCAATTCAAGAAAACTTACAAGTTACTCAAGTCGATCTTGAAAGAAACAACCAAAGCGCACAATGCTTGTGTCGTCTGCTAGAGAACAGGAGAATGACTTTTGAAATTTCGCAGAAATTCTGACAATACAGTAGTTACCTCAAATAATTTTAAAAATTAATGTAACATAAGTTTTGAAAGGAGCTCAACTTCACTGGTACCAAAGGACCCTGCATGAAACTTTGATAGAAAAATGTTTCCTATAGAACTTACAGACAGTAGAGGTACGCCGAATTTAAGGAAAATCAACTGGGGCGTTTCTGAGGCAAGTCCGAAATCTGTTATGTGGGTAGCATTTCTGTTTGGGTAAACATTACTATCTGGTCCTATCTATGCCGCCAGCTAAACATAACATTAGAACTCTGCGATTTTTTGTTTGGAAGTTTTGAAAACTATTTGAGACCGATTCACAGAGCAAATCCACTTTTACAATTTTTCAAAATCAACTGCTTTAAATCGTATAATTCCTGTAAAACTTCAAAACCGAGAATCTGAACGATTGCTTGGTTTATGACGGGTTTCAGAAAGCAAAAATTTGGTGATTTCAACCCCTTTCTGTGGCTACATAACTCCCCTTAGTATTTTCAACAGATCTGTAATTGTCAATAGTAGTAGATTGAACAAATAATTCTGAAAACTCCAACGAACTTAGCAACTTACAAACCAATATTATATAATTAGTTCCTTTCTCATTATAGTAAATTTAAATAAATAAAAATGGTAACTTACTCATCAAAGAATAAACATGTGGCTGCCATTGCCTGGACTGGTTGATAGCATTACACTGACAATAACACAATACATCACTCGGCCAGTAGCTCTTTGAATTTAAACTTTCACAGGGGAGATATCAATTTAACAACACTTTGGACAAAAGATAAACTTCAACTCTTACACCATTAGCTAAACATTTTGAAACAATAAATAATTATTTTAAAAAGCTATGAAAAAAAAATTTATATAAACATAAATGACAAACAGTACCAACCACTACGCAGTGCCGACTTGGCGCTGCCGCCGCTGGAATGCGATTACAAACTAGAATAGTGCAGCTTTCTCGACATCTAGAACTTACTGCTTCACTGCAGCACCTATCATCTAAACGGAAATAGACGAACTACAAGGCCAATCTGCATTATCTTAAACTTAGCATTCTGAAGAAGGAACCCCAGCGCTTGTTCGATCACAAATACTCTTCCTTGCTCAATTTATCTAATTAAATTAAAAATTGGTACCAGAAATATATTTAATTTAATATTGTACATGTTATAGATAACAGTACGATAGTGCCAAAGAAAGCTGGCATTCCTATTACCCCTTCCAGATCGCAATAATCCATGGAAAAGTTACAAATTTAAAGAAAATGGTTATGGCAAGAATCCATTCAGAGAAAACCTCAAATTCAGAATAATTTTCCTAAAAGTAATGACCTTATATTGTACTGAAATCGCTCGTTAGTTGGAAAGCTAACCGTCCGAGGGCTTTAAATCGAATTCACCAAGGAAACCTTCCTAATAAAATTCTGTATCTGTACGATATTAAAATAAGCTGGACGAACTCGGACGCATTTACACCACAAGCCACAGGAATCTATCAAGTCTGGTTTCTAGTTACATTTGTAAGTTATAATTTTCAAAAGAAAGTTAAAATCTAATTCTTAAAAAACTCTTGTTTTTCCTTCTTAATTGATGAAACAGAATTTCAACTTAGGTGACATTTTGTTGTAGTTTTACCATCTGGATAACCTAATAATTAAATACATTGTAAAATTCAGGAGTATAAAGAAATATAGAAAGGTAAGGGAAACGAGAATTACTGTGATAGAAAGGAGGTGAGGTTTCACACCAATCTTTTTATTTACTATAAATCATCGCTTATTTCTTTTACTTATATATCCTTTCTTTTGACACCTGTTTCATGTAGGTTCAACATCGTGATCAACTTAATGTAATAAAGTTCACTGTGGTAATGTTTGTAGAAAAGAGAAGGAGAAGTTTGAATGACACCTGCTGTGTATACATACAGTGCACAAAATAAGAGCACAAAAGAGGACATTTTGGTAACCAAAGGCAAGTAACACATGAAGGAAGCCGGATCGTCATGACAATGACATCAGGCTAGCGCTATCATGATGCTGTAGCTAAAATAAACTACTTGTTGCTTGCTAGGCTAACTGTTCTCATGTCAGCTGGAACTTAGAGCTCTTGGAATCCAATGCTTTGAGAAAATAATATTCAATAACTCTAAAACAAAGTGGTAATTATATAATTACAAAATTTATTGCCATGACTGGCTTTATTAAATATAGTAATCAATAATAATTATGAGATATTTAATTTAGCACATAGTAATCTACACTATGCCGACTTCTATCCCACGCCAAACAACTGGCCGCATTATTTAATCTGTCTTTTTTCTAGCACATTCGCAATGACTCTTAGTAATCGGCGAGTGGAACTATAATCTTCACTTCCGATTGAGCTAGTATCGGAAATGCACCTTGCACCTTGTTCAAGATCCGCTGAGTTAAAAAAAAAAGTGTCCTGTATGTGTACGTATCCATTTCCTGGTTTTAGGAAACTTTGATATTTCGCTTTGTCACCAGAGACACGACTTTAAAGTTTCGATGGAAATCGGAAGTACCGCCACACTAAATCAATTCCGTTGAGTTTTCCTATAAAATGGCACAAAATATTTTCTTCACTCTTGTTCTAATTGTGCGCATATTTATCTGTAATCAGGTCTCAAAAACTTTCCAATTGTACTTTCTAAATGCATCAATTTTGCCCTAGGATTGCGCAAGATTTGCAAAATTGCTTTCCACCGGAAGTAAAAGTTTCTCCACCAACACACGCAGATAGTTCGTCGCCACCAACTGTTTGGCAGAAGGCGGCCGACTAGGAGACTAATGAGTCATGGATAATAGAATAGATTCACGGTAAGACGTCACCATCTTGGAATGTTCGCCATTTTTACATACGTTTATGGCCCCCAGATGTCATGAAATTTGCTAGAGCATTTCCATTTGCCAGAGCACGGTGGACCCACTCATCATTTTACTGGATTCATTTTCTAGTTTTTTTAACTATTTCTAAAAAATTGCTCCATCAATTTTCTTTAAGCTCCTGAGTGATGGAAATCACAGCGATTCATTCGTCCATTCATACATTTTGAAGCTTGGGCTCGCTGGTGAAGTGATATTTTATTTAGGTAAATTTTGTGGAAAAATTAACTTTTAATTTCCCAGAAATTTTTTTTCTGAAAAATAAAAAATTATTGTTCATAGAGGGGGGGAGTGCTTTGTTAAATCGCCAAATTTAAAATACTCAGAAAATTTGGCTGAAAAAAGGTTGCTTAGGGCTGCCCCTTTGATCCTCTGGTATAATCTGCAGCTCAGAATCCACCTTTTCTAGATCAATCAGTTGGATTTGTGGAGAAAATTGCTGCACATGGATACGGGACCTTCAACATTGGCGTTATATTCCTGATGATACTAAAGACAATCATTTCAGCAAAAATTGTAACGTTTGCAGGTGATCTGTTAGTTGCAAGGAGAAAAACTAATATGAAAATTTGTAAACGGTAGCTTTGATATCCGTTAGACATGATGGTTTTACTTCCCTTAAATGGCAGAATTTAATTTGGCCAAAAGGTCCACCGTAGTCTACGGTGGACTAAAGGGGCTGTTTGTTGTTTTACTAAATGATGTAATAGGGCCGTGGCGCGTCTTAACAGCCAATGCCGAAGATTGCTTTGAGCTGAACTACAGGTGCAGCAGACGTCTGTAATAGTGAAGTAGGAGGTCGAGTGCAATGAACCGCGCATGCTCGTGCTCTGAATGCCCAATGAATTAAGACGGTTTACGTTGCTTCTATTTTCTGAACTTTCAGTTCTTCCGCCATTTTCTTTCTTTGTTTTGTTTACTTCCTGTGATAGCAAATTGTTTTTAGGGAAATGACGACCTAGAATGGTTAATTGCTCTTAATAGTTTATCTGGACCCTAAATCCCGCTATACAATTGGAGTGGGGATCTCCGATTGAAAGGATCCCTAAATATCTGGTACATAATTTGCAAAACTGAATCACAATTAAATTCGATTCAAGGGGGAAGGCATTAGCTCCCCCTCTAACGCCTCCCAAGTCCTGCTAAGACTGTCATAAAGTAGTAATATTATTTTAGTTTAACAAATGCACGATGCAATAAAACAACTTTGTGCAGTCAGACTCTCTCGTTGTTACTTTTGCTTCCTGAAGCCCTATAACCCTACAACCCTATAACCCTATAGACTGTGAATTTCAGATCCTCCAAACATGTAAACAATTCCATTGTTGAGTCAAACAATGCAAGCACAGCACCCTCAAAATCATTTCTGTTTTACATTTTCTACTATTTAAGTTCATTTATTTCATATTTATTTGCCCAAAAGTAGGCTGCAGAAGGGCGGTATCCAAATGTGTCAGTAGAGTCGACTTCTACGACTTTTTTTTTGGACTTTTTTAGTGGACTTTTTTTCAATTCTAGAAAATGATTATCTATCAAAAACTGCATCTTGCTGCAGAAAAGTTCTGCTTTTGAACAACATGAGGGTTAAACTCAGCCGACGATAGTTATGTCGAGATGCCACACAGACCGCATTACGGTTTTTTCAAAAAATCATTTGCACTTTAGACGAGTGTTTAGAATTCATTTCGGAGAACAACTCAAAAAGCAATGTTCCCAGGAGAAGGTTTCAGTTAAACGTGAAAGGCTGTTGGGTGGGTAGATAGGTTACCAAGTCTAACGAAAATTTTTGAAGCAATTTCCGGAAATACTCTAGCAAAATTGAAACTTTAGTAGCACTTCCGGTTGAATTTCCGACCCAAATCTTACGCCATCTTCTGTTAGCACACACACTCAGACCGGAAACATTTTCTCCTGTTCAAAACAGCTGAAAACTTGGGTTCCAGGTGAAAACTCAGTTTCATAATGTTACGATCGCAATACTTCTTTTGGGAGCGAGTAAGAGTCACTAATAAACGGCGAAAAATGAATATGGACAACAAACGTTTCTTTGGCACACTAAAACACGCTTATTTATACAATGTTTATTTAACTGGCGCCCATTTAGTGGTTAGGTTAGGAGTTGTTGCGGATGCAGACAACCCAATTGAAATATCCACGATACGCTGCTGCTAGTGAGTGCCGGATCAACATGGTGAAGTGTAAATGGGACACACAAGTGCACTTAGTTTCAAAGAGCACTTTAGCAAGTTGGGCACGCTGTGAGTGCCATGATGGAACGGCCGAGTCCAAGAGGTTGTATTTCTTGTACTTGAGCGCGCAAGAGAGAGAGGCCGAACCGGTCGCAGGCCCGCCATGGCGGAGCCAGCCCCCGGGAGTTGAGTCACCTTGAAGCCAGCTGTTCGCTCGCACTGCCACCGCAATCTTACTTTCTCATCTCAGCTCAATTTATCTAATTATATTCTACACCAACTTGTCAACCTGCTGCCATCTGATTTATTTGCAATTTATGGCGAATTAGTTATTAGGACATTAAATTAGAAAAACGTAACTCTCTCCTACACTAATCCCAAGTATCTACCTCATGTATTCCTTCAAACCCCGAAAATTTGTATCACTTTAATTATTGCCAACATTGTCCAGTACATAGAATGCTACATAACCCAGATAAGTCTCCTTACTACAGAGGGCAGCCACTCTATGGACCCGTTATGGTCATATTTTGACTTCCTGATGCTTCCTATAAGAATTGCGACCGTGCCAAATTTTCCAAATCGAATTTCCACCTGAAATCCATAGTTTGAGAAAACTTATACAATGTTTTCTTTAATATTTGTTTAATACTTTTTATCTAGACGTTCACTTATGTTTGAAAAGTTTTCTCGATTATTTAATGAGGTGTTCTGAAAGAACTGAAACTTCAAGCAGCCCTCAGCCCGGAAGAGTTTTCAGGGTGCCATACCTCAACAGCACTTCAGTACGAATTACAGGGTCTTAGCCTTTACAGTTTCAAATAATTATAAATGATATGCTAGAGTTCAAAGTTGAAGAAACTCGGTTAACTGGGATACCATTCTCTTTGCGGAATAGAGTATCGGAGTTAATCTTCCAGGCTGTGGGATTTTATGCTGAGCAGTTGAGACCACATCAAAGAGTTTGGAAGGAAATATTAACCTTGAAGAAAAGCAAGGGCAAATGAATCACTTATTCGAAAACAAAATTTCGAAAACTTAGGAAAAGAAATGTAATCTGGAACATTTGCGGAAAATCCAGCAACCATTTTGTAGCAATCATCGCATTGTTTAGCAACATCCTCTCCTCAGCGTCACGATACAATGACGCCATTCCGGGCCACTCCTTAGAGGTTCACTGTTGCAATCATTTATTTCTTTGTCTGCCTACTTTATTGTTAAGATTGTAGTGGCATCACTGGCTGACGAAACACTTTCTACGCGAAAAACAAATCAATAGACGCAATCAATGGTACTTCCGCTAATAATCTCTTACTCCCGTAAGAAAAGAAAACTTTCCGCCTGATTCACATGTTTTTACTACGGTTCTTTCTTTTAGAAGTACGAAGCTGAGCAGCGAATTGAAATTAAGTACTTTAGGCAAAGTAAGGTTATTTTTCTTTATTTAAATGTTATATTAAACAAAATTGTTTCGTACAGTTGTTGGATAGCCAACTCGCATGGGTCTATTTGTTTTTTTCTTTTTCTGATTAAATACTGCGTCATCTAGAAGAAATAGTACTGTCTAGAGAGAGAGAAAGTAGATGTCTTTGTGTCCGCAGTGGACAGCCCACGTGTCCTGTGACAAGAAGGTAGGCTGGATACATGTGGCCCCCACTAACTAGGCCATATCTGCAGCCCACCCGTGTCCGGTGATCTGACAGCCACACTCACAGGACCTAGAATATCCACAGCTGTGACTGCGGATATTCCAACTCTGCCAATTTTCGCAGATCTCATATAATTTTACCATCTGTCAATTACCACCAAGAGAAAAAAAATTTTCGACGTTGGATTTTTACCGGAAGTTGCGATCTCTTAATTCACGAAAAAAAAATGTTAGCGCATAGATGTGTTTGTTCCTCTCTTTTAACAGAATGTCCCAAATCTTGTCCAGAATGTTCGAACTGCATAATCCGTTTTGGTGTTGTTGTCGCTTTGGTTATTAGAGATTTGGCTGAAATCTGGCTTTCCAACTGAGCTTTTGCAATTTCCAGGAACAAACTATTTGAGGCTACTTTGCACAACTTCATCCGTTAGTAGTCACAGATGGTGGTAGACCACCAACTTCTTAGACGGACAGTGAAATTCAATGTTTGATAAATTTTGGCAACTAGAATTGTAATCATTGCCGCCAGAGAAATTCTGTAGTTCTAAAAATAAACTTGGCCGGAAGATTTAATCACAACACTTCCATTTAATAGCGAAGAAACTGAATCTCCTGAAGAAGGTCCAAAGATGGACTATCTGGTCTATCGCTGTCATTGTAAGACAACTCTCAACCTCTTAACAACTGTCTTAATGTGTGTGTGTACTGACAGAGCACCGTCTCTAGGCAGATCTAGGCTACTTTGATGACCGCAGTAACGGTTGATTATTCAATCTAACTGAAGTAATTGGGCAGCTAAAGGATTTGCTTAGTTCCTTATTATGCTTCCTCTTAGTTGGTCAGTTTGAACGCAAGAAGACGCAGTCCAGCTAATCAAGGAAAGTTTCCGTGGATCATAAGTTTGGTAGTGTCAATTGGTAAATTTCTAATTTAATGCATGTCAATACTTCTTTCTTCCAGATAGTTTCTCCAGGAAGAAATCAATGGGAAAATTCAAAAAGTCAGTAAATCATTACCAAATGGAGAATTGTAATCTCGCAATTGAGTAGCGTTGTTACTGCAGAAAACCTCCTTAGAAATAGAAGGGCTATAACGATTAGCAATATAGAACTTTAATTTCTACTTTTTTGTCAGAAGATTTCATAGAATTTATTACCTTGAATAGTAAAATTTTATCGTAATTAATTCTCCTTCACTGAAGACGAGATACGCCCAGCTAAGCTCTTATCATACTGCAGCAAGTCCAGAAAGGAAGACCTCACTCTAGCGTGATAGGTAGATCGAATAGAGTGGGATTCGAGCAGAATATATAGAAGGCGGGAGAACATTCAAATTTTTTCCACCATCTAAAAATAAAGTAAAACAATTCTGATGCTGTTTTATGAATGTAAACAGTTTTACATGAGTAAGTGGTCATATGGGAATATTTCCCATACCGGATATAAGTACGAAATATTTTATTATTTTATTTAAGGCGCTAGAACATCCGAGGTCATTGGCCCGGCACTCTATCACTAGATCTGTCTCCGGAAAGTGTTCTCAAACAGTGAGCTGTATAAAACTCGAAGAACTGAAAACGTAAGGGTCAGTAGCTGGATTCGAATCTAGGATATCCGTTGTGGGAATACATTACGCTAACCACTGAGCGAATCCTTTACATTGTGAGTAAATATTCTTTCTTACTTGAGCACAATATGTGGCTTGTTGTGGGATCAGACAGATCAAAGTTAGAGGTCTTAGCAAACGGGTGACGTCATGGGGCAGCACCATCTGAGTTCGTTCACCCCATACCATTACGATCCTTTCTAATGAATGAAAATTTACTTCTTCCACAAGATACAAGTAGATATACCACTGCGGATTCCTTCTCGCAGGATTAACACACCCCAATCCCTAGAACCTTTGATCACAGTTAGGTATCGGTTACTTTAAACAATTATTTTTCGGTGTAAACTGCAGCAGTAATTTTGGTATCCCAGATAACTAAATAGTTCTGCGATCTTTCTCACGCACTGAAGTAGTTCTGAGTTAGTTTCTTCAGATTCATACCAATCAGACACACAGACCGGATATCAAACATAATCGCATTACTTGCTTTGTAAAAAGCTTTGATTTCATTTCTGATGAGATGCCAAGTTTCCGGCTCTAATCGCTTGCAAGTACAGCATTATAGTAGATTAGTCTACAATAATAAAATGCAAAATAACTACTTTGACCAAACTTAAAAATATAGAAAGAAAACTATTACGTTAAAATAAAAATATATTTCTAATGAAATACAAATGTAAATTTATTAGGACAGCGATAGTGGGAAATATAGGTCGCCCTTGGCATTTAGTCGGCCAGTGTTGTAACCCCACCGCGCTGTGCTCACGCGTACGTCCAAGGTACGTCACACTCTCTCAATGTTACTAACTTCTAAGCAATTACCGAGCTTTGGTTTCACTTATAACTTGAGACCAGCGTCCATCTCCAAAGCTAACACCGGCCACAATTAGACTAGCAGCTCCACAAAATTAAATGAATAAACCAAGTTTTAAATATTAAAAATAAAACTTTAGATCCATCTCACACCACTATTCATTCCGTAAAGAAATTCTATTCATATAAAGATTTTGTAAAATACGATCGCAACCAAAAACTCAACAGCTTTGAAGGGTCCCAACTACGATCAACAATTTGCTCTCACTAGTAATACCAGAAAATTAACTAACATAAATAATGAAAATTAAAATCGCCACTTACAAAATATTCAGTCGATGCTGAATTCTGAGGATTTCATCTCTACGAATAACACTCATCAAATGCGCCTTCTCACCGGCTGTATAACTGAAAATTTCATCGAATAACTTAAAAAGATCACCCATCTTAAACGATATTTATAATCCATGAAACTACTATACTTCGAAACCATTAATTTCAAAGATATTATTTTAATATTCGCTTAACAATAGAAACAATAAAACTTAAACAACATCTATAAATGTTCTAACCAACTAACACATAAACATCTCCACAGTCTATTAAAAAGAACATTATCTGAATCAGATTGTGGTTTCCTGTAGCCTTTGAAACAGAAAAAATAATAAAAGATTGGAACGAAAAACCGAACCTATAAATAACCCAAAAATGATCTACTTATATTAAAAAATTGGAAGTGGAAACTCACACAACATAACTTTCCTCTAACATTGGGTAAAGAAATCATTAAAATCAAACCATAAAAAAGGATGTTGTATTTAATATGATTGAAATTTAAACGTATTTGAAAACCTCTAACATTTAACCGTCAGCACTAAAATATTGCAATTCATACCAGTTATAGAGCTAACTATTCTTTACAATTGCGAATAGAAAATCGATGGATTTTGTTTAAATTTTATCTGAAAATGGAGACTAGTATTGTCTAAAATTTTTTAAAATTTGGTAAAAATCTGTCAGGTAGAAAACAAGATATTTAGAGTTGAATTTTGGTTTCGTTTAAAACCGTCAAATCTTTAACTTCAAATATCTCGTAAACCACTTGATAGATTTTGTTTATATTTTATCTGTATATAGACACTACTATTGTCTATAATGGTGTAAAATTTCATTTAAATCTGTCGAGTAGAAAACGAGATATTTAGAGTTGAATTTTGGTTTCGTTTAAAACAGTGCAATATTTAACTTCAAATATCTGGTAAACTACACGATAGATTATGTTTATATTTTATCTGTATATGGAGACTACAATTGACTAAAATTGTATAAAATGTCATTTAATTCTGTCGAGTATAAAACGAGATATTTAGAGTAGAATTTTGGTTTCGTTGAAAACCGTGAAATATTTAACATCAAATATCTTGTAAACCACTCAATCAATATTGTTTATATTTTATTTATCTATGGAGACTACTATTATCTATAATTGTATAAAATTTCATTTAATTCTGTCGAGTAGAAAACGAGATATTTAGAGATGAATTTTGGTTTCGCTTAAAACAATAAAATCTTTAGCTTCCAATATCTCGTAAACCACACGATAGATTTTGTTTATATTTTATTTATATATAGAGACTACTACTGTCTATAATTATACAAAATTTCATTTAATTCTGTCGAGTAGAAAACGAGATATTTAGAGGTGAATTTTGGTTTCGTTTAAAACAGTGAAATCTTTAACTTCAAATCTCCTTAACAAAAACTTACAGTTTAAAATGTTAAGTATAAGGGTTGATTAAACGCCAAAAGGTACACAAATCAGCGAGTACCCAACATTTCATTAATTTTCATTAATACTTCATTAATATTTAAGTAATTCTACTGCATTAATTTTCATTAATAAGTTATTTTTTAGAATTTATTAGATATCACAGACCCTTATGCTGGCCATTTTCGTCTACAAAATATATGTTCAAGTAGCACTGTAGATTGACTGTTATATCTAGTTATTTATAATAATCAAACTATTAATTACAGGTTAAAAAGAAAAACGTTATAAAAAATAAAATAAAAATATGAGGCTAAAAAATTCAAAACCTTGTTTAAAAAAATGCTTACACCAACTTACATCAATGATTTTGTTTATTTTATTTATTTATTTTTATTTCTTAAATAAAAATCGTCGGTTTAAGTTCATTCTTCGATTAAAGTAATTGTTATTGTATGAAGTAGTCAAACGTTTATAATAATAGGTAATAATTATCTGGCTTTATCGCAAATAATATAGTTTTCTTCAATTACATTCTCCATCTAGGTGTTCTTCCCACAATGTTGTATATATGTAATATAAAGTAAATAAGATATGCATATATTTAGGACAGCTAATTATTCCAGTATTTTACTATAAGTAAAATTAGGGGGACTAAATTAAATTACAATAGAGAAATGAATAATTATTGTTTAATAATCTACTTGTTATTAACTGTGTGTTAATTGTGCTCACGAATATTTCGGTAAGACGAATTCAAGACAGTAGCCTACTCTAACTTTATCTTTACTTTAACATGCATGTACGTATATATGATTTATCATAATTATAACAAAAAAATAATATAAATGAAGTGGCCAGCATAAGGGTCTGTGATATCTAATAAATTCTAAAAAATAACTTATTAATGAAAATTAATGCAGTAGAATTACTTAAATATTAATGAAGTATTAATGAAAATTAATGAAATGTTGGGTACTCGCTGATTTGTGTACCTTTTGGCGTTTAATCAACCCTTATACTTAACATTTTAAACTGTAAGTTTTTGTTAAGGAGATTTTTGTACCTTTTGGATAGATTTTCCTTTTTGTCTATTTTACAAAGTTACATATCTGCTTTACAGATTTTTTTAAAATTTGGAATAAGCAATTCTATCATTATAACCTGATAAGGTGTTAACTACCACTGGAGAGATCTTTTTAAAAAATGATTGTAGTTGCGGCTCCCAAACCATCCTCAATAACAATTTTTTTGAGAAAGCGTTTTGAATAACATAGGAAGGTATTTGTAAGTAAATAGCAAAATTAAACTACGATTTCAGTACTTCCTTTTAAGAGGAGTAAGAAAAATAAACTAGGATTGCAGTGCTTCTCCCTAAAAGGCAAAGAGGCAAAGATTTTTTAATCGAACAATTCATTGATTTAAATCGGTTCACTCATTGATAATTTAAACGATTGCAGTACTTCCTCTTAGTAGGAGCAAGAGAATCAGCAACGTAGAGGAGCTTTAACCACTTATTCGAGCTGAATTTTATCAAAATCGGACTAAGCGTTATAGAAATATTGGTAATAATAGTTTTAGAAAGGGCCTTATTTGGGTGGGGCAAACTCCCCTCCTTATGAGGCACGGTGCCGAGACTTTTAAAGTGCAAATCTGTATAAAATTTCGATTCGAATGACACTTCATTCATAAAAATCGGTTCACGTGTCGATAATTTGAAACGATTGCTATACTTCCCCTTAACAAGTGTAAGAGCTGATCGCCGCTTTAATGTTACTTAGGGGAGCCCTAACCCTATCATCCTACCAAATTTTATCAAAATCGGGCCAAGATTTACAGAGTAATTAGTAATAATAATTTTGGAGGGGGCCTTACATAAAGGGGGCTAACTCCTCTCCCATTCGATGTACAGCGTCGGGACCCCCAAAAGGCACATCTACATAAAATATTGAATCGAATGACACCTCATTCATGAAAATCGGTTCACGCGTTTAGGCGCTACGTTGTTTACAAAAAAGGTAACAAGAACAAGAACAAGAACAAGAATAAGAATAAGAACAAGAACAAGAACAAGAACAAGAACATTTTTTGAAAAAGCCGTTTTTGCTCATTTTCGGCAACTTTTTTCTCGAAACCTATTAGATCTGGGTGGTTGCAAAAAAATTACAGTTATAAAGGAGGGTTTGGAGTAAGATTTAAAGAAAATTTGGGAATTTTATCTTTTATAGAAAAAGAGAAAAAAATTGTCAAAGTTGGGTGTTTTTCAACGTTACGCTTTTTCGTGCAGTTTTTGATGGTCAACCCTTATACAACTGTCCTACCGGACAGTTTTAATATCTCGTAAACTACTCGATAGATTTTGTTTATATTTCATTTATATATGGAGACTACTAATGTCTATAATTGTATAAAATTTCATTTAAATCTGTCGAATAGAAATCGAAATATTTAGAGTTGAATTTTGGTTTTTCGTTTAAAATAGTGAAATTTTTAACTTCAAATATCTCGTAAACTACTCGATAAATTTTGTTTATATTTTACCTATATATGGGGATTACTATTTTCTATAATTATTTAAAATTTCATTTAAATCTGTCGAGTAGAAAATGAGATATTTAGAGTTGAATTTTGGTTTCGTTTAAAACAGTGCAATATTTAACTTCAAATATCTCGTAAACTACACGATAGATTATGTTTATATTTTATCTGTATATGGAGACTACAATTGACTAAAATTGTATAAAATGTCATTTAATTCTGTCGAGTATAAAACGAGATATTTAGAGTTGAATTTTGGTTTCGTTGAAAACCGTGATATATTTAACATCAAATATCATGTAAACCACTCCATCAATATTGTTTATATATTAATTATATATGGAGACTACTATTATCTATAATTGTATAAAATTTCATTTAATTCTGTCGAGTAGAAAACGAGATATTTAGAGATGAATTTTGGTTTCGCTTAAAATAATAAAATCTTTAGCTTCCAATATCTCGTAAACCACTCTATAGATTTTGTTAATATTTTATTTATATATGGAGACTACAACAGTCTATAATTGTATAAAATTTCATTTAATTCGGTTGAGTAGAAAACGAGATATTTAGAGTTGAATTTTGGTTTCGTTTAAAACAGTGAAATTTTTAACTTCAAATATCTCGTAAACTACTCGATAGATTTTGTTTATATTTTATCTGTACATGGGGACTACTATTGTCTATAATTATTTAAAATATCAAAAAAATCTGTCGAGTAGAAAACGAGATATTTATAGTTGAATTTTGGTTATGTTTAAAACAGTGAACTCTTTAACTTCAACTATATTGTAAACTACTAAATAGGTTTTTCTTTATATTTTATCTGTAATAGGAGACTACTGTTGTCTATAAATATTTAAAATTTCGAAAAATCTGTCGAGTAGACAACGAAATATTTAGAGTTGAATTTTGGTTTCGTTTAAAACAGTGAAATATTTAACTTCAAATAACTCGTAAACTACTCGATAGATTTTGTTTATATTTTATCTATATATGGAGACTGATATTGTCTATAATTGTGTAAAATTTCATTTAATTCTGTCGAGTAGAAAACGAGATATTTAGAGATGAATTTTGGTTTCGCTTAAAACAATAAAATATTTAGCTTCCAATATCTCGTAAACCACTCGATAGATGTTGTTTATATTTTATTTATATGTAAAGACTACTATTTTCTATAATTGTATAAAATTTCATTTAAATCTGTCGAGTAGAAAACGAAATATTTAGAATTGAATTTTGGTTTCGTTTAAAACAGTGAAATCTTTAACTTCAAATATCTTGTAAACTACTCAATAGATTTTGTTTATATTTTATTTATATATGGAGACTACTAATGTCTTTAATTGTATAAAATTTCATTTAAATCTGTCGAATAGAAATCGAAATATTCAGAATTGAATTTTGGTTTCGTTTAAAATAGTGAAATATTTAACTTCAAATATCTCGTAAACTACTAGATAAATTTTGTTTATATTTTACCTATATATGGGGATTACTATTTTCTATAATTATTTAAAATTTCATTTAAATCTGTCGAGTAGAAAATGAGATATTTAGAGTTGAATTTTGGTTTCGTTTAAAACAGTGAAATATTTAACTTCAAATATCTCGTAAACTACTCGATAGATTTTGTTTATATTTTATTTATATGTAAAGACTACTATTTTCTATAATTGTATAAAATTTCATTTAAATCTGTCGAGTAGAAAACGAGATATTTATAGTTGAATTTTGGTTATGTTTAAAACAGTGAACTCTTTAACTTCAAATATATTGTAAACTACTAAATAAGTTTTTTTTTATATTTTATCTGAAATAGGAGACTACTGTTGTCTATAAATATTTAAAATTTCGAAAAATCTGTCGAGTAGACAACGAAATATTTAGAGTTGAATTTTGGTTTCGTTTAAAACAGTGAAATATTTAACTTCAAATAACTCGTAAACTACTCGATAGATTTTGTTTATATTTTATCTATATATGGAGACTGCTATTGTCTATAATTGTGTAAAATTTCATTTAATTCTGTCGAGTAGAAAACGAGATATTTAGAGATAAAATTTGGTTTCGCTTAAAACAATAAAATCTTTAGCTTCCAATATCTCGTAAACCACTCGATAGATGTTGTTTATATTTTATTTATTTATAGAGACTACTACTGTCTATAATTGTATAAAATTTCATTTAATTCTGTCGAGTAGAAAACGAGATATTTAGAGGTGAATTTTGGTTTCGTTTAAAACAATGAAATCTTTAACTTCAAATATCTCGTAAACTACTCAATAGATTTTGTTTATATTTTATTTATATATGGAGACTACTATTGTCTATAATTGTAAAAAATTTCATTTAAATCTGTCGAGTAGAAAACGAAATATTTAGAGTTGAATTTTGGTTTCGTTTAAAATAGTGAAATTTTTAACTTCAAATATCTCGTAAACTACTCGATAAATTTTGTTCATATTTTACCTATATATAGGGATTACTATTTTCTATAATTATTTAAAATTTCATTTAATTCTGTCGAGTAGAAAACGAAATATTTAGAGTTTAATTTTGGTTTCGTTTAAAACAGTGAAATCTTTAACTTCAAATATCTTGTAAACTACTCAATAGATTTTGTTTATAATTTATCTGTACATGGTGACAACTATTGTCTATAATTGTATAAAATTTCATTTAGCTATATATGGAGACTACTATTGTCTATAATTGTGTAAAATTTCTTTTAAATCTGTCGAGTAGAAAACGAGATATTGAGAGTTTAATTTTGGTTTCGTTTAAAACAGTGAAATATTTAACTTCAAATATCACGTAAACCACTGGATAGATTTTGTTTATATTTTATCTATATATGGAGACTACTATTGTCTATAATTGTATAAAATTTCATTGAAATCTGTCGAGTAGAAAAAGAGATATTTAGAGTTGAATTTTGGTTTCGTTTAAAACAGTGAAATGTTTAACTTCAAATATCTCGTAAACTACTCGATAGATTTTGTTAACATTTTATCTATATATGGAGACTACTATTGTCTATAATTGTATAAAATTTCATTTAAATCTGTCGAGTAGAAAACGAGATATTTAGAGATGAATTTTGGTTTCGCTTAAAACAATAAAATTTTTAACTTCAAATATCTTGTAAACCACTCGATAGATTTTGTTTATATTTTATTTATATATGGAGACTACTATTATCTATAATTGTAAAAAATTTCATTTAATTCTGTCGAGTAGAAAACGAGATATTTAGAGATGAATTTTGGTTTCGTTTAAAATAGTGAAATGTTTAACTTCAAATATCTCGTAAACTACTAGATAGATTTTGTTTATATTTTATCTATATATGGAGACTGCTATTGTCTATAATTGTATAAAATTTCATTTAAATCTGTCGAGTAGAAAACGAGATATTTAGAGATGAATTTTGGTTTCGCTTAAAACAATAAAATTTTTAACTTCAAATATCTTGTAAACCACTCGATAGATTTTGTTTATATTTTATTTATATATGGAGACTACTATTATCTATAATTGTAAAAAATTTCATTTAATTCTGTCGAGTAGAAAACGAGATATTTTGAGTTGAATTTTGGTTTCGTTTAAAACAGTGAAATGTTTAACTTCAAATATCTCGTAAACTACTCGATAGATTTTGTTAACATTTTATCTATATATGGAGACTACTATTGTCTATAATTGTATAAAATTTCATTTAAATCTGTCGAGTAGAAAACGAGATATTTAGAGATGAATTTTGGTTTCGCTTAAAACAATAAAATTTTTAACTTCAAATATCTTGTAAACCACTCGATAGATTTTGTTTATATTTTATTTATATATGGAGACTACTATTATCTATAATTGTAAAAAATTTCATTTAATTCTGTCGAGTAGAAAACGAGATATTTAGAGATGAATTTTGGTTTCGTTTAAAATAGTGAAATGTTTAACTTCAAATATCTCGTAAACTACTCGATAGATTTTGTTTATATTTTATCTATATATGGAGACTGCTATTGTCTATAATTGTATAAAATTTCATTTAAATCTGTCGAGTAGAAAACGAGATATTTAGAGATGAATTTTGGTTTCGCTTAAAACAATAAAATTTATAACTTCAAATATCTTGTAAACCACTCGATAGATTTTGTTTATATTTTATTTATATATGGAGACTACTATTATCTATAATTGTAAAAAATTTCATTTAATTCTGTCGAGTAGAAAACGAGATATTTTGAGTTGAATTTTGGTTTCGTTTAAAATAGTGAAATGTTTAACTTCAAATATCTCGTAAACTACTCGATAGATTTTGTTTATATTTTATCTATATATGGAGACTGCTATTGTCTATAATTGTGAAAATTTCATTTAATTCTGTCGAGTAGAAAACGAGATATTTGGAGATGAATTTTGGTTTCGCTTAAAACAATAAAATCTATAGCTTCAAATATCTCGGAAACCACTCTATAGATTTTGTTTATATTTTATCTGTACATGGTGACAACTATTGTCTATAATTGTATAAAATTTCATTTAGCTATATATGGAGACTACTATTGTCTATAATTGTATAAAATTTCATTTAAATCTGTCGAGTAGAAAACGAGATATTTAGAGATGAATTTTGGTTTCGCTTAAAACAATAAAATTTTTAACTTCAAATATCTTGTAAACCACTCGATAGATTTTGTTTATATTTTATTTATATATGGAGACTACTATTATCTATAATTGTAAAAAATTTCATTTAATTCTGTCGAGTAGAAAACGAGATATTTAGAGATGAATTTTGGTTTCGTTTAAAATAGTGAAATGTTTAACTTCAAATATCTCGTAAACTACTCGATAGATTTTGTTTATATTTTATCTATATATGGAGACTGCTATTGTCTATAATTGTATAAAATTTCATTTAAATCTGTCGAGTAGAAAACGAGATATTTAGAGATGAATTTTGGTTTCGCTTAAAACAATAAAATTTTTAACTTCAAATATCTTGTAAACCACTCGATAGATTTTGTTTATATTTTATTTATATATGGAGACTACTATTATCTATAATTGTAAAAAATTTCATTTAATTCTGTCGAGTAGAAAACGAGATATTTTGAGTTGAATTTTGGTTTCGTTTAAAATAGTGAAATGTTTAACTTCAAATATCTCGTAAACTACTCGATAGATTTTGTTTATATTTTATCTATATATGGAGACTGCTATTGTCTATAATTGTGAAAATTTCATTTAATTCTGTCGAGTAGAAAACGAGATATTTAGAGATGAATTTTGGTTTCGCTTAAAACAATAAAATCTATAGCTTCAAATATCTCGGAAACCACTCTATAGATTTTGTTTATATTTTATCTGTACATGGTGACAACTATTGTCTATAATTGTATAAAATTTCATTTAGCTATATATGGAGACTACTATTGTCTATAATTGTATAAAATTTCATTTAAATCTGTCGAGTAGAAAACGAGATATTTAGAGTTGAATTTTGGTTTCGTTTAAAATAGTGAAATGTTTAACTTCAAATATCTCGTAAACTACTCGATAGATTTTGTTCATATTTTATCTATATATGGAGACAACTATTCTCTATAATTGTGTAAAATTTCTTTTAAATCTGTCGAGTAGAAAACGAGATATTGAGAGTTTAATTTTGGTTTCGTTTAAAACAGTGAAATATTTAACTTCAAATATCACGTAAACCACTGGATAGATTTTGTTTATATTTTATCTATATATGGAGACTACTATTGTCTATAATTGTATAAAATTTCATTTAAATCTGTCGAGTAGAAAAAGAGATATTTAGAGTTGAATTTTGGTTTCGTTTAAAACAGTGAAATGTTTAACTTCAAATATCTTGTAAACCACTCGATAGATTTTGTTTATATTTTATTTATATATGGAGACTACTATTATCTATAATTGTAAAAAATTTCATTTAATTCTGTCGAGTAGAAAACGAGATATTTTGAGTTGAATTTTGGTTTCGTTTAAAATAGTGAAATGTTTAACTTCAAATATCTCGTAAACTACTCGATAGATTTTGTTTATATTTTATCTATATATGGAGACTGCTATTGTCTATAATTGTGAAAATTTCATTTAATTCTGTCGAGTAGAAAACGAGATATTTAGAGATGAATTTTGGTTTCGCTTAAAACAATAAAATCTATAGCTTCAAATATCTCGGAAACCACTCTATAGATTTTGTTTATATTTTATCTGTACATGGTGACAACTATTGTCTATAATTGTATAAAATTTCATTTAGCTATATATGGAGACTACTATTGTCTATAATTGTATAAAATTTCATTTAAATCTGTCGAGTAGAAAACGAGATATTTAGAGATGAATTTTGGTTTCGCTTAAAACAATAAAATTTTTAACTTCAAATATCTTGTAAACCACTCGATAGATTTTGTTTATATTTTATTTATATATGGAGACTACTATTATCTATAATTGTAAAAAATTTCATTTAATTCTGTCGAGTAGAAAACGAGATATTTAGAGATGAATTTTGGTTTCGTTTAAAATAGTGAAATGTTTAACTTCAAATATCTCGTAAACTACTCGATAGATTTTGTTTATATTTTATCTATATATGGAGACTGCTATTGTCTATAATTGTATAAAATTTCATTTAAATCTGTCGAGTAGAAAACGAGATATTTAGAGATGAATTTTGGTTTCGCTTAAAACAATAAAATTTTTAACTTCAAATATCTTGTAAACCACTCGATAGATTTTGTTTATATTTTATTTATATATGGAGACTACTATTATCTATAATTGTAAAAAATTTCATTTAATTCTGTCGAGTAGAAAACGAGATATTTTGAGTTGAATTTTGGTTTCGTTTAAAATAGTGAAATGTTTAACTTCAAATATCTCGTAAACTACTCGATAGATTTTGTTTATATTTTATCTATATATGGAGACTGCTATTGTCTATAATTGTGAAAATTTCATTTAATTCTGTCGAGTAGAAAACGAGATATTTAGAGATGAATTTTGGTTTCGCTTAAAACAATAAAATCTATAGCTTCAAATATCTCGGAAACCACTCTATAGATTTTGTTTATATTTTATCTGTACATGGTGACAACTATTGTCTATAATTGTATAAAATTTCATTTAGCTATATATGGAGACTACTATTGTCTATAATTGTATAAAATTTCATTTAAATCTGTCGAGTAGAAAACGAGATATTTAGAGTTGAATTTTGGTTTCGTTTAAAATAGTGAAATGTTTAACTTCAAATATCTCGTAAACTACTCGATAGATTTTGTTCATATTTTATCTATATATGGAGACAACTATTCTCTATAATTGTGTAAAATTTCTTTTAAATCTGTCGAGTAGAAAACGAGATATTGAGAGTTTAATTTTGGTTTCGTTTAAAACAGTGAAATATTTAACTTCAAATATCACGTAAACCACTGGATAGATTTTGTTTATATTTTATCTATATATGGAGACTACTATTGTCTATAATTGTATAAAATTTCATTTAAATCTGTCGAGTAGAAAAAGAGATATTTAGAGTTGAATTTTGGTTTCGTTTAAAACAGTGAAATGTTTAACTTCAAATATCTTGTAAACCACTCGATAGATTTTGTTTATATTTTATTTATATATGGAGACTACTATTATCTATAATTGTAAAAAATTTCATTTAATTCTGTCGAGTAGAAAACGAGATATTTTGAGTTGAATTTTGGTTTAGTTTAAAATAGTGAAATGTTTAACTTCAAATATCTCGTAAACTACTCGATAGATTTTGTTTATATTTTATCTATATATGGAGACTGCTATTGTCTATAATTGTGAAAATTTCATTTAATTCTGTCGAGTAGAAAACGAGATATTTAGAGATGAATTTTGGTTTCGCTTAAAACAATAAAATCTATAGCTTCAAATATCTCGGAAACCACTCTATAGATTTTGTTTATATTTTATCTGTACATGGTGACAACTATTGTCTATAATTGTATAAAATTTCATTTAGCTATATATGGAGACTACTATTGTCTATAATTGTATAAAATTTCATTTAAATCTGTCGAGTAGAAAACGAGATATTTAGAGTTGAATTTTGGTTTCGTTCAAAACAGTGAAATGTTTATCTTCAAATATCTCGTAAACTACTCGATAGATTTTGTTCATATTTTATCTATATATGGAGACAACTATTCTCTATAATTGTGTAAAATTTCTTTTAAATCTGTCGAGTAGAAAACGAGATATTGAGAGTTTAATTTTGGTTTCGTTTAAAACAGTGAAATATTTAACTTCAAATATCACGTAAACCACTCGATAGATTTTGTTTATATTTTATCTATATATGGAGACTACTATTGTCTATAATTGTATAAAATTTCATTTAAATCTGTCGAGTAGAAAACGAGATATTTAGAGATGAATTTTTGTTTCGCTTAAAACAATAAAATTTTTAACTTCAAATATCTCGTAAACTACTCGATAAATTTTGTTTATATTTTATCTATATATGGCGACTACTATTGTCTATAATTGTATAAAATAGCATTTAAATCTGTCGAGTAGAAAACGAGATATTTAGAGATGAATTTTGGTTTCGCTTAAAACAATAAAATTTTTAACTTCAAATATCTTGTAAACCACTCGATAGATTTTGTTTATATTTTATTTATATATGGAGACTACTATTATCTATAATTGTATAAAATTTCATTTAATTTTGTTGAGTAGAAAACGAGATATTTGGAGTTGAATTTTGGCTTCATTTAAAACAGTGAAATGTTTAACTTCAAATATCTCGTAAACTACTTGATAGATTTTGTTTATATTTTATCTATATATGGAGAGTGCTATTGTCTATAATTGTATGAAATTTCATTTAAATCTGTCAAGTAGAAAACGAGATATTTAGAGATGAATTTTGGTTTCGCTTAAAACAATAAAATCTTTAGCTTTAAATATCTTGTAAGCCACTCTATAGATTTTGTTTATATTTTATCTATATATGGAGACTACTATTATCTATAATTGTATAAAATTTCATTTAATTCTGTAGAGTAGAAAACGAGATATTTAGAGTGGAATTTTTGTTTCGTTTAAAACAGTGAAATGTTTAACTTCTAATATCTCGTAAACCACTCGATAGATTTTGTATATATTTTATCTATATATGGAGACTACTATTGTCTATAATTGTATTAAATTTCATTTAAATCTGTCGAGTAGAAAACGAGATAATTAGAGTTGAATTTTGGTTTCGTTTAAAACAGTGAAATGTTTAACTTCAAATATCTCGTAAACTACTCGATAGATTTTGTTTATATTTTATCTATTTATGGAGACTACTATTATCTATAATTGTATAAAATTTCATATAATTCTGAGGAGCAGAAAACGAGATATTGAGAGTTTAATTTTGGTTTCGTTTAAAACAGTGAAATCTTTAACTTCAAATATCACGTAAACCACTCGATAGATTTTGTTTATATTTTATCTATATATGGAGACTACTATTGTCTATAATTGTATAAAATATCATTTAAATCAGTCAAGTAGAAAACGAGATATTTAGAGTTGAATTTTGGTTTCGTTTAAAACAGTGAAATGTTTAGCTTCAAATATCTCGTAAATCACTCTATAGATTTTGTTTATATTTTACCTATTTATGGAGACTACTATTATCTATAATTGTATAAAATTTCATTTAATTCTGTCGAGTAGAAAACGAGATATTTAGAGTTTAATTTTGGTTTCGTTTAAAACAGTGAAATCTTTAACTTCAAATATCACGTAAACCGCTCGATAGATTTTGTTTATATTTTATCGAAATATGGCGACTACTATTGTCTATAATTGTATAAAATTTCATTTAAATCTGTCGAGTAGAAAACGAGATATTTAGAGTTGAATTTTGGTTTCGTTTAAAACAGTGAAATGTTTAACTTCAAATATCTCGTAAACTTTCTCGATAGATTTTGTTTATATTTTATCTATATATGGAGACCACTATTATCTATAATTGTATAAAATTTCATTTAATTCTGTCGAGTAAAAAACGAGATATTTTGAGTTGAATTTTGGTTTCGTTTAAAACAGTGAAATGTTTAACTTCTAATATCTCGTAAACCACTCGATAGATTTTGTATATATTTTATCTATATATGGAGACTACTATTGTCTATAATTGTATTAAATTTTATTTAAATCTGTCGAGTAGAAAACGAGATATTTAGAGTTGAATTTTGGTTTCGTTTAAAACAGTGAAGTGTTTAACTTCAAATATCACGTAAACCAGTCGATAGATTTTGTTTATATTTTATCTGTATATGGAGACTACTATTGTCTATAATTGTGTAAAATTTCTTTTAAATATGTCGAGTAGAAAACGAGATATTTAGAGATGAATTTTGGTTTCGCTTAAAACAATAAAATATATAACTTCAAATATCTCGTAAACTACTCAATAGATTTTGTTTATATTTTATCTATATATGGAGACTACTATTGTCTATAATTGTATAAAATTTCATTTAATTCTGTCGAGTAAAAAACGAGATATATTGAGTTGAATTTTGGTTTCGTTTAAAACAGTGAAATCTTTAACTTCAAATATCACGTAAACCAGTCGATAGATTTTGTTTATATTTTATCGAAATATGGAGACTACTATTTTCTATATTTGTATAAAATTTCATTTAAATCTGTCGAGTAGAAAACGAGATATTTAGAGTTGAATTTTGGTTTCGTTTAAAACAGTGAAATGTTTAACTTCAAATATCTCGTAAACTACTCGATAGATTTTGTTCATATTTTATCTGTATATGGAGACTACTATTGTCTATAATTGTTTAAAATTTCTTTTAAATATGTCGAGTAAAAAACGAGATATTTTGAGTTGAATTTTGGTTTCGTTTAAAACAGTGAAATGTTTAACTTCTAATATCTCGTAAACCACTCGATAGATTTTGTATATATTTTATCTATATATGGAGACTACTATTGTCTATAATTGTATAAAATTTCATTTAAATCTGTCGAGTAGAAAACGAGATATTTAGAGTTTAATTTTGGTTTCGTTTAAAACAGTGAAATCTTTAACTTCAAATATCACGTAAACCACTCGATAGATTTTGTTTATATTTTATCTAAATATGGAGACTACTATTATCTATAATTGTATAAAATTTCATTTAATTCTGTTGAGTAGAAAACGAGATATTTAGAGTAAAATTTTGGTTTCGTTTAAAACAGTGAAATGTTTAACTTCAAATATCTCGTAAACTACTCGATAGATTTTGTTTAAATTTTATCTATATATGGAGACTACTATTGTCTATAATTGTATAAAATTTCTTTTAAATATGTCGAGTAGAAAACGAGATATTTAGAGATGAATTTTGGTTTCGTTTAAAACAGTGAAATGTTTAACTTCAAATATCTCGTAAACTACTCGATAGATTTTGTTCATATTTTATCTGTATATGGAGACTACTATTGTCTATAATTGTTTAAAATTTCTTTTAAATATGTCGAGTAGAAAACGAGATATTTAGAGATGAATTTTGGTTTCGCTTAAAACAATAAAATATTTAACTTCAAATATCTCGTAAACTACTCAATAGATTTTGTTTATATTTTATCTATATATGGAGACTACTATTGTCTATAATTGTATAAAATTTCATTTAAATCTGTCGAGGAGAAAACGAGATATTTAGAGATGAATTTTGGTTTCGCTTAAAACAATAAAATTTTTAACTTCAAATATCTTGTAAACCACTCGATAGATTTTGTTCATATTTTATCTGTATATGGAGACTACTATTGTCTATAATTGTTTAAAATTTCTTTTAAATATGTCGAGTAGAAAACGAGATATTTAGAGATGAATTTTGGTTTCGCTTAAAACAATAAAATATTTAACTTCAAATATCTCGTAAACCACTCGATAGATTTTGTTTATAATTTATCTAAATATGGAGACTACTATTGTCTAAAATTGTATAAAATTTCATTTAATTCTGTTGAGTAGAAAACGAGATATTTAGAGTTGAATTTTGGTTTCGTTTAAAACAGTGAAATGTTTAACTTCAAATATCTCGTAAACTACTCGATAGATTTTGTTTAAATTTTATCTATATATGGAGACTACTATTGTCTATAATTGTATAAAATATCATTTAAATCTGTCGAGTAGAAAACGAGATATTCAGAGTTGAATTTTGGTTTCGTTTAAAACAGTGAAATGTTTAACTTCAAATACCTCGTAAACTTCCCGATAGATTTTGTTTATATTTTATCTATATATGGAGACCTCTATTATCTATAATTGTATAAAATTTCATTTAATTCTGTCGAGTAGAAAACGAGATATATAGAGTTGAATTTAGGTTTCGTTTAAAACAGTGAAATCTTTAACTTCAAATATCACGTAAACCACTCGATAGATTTTGTTTATATTTTATCTAAATATGGAGACTACTATTATCTATAATTGTATAAAATTTCATTTAATTCTGTTGAGTAGAAAACGAGATATTTGGAGTTGAATTTTGGTTTCATTTAAAACAGTGAAATGTTTAACTTCAAATATCTCGTAAACTACTTGATAGATTTTGTTTAAATTTTATCTATATATGGAGACTACTATTGTCTATAATTGTATAAAATATCATTTAAATCTGTCGAGTAGAAAACGAGATATTCAGAGTTGAATTTTGGTTTCGTTTAAAACAGTGAAATGTTTAACTTCAAATATCTCGTAAACTTCCCGATAGATTTTGTTTATATTTTATCTATATATGGAGACCACTATTATCTATAATTGTATAAAATTTCATTTAATTCTGTCGAGTAGAAAACGAGATATATAGAGTTGAATTTAGGTTTCGTTTAAAACAGTGAAATCTTTAACTTCAAATATCACGTAAACCAGTTGATAGATTTTGTTTATATTTTATCTATATATGGAGACTACTATTGTCTATAATTGTGTAAAATTTCATTTAAATCTGTCGAGTAGAAAACGAGATATTTAGAGTAAAATTTTGGTTTCGTTTAAAACAGTGAAATGTTTAACTTCAAATATCTCGTAAACTACTCGATAGATTTTGTTCATATTTTATCTGTATATGGAGACTACTATTGTCTATAATTGTTTAAAATTTCTTTTAAATATGTCGAGTAGAAAACGAGATATTTAGAGATGAATTTTGGTTTCGCTTAAAACAATAAAATATTTAACTTCAAATATCTCGTAAACTACTCAATAGATTTTGTTTATATTTTATCTATATATGGAGACTACTATTGTCTATAATTGTATAAAATTTCATTTAAATCTGTCGAGGAGAAAACGAGATATTTAGAGATGAATTTTGGTTTCGCTTAAAACAATAAAATTTTTAACTTCAAATATCTTGTAAACCACTCGATAGATTTTGTTTATATTTTATTTATATATGGAGACTACTATTATCTATAACTGTATAAAATTTCATTTAATTCTGTCGAGTAGAAAACGAGATATTTAGAGTTTAATTTTGGTTTCGTCTAAAACAGTGAAATCTTTAACTTCAAATATCACGTAAACCACTTGATAGATTTTGTTTATATTTTATCTATATATGGAGACTACTATTGTCTATAATTGTATAAAATTTCATTTAAATCTGTCGAGTAGAAAACGAGATATTTAGAGTTTAATTTTGGTTTCGTTTAAAACAGTGAAATCTTTAACTTCAAATATCACGTAAACCACTCGATAGATTTTGTTTATATTTTATCTAAATATGGAGACTACTATTATCTATAATTGTATAAAATTTCATTTAATTCTGTTGAGTAGAAAACGAGATATTTGGAGTTGAATTTTGGTTTCATTTAAAACAGTGAAATGTTTAACTTCAAATATCTCGTAAACTACTTGATAGATTTTGTTTAAATTTTATCTATATATGGAGACTACTATTGTCTATAATTGTATAAAATTTCATTTAAATCTGTCGAGTAGAAAACGAGATATTCAGAGTTGAATTTTGGTTTCGTTTAAAACAGTGAAATGTTTAACTTCAAATATCTCGTAAACTTCCCGATAGATTTTGTTTATATTTTATCTATATATGGAGACCACTATTATCTATAATTGTATAAAATTTCATTTAAATCTGTCGAGTAGAAAACAAGATATATAGAGTTGAATTTAGGTTTCGTTTAAAACAGTGAAATCTTTAACTTCAAATATCACGTAAACCAGTCGATAGATTTTGTTTATATTTTATCTATATATGGAGACTACTATTGTCTATAATTGTGTAAAATTTCATTTAAATCTGTCGAGTAAAAAACGAGATATTTAGAGTAAAATTTTGGTTTCGTTTAAAACAGTGAAATGTTTAACTTCAAATATCTCGTAAACTACTCGATAGATTTTGTTCATATTTTATCTGTATATGGAGACTACTATTGTCTATAATTGTTTAAAATTTCTTTTAAATATGTCGAGTAGAAAACGAGATATTTAGAGATGAATTTTGGTTTCGCTTAAAACAATAAAATATTTAACTTCAAATATCTCGTAAACTACTCAATAGATTTTGTTTATATTTTATCTATATATGGAGACTACTATTGTCTATAATTGTATAAAATTTCATTTAAATCTGTCGAGGAGAAAACGAGATATTTAGAGATGAATTTTAGTTTCGCTTAAAACAATAAAATTTTTAACTTCAAATATCTTGTAAACCACTCGATAGATTTTGTTTATATTTTATTTATATATGGAAACTACTATTATCCATAACTGTATAAAATTTCATTTAATTCTGTCGAGTAGAAAACGAGATATTTAGAGTTTAATTTTGGTTTCGTCTAAAACAGTGAAATCTTTAACTTCAAATATCACGTAAACCACTTGATAGATTTTGTTTATATTTTATCTATATATGGAGACTACTATTGTCTATAATTGTATAAAATTTCATTTAAATCTGTCGAGTAGAAAACGAGATATTTAGAGTTTAATTTTGGTTTCGTTTAAAACAGTGAAATCTTTAACTTCAAATATCACGTAAACCACTCGATAGATTTTGTTTATATTTTATCTAAATATGGAGACTACTATTATCTATAATTGTATAAAATTTCATTTAATTCTGTTGAGTAGAAAACGAGATATTTGGAGTTGAATTTTGGTTTCATTTAAAACAGTGAAATGTTTAACTTCAAATATCTCGTAAACTACTTGATAGATTTTGTTTAAATTTTATCTATATATGGAGACTACTATTGTCTATAATTGTATAAAATTTCATTTAAATCTGTCGAGTAGAAAACGAGATATTCAGAGTTGAATTTTGGTTTCGTTTAAAACAGTGAAATGTTTAACTTCAAATATCTCGTAAACTTCCCGATAGATTTTGTTTATATTTTATCTATATATGGAGACCACTATTATCTATAATTGTATAAAATTTCATTTAAATCTGTCGAGTAGAAAACAAGATATATAGAGTTGAATTTAGGTTTCGTTTAAAACAGTGAAATCTTTAACTTCAAATATCACGTAAACCAGTCGATAGATTTTGTTTATATTTTATCTATATATGGAGACTACTATTGTCTATAATTGTGTAAAATTTCATTTAAATCTGACGAGTAAAAAACGAGATATTTAGAGTAAAATTTTGGTTTCGTTTAAAACAGTGAAATGTTTAACTTCAAATATCTCGTAAACTACTCGATAGATTTTGTTCATATTTTATCTGTATATGGAGACTACTATTGTCTATAATTGTTTAAAATTTCTTTTAAATATGTCGAGTAGAAAACGAGATATTTAGAGATGAATTTTGGTTTCGCTTAAAACAATAAAATATTTAACTTCAAATATCTCGTAAACTACTCAATAGATTTTGTTTATATTTTATCTATATATGGAGACTACTATTGTCTATAATTGTATAAAATTTCATTTAAATCTGTCGAGGAGAAAACGAGATATTTAGAGATGAATTTTAGTTTCGCTTAAAACAATAAAATTTTTAACTTCAAATATCTTGTAAACCACTCGATAGATTTTGTTTATATTTTATTTATATATGGAAACTACTATTATCCATAACTGTATAAAATTTCATTTAATTCTGTCGAGTAGAAAACGAGATATTTAGAGTTTAATTTTGGTTTCGTTTAAAACAGTGAAATCTTTAACTTCAAATATCACGTAAACTACTCAATAGATTTTGTTTATATTTTATCTATATATGGAGACTACTATTGTCTATAATTGTATAAAATTTCATTTAAATCTGTCGAGTAGAAAACGAGATATTTAGAGTTTAATTTTGGTTTCGTTTAAAACAGTGAAATGTTTAACTTCAAATATCTCGTAAACTACTCGATAGATTTTGTTTATATTTTATCTATTTATGGAGACTACTATTATCTATAATTGTATAAAATTTCACTTAATTCTGTCGAGTAGAAAACGAGATATTTAGAGTTTAATTTTGGTTTCGTTTAAAACAGTGAAATCTTTAACTTCAAATATCACGTAAACCACTTGATAGATTTTGTTTATATTTTATCTATATATGGAGACTACTATTGTCTATAATTGTATAAAATTTCAATTAAATCTGTCGAGTAGAAAACGAGATATTTAGAGTTTAATTTTGGTTTCGTTTAAAACAGTGAAATCTTTAACTTCAAATATCACGTAAACCACTCGATAGATTTTGTTTATATTTTATCTAAATATGGAGACTACTATTATCTATAATTGTATAAAATTTCATTTAATTCTGTTGAGTAGAAAACGAGATATTTGGAGTTGAATTTTGGTTTCATTTAAAACAGTGAAATGTTTAACTTCAAATATCTCGTAAACTACTTGATAGATTTTGTTTAAATTTTATCTATATATGGAGACTACTATTGTCTATAATTGTATAAAATTTCATTTAAATCTGTCGAGTAGAAAACGAGATATTCAGAGTTGAATTTTGGTTTCGTTTAAAACAGTGAAATGTTTAACTTCAAATATCTCGTAAACTTCCCGATAGATTTTGTTTATATTTTATCTATATATGGAGACCACTATTATCTATAATTGTATAAAATTTCATTTAATTCTGTCGAGTAGAAAACGAGATATATAGAGTTGAATTTAGGTTTCGTTTAAAACAGTGAAATCTTTAACTTCAAATATCACGTAAACCAGTCGATAGATTTTGTTTATATTTTATCTATATATGGAGACTACTATTGTCTATAATTGTGTAAAATTTCATTTAAATCTGTCGAGTAGAAAACGAGATATTTAGAGTAAAATTTTGGTTTCGTTTAAAACAGTGAAATGTTTAACTTCAAATATCTCGTTAACTACTCGATAGATTTTGTTCATATTTTATCTGTATATGGAGACTACTATTGTCTATAATTGTTTAAAATTTCTTTTAAATATGTCGAGTAGAAAACGAGATATTTAGAGATGAATTTTGGTTTCGCTTAAAACAATAAAATATTTAACTTCAAATATCTCGTAAACTACTCAATAGATTTTGTTTATATTTTATCTATATATGGAGACTACTATTGTCTATAATTGTATAAAATTTCATTTAAATCTGTCGAGGAGAAAACGAGATATTTAGAGATGAATTTTGGTTTCGCTTAAAACAATAAAATTTTTAACTTCAAATATCTTGTGAACCACTCGATAGATTTTGTTTATATTTTATTTATATATGGAGACTACTATTATCTATAACTGTATAAAATTTCATTTAATTCTGTTGAGTAGAAAACGAGATATTTGGAGTTGAATTTTGGTTTCATTTAAAACAGTGAAATGTTTAACTTCAAATATCTCGTAAACTACTTAATAGATTTTGTTTAAATTTTATCTATATATGGAGACTACTATTGTCTATAATTGTATAAAATTTCATTTAAATCTGTCGAGTAGAAAACGAGATATTCAGAGTTGAATTTTGGTTTCGTTTAAAACAGTGAAATGTTTAACTTCAAATATCTCGTAAACTACTCAATAGATTTTGTTTATATTTTATCTATATATGGAGACTACTATTGTCTATAATTGTATAAAATTTCATTTAAATCTGTCGAGGAGAAAACGAGATATTTAGAGATGAATTTTGGTTTCGCTTAAAACAATAAAATTTTTAACTTCAAATATCTTGTGAACCACTCGATAGATTTTGTTTATATTTTATTTATATATGGAGACTACTATTATCTATAACTGTATAAAATTTCATTTAATTCTGTTGAGTAGAAAACGAGATATTTGGAGTTGAATTTTGGTTTCATTTAAAACAGTGAAATGTTTAACTTCAAATATCTCGTAAACTACTTAATAGATTTTGTTTAAATTTTATCTATATATGGAGACTACTATTGTCTATAATTGTATAAAATTTCATTTAAATCTGTCGAGTAGAAAACGAGATATTCAGAGTTGAATTTTGGTTTCGTTTAAAACAGTGAAATGTTTAACTTCAAATATCTCGTAAACTTCCCGATAGATTTTGTTTATATTTTATCTATATATGGAGACCACTATTATCTATAATTGTATAAAATTTCATTTAATTCTGTTGAGTAGAAAACGAGATATATAGAGTTGAATTTAGGTTTCGTTTAAAACAGTGAAATCTTTAACTTCAAATATCACTTAAACCAGTCGATAGATTTTGTTTATACTTTATCTATATATGGAGACTACTATTGTCTATAATTGTGTAAAATTTCATTTAAATCTGTCGAGTAGAAAACGAGATATTTAGAGTAAAATTTTGGTTTCGTTTAAAACAGTGAAATGTTTAACTTCAAATATCTCGTAAACTACTCGATAGATTTTGTTCATATTTTATCTGTATATGGAGACTACTATTGTCTATAATTGTTTAAAATTTCTTTTAAATATGTCGAGTAGAAAACGAGATATTTAGAGTTTAATTTTGGTTTCGTCTAAAACAGTGAAATCTTTAACTTCAAATATCACGTAAACCACTTGATAGATTTTGTTTATATTTTATCTATATATGGAGACTACTATTGTCTATAATTGTATAAAATTTCATTTAAATCTGTCGAGTAGAAAACGAGATATTTAGAGTTTAATTTTGGTTTCGTTTAAAACAGTGAAATTTTTAACTTCAAATATCTTGTAAACCACTCGATAGATTTTGTTTATATTTTATCTAAATATGGAGACTACTATTATCTATAATTGTATAAAATTTCATTTAATTCTGTTGAGTAGAAAACGAGATATTTGGAGTTGAATTTTGGTTTCATTTAAAACAGTGAAATGTTTAACTTCAAATATCTCGTAAACTACTTGATAGATTTTGTTTAAATTTTATCTATATATGGAGACTACTATTGTCTATAATTGTTTAAAATTTCTTTTAAATATGTCGAGTAGAAAACGAGATATTTAGAGATGAATTTTGGTTTCGCTTAAAACAATAAAATATTTAACTTCAAATATCTCGTAAACTACTCAATAGATTTTGTTTATATTTTATCTATATATGGAGACCACTATTATCTATAATTGTATAAAATTTCATTTAAATCTGTCGAGTAGAAAACAAGATATATAGAGTTGAATTTAGGTTTCGTTTAAAACAGTGAAATCTTTAACTTCAAATATCACGTAAACCAGTCGATAGATTTTGTTTATATTTTATCTATATATGGAGACTACTATTGTCTATAATTGTGTAAAATTTCATTTAAATCTGACGAGTAAAAAACGAGATATTTAGAGTAAAATTTTGGTTTCGTTTAAAACAGTGAAATGTTTAACTTCAAATATCTCGTAAACTACTCGATAGATTTTGTTCATATTTTATCTGTATATGGAGACTACTATTGTCTATAATTGTTTAAAATTTCTTTTAAATATGTCGAGTAGAAAACGAGATATTTAGAGATGAATTTTGGTTTCGCTTAAAACAATAAAATATTTAACTTCAAATATCTCGTAAACTACTCAATAGATTTTGTTTATATTTTATCTATATATGGAGACTACTATTGTCTATAATTGTATAAAATTTCATTTAAATCTGTCGAGGAGAAAACGAGATATTTAGAGATGAATTTTAGTTTCGCTTAAAACAATAAAATTTTTAACTTCAAATATCTTGTAAACCACTCGATAGATTTTGTTTATATTTTATTTATATATGGAAACTACTATTATCCATAACTGTATAAAATTTCATTTAATTCTGTCGAGTAGAAAACGAGATATTTAGAGTTTAATTTTGGTTTCGTTTAAAACAGTGAAATCTTTAACTTCAAATATCACGTAAACTACTCAATAGATTTTGTTTATATTTTATCTATATATGGAGACTACTATTGTCTATAATTGTATAAAATTTCATTTAAATCTGTCGAGTAGAAAACGAGATATTTAGAGTTTAATTTTGGTTTCGTTTAAAACAGTGAAATGTTTAACTTCAAATATCTCGTAAACTACTCGATAGATTTTGTTTATATTTTATCTATTTATGGAGACTACTATTATCTATAATTGTATAAAATTTCACTTAATTCTGTCGAGTAGAAAACGAGATATTTAGAGTTTAATTTTGGTTTCGTTTAAAACAGTGAAATCTTTAACTTCAAATATCACGTAAACCACTTGATAGATTTTGTTTATATTTTATCTATATATGGAGACTACTATTGTCTATAATTGTATAAAATTTCAATTAAATCTGTCGAGTAGAAAACGAGATATTTAGAGTTTAATTTTGGTTTCGTTTAAAACAGTGAAATCTTTAACTTCAAATATCACGTAAACCACTCGATAGATTTTGTTTATATTTTATCTAAATATGGAGACTACTATTATCTATAATTGTATAAAATTTCATTTAATTCTGTTGAGTAGAAAACGAGATATTTGGAGTTGAATTTTGGTTTCATTTAAAACAGTGAAATGTTTAACTTCAAATATCTCGTAAACTACTTGATAGATTTTGTTTAAATTTTATCTATATATGGAGACTACTATTGTCTATAATTGTATAAAATTTCATTTAAATCTGTCGAGTAGAAAACGAGATATTCAGAGTTGAATTTTGGTTTCGTTTAAAACAGTGAAATGTTTAACTTCAAATATCTCGTAAACTTCCCGATAGATTTTGTTTATATTTTATCTATATATGGAGACCACTATTATCTATAATTGTATAAATTTTCATTTAATTCTGTCGAGTAGAAAACGAGATATATAGAGTTGAATTTAGGTTTCGTTTAAAACAGTGAAATCTTTAACTTCAAATATCACGTAAACCAGTCGATAGATTTTGTTTATATTTTATCTATATATGGAGACTACTATTGTCTATAATTGTGTAAAATTTCATTTAAATCTGTCGAGTAGAAAACGAGATATTTAGAGTAAAATTTTGGTTTCGTTTAAAACAGTGAAATGTTTAACTTCAAATATCTCGTTAACTACTCGATAGATTTTGTTCATATTTTATCTGTATATGGAGACTACTATTGTCTATAATTGTTTAAAATTTCTTTTAAATATGTCGAGTAGAAAACGAGATATTTAGAGATGAATTTTGGTTTCGCTTAAAACAATAAAATATTTAACTTCAAATATCTCGTAAACTACTCAATAGATTTTGTTTATATTTTATCTATATATGGAGACTACTATTGTCTATAATTGTATAAAATTTCATTTAAATCTGTCGAGGAGAAAACGAGATATTTAGAGATGAATTTTGGTTTCGCTTAAAACAATAAAATTTTTAACTTCAAATATCTTGTGAACCACTCGATAGATTTTGTTTATATTTTATTTATATATGGAGACTACTATTATCTATAACTGTATAAAATTTCATTTAATTCTGTTGAGTAGAAAACGAGATATTTGGAGTTGAATTTTGGTTTCATTTAAAACAGTGAAATGTTTAACTTCAAATATCTCGTAAACTACTTAATAGATTTTGTTTAAATTTTATCTATATATGGAGACTACTATTGTCTATAATTGTATAAAATTTCATTTAAATCTGTCGAGTAGAAAACGAGATATTCAGAGTTGAATTTTGGTTTCGTTTAAAACAGTGAAATGTTTAACTTCAAATATCTCGTAAACTTCCCGATAGATTTTGTTTATATTTTATCTATATATGGAGACCACTATTATCTATAATTGTATAAAATTTCATTTAATTCTGTTGAGTAGAAAACGAGATATATAGAGTTGAATTTAGGTTTCGTTTAAAACAGTGAAATCTTTAACTTCAAATATCACTTAAACCAGTCGATAGATTTTGTTTATACTTTATCTATATATGGAGACTACTATTGTCTATAATTGTGTAAAATTTCATTTAAATCTGTCGAGTAGAAAACGAGATATTTAGAGTAAAATTTTGGTTTCGTTTAAAACAGTGAAATGTTTAACTTCAAATATCTCGTAAACTACTCGATAGATTTTGTTCATATTTTATCTGTATATGGAGACTACTATTGTCTATAATTGTTTAAAATTTCTTTTAAATATGTCGAGTAGAAAACGAGATATTTAGAGATGAATTTTGGTTTCGCTTAAAACAATAAAATATTTAACTTCAAATATCTCGTAAACTACTCAATAGATTTTGTTTATATTTTATCTATATATGGAGACTACTATTGTCTATAATTGTATAAAATTTCATTTAAATCTGTCGAGGAGAAAACGAGATATTTAGAGATGAATCTTGGTTTCGCTTAAAACAATAAAATTTTTAACTTCAAATATCTTGTAAACCACTTGATAGATTTGGTTTATATTTTATTTATATATGGAGACTACTATTATCTATAACTGTATAAAATTTCATTTAAATCTGTCGAGTAAAAAACGAGATATTTAGAGTAAAATTTTGGTTTCGTTTAAAACAGTGAAATGTTTAACTTCAAATATCTCGTAAACTACTCGATAGATTTTGTTCATATTTTATCTGTATATGGAGACTACTATTGTCTATAATTGTTTAAAATTTCTTTTAAATATGTCGAGTAGAAAACGAGATATTTAGAGATGAATTTTGGTTTCGCTTAAAACAATAAAATATTTAACTTCAAATATCTCGTAAACTACTCAATAGATTTTGTTTATATTTTATCTATATATGGAGACTACTATTGTCTATAATTGTATAAAATTTCATTTAAATCTGTCGAGGAGAAAACGAGATATTTAGAGATGAATTTTAGTTTCGCTTAAAACAATAAAATTTTTAACTTCAAATATCTTGTAAACCACTCGATAGATTTTGTTTATATTTTATTTATATATGGAAACTACTATTATCCATAACTGTATAAAATTTCATTTAATTCTGTCGAGTAGAAAACGAGATATTTAGAGTTTAATTTTGGTTTCGTTTAAAACAGTGAAATCTTTAACTTCAAATATCACGTAAACTACTCAATAGATTTTGTTTATATTTTATCTATATATGGAGACTACTATTGTCTATAATTGTATAAAATTTCATTTAAATCTGTCGAGTAGAAAACGAGATATTTAGAGTTTAATTTTGGTTTCGTTTAAAACAGTGAAATGTTTAACTTCAAATATCTCGTAAACTACTCGATAGATTTTGTTTATATTTTATCTATTTATGGAGACTACTATTATCTATAATTGTATAAAATTTCACTTAATTCTGTCGAGTAGAAAACGAGATATTTAGAGTTTAATTTTGGTTTCGTTTAAAACAGTGAAATCTTTAACTTCAAATATCACGTAAACCACTTGATAGATTTTGTTTATATTTTATCTATATATGGAGACTACTATTGTCTATAATTGTATAAAATTTCATTTAAATCTGTCGAGTAGAAAACGAGATATTTAGAGTTTAATTTTGGTTTCGTTTAAAACAGTGAAATCTTTAACTTCAAATATCACGTAAACCACTCGATAGATTTTGTTTATATTTTATCTAAATATGGAGACTACTATTATCTATAATTGTATAAAATTTCATTTAATTCTGTTGAGTAGAAAACGAGATATTTGGAGTTGAATTTTGGTTTCATTTAAAACAGTGAAATGTTTAACTTCAAATATCTCGTAAACTACTTGATAGATTTTGTTTAAATTTTATCTATATATGGAGACTACTATTGTCTATAATTGTTTAAAATTTCATTTAAATCTGTCGAGTAGAAAACGAGATATTCAGAGTTGAATTTTGGTTTCGTTTAAAACAGTGAAATGTTTAACTTCAAATATCTCGTAAACTTCCCGATAGATTTTGTTTATATTTTATCTATATATGGAGACCACTATTATCTATAATTGTATAAAATTTCATTTAATTCTGTCGAGTAGAAAACGAGATATATAGAGTTGAATTTAGGTTTCGTTTAAAACAGTGAAATCTTTAACTTCAAATATCACGTAAACCAGTCGATAGATTTTGTTTATATTTTATCTATATATGGAGACTACTATTGTCTATAATTGTGTAAAATTTCATTTAAATCTGTCGAGTAGAAAACGAGATATTTAGAGTAAAATTTTGGTTTCGTTTAAAACAGTGAAATGTTTAACTTCAAATATCTCGTTAACTACTCGATAGATTTTGTTCATATTTTATCTGTATATGGAGACTACTATTGTCTATAATTGTTTAAAATTTCTTTTAAATATGTCGAGTAGAAAACGAGATATTTAGAGATGAATTTTGGTTTCGCTTAAAACAATAAAATATTTAACTTCAAATATCTCGTAAACTACTCAATAGATTTTGTTTATATTTTATCTATATATGGAGACTACTATTGTCTATAATTGTATAAAATTTCATTTAAATCTGTCGAGGAGAAAACGAGATATTTAGAGATGAATTTTGGTTTCGCTTAAAACAATAAAATTTTTAACTTCAAATATCTTGTGAACCACTCGATAGATTTTGTTTATATTTTATTTATATATGGAGACTACTATTATCTATAACTGTATAAAATTTCATTTAATTCTGTTGAGTAGAAAACGAGATATTTGGAGTTGAATTTTGGTTTCATTTAAAACAGTGAAATGTTTAACTTCAAATATCTCGTAAACTACTTAATAGATTTTGTTTAAATTTTATCTATATATGGAGACTACTATTGTCTATAATTGTATAAAATTTCATTTAAATCTGTCGAGTAGAAAACGAGATATTCAGAGTTGAATTTTGGTTTCGTTTAAAACAGTGAAATGTTTAACTTCAAATATCTCGTAAACTTCCCGATAGATTTTGTTTATATTTTATCTATATATGGAGACCACTATTATCTATAATTGTATAAAATTTCATTTAATTCTGTTGAGTAGAAAACGAGATATATAGAGTTGAATTTAGGTTTCGTTTAAAACAGTGAAATCTTTAACTTCAAATATCACTTAAACCAGTCGATAGATTTTGTTTATACTTTATCTATATATGGAGACTACTATTGTCTATAATTGTGTAAAATTTCATTTAAATCTGTCGAGTAGAAAACGAGATATTTAGAGTAAAATTTTGGTTTCGTTTAAAACAGTGAAATGTTTAACTTCAAATATCTCGTAAACTACTCGATAGATTTTGTTCATATTTTATCTGTATATGGAGACTACTATTGTCTATAATTGTTTAAAATTTCTTTTAAATATGTCGAGTAGAAAACGAGATATTTAGAGATGAATTTTGGTTTCGCTTAAAACAATAAAATATTTAACTTCAAATATCTCGTAAACTACTCAATAGATTTTGTTTATATTTTATCTATATATGGAGACTACTATTGTCTATAATTGTATAAAATTTCATTTAAATCTGTCGAGGAGAAAACGAGATATTTAGAGATGAATCTTGGTTTCGCTTAAAACAATAAAATTTTTAACTTCAAATATCTTGTAAACCACTTGATAGATTTGGTTTATATTTTATTTATATATGGAGACTACTATTATCTATAACTGTATAAAATTTCATTTAATTCTGTCGAGTAGAAAACGAGATATTTAGAGTTTAATTTTGGTTTCGTCTAAAACAGTGAAATCTTTAACTTCAAATATCACGTAAACCACTTGATAGATTTTGTTTATATTTTATCTATATACGGAGACTACTATTGTCTATAATTGTATAAAATTTCATTTAAATCTGTCGAGTAGAAAACGAGATATTTAGAGTTTAATTTTGGTTTCGTTTAAAACAGTGAAATGTTTAACTTCAAATATCTCGTAAACTACTCGATAGATTTTGTTTATATTTTATCTATTTATGGAGACTACTATTATCTATAATTGTATAAAATTTCACTTAATTCTGTCGAGTAGAAAACGAGATATTTAGAGTTTAATTTTGGTTTCGTTTAAAACAGTGAAATCTTTAACTTCAAATATCACGTAAACCACTTGATAGATTTTGTTTATATTTTATCTATATATGGAGACTACTATTGTCTATAATTGTATAAAATTTCATTTAAATCTGTCGAGTAGAAAACGAGATATTTAGAGTTTAATTTTGGTTTCGTTTAAAACAGTGAAATCTTTAACTTCAAATATCACGTAAACCACTCGATAGATTTTGTTTATATTTTATCTAAATATGGAGACTACTATTATCTATAATTGTATAAAATTTCATTTAATTCTGTTGAGTAGAAAACGAGATATTTGGAGTTGAATTTTGGTTTCATTTAAAACAGTGAAATGTTTAACTTCAAATATCTCGTAAACTACTTGATAGATTTTGTTCATATTTTATCTGTATATGGAGACTACTATTGTCTATAATTGTTTAAAATTTCTTTTAAATATGTCGAGTAGAAAACGAGATATTTAGAGATGAATTTTGGTTTCCCTTAAAACAATAAAATATTTAACTTCAAATATCTCGTAAACTACTCAATAGATTTTGTTTATATTTTATCTATATATGGAGACTACTATTGTCTATAATTGTATAAAATTTCATTTAAATCTGTCGAGGAGAAAACGAGATATTTAGAGATGAATTTTGGTTTCGCTTAAAACAATAAAATTTTTAACTTCAAATATCTTGTGAACCACTCGATAGATTTTGTTTATATTTTATTTATATATGGAGACTACTATTATCTATAACTGTATAAAATTTCATTTAATTCTGTTGAGTAGAAAACGAGATATTTGGAGTTGAATTTTGGTTTCATTTAAAACAGTGAAATGTTTAACTTCAAATATCTCGTAAACTACTTAATAGATTTTGTTTAAATTTTATCTATATATGGAGACTACTATTGTCTATAATTGTATAAAATTTCATTTAAATCTGTCGAGTAGAAAACGAGATATTCAGAGTTGAATTTTGGTTTCGTTTAAAACAGTGAAATGTTTAACTTCAAATATCTCGTAAACTTCCCGACAGATTTTGTTTATATTTTATCTATATATGGAGACCACTATTATCTATAAATGTATAAAATTTCATTTAATTCTGTCGAGTAGAAAACGAGATATATAGAGTTGAATTTAGGTTTCGTTTAAAACAGTGAAATCTTTAACTTCAAATATCACTTAAACCAGTCGATAGATTTTGTTTATATTTTATCTATATATGGAGACTACTATTATCTATAACTGTATAAAATTTCATTTAATTCTGTCGAGTAGAAAACGAGATATTTAGAGTTTAATTTTGGTTTCGTCTAAAACAGTGAAATCTTTAACTTCAAATATCACGTAAACCACTTGATAGATTTTGTTTATATTTTATCTATATATGGAGACTACTATTGTCTATAATTGTATAAAATTTCATTTAAATCTGTCGAGTAGAAAACGAGATATTTAGAGTTTAATTTTGGTTTCGTTTAAAACAGTGAAATGTTTAACTTCAAATATCTCGTAAACTACTCGATAGATTTTGTTTATATTTTATCTATTTATGGAGACTACTATTATCTATAATTGTATAAAATTTCACTTAATTCTGTCGAGTAGAAAACGTGATATTTAGAGTTTAATTTTGGTTTCGTTTAAAACAGTGAAATCTTTAACTTCAAATATCACGTAAACCACTTGATAGATTTTGTTTATATTTTATCTATATATGGAGACTACTATTGTCTATAATTGTATAAAATTTCATTTAAATCTGTCGAGTAGAAAACGAGATATTTAGAGTTTAATTTTGGTTTCGTTTAAAACAGTGAAATCTTTAACTTCAAATATCACGTAAACCACTCGATAGATTTTGTTTATATTTTATCTAAATATGGAGACTACTATTATCTATAATTGTATAAAATTTCATTTAATTCTGTTGAGTATAAAACGAGATATTTGGAGTTGAATTTTGGTTTCATTTAAAACAGTGAAATGTTTAACTTCAAATATCTCGTAAACTACTTGATAGATTTTGTTTAAATTTTATCTATATATGGAGACTACTATTGTCTATAATTGTATAAAATTTCATTTAAATCTGTCGAGTAGAAAACGAGATATTCAGAGTTGAATTTTGGTTTCGTTTAAAACAGTGAAATGTTTAACTTCAAATATCTCGTAAACTTCCCGATAGATTTTGTTTATATTTTATCTATATATGGAGACCACTATTATCTATAATTGTATAAAATTTCATTTAATTCTGTCGAGTAGAAAACGAGATATATAGAGTTGAATTTAGGTTTCGTTTAAAACAGTGAAATCTTTAACTTCAAATATCACGTAAACCAGTCGATAGATTTTGTTTATATTTTATCTATATATGGAGACTACTATTGTCTATAATTGTGTAAAATTTCATTTAAATCTGTCGAGTAGAAAACGAGATATTTAGAGTAAAATTTTGGTTTCGTTTAAAACAGTGAAATGTTTAACTTCAAATATCTCGTAAACTACTCGATAGATTTTGTTCATATTTTATCTGTATATGGAGACTACTATTGTCTATAATTGTTTAAAATTTCTTTTAAATATGTCGAGTAGAAAACGAGATATTTAGAGATGAATTTTGGTTTCGCTTAAAACAATAAAATATTTAACTTCAAATATCTCGTAAACTATTTAATAGATTTTGTTTATATTTTATCTATATATGGAGACTACTATTGTCTATAATTGTATAAAATTTCATTTAAATCTGTCGAGGAGAAAACGAGATATTTAGAGATGAATTTTGGTTTCGCTTAAAACAATAAAATTTTTAACTTCAAATATCTTGTGAACCACTCGATAGATTTTGTTTATATTTTATTTATATATGGAGACTACTATTATCTATAACTGTATAAAATTTCATTTAATTCTGTCGAGTAGAAAACGAGATATTTAGAGTTTAATTTTGGTTTCGTCACAAACAGTGAAATCTTTAACTTCAAATATCACGTACACCACTTGATAGATTTTGTTTATATTTTATCTATAAATGGAGACTACTATTGTCTATAATTGTATAAAATTTCATTTAAATCTGTCGAGTAGAAAACGAGATATTTAGAGTTTAATTTTGGTTTCGTTTAAAACAGTGAAATCTTTAACTTCAAATATCACGTAAACCACTTGATAGATTTTGTTTATATTTCATCTAAATATGGAGACTACTATTATCTATAATTGTATAAAATTTCATTTAATTCTGTTGAGTAGAAAACGAGATATTTGGAGTTGAATTTTGGTTTCATTTAAAACAGTGAAATGTTTAACTTCAAATATCTCGTAAACTACTTGATAGATTTTGTTTATATTTTATCTATATATGGAGACTACTATTGTCTATAATTGTGTAAAATTTCTTTTTAATATGTCGAGTAGAAAACGAGATATTTAGAGATGAATTTTGGTTTCGCTTAAAACAATAAAATATTTAACTTCAAATATCTCGTAAACTACTCAATAGATTTTGTTTATATTTTATCTATATATGGAGACTACTATTGTCTATAATTGTATAAAATTTCATTTAAATCTGTCGAGTAGAAAACGAGATATTTAGAGATGAATTTTGGTTTCGTTTAAAACAGTGAAATCTTTAACTTCAAATATCACGTAAACCACTTGATAGATTTTGTTTATATTTTATCTATATATGGAGACTACTATTGTCTATAATTGTATAAAGTTTCATTTAAATCTGTCGAGTAGAAAACGAGATATTTAGAGTTTAATTTTGGTTTCGTTTAAAACAGTGAAATCTTTAACTTCAAATATCACGTAAACCACTCGATAGATTTTGTTTATATTTTATCTAAATATGGAGACTACTATTATCTATAACTGTATAAAATTTCATTTAATTCTGTCGAGTAGAAAACGAGATATATAGAGTTGAATTTTGGTTTCGTTTAAAACAGTGAAATCTTTAACTTCAAATATCACGTAAACCACTCGATAGATTTTGTTTATTATTTATCTATATATGGAGACTACTATTGTCTATAATTGTATAAAATTTCATTTAAATCTGTCGAGTAGAAAACGAGATATTCAGAGTTGAATTTTGGTTTCGTTTAAAACAGTGAAATGTTTAACTTCAAATATCTCGTAAACTTCTCTATAGATTTTGTTTATATTTTATCTATATATGGAGACCACTATTATCTATAATTGTATAAAATTTCATTTAATTCTGACGAGTAAAAAACGAGATATTTAGAGATGAATTTTGGTTTCGTTTAAAACAGTGAAATGTTTAACTTCAAATATCACGTAAACCACTCGATAGATTTTGTTTATATTTTATCTATATATGGAGACTACTATTGTCTATAATTGTATAAAATTTCATTTAAATCTGTCGAGTAGAAAACGAGATATTTAGAGTTGAATTTTGGTTTCGTTAAAAACAGTGAAATGTTTAACTTCAAATATCTCTTAAACTACTCGATAGATTTTGTTTATATTTTATCTATATCAGGAGACTGCTATTGTCTATAAATGTATGAAATTTCATTTAAATCTGTCAAGTAGAAAAAGAGATATTTAGAGATGTATTTTGGTTTCGCTTAAAACAATAAATTTTTAACATCAAATATCTTGTAAACCACTCGATAGATTTTGTTTATATTTTATCTATATATGGAAACTACTATTGTCTATAATTGTATAAAATTTCATTTAAATCTGTTGAGTAGAAAACGAGATATTTAAAGTTGAATTTTGGTTTCGTTTAAAACAGTGAAATGTTTAACTTCAAATATCTCGTAAACTACTCGATAGATTTTGTTTATATTTTATCTATATATGGAGACTACTATTGTCTATAATTGTATAAAATATCATTGAAATCTGTCGAGTAGAAAACGAGATATTTAGAGATGAATTTTGGTTTCGCCTAAAACAATAAAATTTTTAATTTCAAATATCTTGTAAACCACTCGATAGATTTTGTTTGTATTTTATTTATATATGGAGACTACTATTATCTATAATTGTATAAAATTTCATTTAATTCTGTTGAGTAGAAAACGAGATATTTGGAGTTGAATTTTGGTTTCGTTTAAAACAGTGAAATGTTTAACTTCAAATATCTCGTAAACTACTTGATAGATTTTGTTTATATTTTATCTATATATGGAGACTGCTATTGTCTATAATTGTGTAAAATTTCATTAAATTCTGTCCAGTAGAAAACGAGATATTTACAGATGAATTTTGGTTTCGCTTAAAACAATAAAATCTTTAGCTTCAAATATCTCGTAAATCACTCTATAGATTTTGTTTATATTTTATCTATATATGGAGACTACTATTATCTATAATTGTATAAAATTTCATTTAATTCTGTCGAGTAGAAAACGAGATATTTAGAGTTTAATTTTGGTTTCGTTTAAAACAGTGAAATCTTTTACTTCAAATATCACGTAAACTACTCGATAGATTTTGTTTATATTTTATCTATATATGGAGACTACTATTGTCTATAATTGTATAAAATTTCATTTAAATCTGTCGAGTAGAAAACGAGATATTTGGAGTTGAATTTTGGTATCGTTAAAACAGTGAAATGTTTAACTTCAAATATCTCGTAAACCATTTGATAAATTTTGTATATATTTTATCTATATATGGAGACTACTATTGTCTATAATTGTATAAAATTTCATTTAAATCTATCGAGTAGAAAACGAGATATTTAGAGTTGAATTTTGGTTTCGTTTAAAACAGTTAAATGTTTAGCTTCTAATATCTCGTAAACCACTCGATAGATTTTGTATATATTTTATCTATATATGGAGACTACTATAGTCTATAATTGTATAAAATTTCATTTAAATCTGTCGAGTAGAAAACGAGATATTTAGAGTTGAATTTTGGTTTCGTTTAAAACAGTGAAATGTTTAACTTCGAATATCTCGTAAACTACTCGATAGATTTTGTTTATATTTTATCTATATATGGAGACTACTATTGTCTATAATTGTGTAAAATTTCATTTAAATCTGTCGAGTAGAAAACGAGATATTTAGAGTTGAATTTTGGTTTCGTTTAAAACAGTGAAATGTTTAACTTCAAATATCTCGTAAACTACTCAATAGATTTTGTTTATATTTTATCTATTTATGGAGACTACTATTGTCTATATTTGTATAAAATTTCATTAAATTCTGTCGAGTAGAAAACGAGATATTTAGAGTTTAATTTTGGTTTCGTTTAAAACAGTGAAATCTTTAACTTCAAATATCACGTAAACCACTTGAAAGATTTTGTTTATATTTTATCTATATATGGAGACTACTATTGTCTATAATTGTATAAAATTTCATTTAAATCTGTCGAGTAGAAAACGAGATATTTAGAGTTTAATTTTGGTTTCGTTTAAAACAGTGAAATCTATTACTTCAAATATCACGTAAACCACTCGATAGATTTTGTTTATATTTTATCTATATATGGAGACTACTATTGTCTATAATTGTATAAAATTTCATTTAAATCTGTCGAGTAGAAAACGAGATATTTGGAGTTGAATTTTGGTATCGTTTAAAACAGTGAAATGTTTAACTTCAAATTTCTCGTAAACCATTTGATAAATTTTGTATATATTTTATCTATATATGGAGACTACTATTGTCTATAATTGTATAAAATTTCATTTAAATCTATCGAGTAGAAAACGAGATATTTAGAGTTGAATTTTGGTTTCGTTTAAAACAGTTAAATGTTTAACTTCTAATATCTCGTAAACCACTTGATTGATTTTGTATATATTTTATCTATATATGGAGACTACTATAGTCTATAATTGTATAAAATTTCATTTAAATCTGTCGAGTAGAAAACGAGATATTTAGAGTTGAATTTTGGTTTCGTTTAAAACAGTGAAATGTTTAACTTCGAATATCTCGTAAACTACTCGATAGATTTTGTTTATATTTTATCTATTTATGGAGACTACTATTATCTATAATTGTATAAAATTTCATTTAATTCTGTCGAGTAGAAAACGAGATATTTAGAGTTTAATTTTGGTTTCGTTTAAAACAGTGAAATCTTTAACTTCAAATATCACGTAAACCACTTGATAGATTTTGTTTATATTTTATCTATATATGGAGACTACTATTGTCTATAATTGTATAAAATTTCATTTAAATCTGTCGAGTAGAAAACGAGATATTTAGAGTTTAATTTTGGTTTCGTTTAAAACAGTGAAATTTTTAACTTCAAATATCACGTAAACCACTCGATAGATTTTGTTTATATTTTATCTAAATATGGAGACTACTATTATCTATAATTGTATAAAATTTCATTTAATTCTGTTGAGTAGAAAACGAGATATTTGGAGTTGAATTTTGGTTTCATTTAAAACAGTGAAATGTTTAACTTCAAATATCTCGTAAACTACTTGATAGATTTTGTTTATATTTTATCTATATATGGAGACTACTATTGTCTATAATTGTATAAAATTTCATTTGAATCTGTCGAGTAGAAAACGAGATATTCAGAGTTGAATTTTGGTTTCGTTTAAAACAGTGAAATGTTTAACTTCAAATATCTCGTAAACTTCTCGATAGATTTTGTTTATATATATCTATATATGGAGACCACTATTATCTATAATTGTATAAAATTTCATTTAATTCTGTCGAGTAAAAAACAAGATATTTTGAGTTGAATTTTGGTTTCGTTTAAAACAGTGAAATCTTTAACTTCAAATATCACGTAAACCAGTCGATAGATTTTGTTTATATTTTATCTATATATGGAGACTACTATTGTCTATAATTGTGTAAAATTTCATTTAAATCTGTCGAGTATAAAACGAGATATTTAGAGTTGAATTTTGGTTTCGTTTAAAACAGTGAAATGTTTAACTTCAAATATCTCGTAAACTACTCGATAGATTTTGTTCATATTTTATCTGTATATGGAGACTCCTATTGTCTATAATTGTGTAAAATTTCTTTTAAATATGTCGAGTAGAAAACGAGATATTTAGAGATGAATTTTGGTTTCGCTTAAAACAATAAAATTTTTAACTTCAAATATCTCGTAAACTACTCAATAGATTTTGTTTATATTTTATCTATATATGGAGACTACTATTGTCTATAATTGTATAAAATTTCATTTAAATCTGTCGAGTAGAAAACGAGATATTCAGAGTTGAATTTTGGTTTCGTTTAAAACAGTGAAATGTTTAACTTCAAATATCTCGTAAACTTCTCGATAGATTTTGTTTATATTTTATCTATATATGGAGACTACTATTATCTATAACTGTATAAAATTTCATTTAATTCTGTCGAGTAGAAAACGAGATATTTAGAGTTTAATTTTGGTTTCGTCTAAAACAGTGAAATCTTTAACTTCAAATATCACGTACACCACTTGATAGATTTTGTTTATATTTTATCTATATATGGAGACTACTATTGTCTATAATTGTATAAAATTTCATTTAAATCTGTCGAGTAGAAAACGAGATATTTAGAGTTTAATTTTGGTTTCGTTTAAAACAGTGAAATCTTTAACTTCAAATATCACGTAAACCACTCGATAGATTTTGTTTATATTTCATCTAAATATGGAGACTACTATTATCTATAATTGTATAAAATTTCATTTAATTCTGTTGAGTAGAAAACGAGATATTTGGAGTTGAATTTTGGTTTCATTTAAAACAGTGAAATGTTTAACTTCAAATATCTCGTAAACTACTTGATAGATTTTGTTTATATTTTATCTATATATGGAGACTACTATTGTATATAATTGTGTAAAATTTCTTTTAAATATGTCGAGTAGAAAACGAGATATTTAGAGATGAATTTTGGTTTCGCTTAAAACAATAAAATATTTAACTTCAAATATCTCGTAAACTACTCAATAGATTTTGTTTATATTTTATCTATATATGGAGACTACTATTGTCTATAATTGTATAAAATTTCATTTAAATCTGTCGAGTAGAAAACGAGATATTTAGAGATGAATTTTGGTTTCGTTTAAAACAGTGAAATCTTTAACTTCAAATATCACGTAAACCACTTGATAGATTTTGTTTATATTTTATCTATATATGGAGACTACTATTGTCTATAATTGTATAAAGTTTCATTTAAATCTGTCGAGTAGAAAACGAGATATTTAGAGTTTAATTTTGGTTTCGTTTAAAACAGTGAAATCTTTAACTTCAAATATCACGTAAACCACTCGATAGATTTTGTTTATATTTTATCTAAATATGGAGACTACTATTATCTATAACTGTATAAAATTTCATTTAATTCTGTCGAGTAGAAAACGAGATATATAGAGTTGAATTTTGGTTTCGTTTAAAACAGTGAAATCTTTAACTTCAAATATCACGTAAACCACTCGATAGATTTTGTTTATTATTTATCTATATATGGAGACTACTATTGTCTATAATTGTATAAAATTTCATTTAAATCTGTCGAGTAGAAAACGAGATATTCAGAGTTGAATTTTGGTTTCGTTTAAAACAGTGAAATGTTTAACTTCAAATATCTCGTAAACTTCTCGATAGATTTTGTTTATATTTTATCTATATATGGAGACCACTATTATCTATAATTGTATAAAATTTCATTTAATTCTGACGAGTAAAAAACGAGATATTTAGAGATGAATTTTGGTTTCGTTTAAAACAGTGAAATGTTTAACTTCAAATATCACGTAAACCACTCGATAGATTTTGTTTATATTTTATCTATATATGGAGACTACTATTGTCTATAATTGTATAAAATTTCATTTAAATCTGTCGAGTAGAAAACGAGATATTTAGAGTTGAATTTTGGTTTCGTTAAAAACAGTGAAATGTTTAACTTCAAATATCTCTTAAACTACTCGATAGATTTTGTTTATATTTTATCTATATCAGGAGACTGCTATTGTCTATAAATGTATGAAATTTCATTTAAATCTGTCAAGTAGAAAACGAGATATTTAGAGATGTATTTTGGTTTCGCTTAAAACAATAAATTTTTAACATCAAATATCTTGTAAACCACTCGATAGATTTTGTTTATATTTTATCTATATATGGAAACTACTATTGTCTATAATTGTATAAAATTTCATTTAAATCTGTTGAGTAGAAAACGAGATATTTAAAGTTGAATTTTGGTTTCGTTTAAAACAGTGAAATGTTTAACTTCAAATATCTCGTAAACTACTCGATAGATTTTGTTTATATTTTATCTATATATGGAGACTACTATTGTCTATAATTGTATAAAATATCATTGAAATCTGTCGAGTAGAAAACGAGATATTTAGAGATGAATTTTGGTTTCGCCTAAAACAATAAAATTTTTAATTTCAAATATCTTGTAAACCACTCGATAGATTTTGTTTGTATTTTATTTATATATGGAGACTACTATTATCTATAATTGTATAAAATTTCATTTAATTCTGTTGAGTAGAAAACGAGATATTTGGAGTTGAATTTTGGTTTCGTTTAAAACAGTGAAATGTTTAACTTCAAATATCTCGTAAACTACTTGATAGATTTTGTTTATATTTTATCTATATATGGAGACTGCTATTGTCTATAATTGTGTAAAATTTCATTAAATTCTGTCCAGTAGAAAACGAGATATTTACAGATGAATTTTGGTTTCGCTTAAAACAATAAAATCTTTAGCTTCAAATATCTCGTAAATCACTCTATAGATTTTGTTTATATTTTATCTATATATGGAGACTACTATTATCTATAATTGTATAAAATTTCATTTAATTCTGTCGAGTAGAAAACGAGATATTTAGAGTTTAATTTTGGTTTCGTTTAAAACAGTGAAATCTTTTACTTCAAATATCACGTAAACTACTCGATAGATTTTGTTTATATTTTATCTATATATGGAGACTACTATTGTCTATAATTGTATAAAATTTCATTTAAATCTGTCGAGTAGAAAACGAGATATTTGGAGTTGAATTTTGGTATCGTTAAAACAGTGAAATGTTTAACTTCAAATATCTCGTAAACCATTTGATAAATTTTGTATATATTTTATCTATATATGGAGACTACTATTGTCTATAATTGTATAAAATTTCATTTAAATCTATCGAGTAGAAAACGAGATATTTAGAGTTGAATTTTGGTTTCGTTTAAAACAGTTAAATGTTTAGCTTCTAATATCTCGTAAACCACTCGATAGATTTTGTATATATTTTATCTATATATGGAGACTACTATAGTCTATAATTGTATAAAATTTCATTTAAATCTGTCGAGTAGAAAACGAGATATTTAGAGCTGAATTTTGGTTTCGTTTAAAACAGTGAAATGTTTAACTTCGAATATCTCGTAAACTACTCGATAGATTTTGTTTATATTTTATCTATTTATGGAGACTACTATTGTCTATAATTGTATAAAATTTCATTAAATTCTGTCGAGTAGAAAACGAGATATTTAGAGTTTAATTTTGGTTTCGTTTAAAACAGTGAAATCTTTAACTTCAAATATCACGTAAACCACTTGAAAGATTTTGTTTATATTTTATCTATATATGGAGACTACTATTGTCTATAATTGTATAAAATTTCATTTAAATCTGTCGAGTAGAAAACGAGATATTTAGAGTTTAATTTTGGTTTCGTTTAAAACAGTGAAATCTTTTACTTCAAATATCACGTAAACCACTCGATAGATTTTGTTTATATTTTATCTATATATGGAGACTACTATTGTCTATAATTGTATAAAATTTCATTTAAATCTGTCGAGTAGAAAACGAGATATTTGGAGTTGAATTTTGGTATCGTTTAAAACAGTGAAATGTTTAACTTCAAATATCTCGTAAACCATTTGATAAATTTTGTATATATTTTATCTATATATGGAGACTACTATTGTCTATAATTGTATAAAATTTCATTTAAATCTATCGAGTAGAAAACGAGATATTTAGAGTTGAATTTTGGTTTCGTTTAAAACAGTTAAATGTTTAACTTCTAATATCTCGTAAACCACTCGATTGATTTTGTATATATTTTATCTATATATGGAGACTACTATAGTCTATAATTGTATAAAATTTCATTTAAATCTGTCGAGTAGAAAACGAGATATTTAGAGTTGAATTTTGGTTTCGTTTAAAACAGTGAAATGTTTAACTTCGAATATCTCGTAAACTACTCGATAGATTTTGTTTATATTTTATCTATTTATGGAGACTACTATTATCTATAATTGTATAAAATTTCATTTAATTCTGTCGAGTAGAAAACGAGATATTTAGAGTTTAATTTTGGTTTCGTTTAAAACAGTGAAATCTTTAACTTCAAATATCACGTAAACCACATGATAGATTTTGTTTATATTTTATCTATATATGGAGACTACTATTGTCTATAATTGTATAAAATTTCATTTAAATCTGTCGAGTAGAAAACGAGATATTTAGAGTTTAATTTTGGTTTCGTTTAAAACAGTGAAATTTTTAACTTCAAATATCACGTAAACCACTCGATAGATTTTGTTTATATTTTATCTAAATATGGAGACTACTATTATCTATAATTGTATAAAATTTCATTTAATTCTGTTGAGTAGAAAACGAGATATTTGGAGTTGAATTTTGGTTTCATTTAAAACAGTGAAATGTTTAACTTCAAATATCTCGTAAACTACTTGATAGATTTTGTTTATATTTTATCTATATATGGAGACTACTATTGTCTATAATTGTATAAAATTTCATTTAAATCTGTCGAGTAGAAAACGAGATATTCAGAGTTGAATTTTGGTTTCGTTTAAAACAGTGAAATGTTTAACTTCAAATATCTCGTAAACTTCTCGATAGATTTTGTTTATATATATCTATATATGGAGACCACTATGATCTATAATTGTATAAAATTTCATTTAATTCTGTCGAGTAAAAAACAAGATATTTTGAGTTGAATTTTGGTTTCGTTTAAAACAGTGAAATCTTTAACTTCAAATATCACGTAAACCAGTCGATAGATTTTGTTTATATTTTATCTATATATGGAGACTACTATTGTCTATAATTGTGTAAAATTTCATTTAAATCTGTCGAGTATAAAACGAGATATTTAGAGTTGAATTTTGGTTTCGTTTAAAACAGTGAAATGTTTAACTTCAAATATCTCGTAAACTACTCGATAGATTTTGTTCATATTTTATCTGTATATGGAGACTCCTATTGTCTATAATTGTGTAAAATTTCTTTTAAATATGTCGAGTAGAAAACGAGATATTTAGAGATGAATTTTGGTTTCGCTTAAAACAATAAAATTTTTAACTTCAAATATCTCGTAAACTACTCAATAGATTTTGTTTATATTTTATCTATATATGGAGACTACTATTGTCTACAATTGTATAAAATTTCATTTAAATCTGTCGAGTAGAAAACGAGATATTCAGAGTTGAATTTTGGTTTCGTTTAAAACAGTGAAATGTTTAACTTCAAATATCTCGTAAACTTCTCGATAGATTTTGTTTATATTTTATCTATATATGGAGACTACTATTGTCTATAATTGTATAAAATTTCATTTAATTCTGTCGAGCAGAAAACGAGATATTTAGAGATGAATTTTGGTTTCGCTTAAAACAATAAAATCTATAGCTTCAAATATCTCGGAAACCACTCTATAGATTTTTTTTATATTTTATCTATATATGGAGACTACTTTTGTCTATAATTGTGTAAAATTTTATTTAATTCTGTCGAGTAGAAAACGAGATATTTAGAGATGAATTTTGGTTTCGCATAAAACAATAAAATCTTTAGCTTCAAATATCTCGTAAGCCACTCTATAGATTTTGTTTATATTTTATCTATATATGGAGACTACTATTGTCTATAATTGTATAAAATTTCATTTAAATCTGTTGAGTAGAAAACGAGATATTTAGAGTTGAATTTTGGTTTCGTTTAAAACAGTGAAATGTTTAACTTCAAATATCTCGTAAACTACTCAATAGATTTTGTTTATATTTTATCTATATATGGAGACTACTATTGTCTATAATTGTATAAAATTTCATTTAAATCTGTCAAGTAGAAAACGAGATATTTAGAGTTGAATTTTGGTTTCGTTTAAAACAGTTAAATGTTTAACTTCTAATATCTCGTAAACTACTCGATAGATTTTGTTTATATTTTATCTATATATGGAGACTACTATTGTCTATAATTGTATAAAATATCATTTAAATCTGTCGAGTAGAAAACGAGATATTTAGAGATGAATTTTGGTTTCGTTTAAAACAGTGAAATGTTTAACTTCAAATATCACGTAAACCACTCGATAGATTTTGTTTATATTTTATCTATATATGGAGACTACTATTGTCTATAATTGTATAAAATTTCATTTAAATCTGTCGAGTAGAAAACGAGATATTTAGAGTTTAATTTTGGTTTCGTTTAAAACAGTGAAATCTTTAACTTCAAATATCACGTAAACCACTTGATAGATTTTGTTTATATTTTATCTATATATGGAGACTACTATTGTCTATAATTGTATAAAATTTCATTTAAATCTGTCGAGTAGAAAACGAGATATTTAGAATTTAATTTTGGTTTCGTTTAAAACAGTGAAATATTTTACTTCAAATATCACGTAAACCACTCAATAGATTTTGTTTATATTTTATCTATATATGGAGACTACTATTGTCTATAATTGTATAAAATTTCATTTAAATCTGTCGAGTAGAAAACGAGATATTTGGAGTTGAATTTTGGTATCGTTTAAAACAGTAAAATGTTTAACTTCGAATATCTCGTAAACTACTCGATAGATTTTGTTTATATTTTATCTATTTATGGAGACTACTATTATCTATAATTGTATAAAATTTCATTTAATTCTGTCGATTAGAAAACGAGATATTTAGAGTTTAATTTTGGTTTCGTTTAAAACAGTGAAATGTTTAACTTCAAATATCACGAAAACCACTTGATAGATTTTGTTTATATTTCATCTATATATGGAGACTACTATTGTCTATAATTGTATAAAATTTCATTTAAATCTGTCGAGTAGAAAACGAGATATTTAGAGTTTAATTTTGGTTTCGTTTAAAACAGTGAAATCTTTAACTTCAAATATCACGTAAACCACTTGATAGATTTTGTTTATATTTTATCTAAATATGGAGACTACTATTATCTATAATTGTATAAAATTTCATTTAAATCTGTCGAGTAGAAAACGAGATATTTGGAGTTGAATTTTGGTTTCGTTTAAAACAGTGAAATGTTTAACTTCAAATATCTCGTAAACTTCTCGATAGATTTTGTTTATATATATCTATATATGGAGACCACTATTATATATAATTGTATAAAATTTCATTTAATTCTGTCGAGTAAAAAACGAGATATTTGGAGTTGAATTTTGGTATCGTTTAAAACAGTGAAATGTTTAACTTCAAATATCTCGTAAACCATTTGATAAATTTTGTATATATTTTATCTATATATGGAGACTACTATTGTCTATAATTGTATAAAATTTCATTTAAATCTATCGAGTAGAAAACGAGATATTTAGAGTTGAATTTTGGTTTCGTTTAAAACAGTTAAATGTTTAACTTCTAATATCTCGTAAACCACTCGATTGATTTTGTATATATCTTATCTATATATGGAGACTACTATAGTCTATAATTGTATAAAATTTCATTTAAATCTGTCGAGTAGAAAACGAGATATTTAGAGTTGAATTTTGGTTTCGTTTAAAACAGTGAAATGTTTAACTTCGAATATCTCGTAAACTACTTGATAGATTTTGTTTATATTTTATCTATTTATGGAGACTACTATTATCTATAATTGTATAAAATTTCATTTAATTCTGTCGAGTAGAAAACGAGATATTTAGAGTTTAATTTTGGTTTCGTTTAAAACAGTTAAATGTTTAACTTCTAATATCTCGTAAACCACTCGATTGATTTTGTATATATCTTATCTATATATGGAGACTACTATAGTCTATAATTGTATAAAATTTCATTTAAATCTGTCGAGTAGAAAACGAGATATTTAGAGTTGAATTTTGGTTTCGTTTAAAACAGTGAAATGTTTAACTTCGAATATCTCGTAAACTACTCGATAGATTTTGTTTATATTTTATCTATTTATGGAGACTACTATTATCTATAATTGTATAAAATTTCATTTAATTCTGTCGATTAGAAAACGAGATATTTAGAGTTTAATTTTGGTTTCGTTTAAAACAGTGAAATGTTTAACTTCAAATATCACGAAAACCACTTGATAGATTTTGTTTATATTTTATCTATATATGGAGACTACTATTGTCTATAATTGTATAAAATTTCATTTAAATCTGTCGAGTAGAAAACGAGATATTTAGAGTTTAATTTTGGTTTCGTTTAAAACAGTGAAATCTTTAACTTCAAATATCACGTAAACCACTCGATAGATTTTGTTTATATTTTATCTATATATGGAGACTACTATTGTCTATAATTGTATAAAATTTCATTTAAATCTGTCGAGTAGAAAACGAGATATTTAGAGTTTAATTTTGGTTTCGTTTAAAACAGTGAAATATTTTACTTCAAATATCACGTAAACCACTCGATAGATTTTGTTTATATTTTATCTATATATGGAGACTACTATTGTCTATAATTGTATAAAATTTCATTTAAATCTGTCGAGTAGAAAACGAGATATTTGGAGTTGAATTTTGGTATCGTTTAAAACAGTGAAATGTTTAACTTCAAATATCTCGTAAACCATTTGATAAATTTTGTATATATTTTATCTATATATGGAGACTACTATTGTCTATAATTGTATAAAATTTCATTTAAATCTATCGAGTAGAAAACGAGATATTTAGAGTTGAATTTTGGTTTCGTTTAAAACAGTTAAATGTTTAACTTCTAATATCTCGTAAACCACTCGATTGATTTTGTATATATCTTATCTATATATGGAGACTACTATAGTCTATAATTGTATAAAATTTCATTTAAATCTGTCGAGTAGAAAACGAGATATTTAGAGTTGAATTTTGGTTTCGTTTAAAACAGTGAAATGTTTAACTTCGAATATCTCGTAAACTACTCAATAGATTTTGTTTATATTTTATCTATTTATGGAGACTACTATTATCTATAATTGTATAAAATTTCATTTAATTCTGTCGATTAGAAAACGAGATATTTAGAGTTTAATTTTGGTTTCGTTTAAAACAGTGAAATGTTTAACTTCAAATATCACGAAAACCACTTGATAGATTTTGTTTATATTTTATCTATATATGGAGACTACTATTGTCTACAATTGTATAAAATTTCATTTAAATCTGTCGAGTAGAAAACGAGATATTTAGAGTTTAATTTTGGTTTCGTTTAAAACAGTGAAATCTTTAACTTCAAATATCACGTAAACCACTCGATAGATTTTGTTTATATTTTATCTAAATATGGAGACTACTATTATCTATAATTGTATAAAATTTCATTTAATTCTGTTGAGTAGAAAACGAGATATTTGGAGTTGAATTTTGGTTTCATTTAAAACAGTGAAATGTTTAACTTCAAATATCTCGTAAACTACTTGATAGATTTTGTTTATATTTTATCTATATATGGAGACTACTATTGTCTATAATTGTATAAAATTTCATTTAAATCTGTCGAGTAGAAAACGAGATATTCAGAGTTGAATTTTGGTTTCGTTTAAAACAGTGAAATGTTTAACTTCAAATATCTCGTAAACTTCTCGATAGATTTTGTTTATATATATCTATATATGGAGACCACTATTATATATAATTGTATAAAATTTCATTTAATTCTGTCGAGTAAAAAACGAGATATTTTGAGTTGAATTTTGGTTTCGTTTAAAACAGTGAAATCTTTAGCTTCAAATATCTCGTAAATCACTCTATAGATTTTGTTTATATTTTATCTATATATGGAGACTACTATTATCTATAATTGTATAAAATTTCATTTAATTCTGTCGAGTAGAAAACGAGATATTTAGAGTTTAATTTTGGTTTCGTTTAAAACAGTGAAATCTTTAACTTCAAATATCACGTAAACCACTCGATAGATTTTGTTTATATTTTATCTATATATGGAGACTACTATTGTTTATAATTGTATAAAATTTTATTTAAATCTGTCGAGTAGAAAACGAGATATTTAGAGTTGAATTTTGGTTTCGTTTAAAACAGTGAAATGTTTAACTTCAAATATCTCGTAAACTACTCGATAGATTTTGTTCATATTTTATCTGTATATGGAGACTACTATTGTCTATAATTGTGTAAAATTTCTTTTAAATATGTCGAGTAGAAAACGAGATATTTAGAGATGAATTTTGGTTTCGCTTAAAACAATAAAATTTTTAACTTCAAATATCTCGTAAACTACTCAATAGATTTTGTTTATATTTTATCTATATATGGAGACTACTATTGTCTATAATTGTATAAAATTTCATTTAAATCTGTCGAGTAGAAAACGAGATATTCAGAGTTCAATTTTGGTTTCGTTTAAAACAGTGAAATGTTTAACTTCAAATATCTCGTAAACTTCTCGATAGATTTTGTTTATATTTTATCTATATATGGAGACTACTATTGTCTATAATTGTGTAAAATTTCATTTAAATCTGTCGAGTAGAAAACGAGATATTTAGAGTTGAATTTTGGTTTCGTTTAAAACAGTGAAATGTTTAACTTCAAATATCTCGTAAACTACTCGATAGATTTTGTTCATATTTTATCTGTATATGGAGACTACTATTGTCTATAATTGTGTAAAATTTCTTTTAAATATGTCGAGTAGAAAACGAGATATTTAGAGTTTAATTTTGGTTTCGTTTAAAACAGTGAAATCTTTAACTTCAAATATCACGTAAACCACTTGATAGATTTTGTTTATATTTTATCTATATATGGAGACTACTATTGTCTATAATTGTATAAAATTTCATTTAAATCTGTCGAGTAGAAAACGAGATATTTAGAGTTTAATTTTGGTTTCGTTTAAAACAGTGAAATATTTTACTTCAAATATCACGTAAACCACTCGATAGATTTTGTTTATATTTTATCTATATATGGAGACTACTATTGTCTATAATTGTATAAAATTTCATTTAAATCTGTCGAGTAGAAAACGAGATATTTGGAGTTGAATTTTGGTATCGTTTAAAACAGTGAAATGTTTAACTTCAAATATCTCGTAAACCATTTGATAAATTTTGTATATATTTTATCTATATATGGAGACTACTATTGTCTATAATTGTATAAAATTTCATTTAAATCTATCGAGTAGAAAACGAGATATTTAGAGTTGAATTTTGGTTTCGTTTAAAACAGTTAAATGTTTAACTTCTAATATCTCGTAAACCACTCGATTGGTTTTGTATATATCTTATCTATATATGGAGACTACTATAGTCTATAATTGTATAAAATTTCATTTAAATCTGTCGAGTAGAAAACGAGATATTTAGAGTTGAATTTTGGTTTCGTTTAAAACAGTGAAATGTTTAACTTCGAATATCTCGTAAACTACTCGATAGATTTTGTTTATATTTTATCTATTTATGGAGACTACTATTATCTATAATTGTATAAAATTTCATTTAATTCTGTCGAGTAGAAAACGAGATATTTAGAGTTTAATTTTGGTTTCGTTTAAAACAGTGAAATCTTTAACTTCAAATATCACGAAAACCACTTGATAGATTTTGTTTATATTTTATCTATATATGGAGACTACTATTGTCTATAATTGTATAAAATTTCATTTAAATCTGTCGAGTAGAAAACGAGATATTTAGAGTTTAATTTTGGTTTCGTTTAAAACAGTGAAATCTTTAACTTCAAATATCACGTAAACCACTCGATAGATTTTGTTTATATTTTATCTAAATATGGAGACTACTATTATCTATAATTGTATAAAATTTCATTTAATTCTGTTGAGTAGAAAACGAGATATTTGGAGTTGAATTTTGGTTTCATTTAAAACAGTGAAATGTTTAACTTCAAATATCTCGTAAACTACTCGATAGATTTTGTTTATATTTTATCTATATATGGAGACTACTATTGTCTATAATTGTATAAAATTTCATTTAAATCTGTCGAGTAGAAAACGAGATATTCAGAGTTGAATTTTGGTTTCGTTTAAAACAGTGAAATGTTTAACTTCAAATATCTCGTAAACTTCTCGATAGATTTTGTTTATATATATCTATATATGGAGACCACTATTATATATAATTGTATAAAATTTCATTTAATTCTGTCGAGTAAAAAACGAGATATTTTGAGTTGAATTTTGGTTTCGTTTAAAACAGTGAAATCTTTAGCTTCAAATATCTCGTAAATCACTCTATAGATTTTGTTTATATTTTATCTATATATGGAGACTACTATTATCTATAATTGTATAAAATTTCATTTAATTCTGTCGAGTAGAAAACGAGATATTTAGAGTTTAATTTTGGTTTCGTTTAAAACAGTGAAATCTTTAACTTCAAATATCACGTAAACCACTCGATAGATTTTGTTTATATTTTATCTATATATGGAGACTACTATTGTCTATAATTGTATAAAATTTCATTTAAATCTGTCGAGTAGAAAACGAGATATTTAGAGTTGAATTTTGGTTTCGTTTAAAACAGTGAAATGTTTAACTTCAAATATCTCGTAAACTACTCGATAGATTTTGTTCATATTTTATCTGTATATGGAGACTACTATTGTCTATAATTGTGTAAAATTTCTTTTAAATATGTCGAGTAGAAAACGAGATATTTAGAGATGAATTTTGGTTTCGCTTAAAACAATAAAATTTTTAACTTCAAATATCTCGTAAACTACTCAATAGATTTTGTTTATATTTTATCTATATATGGAGACTACTATTGTCTATAATTGTATAAAATTTCATTTAAATCTGTCGAGTAGAAAACGAGATATTCAGAGTTGAATTTTGGTTTCGTTTAAAACAGTGAAATGTTTAACTTCAAATATCTCGTAAACTTCTCGATAGATTTTGTTTATATTTTATCTATATATGGAGACTACTATTGTCTATAATTGTGTAAAATTTCATTTAAATCTGTCGAGTAGAAAACGAGATATTTAGAGTTGAATTTTGGTTTCGTTTAAAACAGTGAAATGTTTAACTTCAAATATCTCGTAAACTACTCAATAGATTTTGTTCATATTTTATCTGTATATGGAGACTACTATTGTCTATAATTGTGTAAAATTTCTTTTAAATATGTCGAGTAGAAAACGAGATATTTAGAGTTTAATTTTGGTTTCGTTTAAAACAGTGAAATATTTTACTTCAAATATCACGTAAACCACTCGATAGATTTTGTTTATATTTTATCTATATATGGAGACTACTATTGTCTATAATTGTATAAAATTTCATTTAAATCTGTCGAGTAGAAAACGAGATATTTGGAGTTGAATTTTGGTATCGTTTAAAACAGTGAAATGTTTAACTTCAAATATCTCGTAAACCATTTGATAAATTTTGTATATATTTTATCTATATATGGAGACTACTATTGTCTATAATTGTATAAAATTTCATTTAAATCTATCGAGTAGAAAACGAGATATTTAGAGTTGAATTTTGGTTTCGTTTAAAACAGTTAAATGTTTAACTTCTAATATCTCGTAAACCACTCGATTGATTTTGTATATATCTTATCTATATATGGAGACTACTATAGTCTATAATTGTATAAAATTTCATTTAAATCTGTCGAGTAGAAAACGAAATATTTAGAGTTGAATTTTGGTTTCGTTTAAAACAGTGAAATGTTTAACTTCGAATATCTCGTAAACTACTCGATAGATTTTGTTTATATTTTATCTATTTATGGAGACTACTATTATCTATAATTGTATAAAATTTCATTTAATTCTGTCGAGTAGAAAACGAGATATTTAGAGTTTAATTTTGGTTTCGTTTAAAACAGTGAAATCTTTAACTTCAAATATCACGAAAACCACTTGATAGATTTTGTTTATATTTTATCTATATATGGAGACTACTATTGTCTATAATTGTATAAAATTTCATTTAAATCTGTCGAGTAGAAAACGAGATATTTAGAGTTTAATTTTGGTTTCGTTTAAAACAGTGAAATCTTTAACTTTAAATATCACGTAAACCACTCGATAGATTTTGTTTATATTTTATCTAAATATGGAGACTACTATTATCTATAATTGTATAAAATTTCATTTAATTCTGTTGAGTAGAAAACGAGATATTTGGAGTTGAATTTTGGTATCATTTAAAACAGTGAAATGTTTAACTTCAAATATCTCGTAAACTACTTGATAGATTTTGTTTATATTTTATCTATATATGGAGACTACTATTGTCTATAATTGTATAAAATTTCATTTAAATCTGTCGAGTAGAAAACGAGATATTCAGAGTTGAATTTTGGTTTCGTTTAAAACAGTGAAATGTTTAACTTCAAATATCTCGTAAACTTCTCGATAGATTTTGTTTATATATATCTATATATGGAGACCACTATTATATATAATTGTATAAAATTTCATTTAATTCTGTCGAGTAAAAAACGAGATATTTTGAGTTGAATTTTGGTTTCGTTTAAAACAGTGAAATCTTTAGCTTCAAATATCTCGTAAATCACTCTATAGATTTTGTTTATATTTTATCTATATATGGAGACTACTATTATCTATAATTGTATAAAATTTCATTTAATTCTGTCGAGTAGAAAACGAGATATTTAGAGTTTAATTTTGGTATCGTTTAAAACAGTGAAATGTTTAACTTCAAATATCTCGTAAACCATTTGATAAATTTTGTATATATTTTATCTATATATGGAGACTACTATTGTCTATAATTGTATAAAATTTCATTTAAATCTATCGAGTAGAAAACGAGATATTTAGAGTTGAATTTTGGTTTCGTTTAAAACAGTTAAATGTTTAACTTCTAATATCTCGTAAACCACTCGATTGATTTTGTATATATCTTATCTATATATGGAGACTACTATAGTCTATAATTGTATAAAATTTCATTTAAATCTGTCGAGTAGAAAACGAGATATTTAGAGTTGAATTTTGGTTTCGTTTAAAACAGTGAAATGTTTAACTTCGAATATCTCGTAAACTACTCGATAGATTTTGTTTATATTTTATCTATTTATGGAGACTACTATTATCTATAATTGTATAAAATTTCATTTAATTCTGTCGAGTAGAAAACGAGATATTTAGAGTTTAATTTTGGTTTCGTTTAAAACAGTGAAATCTTTAACTTCAAATATCACGAAAACCACTTGATAGATTTTGTTTATATTTTATCTATATATGGAGACTACTATTGTCTATAATTGTATAAAATTTCATTTAAATCTGTCGAGTAGAAAACGAGATATTTAGAGTTTAATTTTGGTTTCGTTTAAAACAGTGAAATCTTTAACTTCAAATATCACGTAAACCACTCGATAGATTTTGTTTATATTTTATCTAAATATGGAGACTACTATTATCTATAATTGTATAAAATTTCATTTAATTCTGTTGAGTAGAAAACGAGATATTTGGAGTTGAATTTTGGTTTCATTTAAAACAGTGAAATGTTTAACTTCAAATATCTCGTAAACTACTTGATAGATTTTGTTTATATTTTATCTATATATGGAGACTACTATTGTCTATAATTGTATAAAATTTCATTTAAATCTGTCGAGTAGAAAACGAGATATTCAGAGTTGAATTTTGGTTTCGTTTAAAACAGTGAAATGTTTAACTTCAAATATCTCGTAAACTTCTCGATAGATTTTGTTTATATATATCTATATATGGAGACCACTATTATATATAATTGTATAAAATTTCATTTAATTCTGTCGAGTAAAAAACGAGATATTTTGAGTTGAATTTTGGTTTCGTTTAAAACAGGGAAATCTTTAGCTTCAAATATCTCGTAAATCACTCTATAGATTTTGTTTATATTTTATCTATATATGGAGACTACTATTATCTATAATTGTATAAAATTTCATTTAATTCTGTCGAGTAGAAAACGAGATATTTAGAGTTTAATTTTGGTTTCGTTTAAAACAGTGAAATCTTTAGCTTCAAATATCACGTAAACCACTCGTTAGATTTTGTTTATATTTTATCTATATATGGAGACTACTATTGTCTATAATTGTATAAAATTTCATTTAAATCTGTCGAGTAGAAAACGAGATATTTAGAGTTGAATTTTGGTTTCGTTTAAAACAGTGAAATGTTTAACTTCAAATATCTCGTAAACTACTCGATAGATTTTGTTCATATTTTATCTGTATATGGAGACTACTATTGTCTATAATTGTGTAAAATTTCTTTTAAATATGTCGAGTAGAAAACGAGATATTTAGAGATGAATTTTGGTTTCGCTTAAAACAATAAAATTTTTAACTTCAAATATCTCGTAAACTACTCAATAGATTTTGTTTATATTTTATCTATATATGGAGACTACTATTGTCTATAATTGTATAAAATTTCATTTAAATCTGTCGAGTAGAAAACGAGATATTCAGAGTTGAATTTTGGTTTCGTTTAAAACAGTGAAATGTTTAACTTCAAATATCTCGTAAACTTCTCGATAGATTTTGTTTATATTTTATCTATATATGGAGACTACTATTGTCTATAATTGTGTAAAATTTCATTTAAATCTGTCGAGTAGAAAACGAGATATTTAGAGTTGAATTTTGGTTTCGTTTAAAACAGTGAAATGTTTAACTTCAAATATCTCGTAAACTACTCAATAGATTTTGTTCATATTTTATCTGTATATGGAGACTACTATTGTCTATAATTGTGTAAAATTTCTTTTAAATATGTCGAGTAGAAAACGAGATATTTAGAGTTTAATTTTGGTTTCGTTTAAAACAGTGAAATCTTTAACTTCAAATATCACGTAAACCACTTGATAGATTTTGTTTATATTTTATCTATATATGGAGACTACTATTGTCTATAATTGTATAAAATTTCATTTAAATCTGTCGAGTAGAAAACGAGATATTTAGAGTTTAATTTTGGTTTCGTTTAAAACAGTGAAATATTTTACTTCAAATATCACGTAAACCACTCGATAGATTTTGTTTATATTTTATCTATATATGGAGACTACTATTGTCTATAATTGTATAAAATTTCATTTAAATCTGTCGAGTAGAAAACGAGATATTTGGAGTTGAATTTTGGTATCGTTTAAAACAGTGAAATGTTTAACTTCAAATATCTCGTAAACCATTTGATAAATTTTGTATATATTTTATCTATATATGGAGACTACTATTGTCTATAATTGTATAAAATTTCATTTAAATCTATCGAGTAGAAAACGAGATATTTAGAGTTGAATTTTGGTTTCGTTTAAAACAGTTAAATGTTTAACTTCTAATATCTCGTAAACCACTCGATTGATTTTGTATATATCTTATCTATATATGGAGACTACTATAGTCTATAATTGTATAAAATTTCATTTAAATCTGTCGAGTAGAAAACGAGATATTTAGAGTTGAATTTTGGTTTCGTTTAAAACAGTGAAATGTTTAACTTCGAATATCTCGTAAACTACTCGATAGATTTTGTTTATATTTTATCTATTTATGGAGACTACTATTATCTATAATTGTATAAAATTTCATTTAATTCTGTCGAGTAGAAAACGAGATATTTAGAGTTTAATTTTGGTTTCGTTTAAAACAGTGAAATCTTTAACTTCAAATATCACGAAAACCACTTGATAGATTTTGTTTATATTTTATCTATATATGGAGACTACTATTGTCTATAATTGTATAAAATTTCATTTAAATCTGTCGCGTAGAAAACGAGATATTTAGAGTTTAATTTTGGTTTCGTTTAAAACAGTGAAATCTTTAACTTCAAATATCACGTAAACCACTCGATAGATTTTGTTTATATTTTATCTAAATATGGAGACTACTATTATCTATAATTGTATAAAATTTCATTTAATTCTGTTGAGTAGAAAACGAGATATTTGGAGTTGAATTTTGGTATCATTTAAAACAGTGAAATGTTTAACTTCAAATATCTCGTAAACTACTTGATAGATTTTGTTTATATTTTATCTATATATGGAGACTACTATTGTCTATAATTGTATAAAATTTCATTTAAATCTGTCGAGTAGAAAACGAGATATTCAGAGTTGAATTTTGGTTTCGTTTAAAACAGTGAAATGTTTAACTTCAAATATCTCGTAAACTTCTCGATAGATTTTGTTTATATATATCTATATATGGAGACCACTATTATATATAATTGTATAAAATTTCATTTAATTCTGTCGAGTAAAAAACGAGATATTTTGAGTTGAATTTTGGTTTCGTTTAAAACAGTGAAATCTTTAGCTTCAAATATCTCGTAAATCACTCTATAGATTTTGTTTATATTTTATCTATATATGGAGACTACTATTATCTATAATTGTATAAAATTTCATTTAATTCTGTCGAGTAGAAAACGAGATATTTAGAGTTTAATTTTGGTATCGTTTAAAACAGTGAAATGTTTAACTTCAAATATCTCGTAAACCATTTGATAAATTTTGTATATATTTTATCTATATATGGAGACTACTATTGTCTATAATTGTATAAAATTTCATTTAAATCTATCGAGTAGAAAACGAGATATTTAGAGTTGAATTTTGGTTTCGTTTAAAACAGTTAAATGTTTAACTTCTAATATCTCGTAAACCACTCGATTGATTTTGTATATATCTTATCTATATATGGAGACTACTATAGTCTATAATTGTATAAAATTTCATTTAAATCTGTCGAGTAGAAAACGAGATATTTAGAGTTGAATTTTGGTTTCGTTTAAAACAGTGAAATGTTTAACTTCGAATATCTCGTAAACTACTCGATAGATTTTGTTTATATTTTATCTATTTATGGAGACTACTATTATCTATAATTGTATAAAATTTCATTTAATTCTGTCGAGTAGAAAACGAGATATTTAGAGTTTAATTTTGGTTTCGTTTAAAACAGTGAAATCTTTAACTTCAAATATCACGAAAACCACTTGATAGATTTTGTTTATATTTTATCTATATATGGAGACTACTATTGTCTATAATTGTATAAAATTTCATTTAAATCTGTCGAGTAGAAAACGAGATATTTAGAGTTTAATTTTGGTTTCGTTTAAAACAGTGAAATCTTTAACTTCAAATATCACGTAAACCACTCAATAGATTTTGTTTATATTTTATCTAAATATGGAGACTACTATTATCTATAATTGTATAAAATTTCATTTAATTCTGTTGAGTAGAAAACGAGATATTTGGAGTTGAATTTTGGTTTCATTTAAAACAGTGAAATGTTTAACTTCAAATATCTCGTAAACTACTTGATAGATTTTGTTTATATTTTATCTATATATGGAGACTACTATTGTCTATAATTGTATAAAATTTCATTTAAATCTGTCGAGTAGAAAACGAGATATTCAGAGTTGAATTTTGGTTTCGTTTAAAACAGTGAAATGTTTAACTTCAAATATCTCGTAAACTTCTCGATAGATTTTGTTTATATATATCTATATATGGAGACCACTATTATATATAATTGTATAAAATTTCATTTAATTCTGTCGAGTAAAAAACGAGATATTTTGAGTTGAATTTTAGTTTCGTTTAAAACAGTGAAATCTTTAGCTTCAAATATCTCGTAAATCACTCTATAGATTTTGTTTATATTTTATCTATATATGGAGACTACTATTATCTATAATTGTATAAAATTTCATTTAATTCTGTCGAGTAGAAAACGAGATATTTAGAGTTTAATTTTGGTTTCGTTTAAAACAGTGAAATCTTTAACTTCAAATATCACGTAAACCACTCGATAGATTTTGTTTATATTTTATCTATATATGGAGACTACTATTGTCTATAATTGTATAAAATTTCATTTAAATCTGTCGAGTAGAAAACGAGATATTTAGAGTTGAATTTTGGTTTCGTTTAAAACAGTGAAATGTTTAACTTCAAATATCTCGTAAACTACTCGATAGATTTTGTTCATATTTTATCTGTATATGGAGACTACTATTGTCTATAATTGTGTAAAATTTCTTTTAAATATGTCGAGTAGAAAACGAGATATTTAGAGATGAATTTTGGTTTCGCTTAAAACAATAAAATTTTTAACTTCAAATATCTCGTAAACTACTCAATAGATTTTGTTTATATTTTATCTATATATGGAGACTACTATTGTCTATAATTGTATAAAATTTCATTTAAATCTGTCGAGTAGAAAACGAGATATTCAGAGTTGAATTTTGGTTTCGTTTAAAACAGTGAAATGTTTAACTTCAAATATCTCGTAAACTTCTCGATAGATTTTGTTTATATTTTATCTGTATATGGAGACTACTATTGTCTATAATTGTGTAAAATTTCTTTTAAATATGTCGAGTAGAAAACGAGATATTTAGAGATGAATTTTGGTTTCGCTTAAAACAATAAAATTTTTAACTTCAAATATCTCGTAAACTACTCGATAGATTTTGTTTATATTTTATCTATATATGGAGACTACTATTGTCTATAATTGTATAAAATTTCATTTAAATCTGTCGAGTAGAAAACGAGATATTCAGAGATGAATTTTGGTTTCGCTTAAAACAATAAAATTTTTAACTTCAAATATCTTGTAAACCACTCGATAGATTTTGATAATATTTTATCTATATATGGAGACAACTATTGTCTATAATTGTGCAAAATTTCATTTTATTCTGTCGAGTAGAAAACGAGATATTTAGAGTTTAATTTTGGTTTCGTTTAAAACAGTGAAATCTTTAACTTCAAATATCACATAAACCAGTCGATAGATGTTGTTTTTTATTTTATCTATATATGGAGACTACTATTGTCTATAATTGTATAAAATTTCATTTAATTGTGTCGAGTAGAAAACGAGATATTTAGAGATGAATTTTGGTTTCGCTTAAAACAATAAAATCTATAGCTTCAAATATCTCGGAAACCACTCTATAGATTTTTTTTATATTTTATCTATATATGGAGACTACGTTTGTCTATAATTGTGTAAAATTTTATTTAATTCTGTCGAGTAGAAAACGAGATATTTAGAGATGAATTTTGGTTTCGCTTAAAACAATAAAATCTATAGCTTCAAATATCTCGTAAGCCACTCTATAGATTTTGTTTATATTTTATCTATATATGGAGACTACTATTGTCTATAATTGTGTAAAATTTCATTTAAATCTGTCGAGTAGAAAACGAGATATTCAGAGTTGAATTTTGGTTTCGTTTAAAACAGTGAAATGTTTAACTTCAAATATCTCGTAAACTTCTCGATAGATTTTGTTTATATATATCTATATATGGAGACCACTATTATATATAATTGTGTAAAATTTCATTTAATTCTGTCGAGTAAAAAACGAGATATTAAGAGTTGAATTTTGGTTTCGTTTAAAACAGTGAAATCTTTAGCTTCAAATATCTCGTAAATCACTCTATAGATTTTGTTTATATTTTATCTATATATGGAGACTACTATTATCTATAATTGTATAAAATTTCATTTAATTCTGTCGAGTAGAAAACGAGATATTTAGAGTTTAATTTTGGTATCGTTTAAAACAGTGAAATGTTTAACTTCAAATATCTCGTAAACCATTTGATAAATTTTGTATATATTTTATCTATATATGGAGACTACTATTGTCTATAATTGTATAAAATTTCATTTAAATCTATCGAGTAGAAAACGAGATATTTAGAGTTGAATTTTGGTTTCGTTTAAAACAGTTAAATGTTTAACTTCTAATATCTCGTAAACCACTCGATTGATTTTGTATATATCTTATCTATATATGGAGACTACTATAGTCTATAATTGTATAAAATTTCATTTAAATCTGTCGAGTAGAAAACGAGATATTTAGAGTTGAATTTTGGTTTCGTTTAAAACAGTGAAATGTTTAACTTCGAATATCTCGTAAACTACTCGATAGATTTTGTTTATATTTTATCTATTTATGGAGACTACTATTATCTATAATTGTATAAAATTTCATTTAATTCTGTCGAGTAGAAAACGAGATATTTAGAGTTTAATTTTGGTTTCGTTTAAAACAGTGAAATCTTTAACTTCAAATATCACGAAAACCACTTGATAGATTTTGTTTATATTTTATCTATATATGGAGACTACTATTGTCTATAATTGTATAAAATTTCATTTAAATCTGTCGAGTAGAAAACGAGATATTTAGAGTTTAATTTTGGTTTCGTTTAAAACAGTGAAATCTTTAACTTCAAATATCACGTAAACCACTCGATAGATTTTGTTTATATTTTATCTATATATGGAGACTACTATTGTCTATAATTGTATAAAATTTCATTTAAATCTATCGAGTAGAAAACGAGATATTTAGAGTTGAATTTTGGTTTCGTTTAAAACAGTTAAATGTTTAACTTCTAATATCTCGTAAACCACTCGATTGATTTTGTATATATCTTATCTATATATGGAGACTACTATAGTCTATAATTGTATAAAATTTCATTTAAATCTGTCGAGTAGAAAACGAGATATTCAGAGTTGAATTTTGGTTTCGTTTAAAACAGTGAAATGTTTAACTTCAAATATCTCGTAAACTTCTCGATAGATTTTGTTTATATATATCTATATATGGAGACCACTATTATATATAATTGTGTAAAATTTCATTTAATTCTGTCGAGTAAAAAACGAGATATTTTGAGTTGAATTTTGGTTTCGTTTAAAACAGTGAAATCTTTAGCTTCAAATATCTCGTAAATCACTCTATAGATTTTGTTTATATTTTATCTATATATGGAGACTACTATTATCTATAATTGTATAAAATTTCATTTAAATCTGTCGAGTAGAAAACGAGATATTCAGAGTTGAATTTTGGTTTCGTTTAAAACAGTGAAATCTTTAACTTTAAATATCACGTAAACCACTCGATAGATTTTGTTTATATTTTATCTAAATATGGAGACTACTATTATCTATAATTGTATAAAATTTCATTTAATTCTGTTGAGTAGAAAACGAGATATTTGGAGTTGAATTTTGGTATCATTTAAAACAGTGAAATGTTTAACTTCAAATATCTCGTAAACTACTTGATAGATTTTGTTTATATTTTATCTATATATGGAGACTACTATTGTCTATAATTGTATAAAATTTCATTTAAATCTGTCGAGTAGAAAACGAGATATTCAGAGTTGAATTTTGGTTTCGTTTAAAACAGTGAAATGTTTAACTTCAAATATCTCGTAAACTTCTCGATAGATTTTGTTTATATATATCTATATATGGAGACCACTATTATATATAATTGTGTAAAATTTCATTTAATTCTGTCGAGTAAAAAACGAGATATTTTGAGTTGAATTTTGGTTTCGTTTAAAACAGTGAAATCTTTAGCTTCAAATATCTCGTAAATCACTCTATAGATTTTGTTTATATTTTATCTATATATGGAGACTACTATTATCTATAATTGTATAAAATTTCATTTAATTCTGTCGAGTAGAAAACGAGATATTTAGAGTTTAATTTTGGTATCGTTTAAAACAGTGAAATGTTTAACTTCAAATATCTCGTAAACCATTTGATAAATTTTGTATATATTTTATCTATATATGGAGACTACTATTGTCTATAATTGTATAAAATTTCATTTAAATCTATCGAGTAGAAAACGAGATATTTAGAGTTGAATTTTGGTTTCGTTTAAAACAGTTAAATGTTTAACTTCTAATATCTCGTAAACCACTCGATTGATTTTGTATATATCTTATCTATATATGGAGACTACTATAGTCTATAATTGTATAAAATTTCATTTAAATCTGTCGAGTAGAAAACGAGATATTTAGAGTTGAATTTTGGTTTCGTTTAAAACAGTGAAATGTTTAACTTCGAATATCTCGTAAACTACTCGATAGATTTTGTTTATATTTTATCTATTTATGGAGACTACTATTATCTATAATTGTATAAAATTTCATTTAATTCTGTCGAGTAGAAAACGAGATATTTAGAGTTTAATTTTGGTTTCGTTTAAAACAGTGAAATCTTTAACTTCAAATATCACGAAAACCACTTGATAGATTTTGTTTATATTTTATCTATATATGGAGACTACTATTGTCTATAATTGTATAAAATTTCATTTAAATCTGTCGAGTAGAAAACGAGATATTTAGAGTTTAATTTTGGTTTCGTTTAAAACAGTGAAATCTTTAACTTCAAATATCACGTAAACCACTCGATAGATTTTGTTTATATTTTATCTATATATGGAGACTACTATTGTCTATAATTGTATAAAATTTCATTTAAATCTATCGAGTAGAAAACGAGATATTTAGAGTTGAATTTTGGTTTCGTTTAAAACAGTTAAATGTTTAACTTCTAATATCTCGTAAACCACTCGATTGATTTTGTATATATCTTATCTATATATGGAGACTACTATAGTCTATAATTGTATAAAATTTCATTTAAATCTGTCGAGTAGAAAACGAGATATTTAGAGTTGAATTTTGGTTTCGTTTAAAACAGTGAAATGTTTAACTTCGAATATCTCGTAAACTACTCGATAGATTTTGTTTATATTTTATCTATTTATGGAGACTACTATTATCTATAATTGTATAAAATTTCATTTAATTCTGTCGAGTAGAAAACGAGATATTTAGAGTTTAATTTTGGTTTCGTTTAAAACAGTGAAATCTTTAACTTCAAATATCACGAAAACCACTTGATAGATTTTGTTTATATTTTATCTATATATGGAGACTACTATTGTCTATAATTGTATAAAATTTCATTTAAATCTGTCGAGTAGAAAACGAGATATTTAGAGTTTAATTTTGGTTTCGTTTAAAACAGTGAAATCTTTAACTTCAAATATCACGTAAACCACTCGATAGATTTTGTTTATATTTTATCTAAATATGGAGACTACTATTATCTATAATTGTATAAAATTTCATTTAATTCTGTTGAGTAGAAAACGAAATATTTGGAGTTGAATTTTGGTTTCATTTAAAACAGTGAAATGTTTAACTTCAAATATCTCGTAAACTACTTGATAGATTTTGTTTATATTTTATCTATATATGGAGACTACTATTGTCTATAATTGTATAAAATTTCATTTAAATCTGTCGAGTAGAAAACGAGATATTCAGAGTTGAATTTTGGTTTCGTTTAAAAAAGTGAAATGTTTAACTTCAAATATCTCGTAAACTTCTCGATAGATTTTGTTTATATATATCTATATATGGAGACCACTATTATATATAATTGTATAAAATTTCATTTAATTCTGTCGAGTAAAAAACGAGATATTTTGAGTTGAATTTTGGTTTCGTTTAAAACAGTGAAATCTTTAGCTTCAAATATCTCGTAAATCACTCTATAGATTTTGTTTATATTTTATCTATATATGGAGACTACTATTATCTATAATTGTATAAAATTTCATTTAATTCTGTCGAGTAGAAAACGAGATATTTAGAGTTTAATTTTGGTTTCGTTTAAAACAGTGAAATCTTTAACTTCAAATATCACGTAAACCACTCGATAGATTTTGTTTATATTTTATCTATATATGGAGACTACTATTGTCTATAATTGTATAAAATTTCATTTAAATCTGTCGAGTAGAAAACGAGATATTTAGAGTTGAATTTTGGTTTCGTTTAAAACAGTGAAATGTTTAACTTCAAATATCTCGTAAACTACTCGATAGATTTTGTTCATATTTTATCTGTATATGGAGACTACTATTGTCTATAATTGTGTAAAATTTCTTTTAAATATGTCGAGTAGAAAACGAGATATTTAGAGATGAATTTTGGTTTCGCTTAAAACAATAAAATTTTTAACTTCAAATATCTCGTAAACTACTCAATAGATTTTGTTTATATTTTATCTATATATGGAGACTACTATTGTCTATAATTGTATAAAATTTCATTTAAATCTGTCGAGTAGAAAACGAGATATTTAGAGATGAATTTTGGTTTCGCTTAAAACAATAAAATTTTTAACTTCAAATATCTCGTAAACTACTCGATAGATTTTGTTTATATTTTATCTATATATGGAGACTACTATTGTCTATAATTGTATAAAATTTCATTTAAATCTGTCGAGTAGAAAACGAGATATTCAGAGTTGAATTTTGGTTTCGTTTAAAACAGTGAAATGTTTAACTTCAAATATCTCGTAAACTTCTCGATAGATTTTGTTTATATTTTATCTATATATGGAGACTACTATTGTCTATAATTGTGTAAAATTTCATTTAAATCTGTCGAGTAGAAAACGAGATATTTAGAGTTGAATTTTGGTTTCGTTTAAAACAGTGAAATGTTTAACTTCAAATATCTCGTAAACTACTCAATAGATTTTGTTCATATTTTATCTGTATATGGAGACTACTATTGTCTATAATTGTGTAAAATTTCTTTTAAATATGTCGAGTAGAAAACGAGATATTTAGAGTTTAATTTTGGTTTCGTTTAAAACAGTGAAATCTTTAACTTCAAATATCACGTAAACCACTTGATAGATTTTGTTTATATTTTATCTATATATGGAGACTACTATTGTCTATAATTGTATAAAATTTCATTTAAATCTGTCGAGTAGAAAACGAGATATTTGGAGTTGAATTTTGGTATCGTTTAAAACAGTGAAATGTTTAACTTCAAATATCTCGTAAACCATTTGATAAATTTTGTATATATTTTATCTATATATGGAGACTACTATTGTCTATAATTGTATAAAATTTCATTTAAATCTATCGAGTAGAAAACGAGATATTTAGAGTTGAATTTTGGTTTCGTTTAAAACAGTTAAATGTTTAACTTCTAATATCTCGTAAACCACTCGATTGATTTTGTATATATCTTATCTATATATGGAGACTACTATAGTCTATAATTGTATAAAATTTCATTTAAATCTGTCGAGTAGAAAACGAGATATTTAGAGTTGAATTTTGGTTTCGTTTAAAACAGTGAAATGTTTAACTTCGAATATCTCGTAAACTACTCGATAGATTTTGTTTATATTTTATCTATTTATGGAGACTACTATTATCTATAATTGTATAAAATTTCATTTAATTCTGTCGAGTAGAAAACGAGATATTTAGAGTTTAATTTTGGTTTCGTTTAAAACAGTGAAATCTTTAACTTCAAATATCACGAAAACCACTTGATAGATTTTGTTTATATTTTATCTATATATGGAGACTACTATTGTCTATAATTGTATAAAATTTCATTTAAATCTGTCGCGTAGAAAACGAGATATTTAGAGTTTAATATTGGTTTCGTTTAAAACAGTGAAATCTTTAACTTCAAATATCACGTAAACCACTCGATAGATTTTGTTTATATTTTATCTAAATATGGAGACTACTATTATCTATAATTGTATAAAATTTCATTTAATTCTGTTGAGTAGAAAACGAGATATTTGGAGTTGAATTTTGGTATCATTTAAAACAGTGAAATGTTTAACTTCAAATATCTCGTAAACTACTTGATAGATTTTGTTTATATTTTATCTATATATGGAGACTACTATTGTCTATAATTGTATAAAATTTCATTTAAATCTGTCGAGTAGAAAACGAGATATTCAGAGTTGAATTTTGGTTTCGTTTAAAACAGTGAAATGTTTAACTTCAAATATCTCGTAAACTTCTCGATAGATTTTGTTTATATATATCTATATATGGAGACCACTATTATATATAATTGTATAAAATTTCATTTAATTCTGTCGAGTAAAAAACGAGATATTTTGAGTTGAATTTTGGTTTCGTTTAAAACAGTGAAATCTTTAGCTTCAAATATCTCGTAAATCACTCTATAGATTTTGTTTATATTTTATCTATATATGGAGACTACTATTATCTATAATTGTATAAAATTTCATTTAATTCTGTCGAGTAGAAAACGAGATATTTAGAGTTTAATTTTGGTATCGTTTAAAACAGTGAAATGTTTAACTTCAAATATCTCGTAAACCATTTGATAAATTTTGTATATATTTTATCTATATATGGAGACTACTATTGTCTATAATTGTATAAAATTTCATTTAAATCTATCGAGTAGAAAACGAGATATTTAGAGTTGAATTTTGGTTTCGTTTAAAACAGTTAAATGTTTAACTTCTAATATCTCGTAAACCACTCGATTGATTTTGTATATATCTTATCTATATATGGAGACTACTATAGTCTATAATTGTATAAAATTTCATTTAAATCTGTCGAGTAGAAAACGAGATATTTAGAGTTGAATTTTGGTTTCGTTTAAAACAGTGAAATGTTTAACTTCGAATATCTCGTAAACTACTCGATAGATTTTGTTTATATTTTATCTATTTATGGAGACTACTATTATCTATAATTGTATAAAATTTCATTTAATTCTGTCGAGTAGAAAACGAGATATTTAGAGTTTAATTTTGGTTTCGTTTAAAACAGTGAAATCTTTAACTTCAAATATCACGAAAACCACTTGATAGATTTTGTTTATATTTTATCTATATATGGAGACTACTATTGTCTATAATTGTATAAAATTTCATTTAAATCTGTCGAGTAGAAAACGAGATATTTAGAGTTTAATTTTGGTTTCGTTTAAAACAGTGAAATCTTTAACTTCAAATATCACGTAAACCACTCAATAGATTTTGTTTATATTTTATCTAAATATGGAGACTACTATTATCTATAATTGTATAAAATTTCATTTAATTCTGTTGAGTAGAAAACGAGATATTTGGAGTTGAATTTTGGTTTCATTTAAAACAGTGAAATGTTTAACTTCAAATATCTCGTAAACTACTTGATAGATTTTGTTTATATTTTATCTATATATGGAGACTACTATTGTCTATAATTGTATAAAATTTCATTTAAATCTGTCGAGTAGAAAACGAGATATTCAGAGTTGAATTTTGGTTTCGTTTAAAACAGTGAAATGTTTAACTTCAAATATCTCGTAAACTTCTCGATAGATTTTGTTTATATATATCTATATATGGAGACCACTATTATATATAATTGTATAAAATTTCATTTAATTCTGTCGAGTAAAAAACGAGATATTTTGAGTTGAATTTTAGTTTCGTTTAAAACAGTGAAATCTTTAGCTTCAAATATCTCGTAAATCACTCTATAGATTTTGTTTATATTTTATCTATATATGGAGACTACTATTATCTATAATTGTATAAAATTTCATTTAATTCTGTCGAGTAGAAAACGAGATATTTAGAGTTTAATTTTGGTTTCGTTTAAAACAGTGAAATCTTTAACTTCAAATATCACGTAAACCACTCGATAGATTTTGTTTATATTTTATCTGTATATGGAGACTACTATTGTCTATAATTGTATAAAATTTCATTTAAATCTGTCGAGTAGAAAACGAGATATTTAGAGTTGAATTTTGGTTTCGTTTAAAACAGTGAAATGTTTAACTTCAAATATCTCGTAAACTACTCGATAGATTTTGTTCATATTTTATCTGTATATGGAGACTACTATTGTCTATAATTGTGTAAAATTTCTTTTAAATATGTCGAGTAGAAAACGAGATATTTAGAGATGAATTTTGGTTTCGCTTAAAACAATAAAATTTTTAACTTCAAATATCTCGTAAACTACTCAATAGATTTTGTTTATATTTTATCTATATATGGAGACTACTATTGTCTATAATTGTATAAAATTTCATTTAAATCTGTCGAGTAGAAAACGAGATATTCAGAGTTGAATTTTGGTTTCGTTTAAAACAGTGAAATGTTTAACTTCAAATATCTCGTAAACTTCTCGATAGATTTTGTTTATATTTTATCTGTATATGGAGACTACTATTGTCTATAATTGTGTAAAATTTCTTTTAAATATGTCGAGTAGAAAACGAGATATTTAGAGATGAATTTTGGTTTCGCTTAAAACAATAAAATTTTTAACTTCAAATATCTCGTAAACTACTCGATAGATTTTGTTTATATTTTATCTATATATGGAGACTACTATTGTCTATAATTGTATAAAATTTCATTTAAATCTGTCGAGTAGAAAACGAGATATTTAGAGATGAATTTTGGTTTCGCTTAAAACAATAAAATTTTTAACTTCAAATATCTTGTAAACCACTCGATAGATTTTGATAATATTTTATCTATATATGGAGACAACTATTGTCTATAATTGTGCAAAATTTCATTTTATTCTGTCGAGTAGAAAACGAGATATTTAGAGTTTAATTTTGGTTTCGTTTAAAACAGTGAAATCTTTAACTTCAAATATCACATAAACCAGTCGATAGATGTTGTTTTTTATTTTATCTATATATGGAGACTACTATTGTCTATAATTGTATAAAATTTCATTTAATTGTGTCGAGTAGAAAACGAGATATTTAGAGATGAATTTTGGTTTCGCTTAAAACAATAAAATCTATAGCTTCAAATATCTCGGAAACCACTCTATAGATTTTTTTTATATTTTATCTATATATGGAGACTACGTTTGTCTATAATTGTGTAAAATTTTATTTAATTCTGTCGAGTAGAAAACAAGATATTTAGAGATGAATTTTGGTTTCGCTTAAAACAATAAAATCTATAGCTTCAAATATCTCGTAAGCCACTCTATAGATTTTGTTTATATTTTATCTATATATGGAGACTACTATTGTCTATAATTGTGTAAAATTTCATTTAAATCTGTCGATTGGAAAACGAGATATTTAGAGTTGAATTTTGGTTTCGTTTAAAACAGTGAAATTTTTAACTTCAAATATCTCGTAAACTACTCGATAGATTTTGTTAATATTTTATCTATATATGGAGACTACTATTGTCTATAATTGTATAAAATATCATTTAAATCTGTCGAGTAGAAAACGAGATATTAAGAGATGAATTTTGGTTTCGCCTAAAACAATAAAATCTTTAGCTTCAAATATCTCGTAAATCACTCTATAGATTTTGTTTATATTTTATCTATATATGGAGACTACTATTATCTATAATTGTATAAAATTTCATTTAATTCTGTCGAGTAGAAAACGAGATATTTAAAGTGGAATTTTTGATTCGTTTAAAACAGTGAAATGTTTAACTTCTAATATCTCGTAAACCACTCAATAGATTTTGTATATATTTTATCTATATATGGGGACTACTATTGTCTATAATTGTATAAATTTTCATTTAAATCTGTCGAGTAGAAAACGAGATTTAGAGTTGAATTTTGGTTTCGTTTAAAACAGTGAAATGTTTAACTTCAAATATCTCGTAAACTACTCGATAGATTTTGTTTATATTTTAACTATATATGGAGACTACTATTGTCTATAATTGTATAAAATATCATTTAAATCTGTCGAGTAGAAAACGAGATATTTAGAGTTGAATTTTGGTTTCGTTTAAAACAGTGAAATGTTTAACTTCAAATATCTCGTAAACTACTCGATAGATTTTGTTTATATTTTATCTATATCAGGAGACTGCTATTGTCTATAATTGTATGAAATTTCATTTAAATCTGTCGAGTAGAAAACGAGATATTTAGAGATGTATTTTGGTTTCGCTTAAAACAATAAATTTTTAACATCAAATATCTTGTAAACCACTCGATAGATTTTGTTTATATTTTATCTATATATGGAGACTGCTATTGTCCATAATTGTGTAAAATTTCATTTAATTCTGTCGAGTAGAAAACGAGATATTTAGAGATGAATTTTGGTTTCGCTTAAAACAATAAAATCTTTAGCTTCAAATATCTCGTAAGCCACTCTATAGATTTTGTTTATATTTTATCTATATATGGAGACTACTATTGTCTATAATTGTATAAAATTTCATTTAAATCTGTTAAGTAGAAAACGAGATATTTAGAGTTGAATTTTGGTTTCGTTTAAAACAGTGAAATGTTTAACTTCAAATATCTCGTAAACTACTCGATAGATTTTGTTTATATTTTATCTATATATGGAGACTACTATTGTCTATAATTTTATAAAATATCATTTAAATCTGTCGAGCAGAAAACGAGATATTTAGAGATGAATTTTGGTTTCGCCTAAAACAATAAAATTTTTAATTTTAAATATCTTGTAAACCACTCGATAGATTTTGTTCATATTTTATCTGTATATGGAGACTACTATTGTCTATAATTGTGTAAAATTTCTTTTAAATATGTCGAGTAGAAAACGAGATATTTAGAGATGAATTTTGGTTTCGCTTAAAACAATAAAATTTTTAACTTCAAATATCTCGTAAACTACTCAATAGATTTTGTTTATATTTTATCTATATATGGAGACTACTATTGTCTATAATTGTATAAAATTTCATTTAAATCTGTCGAGTAGAAAACGAGATATTCAGAGTTGAATTTTGGTTTCGTTTAAAACAGTGAAATGTTTAACTTCAAATATCTCGTAAACTTCTCGATAGATTTTGTTTATATTTTATCTATATATGGAGACTACTATTGTCTATAATTGTGTAAAATTTCATTTAAATCTGTCGAGTAGAAAACGAGATATTTAGAGTTGAATTTTGGTTTCGTTTAAAACAGTGAAATGTTTAACTTCAAATATCTCGTAAACTACTCAATAGATTTTGTTCATATTTTATCTGTATATGGAGACTACTATTGTCTATAATTGTGTAAAATATCTTTTAAATATGTCGAGTAGAAAACGAGATATTTAGAGTTTAATTTTGGTTTCGTTTAAAACAGTGAAATCTTTAACTTCAAATATCACGTAAACCACTTGATAGATTTTGTTTATATTTTATCTATATATGGAGACTACTATTGTCTATAATTGTATAAAATTTCATTTAAATCTGTCGAGTAGAAAACGAGATATTTAGAGTTTAATTTTGGTTTCGTTTAAAACAGTGAAATATTTTACTTCAAATATCACGTAAACCACTCGATAGATTTTGTTTATATTTTATCTATATATGGAGACTACTATTGTCTATAATTGTATAAAATTTCATTTAAATCTGTCGAGTAGAAAACGAGATATTTGGAGTTGAATTTTGGTATCGTTTAAAACAGTGAAATGTTTAACTTCAAATATCTCGTAAACCATTTGATAAATTTTGTATATATTTTATCTATATATGGAGACTACTATTGTCTATAATTGTATAAAATTTCATTTAAATCTATCGAGTAGAAAACGAGATATTTAGAGTTGAATTTTGGTTTCGTTTAAAACAGTTAAATGTTTAACTTCTAATATCTCGTAAACCACTCGATTGATTTTGTATATATCTTATCTATATATGGAGACTACTATAGTCTATAATTGTATAAAATTTCATTTAAATCTGTCGAGTAGAAAACGAGATATTTAGAGTTGAATTTTGGTTTCGTTTAAAACAGTGAAATGTTTAACTTCGAATATCTCGTAAACTACTCGATAGATTTTGTTTATATTTTATCTATTTATGGAGACTACTATTATCTATAATTGTATAAAATTTCATTTAATTCTGTCGAGTAGAAAACGAGATATTTAGAGTTTAATTTTGGTTTCGTTTAAAACAGTGAAATCTTTAACTTCAAATATCACGAAAACCACTTGATAGATTTTGTTTATATTTTATCTATATATGGAGACTACTATTGTCTATAATTGTATAAAATTTCATTTAAATCTGTCGAGTAGAAAACGAGATATTTAGAGTTTAATTTTGGTTTCGTTTAAAACAGTGAAATCTTTAACTTTAAATATCACGTAAACCACTCGATAGATTTTGTTTATATTTTATCTAAATATGGAGACTACTATTATCTATAATTGTATAAAATTTCATTTAATTCTGTTGAGTAGAAAACGAGATATTTGGAGTTGAATTTTGGTATCATTTAAAACAGTGAAATGTTTAACTTCAAATATCTCGTAAACTACTTGATAGATTTTGTTTATATTTTATCTATATATGGAGACTACTATTGTCTATAATTGTATAAAATTTCATTTAAATCTGTCGAGTAGAAAACGAGATATTCAGAGTTGAATTTTGGTTTCGTTTAAAACAGTGAAATGTTTAACTTCAAATATCTCGTAAACTTCTCGATAGATTTTGTTTATATATATCTATATATGGAGACCACTATTATATATAATTGTGTAAAATTTCATTTAATTCTGTCGAGTAAAAAACGAGATATTTTGAGTTGAATTTTGGTTTCGTTTAAAACAGTGAAATCTTTAGCTTCAAATATCTCGTAAATCACTCTATAGATTTTGTTTATATTTTATCTATATATGGAGACTACTATTATCTATAATTGTATAAAATTTCATTTAATTCTGTCGAGTAGAAAACGAGATATTTAGAGTTTAATTTTGGTATCGTTTAAAACAGTGAAATGTTTAACTTCAAATATCTCGTAAACCATTTGATAAATTTTGTATATATTTTATCTATATATGGAGACTACTATTGTCTATAATTGTATAAAATTTCATTTAAATCTATCGAGTAGAAAACGAGATATTTAGAGTTGAATTTTGGTTTCGTTTAAAACAGTTAAATGTTTAACTTCTAATATCTCGTAAACCACTCGATTGATTTTGTATATATCTTATCTATATATGGAGACTACTATAGTCTATAATTGTATAAAATTTCATTTAAATCTGTCGAGTAGAAAACGAGATATTTAGAGTTGAATTTTGGTTTCGTTTAAAACAGTGAAATGTTTAACTTCGAATATCTCGTAAACTACTCGATAGATTTTGTTTATATTTTATCTATTTATGGAGACTACTATTATCTATAATTGTATAAAATTTCATTTAATTCTGTCGAGTAGAAAACGAGATATTTAGAGTTTAATTTTGGTTTCGTTTAAAACAGTGAAATCTTTAACTTCAAATATCACGAAAACCACTTGATAGATTTTGTTTATATTTTATCTATATATGGAGACTACTATTGTCTATAATTGTATAAAATTTCATTTAAATCTGTCGAGTAGAAAACGAGATATTTAGAGTTTAATTTTGGTTTCGTTTAAAACAGTGAAATCTTTAACTTCAAATATCACGTAAACCACTCGATAGATTTTGTTTATATTTTATCTATATATGGAGACTACTATTGTCTATAATTGTATAAAATTTCATTTAAATCTATCGAGTAGAAAACGAGATATTTAGAGTTGAATTTTGGTTTCGTTTAAAACAGTTAAATGTTTAACTTCTAATATCTCGTAAACCACTCGATTGATTTTGTATATATCTTATCTATATATGGAGACTACTATAGTCTATAATTGTATAAAATTTCATTTAAATCTGTCGAGTAGAAAACGAGATATTTAGAGTTGAATTTTGGTTTCGTTTAAAACAGTGAAATGTTTAACTTCGAATATCTCGTAAACTACTCGATAGATTTTGTTTATATTTTATCTATTTATGGAGACTACTATTATCTATAATTGTATAAAATTTCATTTAATTCTGTCGAGTAGAAAACGAGATATTTAGAGTTTAATTTTGGTTTCGTTTAAAACAGTGAAATCTTTAACTTCAAATATCACGAAAACCACTTGATAGATTTTGTTTATATTTTATCTATATATGGAGACTACTATTGTCTATAATTGTATAAAATTTCATTTAAATCTGTCGAGTAGAAAACGAGATATTTAGAGTTTAATTTTGGTTTCGTTTAAAACAGTGAAATCTTTAACTTCAAATATCACGTAAACCACTCGATAGATTTTGTTAATATTTTATCTAAATATGGAGACTACTATTATCTATAATTGTATAAAATTTCATTTAATTCTGTTGAGTAGAAAACGAAATATTTGGAGTTGAATTTTGGTTTCATTTAAAACAGTGAAATGTTTAACTTCAAATATCTCGTAAACTACTTGATAGATTTTGTTTATATTTTATCTATATATGGAGACTACTATTGTCTATAATTGTATAAAATTTCATTTAAATCTGTCGAGTAGAAAACGAGATATTCAGAGTTGAATTTTGGTTTCGTTTAAAAAAGTGAAATGTTTAACTTCAAATATCTCGTAAACTTCTCGATAGATTTTGTTTATATATATCTATATATGGAGACCACTATTATATATAATTGTATAAAATTTCATTTAATTCTGTCGAGTAAAAAACGAGATATTTTGAGTTGAATTTTGGTTTCGTTTAAAACAGTGAAATCTTTAGCTTCAAATATCTCGTAAATCACTCTATAGATTTTGTTTATATTTTATCTATATATGGAGACTACTATTATCTATAATTGTATAAAATTTCATTTAATTCTGTCGAGTAGAAAACGAGATATTTAGAGTTTAATTTTGGTTTCGTTTAAAACAGTGAAATCTTTAACTTCAAATATCACGTAAACCACTCGATAGATTTTGTTTATATTTTATCTATATATGGAGACTACTATTGTCTATAATTGTATAAAATTTCATTTAAATCTGTCGAGTAGAAAACGTGATATTTAGAGTTGAATTTTGGTTTCGTTTAAAACAGTGAAATGTTTAACTTCAAATATCTCGTAAACTACTCGATAGATTTTGTTCATATTTTATCTGTATATGGAGACTACTATTGTCTATAATTGTGTAAAATTTCTTTTAAATATGTCGAGTAGAAAACGAGATATTTAGAGATGAATTTTGGTTTCGCTTAAAACAATAAAATTTTTAACTTCAAATATCTCGTAAACTACTCAATAGATTTTGTTTATATTTTATCTATATATGGAGACTACTATTGTCTATAATTGTATAAAATTTCATTTAAATCTGTCGAGTAGAAAACGAGATATTCAGAGTTGAATTTTTTTTTCGTTTAAAACAGTGAAATGTTTAACTTCAAATATCTCGTAAACTTCTCGATAGATTTTGTTTATATTTTATCTATATATGGAGACTACTATTGTCTATAATTGTGTAAAATTTCATTTTAATCTGTCGAGTAGAAAACGAGATATTTAGAGTTGAATTTTGGTTTCGTTTAAAACAGTGAAATGTTTAACTTCAAATATCTCGTAAACTACTCGATAGATTTTGTTCATATTTTATCTGTATATGGAGACTACTATTGTCTATAATTGTGTAAAATTTCTTTTAAATATGTCGAGTAGAAAACGAGATATTTAGAGATGAATTTTGGTTTCGCTTAAAACAATAAAATTTTTAACTTCAAATATCTCGTAAACTACTCGATAGATTTTGTTTATATTTTATCTATATATGGAGACTACTATTGTCTATAATTGTATAAAATTTCATTTAAATCTGTCGAGTAGAAAACGAGATATTTAGAGATGAATTTTGGTTTCGCTTAAAACAATAAAATTTTTAACTTCAAATATCTTGTAAACCACTCGATAGATTTTGATAATATTTTATCTATATATGGAGACAACTATTGTCTATAATTGTGCAAAATTTCATTTTATTCTGTCGAGTAGAAAACGAGATATTTAGAGTTTAATTTTGGTTTCGTTTAAAACAGTGAAATCTTTAACTTCAAATATCACATAAACCAGTCGATAGATGTTGTTTTTTATTTTATCTATATATGGAGACTACTATTGTCTATAATTGTATAAAATTTCATTTAATTGTGTCGAGTAGAAAACGAGATATTTAGAGATGAATTTTGGTTTCGCTTAAAACAATAAAATCTATAGCTTCAAATATCTCGGAAACCACTCTATAGATTTTTTTTATATTTTATCTATATATGGAGACTACGTTTGTCTATAATTGTGTAAAATTTTATTTAATTCTGTCGAGTAGAAAACGAGATATTTAGAGATGAATTTTGGTTTCGCTTAAAACAATAAAATCTATAGCTTCAAATATCTCGTAAGCCACTCTATAGATTTTGTTTATATTTTATCTATATATGGAGACTACTATTGTCTATAATTGTGTAAAATTTCATTTAAATCTGTCGATTGGAAAACGAGATATTTAGAGTTGAATTTTGGTTTCGTTTAAAACAGTGAAATGTTTAACTTCAAATATCTCGTAAACTACTCGATAGATTTTGTTAATATTTTATCTATATATGGAGACTACTATTGTCTATAATTGTATAAAATATCATTTAAATCTGTCGAGTAGAAAACGAGATATTAAGAGATGAATTTTGGTTTCGCCTAAAACAATAAAATCTTTAGCTTCAAATATCTCGTAAATCACTCTATAGATTTTGTTTATATTTTATCTATATATGGAGACTACTATTATCTATAATTGTATAAAATTTCATTTAATTCTGTCGAGTAGAAAACGAGATATTTAAAGTGGAATTTTTGATTCGTTTAAAACAGTGAAATGTTTAACTTCTAATATCTCGTAAACCACTCAATAGATTTTGTATATATTTTATCTATATATGGGGACTACTATTGTCTATAATTGTATAAAATTTCATTTAAATCTGTCGAGTAGAAAACGAGATTTAGAGTTAAATTTTGGTTTCGTTTAAAACAGTGAAATGTTTAACTTCAAATATCTCGTAAACTACTCGATAGATTTTGTTTATATTTTAACTATATATGGAGACTACTATTGTCTATAATTGTATAAAATATCATTTAAATCTGTCGAGTAGAAAACGAGATATTTAGAGTTGAATTTTGGTTTCGTTTAAAACAGTGAAATGTTTAACTTCAAATATCTCGTAAACTACTCGATAGATTTTGTTTATATTTTATCTATATCAGGAGACTGCTATTGTCTATAATTGTATGAAATTTCATTTAAATCTGTCGAGTAGAAAACGAGATATTTAGAGATGTATTTTGGTTTCGCTTAAAACAATAAATTTTTAACATCAAATATCTTGTAAACCACTCGATAGATTTTGTTTATATTTTATTTATATATGGAGACTGCTATTGTCCATAATTGTGTAAAATTTCATTTAATTCTGTCGAGTAGAAAACGAGATATTTAGAGATGAATTTTGGTTTCGCTTAAAACAATAAAATCTTTAGCTTCAAATATCTCGTAAGCCACTCTATAGATTTTGTTTATATTTTATCTATATATGGAGACTACTATTGTCTATAATTGTATAAAATTTCATTTAAATCTGTTAAGTAGAAAACGAGATATTTAGAGTTGAATTTTGGTTTCGTTTAAAACAGTGAAATGTTTAACTTCAAATATCTCGTAAACTACTCGATAGATTTTGTTTATACTTTATCTATATATGGAGACTACTATTGTCTATAATTTTATAAAATATCATTTAAATCTGTCGAGCAGAAAACGAGATATTTAGAGATGAATTTTGGTTTCGCCTAAAACAATAAAATTTTTAATTTTAAATATCTTGTAAACCACTCGATAGATTTTGTTTATATTTTATTTATATATGGAGACTACTATTATCTATAATTGTATAAAATTTCATTTAATTCTGTCGAGTAGAAAACGAGATATTTGGAGTTAAATTTTGGTTTCGTTTAAAACAGTGAAATCTTTAACTTCAAATATCTCGTAAACTACTTGATAGATTTTGTTTATATTTTATTTATATATGGAGACTACTATTATCTATAATTGTATAAAATTTCATTTAATTCTGTCGAGTAGAAAACGAGATATTTGGAGTTGAATTTTGGTTTCGTTTAAAACAGTGAAATCTTTAACTTCAAATGTCTCGTAAACTACTTGATAGATTTTGTTTATATTTTATTTATATATGGAGACTACTATTGTCTATAATTGTATAAAATATCATTTAAATCTGTCGAGTAGAAAACGAGATATTTAGAGATGAATTTTGGTTTCGCCTAAAACAATAAAATTTTAAATTTCAAATATCCTGTAAACCACTCGATAGATTTTGTTTATATTTTATTTATATATAGAGACTACTATTATCTATAATTGTATAAAATTTCATTTAATTCTGTTGTTTGGAAACGAGATATTTGGAGTTGAATTTTGGTTTCGTTTAAAACAGTGAAATGTTTAACTTCAAATATCTCGTAAACTACTTGATAGATTTTGTTTATATTTTATCTATATATGGAGACTGCTATTGTCTATAATTGTGTAAAATTTCATTTAATTCTGTCCAGTAGAAAACGAGATATTTAGAGATGAATTTTGGTTTCGCTTAAAACAATAAAATCTTTAGCTTCAAATATCTCGTAAATCACTCTATAGATTTTGTTTATATTTTATCTATATATGGAGACTACTATTATCTATAATTGTATAAAATTTCATTTAATTCTGTCGAGTAGAAAACGAGATATTTAGAGTTTAATTTTGGTTTCGTTTAAAACAGTGAAATCTTTAACTTCAAATATCACGTAAACCACTCGATAGATTTTGTTTATATTTTATCTATATATGGAGACTACTATTGTCTATAATTGTATAAAATTTCATTTAAATCTGTCGAGTAGAAAACGAGATATTTGGAGTTGAAGTTTGGTATCGTTTAAAACAGTGAAATGTTTAACTTCAAATATCTCGTAAACCATTTGATAAATTTTGTATATATTTTATCTATATATGGAGACTACTATTGTCTATAATTGTATAAAATTTCATTTAAATCTATCGAGTAGAAAACGAGATATTTAGAGTTGAATTTTGGTTTCGTTTAAAACAGTTAAATGTTTAACTTCTAATATCTCGTAAACCACTCGATAGATTTTGTATATATTTTATCTATATATGGAGACTACTATAGTCTATAATTGTATAAAATTTCATTTAAATCTGTCGAGTAGAAAACGAGATATTTAGAGTTGAATTTTGGTTTCTTTTAAAACAGTGAAATGTTTAACTTCGAATATCTCGTAAACTACTCGATAGATTTTGTTTATATTTTATCTATATCAGGAGACTACTATTGTCTATAATTGTATGAAATTTCATTTAAATCTGTCGAGTAGAAAACGAGATATTTAGAGATGAATTTTGGTTTCGCTTAAAACAATAAATGTTTAACTTCAAATATCTCGTAAACTACTTGATAGATTTTGTTTATATTTTATCTATATATGGAGACTACTATTGTCTATAATTGTATAAAATTTCATTTAAATCTGTCGAGTAGAAAACGAGATATTCAGAGTTGAATTTTGGTTTCGTTTAAAACAGTGAAATGTTTAACTTCAAATATCTCGTAAACTTCTCGATAGATTTTGTTTATATATATCTATATATGGAGACCACTATTATATATAATTGTATAAAATTTCATTTAATTCTGTCGAGTAAAAAACGAGATATTTTGAGTTGAATTTTGGTTTCGTTTAAAACAGTGAAATCTTTAGCTTCAAATATCTCGTAAATCACTCTATAGATTTTGTTTATATTTTATCTATATATGGAGACTACTATTATCTATAATTGTATAAAATTTCATTTAATTCTGTCGAGTAGAAAACGAGATATTTAGAGTTTAATTTTGGTTTCGTTTAAAACAGTGAAATCTTTAACTTCAAATATCACGTAAACCACTCGATAGATTTTGTTTATATTTTATCTATATATGGAGACTACTATTGTCTATAATTGTATAAAATTTCATTTAAATCTGTCGAGTAGAAAACGAGATATTTAGAGTTGAATTTTGGTTTCGTTTAAAACAGTGAAATGTTTAACTTCAAATATCTCGTAAACTACTCGATAGATTTTGTTCATATTTTATCTGTATATGGAGACTACTATTGTCTATAATTGTGTAAAATTTCTTTTAAATATGTCGAGTAGAAAACGAGATATTTAGAGATGAATTTTGGTTTCGCTTAAAACAATAAAATTTTTAACTTCAAATATCTCGTAAACTACTCAATAGATTTTGTTTATATTTTATCTATATATGGAGACTACTATTGTCTATAATTGTATAAAATTTCATTTAAATCTGTCGAGTAGAAAACGAGATATTCAGAGTTGAATTTTTTTTTCGTTTAAAACAGTGAAATGTTTAACTTCAAATATCTCGTAAACTTCTCGATAGATTTTGTTTATATTTTATCTATATATGGAGACTACTATTGTCTATAATTGTGTAAAATTTCATTTTAATCTGTCGAGTAGAAAACGAGATATTTAGAGTTGAATTTTGGTTTCGTTTAAAACAGTGAAATGTTTAACTTCAAATATCTCGTAAACTACTCGATAGATTTTGTTCATATTTTATCTGTATATGGAGACTACTATTGTCTATAATTGTGTAAAATTTCTTTTAAATATGTCGAGTAGAAAACGAGATATTTAGAGATGAATTTTGGTTTCGCTTAAAACAATAAAATTTTTAACTTCAAATATCTCGTAAACTACTCGATAGATTTTGTTTATATTTTATCTATATATGGACACTACTATTGTCTATAATTGTATAAAATTTCATTTAAATCTGTCGAGTAGAAAACGAGATATTTAGAGATGAATTTTGGTTTCGCTTAAAACAATAAAATTTTTAACTTCAAATATCTTGTAAACCACTCGATAGATTTTGATAATATTTTATCTATATATGGAGACAACTATTGTCTATAATTGTGCAAAATTTCATTTTATTCTGTCGAGTAGAAAACGAGATATTTAGAGTTTAATTTTGGTTTCGTTTAAAACAGTGAAATCTTTAACTTCAAATATCACATAAACCAGTCGATAGATGTTGTTTTTTATTTTATCTATATATGGAGACTACTATTGTCTATAATTGTATAAAATTTCATTTAATTGTGTCGAGTAGAAAACGAGATATTTAGAGATGAATTTTGGTTTCGCTTAAAACAATAAAATCTATAGCTTCAAATATCTCGGAAACCACTCTATAGATTTTTTTTATATTTTATCTATATATGGAGACTACGTTTGTCTATAATTGTGTAAAATTTTATTTAATTCTGTCGAGTAGAAAACGAGATATTTAGAGATGAATTTTGGTTTCGCTTAAAACAATAAAATCTATAGCTTCAAATATCTCGTAAGCCACTCTATAGATTTTGTTTATATTTTATCTATATATGGAGACTACTATTGTCTATAATTGTGTAAAATTTCATTTAAATCTGTCGATTGGAAAACGAGATATTTAGAGTTGAATTTTGGTTTCGTTTAAAACAGTGAAATGTTTAACTTCAAATATCTCGTAAACTACTCGATAGATTTTGTTAATATTTTATCTATATATGGAGACTACTATTGTCTATAATTGTATAAAATATCATTTAAATCTGTCGAGTAGAAAACAAGATATTAAGAGATGAATTTTGGTTTCGCCTAAAACAATAAAATCTTTAGCTTCAAATATCTCGTAAATCACTCTATAGATTTTGTTTATATTTTATCTATATATGGAGACTACTATTATCTATAATTGTATAAAATTTCATTTAATTCTGTCGAGTAGAAAACGAGATATTTAAAGTGGAATTTTTGATTCGTTTAAAACAGTGAAATGTTTAACTTCTAATATCTCGTAAACCACTCAATAGATTTTGTATATATTTTATCTATATATGGGGACTACTATTGTCTATAATTGTATAAAATTTCATTTAAATCTGTCGAGTAGAAAACGAGATTTAGAGTTGAATTTTGGTTTCGTTTAAAACAGTGAAATGTTTAACTTCAAATATCTCGTAAACTACTCGATAGATTTTGTTTATATTTTAACTATATATGGAGACTACTATTGTCTATAATTGTATAAAATATCATTTAAATCTGTCGAGTAGAAAACGAGATATTTAGAGTTGAATTTTGGTTTCGTTTAAAACAGTGAAATGTTTAACTTCAAATATCTCGTAAACTACTCGATAGATTTTGTTTATATTTTATCTATATCAGGAGACTGCTATTGTCTATAATTGTATGAAATTTCATTTAAATCTGTCGAGTAGAAAACGAGATATTTAGAGATGTATTTTGGTTTCGCTTAAAACAATAAATTTTTAACATCAAATATCTTGTAAACCACTCGATAGATTTTGTTTATATTTTATTTATATATGGAGACTGCTATTGTCCATAATTGTGTAAAATTTCATTTAATTCTGTCGAGTAGAAAACGAGATATTTAGAGATGAATTTTGGTTTCGCTTAAAACAATAAAATCTTTAGCTTCAAATATCTCGTAAGCCACTCTATAGATTTTGTTTATATTTTATCTATATATGGAGACTACTATTGTCTATAATTGTATAAAATTTCATTTAAATCTGTTAAGTAGAAAACGAGATATTTAGAGTTGAATTTTGGTTTCGTTTAAAACAGTGAAATGTTTAACTTCAAATATCTCGTAAACTACTCGATAGATTTTGTTTATACTTTATCTATATATGGAGACTACTATTGTCTATAATTTTATAAAATATCATTTAAATCTGTCGAGCAGAAAACGAGATATTTAGAGATGAATTTTGGTTTCGCCTACAACAATAAAATTTTTAATTTTAAATATCTTGTAAACCACTCGATAGATTTTGTTTATATTTTATTTATATATGGAGACTACTATTATCTATAATTGTATAAAATTTCATTTAATTCTGTCGAGTAGAAAACGAGATATTTGGAGTTAAATTTTGGTTTCGTTTAAAACAGTGAAATCTTTAACTTCAAATATCTCGTAAACTACTTGATAGATTTTGTTTATATTTTATTTATATATGGAGACTACTATTATCTATAATTGTATAAAATTTCATTTAATTCTGTCGAGTAGAAAACGAGATATTTGGAGTTGAATTTTGGTTTCGTTTAAAACAGTGAAATCTTTAACTTCAAATGTCTCGTAAACTACTTGATAGATTTTGTTTATATTTTATTTATATATGGAGACTACTATTGTCTATAATTGTATAAAATATCATTTAAATCTGTCGAGTAGAAAACGAGATATTTAGAGATGAATTTTGGTTTCGCCTAAAACAATAAAATTTTAAATTTCAAATATCCTGTAAACCACTCGATAGATTTTGTTTATATTTTATTTATATATAGAGACTACTATTATCTATAATTGTATAAAATTTCATTTAATTCTGTTGTTTGGAAACGAGATATTTGGAGTTGAATTTTGGTTTCGTTTAAAACAGTGAAATGTTTAACTTCAAATATCTCGTAAACTACTTGATAGATTTTGTTTATATTTTATCTATATATGGAGACTGCTATTGTCTATAATTGTGTAAAATTTCATTTAATTCTGTCCAGTAGAAAACGAGATATTTAGAGATGAATTTTGGTTTCGCTTAAAACAATAAAATCTTTAGCTTCAAATATCTCGTAAATCACTCTATAGATTTTGTTTATATTTTATCTATATATGGAGACTACTATTATCTATAATTGTATAAAATTTCATTTAATTCTGTCGAGTAGAAAACGAGATATTTAGAGTTTAATTTTGGTTTCGTTTAAAACAGTGAAATCTTTAACTTCAAATATCACGTAAACCACTCAATAGATTTTGTTTATATTTTATCTATATATGGAGACTACTATTGTCTATAATTGTATAAAATTTCATTTAAATCTGTCGAGTAGAAAACGAGATATTTGGAGTTGAAGTTTGGTATCGTTTAAAACAGTGAAATGTTTAACTTCAAATATCTCGTAAACCATTTGATAAATTTTGTATATATTTTATCTATATATGGAGACTACTATTGTCTATAATTGTATAAAATTTCATTTAAATCTATCGAGTAGAAAACGAGATATTTAGAGTTGAATTTTGGTTTCGTTTAAAACAGTTAAATGTTTAACTTCTAATATCTCGTAAACCACTCGATAGATTTTGTATATATTTTATCTATATATGGAGACTACTATAGTCTATAATTGTATAAAATTTCATTTAAATCTGTCGAGTAGAAAACGAGATATTTAGAGTTGAATTTTGGTTTCGTTTAAAACAGTGAAATGTTTAACTTCGAATATCTCGTAAACTACTCGATAGATTTTGTTTATATTTTATCTATATCAGGAGACTACTATTGTCTATAATTGTATGAAATTTCATTTAAATCTGTCGAGTAGAAAACGAGATATTTAGAGATGAATTTTGGTTTCGCTTAAAACAATAAATTTTTAACATCAAATATCTTGTAAACCACTCTATAGATTTTGTTTATATTTTATTTATATATGGAGACTGCTATTGTCTATAATTGTGTAAAATTTCATTTAATTCTGTCGAGTAGAAAACGAGATATTTAGAGATGAATTTTGGTTTCGCTTAAAACAATAAAATCTTTAGCTGCAAATATCTCGTAAGCCACTCAATAGATTTTGTTTATATTTTATCTATATATGGAGACTACTATTGTCTATAATTGTATAAAATTTCATTTAAATCTGTCGAGTAGAAAACGAGATATTTAGAGTTGAATTTTGGTTTCGTTTAAAACAGTGAAATGTTTAACTTCAAATATCTCGTAAACTACTCGATAGATTTTGTTTATATTTTATCTATATATGGAGACTACTATTGTCTATAATTGTATAAAATTTCATTTAATTCTGTCCAGTAGAAAACGAGATATTTAGAGATGAATTTTGGTTTCGCTTAAAACAATAAAATTTTTAGCTTCAAATATCTCGTAAATCACTCTATAGATTTTGTTTATATTTTATCTATATATGGAGACTACTATTGTCTATAATTGTATAAAATTTCATTTAAATCTGTCGAGTAGAAAACGAGATATTTAGAGTTGAAGTTTGGTATCGTTTAAAACAGTGAAATGTTTAACTTCAAATATCTCGTAAACCATTTGATAAATTTTGTATATATTTTATCTATATATGGAGACTACTATTGTCTATAATTGTATAAAATTTCATTTAAATCTATCGAGTAGAAAACGAGATATTTAGAGTTGAATTTTGGTTTCGTTTAAAACAGTTAAATGTTTAACTTCTAATATCTCGTAAACCACTCGATAGATTTTGTATATATTTTATCTATATATGGAGACTACTATAGTCTATAATTGTATAAAATTTCATTTAAATCTGTCGAGTAGAAAACGAGATATTTAGAGTTGAATTTTGGTTTCGTTTAAAACAGTGAAATGTTTAACTTCGAATATCTCGTAAACTACTCAATAGATTTTGTTTATATTTTATCTATATCAGGAGACTACTATTGTCTATAATTGTATGAAATATCATTTAAATCTGTCGAGTAGAAAACGAGATATTTAGAGATGAATTTTGGTTTCGCTTAAAACAATAAATTTTTAACATCAAATATCTTGTAAACCACTCTATAGATTTTGTTTATATTTTATTTATATATGGAGACTGCTATTGTCTATAATTGTGTAAAATTTCATTTAATTCTGTCGAGTAGAAAACGAGATATTTAGAGATGAATTTTGGTTTCGCTTAAAACAATAAAATCTTTAGCTGCAAATATCTCGTAAGCCACTCAATAGATTTTGTTTATATTTTATCTATATATGGAGACTACTATTGTCTATAATTGTATAAAATTTCATTTAAATCTGTCAAGTAGAAAACGAGATATTTAGAGTTGAATTTTGGTTTCGTTTAAAACAGTGAAATGTTTAACTTCAAATATCTCGTAAACTACTCGATAGATTTTGTTTATATTTTATCTATATATGGAGACTACTATTGTCTATAATTGTATAAAATTTCATTTAATTCTGTCCAGTAGAAAACGAGATATTTAGAGATGAATTTTGGTTTCGCTTAAAACAATAAAATTTTTAGCTTCAAATATCTCGTAAATCACTCTATAGATTTTGTTTATATTTTATCTATATATGGAGACTACTATTGTCTATAATTGTATAAAATTTCATTTAAATCTGTCGAGTAGAAAACGAGATATTTAGAGTTGAATTTTGGTTTCGTTTAAAACAGTTAAATGTTTAACTTCTAATATCTCGTAAACCACTCGATAGATTTTGTATATATTTTATCTATATATGGAGACTATTATTGTCTATAATTGTATAAAATATCATTTAAATCTGTCGAGTAGAAAACGAGATATTTAGAGATGAATTTTGGTTTCGCTTAAAACAATAAAATTTTTAACATCAAATATCTTGTAAACCACTCGATAGATTTTGTTTATATTTTATTTATATATGGAGACTGCTATTGTCTATAATTGTGTAAAATTTCATTTAATTCTGTCGAGTAGAAAACGAGATATTTAGAGATGAATTTTGGTTTCGCTTAAAACAATAAAATATTTAGCTTCAAATATCTCGTAAGCCACTCTATAGATTTTGTTTATATTTTATCTATATATGGAGACTACTATTATCTAAAATTGTATAAAATTTCATTTAATTCTGTCGAGTAGAAAACGAGATATTTAGAGTGGAATTTTGGTTTCGTTTAAAACAGTGAAATGTTTATCTTCAAATATCTCGTAAACTACTTGATAGATTTTGTTTAAATTTTATCTATATATGGAAACTGCTATTGTCTATAATTGTATAAAATTTCATTTAATTCTGTCTAGTAGAAAACGAGATATTTAGAGATGAATTTTGGTTTCGCTTAAAACAATAAAATCTTTAGCTTCAAATATCACGTAAATCACTCTATAGATTTTGTTTATATTTTATCTATATATATAGACTACTATTATCTATAATTGTATAAAATTTCATTTAATTCTGTCGAGTAGAAAACGAGATATTTAGAGTTTAATTTTAGTTTCGTTTAAAACAGTGAAATCTTTAACTTCAAATATCACGTAAACCACTCGATAGATTTTGTTCATATTTTATCTGTATATGGAGACTACTATTGTCTATAATTGTGTAAAATTTCTTTTAAATATGTCGAGTAGAAAACGAGATATTTAGAGTTTAATTTTGGTTTCGTTTAAAACAGTGAAATCTTTAACTTCAAATATCACGTAAACCACTTGTTAGATTTTGTTTATATTTTATCTATATATGGAGACTACTATTGTCTATAATTGTATAAAATTTCATTTAAATCTGTCGAGTAGAAAACGAGATATTTAGAGTTTAATTTTGGTTTCGTTTAAAACAGTGAAATATTTTACTTCGAATATCTCGTAAACTACTCGATAGATTTTGTTTATATTTTATCTATATCAGGAGACTACTATTGTCTATAATTGTATGAAATTTCATTTAAATCTGTCGAGTAGAAAACGAGATATTTAGAGATGAATTTTGGTTTCGCTTAAAACAATAAATTTTTAACATCAAATATCTTGTAAACCACTCTATAGATTTTGTTTATATTTTATTTATATATGGAGACTGCTATTGTCTATAATTGTGTAAAATTTCATTTAATTCTGTCGAGTAGAAAACGAGATATTTAGAGATGAATTTTGGTTTCGCTTAAAACAATAAAATCTTTAGCTGCAAATATCTCGTAAGCCACTCAATAGATTTTGTTTATATTTTATCTATATATGGAGACTACTATTGTCTATAATTGTATAAAATTTCATTTAAATCTGTCGAGTAGAAAACGAGATATTTAGAGTTGAATTTTGGTTTCGTTTAAAACAGTGAAATGTTTAACTTCAAATATCTCGTAAACTACTCGATAGATTTTGTTTATATTTTATCTATATATGGAGACTACTATTGTCTATAATTGTATAAAATTTTATTTAATTCTGTCCAGTAGAAAACGAGATATTTAGAGATGAATTTTGGTTTCGCTTAAAACAATAAAATTTTTAGCTTCAAATATCTCGTAAATCACTCTATAGATTTTGTTTATATTTTATCTATATATGGAGACTACTATTGTCTATAATTGTGTAAAATTTCATTTAATTCTGTCGAGTAGAAAACGAGATATTTAGAGATGAATTTTGGTTTCGCTTAAAACAATAAAATATTTAGCTTCAAATATCTCGTAAGCCACTCTATAGATTTTGTTTATATTTTATCTATATATGGAGACTACTATTATCTAAAATTGTATAAAATTTCATTTAATTCTGTCGAGTAGAAAACGAGATATTTAGAGTGGAATTTTGGTTTCGTTTAAAACAGTGAAATGTTTATCTTCAAATATCTCGTAAACTACTTGATAGATTTTGTTTAAATTTTATCTATATATGGAAACTGCTATTGTCTATAATTGTATAAAATTTCATTTAATTCTGTCTAGTAGAAAACGAGATATTTAGAGATGAATTTTGGTTTCGCTTAAAACAATAAAATCTTTAGCTTCAAATATCACGTAAATCACTCTATAGATTTTGTTTATATTTTATCTATATATATAGACTACTATTATCTATAATTGTATAAAATTTCATTTAATTCTGTCGAGTAGAAAACGAGATATTTAGAGTTTAATTTTAGTTTCGTTTAAAACAGTGAAATCTTTAACTTCAAATATCACGTAAACCACTCGATAGATTTTGTTCATATTTTATCTGTATATGGAGACTACTATTGTCTATAATTGTGTAAAATTTCTTTTAAATATGTCGAGTAGAAAACGAGATATTTAGAGTTTAATTTTGGTTTCGTTTAAAACAGTGAAATCTTTAACTTCAAATATCACGTAAACCACTTGATAGATTTTGTTTATATTTTATCTATATATGGAGACTACTATTGTCTATAATTGTATAAAATTTCATTTAAATCTGTCGAGTAGAAAACGAGATATTTAGAGTTTAATTTTGGTTTCGTTTAAAACAGTGAAATATTTTACTTCGAATATCTCGTAAACTACTCGATAGATTTTGTTTATATTTTATCTATATCAGGAGACTACTATTGTCTATAATTGTATGAAATTTCATTTAAATCTGTCGAGTAGAAAACGAGATATTTAGAGATGAATTTTGGTTTCGCTTAAAACAATAAATTTTTAACATCAAATATCTTGTAAACCACTCTATAGATTTTGTTTATATTTTATTTATATATGGAGACTGCTATTGTCTATAATTGTGTAAAATTTCATTTAATTCTGTCGAGTAGAAAACGAGATATTTAGAGATGAATTTTGGTTTCGCTTAAAACAATAAAATCTTTAGCTGCAAATATCTCGTAAGCCACTCAATAGATTTTGTTTATATTTTATCTATATATGGAGACTACTATTGTCTATAATTGTATAAAATTTCATTTAAATCTGTCGAGTAGAAAACGAGATATTTAGAGTTGAATTTTGGTTTCGTTTAAAACAGTGAAATGTTTAACTTCAAATATCTCGTAAACTACTCGATAGATTTTGTTTATATTTTATCTATATATGGAGACTACTATTGTCTATAATTGTATAAAATTTTATTTAATTCTGTCCAGTAGAAAACGAGATATTTAGAGATGAATTTTGGTTTCGCTTAAAACAATAAAATTTTTAGCTTCAAATATCTCGTAAATCACTCTATAGATTTTGTTTATATTTTATCTATATATGGAGACTACTATTGTCTATAATTGTATAAAATTTCATTTAAATCTGTCGAGTAGAAAACGAGATATTTAGAGTTGAATTTTGGTTTCGTTTAAAACAGTTAAATGTTTAACTTCTAATATCTCGTAAACCACTCGATAGATTTTGTATATATTTTATCTATATATGGAGACTATTATTGTCTATAATTGTGTAAAATATCATTTAAATCTGTCGAGTAGAAAACGAGATATTTAGAGATGAATTTTGGTTTCGCTTAAAACAATAAAATTTTTAACATCAAATATCTTGTAAACCACTCGATAGATTTTGTTTATATTTTATTTATATATGGAGACTGCTATTGTCTATAATTGTGTAAAATTTCATTTAATTCTGTCGAGTAGAAAACGAGATATTTAGAGATGAATTTTGGTTTCGCTTAAAACAATAAAATATTTAGCTTCAAATATCTCGTAAGCCACTCTATAGATTTTGTTTATATTTTATCTATATATGGAGACTACTATTATCTAAAATTGTATAAAATTTCATTTAATTCTGTCGAGTAGAAAACGAGATATTTAGAGTGGAATTTTGGTTTCGTTTAAAACAGTGAAATGTTTATCTTCAAATATCTCGTAAACTACTTGATAGATTTTGTTTAAATTTTATCTATATATGGAAACTGCTATTGTCTATAATTGTATAAAATTTCATTTAATTCTGTCCAGTAGAAAACGAGATATTTAGAGATGAATTTTGGTTTCGCTTAAAACAATAAAATCTTTAGCTTCAAATATCACGTAAATCACTCTATAGATTTTGTTTATATTTTATCTATATATATAGACTACTATTATCTATAATTGTATAAAATTTCATTTAAATCTGTCGAGTAGAAAACGAGATATTTAGAGTTGAATTTTGGTTTCGTTTAAAACAATAAATTTTTAACATCAAATATCTTGTAAACCACTCTATAGATTTTGTTTATATTTTATTTATATATGGAGACTGCTATTGTCTATAATTGTGTAAAATTTCATTTAATTCTGTCGAGTAGAAAACGAGATATTTAGAGATGAATTTTGGTTTCGCTTAAAACAATAAAATCTTTAGCTGCAAATATCTCGTAAGCCACTCAATAGATTTTGTTTATATTTTATCTATATATGGAGACTACTATTGTCTATAATTGTATAAAATTTCATTTAAATCTGTCGAGTAGAAAACGAGATATTTAGAGTTGAATTTTGGTTTCGTTTAAAACAGTGAAATGTTTAACTTCAAATATCTCGTAAACTACTCGATAGATTTTGTTTATATTTTATCTATATATGGAGACTACTATTGTCTATAATTGTATAAAATTTTATTTAATTCTGTCCAGTAGAAAACGAGATATTTAGAGATGAATTTTGGTTTCGCTTAAAACAATAAAATTTTTAGCTTCAAATATCTCGTAAATCACTCTATAGATTTTGTTTATATTTTATCTATATATGGAGACTACTATTGTCTATAATTGTATAAAATTTCATTTAAATCTGTCGAGTAGAAAACGAGATATTTAGAGTTGAATTTTGGTTTCGTTTAAAACAGTTAAATGTTTAACTTCTAATATCTCGTAAACCACTCGATAGATTTTGTATATATTTTATCTATATATGGAGACTATTATTGTCTATAATTGTATAAAATATCATTTAAATCTGTCGAGTAGAAAACGAGATATTTAGAGATGAATTTTGGTTTCGCTTAAAACAATAAAATTTTTAACATCAAATATCTTGTAAACCACTCGATAGATTTTGTTTATATTTTATTTATATATGGAGACTGCTATTGTCTATAATTGTGTAAAATTTCATTTAATTCTGTCGAGTAGAAAACGAGATATTTAGAGATGAATTTTGGTTTCGCTTAAAACAATAAAATATTTAGCTTCAAATATCTCGTAAGCCACTCTATAGATTTTGTTTATATTTTATCTATATATGGAGACTACTATTATCTAAAATTGTATAAAATTTCATTTAATTCTGTCGAGTAGAAAACGAGATATTTAGAGTGGAATTTTGGTTTCGTTTAAAACAGTGAAATGTTTATCTTCAAATATCTCGTAAACTACTTGATAGATTTTGTTTAAATTTTATCTATATATGGAAACTGCTATTGTCTATAATTGTATAAAATTTCATTTAATTCTGTCCAGTAGAAAACGAGATATTTAGAGATGAATTTTGGTTTCGCTTAAAACAATAAAATCTTTAGCTTCAAATATCACGTAAATCACTCTATAGATTTTGTTTATATTTTATCTATATATATAGACTACTATTATCTATAATTGTATAAAATTTCATTTAATTCTGTCGAGTAGAAAACGAGATATTTAGAGTGGAATTTTGGTTTCGTTTAAAACAGTGAAATGTTTATCTTCAAATATCTCGTAAACTACTTGATAGATTTTGTTTAAATTTTATCTATATATGGAAACTGCTATTGTCTATAATTGTATAAAATTTCATTTAATTCTGTCCAGTAGAAAACGAGATATTTAGAGATGAATTTTGGTTTCGCTTAAAACAATAAAATCTTTAGCTTCAAATATCACGTAAATCACTCTATAGATTTTGTTTATATTTTATCTATATATATAGACTACTATTATCTATAATTGTATAAAATTTCATTTAAATCTGTCGAGTAGAAAACGAGATATTTAGAGTTGAATTTTGGTTTCGTTTAAAACAATAAATTTTTAACATCAAATATCTTGTAAACCACTCTATAGATTTTGTTTATATTTTATTTATATATGGAGACTGCTATTGTCTATAATTGTGTAAAATTTCATTTAATTCTGTCGAGTAGAAAACGAGATATTTAGAGATGAATTTTGGTTTCGCTTAAAACAATAAAATCTTTAGCTGCAAATATCTCGTAAGCCACTCAATAGATTTTGTTTATATTTTATCTATATATGGAGACTACTATTGTCTATAATTGTATAAAATTTCATTTAAATCTGTCGAGTAGAAAACGAGATATTTAGAGTTGAATTTTGGTTTCGTTTAAAACAGTGAAATGTTTAACTTCAAATATCTCGTAAACTACTCGATAGATTTTGTTTATATTTTATCTATATATGGAGACTACTATTGTCTATAATTGTATAAAATTTTATTTAATTCTGTCCAGTAGAAAACGAGATATTTAGAGATGAATTTTGGTTTCGCTTAAAACAATAAAATTTTTAGCTTCAAATATCTCGTAAATCACTCTATAGATTTTGTTTATATTTTATCTATATATGGAGACTACTATTGTCTATAATTGTATAAAATTTCATTTAAATCTGTCGAGTAGAAAACGAGATATTTAGAGTTGAATTTTGGTTTCGTTTAAAACAGTTAAATGTTTAACTTCTAATATCTCGTAAACCACTCGATAGATTTTGTATATATTTTATCTATATATGGAGACTATTATTGTCTATAATTGTATAAAATATCATTTAAATCTGTCGAGTAGAAAACGAGATATTTAGAGATGAATTTTGGTTTCGCTTAAAACAATAAAATTTTTAACATCAAATATCTTGTAAACCACTCGATAGATTTTGTTTATATTTTATTTATATATGGAGACTGCTATTGTCTATAATTGTGTAAAATTTCATTTAATTCTGTCGAGTAGAAAACGAGATATTTAGAGATGAATTTTGGTTTCGCTTAAAACAATAAAATATTTAGCTTCAAATATCTCGTAAGCCACTCTATAGATTTTGTTTATATTTTATCTATATATGGAGACTACTATTATCTAAAATTGTATAAAATTTCATTTAATTCTGTCGAGTAGAAAACGAGATATTTAGAGTGGAATTTTGGTTTCGTTTAAAACAGTGAAATGTTTATCTTCAAATATCTCGTAAACTACTTGATAGATTTTGTTTAAATTTTATCTATATATGGAAACTGCTATTGTCTATAATTGTATAAAATTTCATTTAATTCTGTCCAGTAGAAAACGAGATATTTAGAGATGAATTTTGGTTTCGCTTAAAACAATAAAATCTTTAGCTTCAAATATCACGTAAATCACTCTATAGATTTTGTTTATATTTTATCTATATATATAGACTACTATTATCTATAATTGTATAAAATTTCATTTAATTCTGTCGAGTAGAAAACGAGATATTTAGAGTTTAATTTTAGTTTCGTTTAAAACAGTGAAATCTTTAACTTCAAATATCACGTAAACCACTCGATAGATTTTGTTTATATTTTATTTATATATGGAGACTGCTATTGTCTATAATTGTGTAAAATTTCATTTAATTCTGTCGAGTAGAAAACGAGATATTTAGAGATGAATTTTGGTTTCGCTTAAAACAATAAAATATTTAGCTTCAAATATCTCGTAAGCCACTCGATAGATTTTGTATATATTTTATCTATACATGGAGACTATTATTGTCTATAATTGTATAAAATATCATTTAAATCTGTCGAGTAGAAAACGAGATATTTAGAGATGAATTTTGGTTTCGCTTAAAACAATAAAATTTTTAACATCAAATATCTTGTAAACCACTCGATAGATTTTGTTTATATTTTATTTATATATGGAGACTGCTATTGTCTATAATTGTGTAAAATTTCATTTAATTCTGTCGAGTAGAAAACGAGATATTTAGAGATGAATTTTGGTTTCGCTTAAAACAATAAAATATTTAGCTTCAAATATCTCGTAAGCCACTCTATAGATTTTGTTTATATTTTATCTATATATGGAGACTACTATTATCTAAAATTGTATAAAATTTCATTTAATTCTGTCGAGTAGAAAACGAGATATTTAGAGTGGAATTTTGGTTTCGTTTAAAACAGTGAAATGTTTATCTTCAAATATCTCGTAAACTACTTGATAGATTTTGTTTAAATTTTATCTATATATGGAAACTGCTATTGTCTATAATTGTATAAAATTTCATTTAATTTTGTCCAGTAGAAAACGAGATATTTAGAGATGAATTTTGGTTTCGCTTAAAACAATAAAATCTTTAGCTTCAAATATCACGTAAATCACTCTATAGATTTTGTTTATATTTTATCTATATATATAGACTACTATTATCTATAATTGTATAAAATTTCATTTAATTCTGTCGAGTAGAAAACGAGATATTTAGAGTTTAATTTTAGTTTCGTTTAAAACAGTGAAATCTTTAACTTCAAATATCACGTAAACCACTCGATAGATTTTGTTTATATTTTATCTATATATGGAGACTACTATTGTCTAAAATTGTATAAAATTTCATTTATATCTGTCGAGTAGAAAACGAGATATTTGGAGTTGAATTTTGGTATCGTTTAAAACAGTTAAATGTTTAACTTCTAATATCTCGTAAACCACTCGATAGATTTTGTATATATTTTATCTATATATGGAGACTACTATTGTCTATAATTGTATAAAATATCATTTAAATCTGTCGAGTAGAAAACGAGATATTTGGAGTTGAATTTTGGTTTCGTTTAAAACAGTGAAATGTTTAACTTCAAATATCTCGTAAACTACTTGATAGATTTTGTTTATATTTTATTTATATATGGAGACTACTATTATCTATAATTGTATAAAATTTCATTTAATTCTGTCGAGTAGAAAACGAGATATTTGGAGTTAAATTTTGGTTTCCTTTAAAACAGTGAAATCTTTAAATTCAAATATCTCGTAAACTACTTGATAGATTTTGTTTATATTTTACTTATATATGGAGACTACTATTATCTATAATTGTATAAAATTTCATTTAATTCTGTCGAGTAGAAAACGAGATATTTGGAGTTGAATTTTGGTTTCGTTTAAAACAGTGAAATCTTTAACTTCAAATATCTCGTAAACTACTTGATAGATTTTGTTTATATTTTATTTATATATGGAGACTACTATTGTCTATAATTGTATAAAATATCATTTAAATCTGTCGAGTAGAAAACGAGATATTTAGAGATGAATTTTGGTTTCGCCTAATACAATTAAATTTTTAATTTCAAATATCCTGTAAACCACTCGATAGATTTTGTTTATATTTTATTTATATATAGAGACTACTATTATCTATATTTGTATAAAATTTCATTTAATTCTGTTGTTTGGAAACGAGATATTTGGAGTTGAATTTTGGTTTCGTTTAAAACAGTGAAATGTTTAACTTCAAATATCTCGTAAACTACTTGATAGATTTTGTTTATATTTTATCTATATATGGAGACTGCTATTGTCTATAATTGTGTAAAATTTCATTTAATTCTGTCCAGTAGAAAACGAGATATTTAGAGATGAATTTTGGTTTCGCTTAAAACAATAAAATCTTTAGCTTCAAATATCTCGTAAATCACTCTATAGATTTTGTTTATATTTTATCTATATATGGAGACAACTATTATCTATAATTGTATAAAATTTCATTTAATTCTGTCGAGTAGAAAACGAGATATATAGAGTTTAATTTTGGTTTCGTTTAAAACAGTGAAATCTTTAACTTCAAATATCACGTAAACCACTCGATAGATTTTGTTTATATTTTATCTATATATGGAGACTACTATTGTCTATAATTGTATAAAATTTCATTTAAATCTGTCGAGTAGAAAACGAGATATTTGGAGTTCAAGTTTGGTATCGTTTAAAACAGTGAAATGTTTAACTTCAAATATCTCGTAAACCATTTGATAAATTTTGTATATATTTTATCTATATATGGAGACTACTATTGTCTATAATTGTATAAAATTTCATTTAAATCTATCGAGTAGAAAACGAGATATTTAGAGTTGAATTTTGGTTTCGTTTAAAACAGTTAAATGTTTAACTTCTAATATCTCGTAAACCACTCGATAGATTTTGTATATATTTTATCTATATATGGAGACTACTATAGTCTATAAATGTATAAAATTTCATTTAAATCTGTCGAGTAGAAAACGAGATATTTAGAGTTGAATTTTGGTTTCGTTTAAAACAGTGAAATGTTTAACTTCGAATATCTCGTAAACTACTCGATAGATTTTGTTTATATTTTATCTATATCAGGAGACTACTATTATCTATAATTGTATAAAATTTCATTTAATTCTGTCGAGTAGAAAACGAGATATATAGAGTTTAATTTTGGTTTCGTTTAAAACAGTGAAATCTTTAACTTCAAATATCACGTAAACCACTCGATAGATTTTGTTTATATTTTATTTATATATGGAGACTACTATTGTCTATAATTGTATAAAATATCATTTAAATCTGTCGAGTAGAAAACGAGATATTTAGAGATGAATTTTGGTTTCGCCTAATACAATTAAATTTTTAATTTCAAATATCCTGTAAACCACTCGATAGATTTTGTTTATATTTTATTTATATATAGAGACTACTATTATCTATAATTGTATAAAATTTCATTTAATTCTGTTGTTTGGAAACGAGATATTTGGAGTTGAATTTTGGTTTCGTTTAAAACAGTGAAATGTTTAACTTCAAATATCTCGTAAACTACTTGATAGATTTTGTTTATATTTTATCTATATATGGAGACTGCTATTGTCTATAATTGTGTAAAATTTCATTTAATTCTGTCCAGTAGAAAACGAGATATTTAGAGATGAATTTTGGTTTCGCTTAAAACAATAAAATTTTTAGCTTCAAATATCTCGTAAATCACTCTATAGATTTTGTTTATATTTTATCTATATATGGAGACAACTATTATCTATAATTGTATAAAATTTCATTTAATTCTGTCGAGTAGAAAACGAGATATATAGAGTTTAATTTTGGTTTCGTTTAAAACAGTGAAATCTTTAACTTCAAATATCACGTAAACCACTCGATAGATTTTGTTTATATTTTATCTATATATGGAGACTACTATTGTCTATAATTGTATAAAATTTCATTTAAATCTGTCGAGTAGAAAACGAGATATTTGGAGTTGAAGTTTGGTATCGTTTAAAACAGTGAAATGTTTAACTTCAAATATCTCGTAAACCATTTGATAAATTTTGTATATATTTTATCTATATATGGAGACTACTATTGTCTATAATTGTATAAAATTTCATTTAAATCTATCGAGTAGAAAACGAGATATTTAGAGTTGAATTTTGGTTTCGTTTAAAACAGTTAAATGTTTAACTTCTAATATCTCGTAAACCACTCGATAGATTTTGTATATATTTTATCTATATATGGAGACTGCTATTGTCTATAATTGTGTAAAATTTCATTTAATTCTGTCGAGTAGAAAACGAGATATTTAGAGATGAATTTTGGTTTCGCTTAAAACAATAAAATCTTTAGCTGCAAATATCTCGTAAGCCACTCTATAGATTTTGTTTATATTTTATCTATATATGGAGACTACTATTGTCTATAATTGTATAAAATTTCATTTAAATCTGTCGAGTAGAAAACGAGATATTTAGAGTTGAATTTTGGTTTCGTTTAAAACAGTGAAATGTTTAACTTCAAATATCTCGTAAACTACTCGATAGATTTTGTTTATATTTTATCTATATATGGAGACTACTATTGTCTATAATTGTATAAAATTTCATTTAATTCTGTCCAGTAGAAAACGAGACATTTAGAGATGAATTTTGGTTTTGCTTAAAACAATAAAATCTTTAGCTTCAAATATCTCGTAAATCACTCTATAGATTTTGTTTATATTTTATCTATATATGGAGACTACTATTATCTATAATTGTATAAAATTTCATTTAATTCTGTCGAGTAGAAAACGAGATATTTAGAGTTTAATTTTGGTTTCGTTTAAAACAGTGAAATCTTTAACTTCAAATATCACGTAAACCACTCGATAGATTTTGTTTATATTTTGTCTATATATGGAGACTACTATTGTCTATAATTGTATAAAATTTCATTTAAATCTGTAGAGTAGAAAACGAGATATTTGGAGTTGAATTTTGGTTTCGTTTAAAACAGTGAAATGTTTAACTTCAAATAACTCGTAAACCACTCGATAGATTTTGTATATATTTTATCTATATATGGAGACTACTATTGTCTATAATTGTATAAAATATCATTTCATTCTGTCGAGTAGAAAACGAGATATTTATAGTTAAATTTTGGTTTCGTTTAAAACAGTGAAATCGTTAACTTCAAATATCACGTAAACCACTCGATAGATTTTGTTTATATTTTATCTATATATGGAGACTACTATTGTCTATAATTGTATAAAATTTCATTTAAATCTGTCGAGTAGAAAACGAGATATTTACAGATGAATTTTGGTTTCGCTTAAAAACAATAAATGTTTAACATCAAATATCTTGTAAACCACTCGATAGATTTTGTTTATATTTTATTTATATATGGAGACTGCTATTGTCTATAATTGTGTAAAATTTCATTTAATTCTGTCGAGTAGAAAACGAGATATTTAGAGATGAATTTTGGTTTCGCTTAAAACAATAAAATCTTTAGCTTCAAATATCTCGTAAGCCACTCTATAGATTTTGTTTATATTTTATCTATATATGGAGACTACTATTGTCTATAATTGTATAAAATTTCATTTAAATCTGTTGAGTAGAAAACGAGATATTTAGAGTTGAATTTTGGTTTCGTTTAAAACAGTGAAATGTTTAACTTCAAATATCTCGTAAACTACTCGATAGATTTTGTTTATATTTTATCTATATATGGAAACTACTATTGTCTATAATTGTATAAAATTTCATATAAATTGGTCGAGTAGAAAACGAGATATTTAGAGTTGAATTTTGGTTTCGTTTAAAACAGTGAAATGTTTAACTTCTAATATCTCGTAAACCGCTCGATAGATTTTGTATATATTTTATCTATATATGGAGACTACTATTGTCTATAATTGTATAAAATTTCATTTAAATCTGTCGAGTAGAAAACGAGATATTTAGAGTTGAATTTTGGTTTCGTTTAAAACAGTGAAATGTTTAACTTTAAATATCTCGTAAACTACTCGATAGATTTTGTTTATATATTATCTATATATGGAGACTACTATTTCTTATAATTTTATAAAATATCATTTAAATCTGTCGAGTAGAAAACGAGATATTTTGAGATGAATTTTGGTTTCGCTTAAAACAGTGAAATGTTTAACTTCAAATATCTCGTAAACCACTCGATAGATTTTGTATATATTTTATCTATATATGGAGACTACTATTGTCTATAATTGTATAAAATTTCATTTAAATCTGTCGAGTAGAAAACGAGATATTTAGAGTTGAATTTTGGTTTCGTTTAAAACAGTTAAATGTTTAACTTCAAATATCTCGTAAACCACTCGATAGATTTTGTATATATTTTATCTATATATGGAGACTACTATTGTCTATAATTGTATAAAATATCATTTAAATCTGTCGAGTAGAAAACGAGATATTTAGAGATGAATTTTGGTTTCGCTTAAAACAATAAAATTATTAACATCAAATATCTTGTAAACCACTCGAAAGATTTTGTTTATATTTTATTTATATATGGAGACTGCTATTGTCTATAATTGTGTAAAATTTCATTTAATTCTGTCGAGTAGAAAACGAGATATTTAGAGATGAATTTTGGTTTCGCTTAAAACAATAAAATCTTTAGCTTCAAATATCTCGTAAGCCACTCTATAGATTTTGTTTATATTTTATCTATATATGGAGACTACTATTGTCTATATTTGTATAAAATTTCATTTAAATCTGTCGAGTAGAAAACGAGATTTAGAGTTGAATTTTGGTTTCGTTTAAAACAGTGAAATGTTTAACTTCTAATATCTCGTAAACCACTCGATAGATTTTGTTTATATTTTATCTATATATGGAGACTACTATTGTCTATAATTGTATAAAATTTCATTTAAATCTGTCGAGTAGAAAACGAGATTTAGAGTTGAATTTTGGTTTCGTTTAAAACAGTGAAATGTTTAACTTCAAATATCTCGTAAACTACTTGATAGATTTTGTTTATATTTTATCTATATATGGAGACTACTATTGTCTATAATTGTATAAAATATCATTTCATTCTGTCGAGTAGAAAACGAGATATTTAGAGTTAAATTTTGGTTTCGTTTAAAACAGTGAAATCGTTAACTTCAAATATCACGTAAACCACTCGATAGATTTTGTTTATATTTTATCTATATATGGAGACTACTATTGTCTATAATTGTATAAAATTTCATTTAAATCTGTCGAGTAGAAAACGAGATATTTAGAGATGAATTTTGGTTTCGCTTAAAAACAATAAATTTTTAACATCAAATATCTTGTAAACCACTTGATAGATTTTGTTTATATTTTATTTATATATGGAGACTGCTATTGTCTATAATTGTGTAAAATTTCATTTAATTCTGTCGAGTAGAAAACGAGATATTTAGAGATGAATTTTGGTTTCGCTTAAAACAATAAAATCTTTAGCTTCAAATATCTCGTAAGCCACTCTTTAGATTTTGTTTATATTTTATCTATATATGGAGACTACTATTGTCTATAATTGTATAAAATTTCATTTAAATCTGTTGAGTAGAAAACGAGATATTTAGAGTTGAATTTTGGTTTCGTTTAAAACAGTGAAATGTTTAACTTCAAATATCTCGTAAACTACTCGATAGATTTTGTTTATATTTTATCTATATATGGAAACTACTATTGTCTATAATTGTATAAAATTTCATTTAAATCTGTCGAGTAGAAAACGAGATATTTAGAGTTGAATTTTGGTTTCGTTTAAAACAGTTAAATGTTTAACTTCTAATATCTCGTAAACCACTCGATAGATTTTGTATATATTTTATCTATATATGGAGACTACTATTGTCTATAATTGTATAAAATTTCATTTAAATCTGTCGAGTAGAAAACGAGATATTTGGAGTTGAATTTTGGTTTCGTTTAAAAAAGTGAAATGTTTAACTTCAAATATCTCGTAAACTACTCGATAGATTTTGTTTATATTTTATCTATATATGGAGACTACTATTGTCTATAATTGTATAAAATATCATTTAAATCTGTCGAGTAGAAAACGAGATATTTAGAGATGAATTTTGGTTTCGCTTAAAACAACAAAATTTTTAACATCAAATATCTTGTAAACCACTCGATAGATTTTGTTTATATTTTATCTATATATGGAGACTACTATTGTCTATAATTGTATAAAATTTCATTTAAATCTGTCGAGTAGAAAACGAGATATTTAGAGTTGAATTTTGGTTTCGTTTAAAACAGTGAAATGTTTAACTTTAAATATCTCGTAAACTACTCGATAGATTTTGTTTATATTTTATCTATATATGGAGACTACTATTTCTTATAATTGTATAAAATATCATTTAAATCTGTCGAGTAGAAAACGAGATATTTTAATATGAATTTTGGTTTCGCTTAAAACAATAAAATTTTTAACTTCAAATATCTTGTAAACCACTCGATAGATTTTGTTTATATTTTATTTATATATGGAGACTACTATTATCTATAATTGTATAAAATTTCATTTAATTCTGTTGAGTAGAAAACGAGATATTTAGAGTTTAATTTTGGTTTCGTTTAAAACAGTGAAATCTTTAACTACAAATATCACGTAAACCACTCGATAGATTTTGTTTATATTTTATCTATATATGGAGACTACTATTGTCTATAATTGTATAAAATTTCATTTAATTCTGTTGAGTAGAAAACGAGATATTTGGAGTTGAATTTTGGTTTCGTTTAAAACAGTGAAATGTTTAACTTCAAATATCTCGTAAACTACTTGATAGATTTTGTTTATATTATATCTATATATGGAGACAACTACTGTCTATAATTGTATAAAATTTCATTTAATTCTGTTGAGTAGAAAACGAGATATTTGGAGTTGAATTTTGGCTTCGTTTAAAACAGTGAAATGTTTAACTTCAAATATCTCGTAAACTACTCGATAGATTTTGTATATATTTTTCTATATATGGAGACTACTACTATCTATAATTGTATAAAATTTCATTTAATTCTGTTGAGTAGAAAACTAGATATTTGGAGTTGAATTTTGGTTTCGTTTAAAACAGTGAAATGTTTAATTTCAAATATCTCGTAAACTACTTGATAGATTTTGTTTTGTATTTTGTGTATATATGGAGACTACTACTGTCTATCCTTAACAAAAACTTACAGTTTAAAAAGTTAAGTATAAGGGTTGATTAAAGGCCAAAAGGTACACAAATCTGCAAGTACCCAACATTTCATTAATACTTCATTGATATTATTTAAGTAATTTTACCGCATTAATTTTCATTAATATTTTTTAAGAATTTATTAGATGTCACATACCCTTATGCTGGCCATTTTCATCTACAAAATATTTGTTCAAGTAGCACACCATTTAACATAGACTGACTGTAATATCTATTTATCTATAATAATCAAACTATTAATTACAGGTGAAAAAGATAACGTTATAAAAAAAAAAAAAATATGAGGCTAAAAAATTCATAAACTTTTTTAAAAATTGCTTACACCAATATACATCAATGATTTTGTTTATTTCATTTATTTTTATTTTTAAATAAAAATCGTCGGTTTAAGTTCATTCTTCCATTAAAGTAATTGTTATTTTATGAAGTAGTCAATCTGGCTTTATCGTAAATAATATAGTTTTCTTCAATTACATTCTCAATCTAGGTATTCATCCCACAATGTTGTGTATATGTAATATAAAATAAATAAGATATGCATATTTTTAGGACAGCTAATTATTCCAGTATTTTACCATAAGTAAAATTAGGGGAACTAAATTAAATTACAATTGAGAAATGAATAAATAATGTTGAATAATCTACTTGTTATTAACTGTGTGTTATTTGTCCTCACGAATATTTCGGTAAGACGAATTCAAGACTGAAATATTGTTTTAAATCCTCCGTGATTCAAATTTAAACAGTAGCTGACTCTAAATTTGTCTTTTTCTAATTTAACATGCATGTATATGTGACAACTTCAGAATAAAGGGCACATTAAAGAGAAATCAGAAGAATAATTTGGAATAGAGTTAAAATAAAGTAACTATTTATACGAAGATATAATATACATTTTATCACAGTTATAACTATTATGAATGAACTGGCCAGCATAAGGGTATGTGACATCTAATAAATTCTTAAAAAATATTAATGAAAATTAATGCGGTAAAATTACTTAAATAATATCAATGAAGTATTAATGAAATGTTGGGTACTTGCAGATTTGTGTACCTTTTGGCGTTTAATCAACCCTTATACTTAACTTTTTAAACTGTAAGTTTTTGTTAAGGAGATTTTTGTACCTTTTGGATAGATTTACCTTTTTGTCTATTAGCAAAGTTACGTCTGCTTTACAGATTTTTTCAAAATTTGGAATAAGCTATTCTATCATTATAACCTGATAAGGTGTAAAATCGAAACCGTAACTACCACTGGAGAGATCTTTTTAAAGAATGGTTATAGTTGCGGTCCCCAAACCATCCTCAATAACCATTTTTTTGAGAAAGCGTTTTGAATAAAATAGGAAGGTATTTGTACGTAAATAGCAAAATTAAACTGCGATTTCAGTACTTCCTTTTAAGAGGAGCAAGAAAAATAAACTGCGATTACAGCACTTCTCCCTAAAAGGCAAAGATTTTGAATCGAACGACAATTCATTGATGTAAATCGGTTCACTCATTGATAATTTTAACGATTGCAGTACTTCCGCTTAGTAGGTGTAAGAGCATGATGGCACTTCACAGCCACGTAGAGGAGTTTTAATCACTTCTTCGTGCTAAATTTTATCAAAATCGGACTAAGCTTTGTAGAAATATTGGTAATAATAGTTTTAGAAAGGGCCTTATTTGGGTGGGGCGAACTCCCCTCCTTATGAGGCATAGCGTCGAGACTTTTAAAGTACAAATCTGTACAAAATTTCGATTCGAATGACACTTCATTCATGAAAATCGGTTCACGTTTCGATAATTTGAAACGATTGCTATACTTCCCCTTAACAAGTGTAAGAGCAGATCGTCGCTTTATTGTCAGGTAGGGGAGCCCTAACCCTATCATCCTACCAAATTTTATCAAAGTCGGGCCAAGATTTACAGAGTAATTAGTAATAATAATTTTGGAGGGGGCCTTACATAAAGGGGGCTAACTCCTCTCCCAAAAGGCACATCTACATAAAATTCCGAATCGAATGACACCTCATTCATGAAAATCGGTTCACGCGTTTAGGCGCTACGTTGTTTACAAAAAAGGTAACAAGAACAAGAAGAACAAGAAGAACAAGAACAAGAACATTTTTTGAAAAAGTCGTTTTTGCTCATTTTTAGCAACTTTTTTCTCGAAACCTATTAGATCTGGGTGGTTGCAAAAAAATTACAGTTATAAAGGATGGTTTGGAGTAAGATTCAAAGAAAATTTGGGAATTTAATCTTTTATAGAAAAATAGAAAAAAATTGTCAAAGTTGGGTGTTTTTCAACGTTACACTTTTTCGTGCAGTTTTTGATGGTCAACCCTTATACAACTGTCCTACCGGACAGTTTTAATAATTGTATAAAATTTCATTTAATTCTGTTGAGTAGAAAACGAGATATTTGGAGTTGAATTTTGGTTTCGTTTAAAACAGTGAAATGTTTAACTTCTAATATCTCATAAACTACTCGATAGATTTTGTTTATATTTTATCTATATATGGAGACTACTATTATCTATAATTGTATAAAATTTCATTTAATTCTGTTGAGTAGAAAACGAGATATTTGGAGTTGAATTTTGGTTTCGTTTAAAACAGTGAAATGTTTAACTTCTAATATCTCATAAACTACTCGATAGATTTTGTTTATATTTTATCTATATATGGAGACTACTATTATCTATAATTGTATAAAATTTCATTTAATTCTGTTGAGTAGAAAACGAGATATTTGGAGTTGAATTTTGGTTTCGTTTAAAACAGTGAAATGTTTAACTTCAAATATCTCATAAACTACTCGATAGATTTTGTTTATATTTTATCTATATATGGAGACTACTATTATCTATAATTGTATAAAATTTCATTTAATTCTGTCGAGTAGAAAACGAGATATTTAGAGTTGAATTTTGGTTTCGTTTAAAACAGTGAAATGTTTAACTTCTAATATCTCGTAAACCACTCGATAGATTTTGTATATATTTTATCTATATATGGAGACTACTATTGTCTATAATTGTATAAAATTACATTTAAATCTGTCGACTAGAAAACGAGATATTTAGAGTTGAATTTTGGTTTCGTTTAAAACAGTGAAATGTTTAACTTCAAATATCTCGTAAACTACTCGATAGATTTTGCGTCGAGACCTTCAAAGAGCGCATATACATTAAATTCCGAATTGAATGAAAATCGGTTGGCGCGTATAGGCGCTACGTTGTTTACAAAAAAGGTACCAAGAAAAAGAAGAAGACCAATTTTTGAAAATGCTGTTTTTGCCACTTTTAGAGTCGTTTTCCTCGAAAACTAATTAATCTATGCTATTACGAAAAAATTACACTTGTAAAGGAGGATTCGTCCTATTTTATTTATTTATTTATTTATTTATTATTATAGTGGTCTTGTTTGCACATTAACCAATTACTTACGGATTCGTCCTATATTTCAAAGAAAATTTGGGAATTTTATCTTTTATAGAAAAAGAGAAAAATATTGTCAAAGTTGGATGTTTTTCAACGTTACACTTTTTCGTGCAGTTTTTGACGATCTACCACTATACAACTGTCCTACCGGACAGTTTTAATCTGTACAATAATTATTAAAATCTGAACAATAGGTAGGGGGATATAAAGGTTTGAAATTTTAACGTATGTGGAAACCTCTAATATTTAACCTTCTATATCTCAATAGTTATTGAGATATAGAATAGTGCTGATAGTTATCAGCACTAAAAGATTGCAATTTATATCAGTTATGGAGCTAGCTTTTCTCTACAATTCGGTAAAGTAATCATTCTAACGCGGAGGACATGTGTTCGAATCCAGCTGGTCGCCCTTAGATTTTCTCTTCCTAGAAGCTTCTTACAGCTCACTATCCGGCATTGGACAGTGTTTTCTGTAGCGAGAGAACACTGTCCAGAGGCCGGCAGTGCATTGAAAAAAGCTCCGGGCGCCAACAACCTCAGATGTTGACGCGTCTTAAATACAAAAAAATAAAAAGTAATGATAATAATAACAGGATTCGCTAGTTAGAAATGATTAGTTTGTGAATTAATGAATGTCAAATAACTAATTATGTTGCCATACAAATTAGGTAGAATTGATCATTGTTGCAAATATTTTGTTCTTGCGGCGCTCTCGTATGATGGCATCGGCGACTTCGATAAACTAATGCAAGTGGATGTTACAGAATCACACAGAGTATACATAATGTATTCTCAAAGTTTAGAATTAGCGTTCATTTACAGAAAATCTCATCAATGGAAAATGCATCCATTCAAGTCTTGGCAAGACCCATATTCATTTTCTTACAGGAATTGCGCTCTAGCGGCCGCTATAAAAACTAAGATGTCAGTACTATAGCAAGAGATTGCTAATTATTTGTTAATCGCTAATTACAATGATAAATTAATTGCGTAATTAAATCGAGTCTGTAATTTGGTAAAAACTAAAAGATAGAATGGTAAACAGACATCATATATTTTCAGTGATATTTAAAAACATTTTCAACAAGAATCAATACAAAATTAAAGCGTCTATTTATAAAGAAAATTGTAACAAATTGTTTTACATTATGTACATGAATGATCTAATTATTTCAAGAATAATAAAGTATTAAAAAATAAAGATACACTTAGTTGCAAAATAAAATTTGTAGAACAATTGAAATGGTTGTAGCTAGCTTGACTCAAGCAAGTTGAACAACTATTTTCAGAAATTTCTATTTTTCCAGAGTTCCTGGTGCACGGTCTGCATTATAGAGACTGTTTGATGAAAAGCGAAAATAGAATTCTTCTACACTTGCATGGTACTTTTAAACAGTAAGGTCATAAACCAAAACTTTCAGATAAACGTTTCTTCAAGTATATTAAGGAAGTGTTCACCGAAGTACGATAGCTATAAAAGAAATAATTATAGCATGAAACGATCCTTTGCTTTCATAAGATAGGAAAAGGGTTTAAATACTGTTTTACTTCCGCAAAATGCCAGAGTGTTAGTAAACCTATTCTCTCATTAACTCATGCGAAAGTAAGATTGTAGCAATGTGTACAGACACATTTAGGTATTGGGGAGGTAATACTGGACCGAAAATGACATGGTTTCAATACCGAGTTCTGAAAAAATTATGAATAACAAGCCTAAAACTGCCTAAAGATGAGAAGACTGTGTGCAGGTAGGTACCAGGACAGTATGACAGTGTGAAGGAGAAGAGAAAAGGATCATTTTATGGGAGGATGGTGAAGTTCAGCAACCCGATGAAGACCTTCAGTATAACAGGATACTGTTAGAAATTCACAATCATGATTGGAGAAATCAAAACGAACTGCCTAACATTACAATCCAACCATTTACTTAAGAAATAAACATATTTATAGAACCTCTTTGGCAAGAAATTGAATGCGCATTAAGTGGCTGTACGACTTTAGAATCTAAGTGCTTTAATGCAATTACAAATTATTAATAAATACACATTCATAGCAGTCCTTATCACTTGAAATATTAATGAATTGAATTGTAAATGAATGAATTAAAACAAAAAATTCAAACTGAATAGAATGATCTGTGTTAAAATTAAGATTAAATAACCGTCACAAATAAATAATTTGAAAGATTTGAAAAACTTTTTAGAATACTAATAAATTGTATCATCTTTGGATTCTATGTTCCTAGTTAAAAGTTAAATTTATCTTAATAATTTGTAGAATTTAGGTCAACTGATTTCCGTTCTCTTCAATTGGCCCCAAGATTTTCCAATTTTCACGACCACAGTCAATGGAACGTTCAAATGGAAGGTGTTCTCCATTTCCTCTTTCACTATCCTGGACATCATGTGAACGTTGTTTTCTGCTACCTGAAAAGTAAATTAATGTGCTAGTAATCATTTAAGGGGCGCTACCCCGCTTATTAATTGATTTTTTTTTTTTTAATAAAACTACATATTGTTGGGAATAAATTAGAAATAAGAAATATTTTGCAACAAAACTCATGAAATGGTTACTATTATTGTCTGCGTTATAGAGGAAGCCTAAAAAACTAGTATATATCCCCGGATATGGAAGTACATTCAATATTCTTAAAACCATAAAAACATTCTCTCTAAAAAAATCTCTCTAGTTCATACAATTCTAAATTATTGTACAGTATTTTGATCACCTTGACTAGTAGACTTGAAGCCATCCCAAATAGCCTTATTGTTAATCATAAATATCGTACTTTCCTGCAGAAACTCTGAACAACACAGATCTCAGGATGTTGCTTCCAAACCAGCCTGTGATACCCCGCAGCCAACAGATTGACCTTATTTTTATTCTTAAACTCATTCACCATGATAACAAAATAGTCACATTTGCTATTCCTTTACAAAATTTAATTTTACCAGATACTTCACAAAGTAAAAAATTAAATTTGGTGTTGGCCAACATGAATTATGCATCAAATGTCTAAAGTCCATACCCTAGAATGAAGCATTCAGTAAACAGCAATTCTAACGTTAACATTTTCAGTGGAAAAACTCAATTTAGCTTCTTAATTCTTTCATTTCCTTATGAGGCACATTCCGCAAATTCATACTTACACAGAACAACTTATTTTTCATATTTTTATACAACTTTTTTGCATTCTTATACTTTTATTCATGTTTATCAGCAATTACGTACCTCACATTGTTATACAACTTAACGCATTCTTGAATTAAATATAAACAATATTTTAACAACTGGTATTTTTTGGTTAATCTTAATTATTATGTTTTAATTAATCATTCGTTTTACAGTATTCTTACCAATACGACACAGTTTTTAACCTTTCACCAACCAGGAAAACCTACACCAACTCCTATCCGAGAATACCTTAAAATTAGTCTTATAAAAATTATTTAAAGAGAGAGAGATAAATCTATGAGAATGTAATATACAAAATTCAGAGAAAAGCGTAGTTGCCATTCGAGAACAATTTTAGAAGAAATATGACTAAGAACAATTGTAGATTCTCCTCGGTTACAACTAACCAGATAATACATTGACGCTTCGCTAATTAAGTTCAAATAAGTTCGCATTAAAATAATAATGTCTGTCCTTAGTTGAGTGCTTTCTAAAAATTGTTTCCAATTAATCACAAACTTTTTAATATTTGTATTTAAAACTGCAAAATAATATGGATTCACCTCATAAAGTAGTTCATCATGAAGTTGAAGGACCAGATGCGCCGCTTCACCGCCCTTCTGCAGAACATTCGTCCTGTTAGGAAATACTTGGGTCAACCGCTTCTCTATGTTCACCATTGCTTTTTTAGCTATATCCGCGGCTGATCCTTGAATTTGGGAGTTCACTGCTTGGCGTTCAGCTTGCACTTAAAAAGGTATGATATTATTTATGAAGACATTACGTATTACAGGTTCTATTCTTTTCTTGGTTACAGTGATGTAAGAAAACTCTTGGACAATTAAAAAATTAGACACTGTAAAAAAAAAATAAATAATTTAAATTTCGATACACTCTATTAATAAATAAATAATTTTGTAAACTTGAAGGGTGAATTTAGTAAATTAAGAGAAGTGGAGAAAGAAGCAGCCGGCAGATCTGAATTGAGGTCGATTGCCTCATTCTTTCCTCTCGCCGTATTTACTCTACGAATCATTCGTTTAGTTACAGTAATGTTTTAGAATAATTCGCTCTGTCTCTCTACATATTGCAATGTTATTACAAAGAAATAATGTATTTCTTTCGACAAATATTACATTAATAATGTTTTAAGCTGATAAAGTTATAAAGGAAAATAACTTGATTTTATCAAGATATACGGTTACAATGATGTAAATTATTTAAGCAACGATAGTTCATCAGAATAAATTGTTATAAACTTAATTAAATGAAACCAATTAATGAAAAATTATTAGAAAAGGCTCAAAACTTCTGTATTTCAGTCTTTTTATAAAGATTTAGATCTTATTCTGGAAAGTAATCACTACGTATCCGGAAATGATAATCTGAAAAAAATGTTTTCGAAAGTTTTAGGATGCAACTTTGAGAAAAATCTATATTTTTTCAAAAAAAGATCTCAAGACACTTTTGGAGGGCGATTTTGACCAAAACCTTCTTGTTGGAACGAAATATCTAGTGTGAAGTTTCTAAAACATAAGGATTGAAAAATATCAGGAGAAGGTAGTGAATGTAAAATAAAACAAGGCTTAGGAGGAAGGGCCTGGTCTGTTATCTATCAACATGTCCTATCTAATCTGATAGAGTTCAATTAGCATCAAGGCGCACTGTCTCCCCTCCACTCATAATTGCCCTTCTCCTTAAACACTGATTCGAGGCTGGCGAGCTCGTTAAACTCAGTCTGCTCCAGATAGTTCTACTTTTCCAGGTGACATAAAGTAGTAGTTTGATTTTTGTATAATGAGTGTGCTCAATTCAAGCAGTGATAACAAGAGACCCGAATTGAGTAAAGATGAAGCAATAAAATTAGCAGAAGCTAAATATGGCATCAAGGTGACTAGTATAGAAGAATTGAACGGATATGATGACAGAAACTTCAAACTGGAAGCGGATAGAAAATTGTGCGACAACAAGAACATCAAGGATGTCTGGCCACACGGTTACGTGCTGAAAGTAATCAACGCTGAAGATTCTAAAAATCTAATATTGATTGAAGCGGGAAATTGTTTAATGTTGCACTTACATAAACACAGTTTCAATGTACCTGTCCCAATTTTGAACAAAGATGGGAATCTTTATTCACTGGAAGAATTGGCAAGCAGCCCTAGAGTCTTCCATGCCATCAAGATGTTAAGATTTGAGCCGGGCTTCCTGTTGAATGATAGTAAACCATCAGCAGAACTTTACGAGAATGTAGGTATTTATATGGCCGATATTGACAGTGCGTTAGAAAGTTTTGAACATGAAGCCTACAATAGTTGTAATTCTCTTTGGGCATTAGAAAACGTAACGAAGATTCGTAGATATTATTATGCCGTAAGAGATCAACAGCTATTACAATTAGTCGAGCAATATGTTGCTCAATTTGAACAGCAAGTTTTACCATTAATTCCTGTTTTAGAGAGAGGCATTATCCATGGGGACTTCAACGAACAGAACCTGTTGATAACTGAAGAAGGTACACAAATCAAAGCACTGCTGGACTTTGGCGATGCCCACTATTCACCTTACTTGTTCGAACTGGCCATTTGTATTTGTTACATGTTGATTCACTCTAAGGATATATCGTACGGGCAACATATCATCAACGGTTACAGAAAACGTAGGAAACTTACAGCAGATGAAGAAAGACTGATAAAAATATGTGTTTGTGCAAGGCTGTGTCAAAGTTTAGTGCTCGGATTGCATTCTCATAAAATTTATAAAAATAAGTATGTTTTGAGCACTCAGCAAGTGGGCTGGGAATTACTGAGAAAACTTGATGAAGTTGACGAACTTCAATTGAGAAAATTGTGGCAGTTGACCTATACTTGTGAATGACTGATTAAACTTAATGACTGATTATACTTTTTTCTTTAATAATTACAGACATCTACGCAACAGTCAAGGTTTATCAAAACCTTTTCTTAAAAGGTAAGACAGTTTGGACATCTTCATTCTACAACTACAATTATTATCTAATACATCTTACTTCTGCAAAGATTGCCAGAGAAATCTTATGTAAAACTATAAAAACAGCCTAATTTGTTTCTTTTCATTTTCTGTAGCAACAGAATAAACATGTATACTATAATATTAAAATTATAAATAGTTTATTTTTTTTTCTTTTTTTAAAATTTTTAATTCAGAATTTTAATATATTTATTTAACATATTTGACAGCAAGTTTTAGTCCAACGCGAAGAAAATATGAACGATGAAATACGTAATTCCAACTTTCGGTAAGTACTGCTCAGTCAGAATGTAAATTATGATTTGTCAGAGGAACGAGACCAATCCGTAAGAAGTTGAGTCATGTTTAATACTATAACCAAGCGTTTTCAATTACCACTGTTTATAACTAAAAATGATAATTTAACATCTATAATTACGAATTATGTAGTTTTTGCTTCATACGAAGTACAAATGAATACCAACGTTTCAAAGATCCGTCCATTTAGGACATCAATATAAATGTGTCCGTGAACATATCGGACCCTCTGAGAGTCTAATCATGTTCTCCGCACTGAAATGTTTACTATAATTACGAATTATGTAGTTTTTGCTTCATACGAAGTACAAATGAATACCAACGTTTCAAAGATCCGTCCATTTAGGACATCAATATAAATGTAAGCGAGATGAGATAAAGGTAAAAATGAAACTCACATCTTTCGGCAGTTTTACTGCTGTTAATATGCGGTAATCGTCTGTATCTGCCAGTCAGTGTATTCACATACCCAACTTTTCGACATTCCTCTACAGTCTGTTCAATGAATCTGCCCACTCCAGGATATCTTAAACGGAATTTAGCAGCCAATTCCGCAGCTTCAGCCGTGCTAACTCCAAGTACTTCTCCCAAAGCATGATCACCCATTCCGTACAGTATGCCGTAACATATCTGTTTGGTCTGGTGACGCATTTCTTGATTTACCTAAAAAAATAATTTTCAGCACAGTTATTAAAAAAATGAAGTTAGTGAATTTTATTATTTATTTTTGTGAATAAATATATCATCATGGCTGCGTTGAGAAAGTTAAATATATCTAACGTTCTCTGGGTCTAATCGGATCTATGTTCTAGGAAGGTGGAGAAACCATCATAGATTATTGATTATTTTTAAAAGCAACCAGCTTACCTGGCTGTGGTGTACATTGAACCATCCAGAAGCAATACTGATAAATACATCAAGATCACTTTTGATCATCTCCGTCAGCAAACTGTCTCCAGAGTAATGTGCTAGTATTCTCAGCTCCAGTTGGCAAAAGTCCGCCGACAGTAACACATTTCCTTATAGAGAAAAGATTATTGTTAACGTGGAGTTTAATAATTTCATTATTAACGTTAACAATATTAAATATAAAAATCTATTGTATGAAAATGTGGCTAAGGAAAGAGTAGATCGTAAGGAGAGATCCAAATTAAGACAGAATGGCATAAGTGAAGACTCACATGAAGGTTTATTGTTGAAACAAACGGTGCTGTTTTTTTTTATCTGTGCACTCAGATTGAAACAAGTGGAATACGTTATGGGATACTCGTGACTTTTAAGCGGAGCTAGCTGCTGTAGAAGTGGCAATCACAACACTCCACTGGACGTTATTTGTGACCTAATATTCGGTTCTATCCAGGAATTTCTATTTTAGGTTCTATTCGGAACATCCAGGCAGTGCTGGATCATCCGTCTTAGATCACCTGTTTTACTCATTCTAACTTGCTTCTTCTGAATGTCATCCATCTTCAGAGATTTAATTAAGATTCAAAAGTTTGTAAAGAGAAATTTGATTTCCACCAGAAAGCTTTAGGCTAAAGATAGCATGCCTTAATAAAAATAGTACGTTGGCAACGAACAAAAGCTTTACAAGTGGAAGTCACATTTCCAAACACTAACTTTAGGAAGGTGGATAAAAAGGGAAAGACCGGTGAGAATTCAGAGAAAAAGACACGCTTAAACGAATTAAATCATTGTCACTTGGGTGCCATGTTTTTTTTTCGTACAAATCATTATTAATGTTTGTAATGTTAATCTGACATTAATCAGGGACGCCAGAAGCCAAGAAGAAATAGTAAGCTTTTTCCATCTTTCTGTGGGAAATTTTGATAAATTTTAGCCATCTATTATCTCCTTAACAAAAACTTACAGTTTAAAAAGTTAAGTATAAGGGATGATTAAACGCCAAAAGGTACACAAATCAGCAAGTACCCAACATTTCATTAATACTTCATTGATATTGTTTAAGTAATTTTACCGCATTAATATTCATTCATATTTTTTAAGAATTTATTAGATGTCACAGACCCTTATGCTGGCCATTTTCATCTACAAAATATTTGTTCAAGTAGCACAGCAGATTGACTGTAATATCTATTTATCTATAATAATCAAACTATTAATTACAGGTTAAAAAGAAAACGTTATTTAAAAAAAAAATAAGGCTAAAAAATTCATAAACGTTTTTTAAAAAATGCTTTCACCAACATAAATGATTTTATTTTATTTATTTATTTTTATTCTTAAATAAAAATCGTCGGTTTAAGTTCATTCTTCGATTAAAGTAATTGTTACTTTATGTAGTAGTCAAACGTTTATAATATTAGATAATAATTAATCTGGCTTTATCGCAAATAATATAGTTTTCTTCAATTACATTCTCAATCTAGGTGTTCTTCCCACAATGTTGTATATATGTAATATAAAATAAATAAGATATGCATATTTTTAGGACAGCTAATTATTCCAGTATTTTACTATAAGTAAAATTAGGGGGACTAAATTAAATTACAATTGAGAAATGAATAATTATTGTTGAATAATCTACTTGTTATTATTAACTGTGTGTTATTTGTGCTCACGAATATTTCGGTAAGACGAATTCAAGACTGAAATGTTGTTTTAAATCCTCGTGATTCAAATTTAAACAGTAGTCGACTCTAACTTTGTCTTTTTCTAATTTAAAATGCATGTATATGTGACAACTTTAGAATAAAGGGCACATTAAAGATAAATCCGGAGAATAATTTGGAATAGAGTTAAAATAAAGTACCTATATATACGAAGATATAATTCACATTTTATCACAATTATAACAAAAAAATATTATGAATGAACTGGCCAGCATAAGGGTCTGTGACATCTAATAAATTCTTAAAAAATATTAATGAAAATTAATGCGGTAAAATTACTTAAACAATATCAATGAAGTATTAATGAAATGTTGGGTACTTGCTGATTTGTGTACCTTTTGGCGTTTAATCAACCCTTATACTTAACTTTTTAAACTGTAAGTTTTTGTTAAGGAGATTTTTGTACCTTTTGGATAGATTTTCCTTTTTGTCTATTTTGCAAAGTTAAATATCTGCTTTACCGATTTTTTTAAAATTTGGAATAAGCAATTATATCATTATAACCTGATAAGGTGTTAAGTTGGAACCGTAACTACCATTGGAGAGATCTTTTTAAAGAATGATTATAGTTGCGGTCCCCAAACCATCCTCAATAACAATTTTTTTGAGAAAGCGTTTTGAATAAAATAGGAAGGTGTTTGTACGTAAATAGCAAAATTAAACTGCGATTTCAGTACTTCCTTTTAAGAGGAGCAAGAAAAATAAACTGCGATTACAGTACTTCTCCCTAAAAGGGGCAAAGATTTTGAATCGAACGACAATTCATTGATGTAAATCGGTTAACTCATTGATAATTTTATCGATTGCAGTACTTCCTCTTAGTAGGTGTAAGAGCATGATAGCACTTCACAGCCACGTAGAGGAGCTTTAATCACTTCTTCGTGCTAAATTTTATCAAAATCGGACTAAGCGTTATAGAAATATTGATAATAATAGTATTAGAAATGGCCTTATTTGGGTGGGGCAAACTCCCCTCCTTATGAGGCATACCGTCGAGACTTTAAAAGTGCAAATCTGTACAAAATTTCGATTCGAATGATACTTTTTTCATGAAAATCGGTTCATTTGAAACGATTGCTGTACTTCCCCTTAACAAGTGTAAGAGCAGATCGTCACTTTATTGTTACGTAGGGGAGCCCTAACCCTATCATCCTACCAAATTTTATCAAAATCGGGCCAAGATTTACAGAGTAATTAGTAATAATAATTTTGGAGGGGGCCTTACATAAAGGGGGCTAACTCCTCTCCCAAAAGGCACATCTACATAAAATTCCGAATCGAATGACACCTCATTCATGAAAATTGGTTCGCGCGTTTAGGCGCTACGTTGTTTACAAAAAAGGTAACAACAACAAGAACAATTTTTGAAAAAGCCGTTTTTGCTCATTTTCAGCAACTTTTTTCTCGAAACCTATTAGATCTGGGTTGTTGGAAAAAAATTTCAGTTATTAAGGAGGGTTTGCCCTATAATTTAAAGAAAATTTGGGAATTTTATCTTTTATAGAAAAAGAGAAAAAAATTGTCAAAGTTGGGTGTTTTTCAACGTTACGCTTTTTCGTGCAGTTTTTGACGATCAACCCTTATACAACTGTCCGACCGGACAGTTTTAATACTGTGAACATATATTGTGAACCAACCTTCAGCAGGTGTAAATGTTGATCTAACTGAAAACAACACATCATCCACCGAGAAATCTCTGGGAACATTCTGTAAGCTAGGATCGTAAATGTTCACTCTCCCTGTCTGTGTTCTTGTACAACATTCAGCAAACAGCCGATCATCAGTCATTTTTGTCATCAACAGTTGGCTCAGTGTCTAACAAACATATTTGTATTAATAAAGCTGACTGCTTTTTGTTAATCTTCACATGAAAATTGTTTAACCATAATTAAGTACTCTGCTTTTAAGTGAACTGAGTTTTCTCCAATTTCTGACTATCACTGTTAGTGGATGATTGATTTCCACATCAGTTTTAATTTTAAGTAGTTCTTTTATCTGTAACAACAAAGAATAGAATAAAAAAGTCAAATTCTGCCGGAATAGAATAAATAAGGTAAAAAAAATTATATATGTATCTACTTTTTTTAAATCGTTTCTAGAAGCTAGGTTGAACTTTTTATTAGCAATCTGGAAGGCCTTGTTTTCTAATATTTTCATAGTGATTTCCACTTTAGACCACAGTTCCTGCACTTCCTTTCGATTGAATTTAATTCCAGATATTTCCATATTCATTAAAATGAATTGGGCTGGCATTTCAACTTCTGTGAAAAACACAAATTCAAATTTAGTTAATTAATATGAAAAGGCCAAAATTTTAAACAACTTTTAATGGCTGGCAATAAAAATTTCCAAAGAGGTGTGCTAAGATCTTCCAGTATTAATAAACGGAATTCAACCATTTAATAAGTGATTTAATTAATAATTTTTAAATTTACCACGAAATACTTGAAGGAGATTGTAGTGTTTCAGTTTATTTAGCAGGACATTGTGCAATTGCCAGATCATCATTGTTTCTTGACTCAGTTGACTGTCTTGGATATTTGACGTAACATTGTATTTGTTTGCCTAAATTGAATTTAAACAGTTAAAACTGATATCAATTTCATGGAATCAATGTTGAACATATAAATACGCTCATTATGAGTTCAAATAAAAATAAATAATTCAAACTGTGACGAATTTCTCTTTCTCGGGAATCTAGCTTAAATTCTAATTTTGATTTGCTTGCTGTTTTATTTATTTATATATGTATAAATACATGCATCATTTTGTACCATTATAAAATGGTACTTTTGAGGTAGATGTGAAATCCCATTTTTCGGACATAAAATCAATTTTCATGAAATAATAAATTTCAATCGTAATAGGATTTTAGAAGAGGAAGTAATTGAAAACTAGTTGTTCTTTTTTTCCAGTTTACATTTTAAATACAAGCTGAAGGTCAGCAAATCAGTAATACAAATCCTTTGTTATAGGAATTAATTAGTGTTAATTACAGAAACATAACTTAAACTTCGCAGGACACACTTTTCAAGTGTTCAGAATATTATGCTGCTATATTAAAAGTTAGTTTATTAACTGATGATGACTGGAACGCAATAATAAATAAAAACACCTGGTGATAAAAAAACATAATGGTAGCAATAAAATTAGTTGAATACAATGGCTCTTGGTTTATTTTTAGTCACGATATGTAATAATTAATTCTTATAGCACTAATTTGTTAGTTTGATTCAATTTTATGGGCGCATTAATTGAATTTTTTTAATTGAAAGCGCATCTACAATGGGGCACTGAGCAATTTTCAACGCACGGCCTCTAGACAGATAGTGCTCTCTCGATATAGACAATACTATCCTCCACCGAACAGGAGCTCTAAGGGACTCCCAGGCATTTCCCCGTAAATATCTAGTTCGTTTCAAAATTAAAATAATAAACTTTACATGATCCCTTAATCTCAGACAGCTAAGAGATAACAAAAAGATCTTTACTTCTAGAAATATTTGTGAATTTCTTATTTTAAAATAAATAAAAAAAACTTTTCGAATAATCACATGATACAATAACACAATGTAATCTATCTAGTAGAAATCTGGATTAGTCCAGATCTAAGGTTTGGGCTAGACGATAATCGATGATGTTAAAAATCAAGATTTTCATGTCTCAAACAAAGATTTCGTTAAATGAAGGGCTTGATGTGATACAAACGCGGAAAACTCCTTTTTTTTGAAAATGTTTATATTTACATAAATATTAGAAATTTCGAACAAAAAAATAATAATAATTAAACAAAATAGATAAACAAAAAGTAGATAAAGGTTCACATTGTAAGAGCCTATACAAATTTTTATAGATTGTCTAGAAAAAATAAAGCTGCTATTCAAAAATGTATTTAGAAAAAAGTTAATTCACCACAAATTCAATAATTATAAAGAAAAATATGTACACTTGTTTTTATATAAATGGAGGCCAAAACTTGTTTAGAAATCTTCTTTAAAAAACTGTATCCGTCCAATTTACTGCCAGTACTTTTAAAAGAAGGCTGATTAGGAGTACAATCTTATTGTTGAATCTGCACCACTAGTAAATACCCAAGGTTGATATGGATGGAACACTACATCGAATACAGAGAAATCATTAAATTTTTCATGATTAGAAAACCTTTTTAAAGGAACTATCAATGGATTCTGTAAAAGATCACTGTAGACCATTCCATGGGATACGATTACACTTTGATCATCGGATGTTGAAGCAAAGAGTGGATATCTTTTATGATAGGCAACACCTCTGATAGCTTGGCTGTGTAAAGCCAGCGATTTGTACGGCTTACATGAAAGATCTAAATCAAACCATAACAACTTCTTATCATATGTTCCGACTAACATATTGTCTCCACCAGGATGGATTGCAATACTGGATATCCACTTAGAATTTGACATCAATTTTTGAACCATTTCCTGTTTAACCAAATCATAAATACGTATATGCCTCTGTGTGGCGACAATAAGTCTAGGTTTTGATGGGTGAAATAAGGCAGCTTGAACAAGTCCTCTTGGTTTTGAAAATGGCAGCTGAGAAGACCTGCAAGTCAACTGATGTACAATCACCGCTCTATTTTGACCTTCCGGTAATATTGAAACAAAATAATTAGCAGCACCGTGGAAAGCTACTTGTTTCACTTCTTTAAAGTGGTTAATTATGATTCTAACACCTACATCATACTGTTCACCAGAAAAGACATGCTCCCAGTTCACCGCAGTTCTTACCCTTTCAGAGGTGATTTTTGTCACTTCTTCCGATGGCACTTGACCCAACAGTCTGTCCGTCTTACTCTGTGCTAAACTATCGCCAACTTTGGGATTTATAAGTAGAACTCTCTTGTCGGCTGCCACTGCCACCAAAGTAATTCTTGAACTTGGACACCACACAACACATTTTCCAATACCTCCCAAAGGCACTATATTAAGACATCTTCCTGTATTAACTTCCCAGATCCTCAAAGTTTCATCGTCCGAAGCCGATGCTAAATACTGGCCAGTAATGTCAACAGCAATTGAACGAACCATGTCTCTATGTCCTTTGTACACCATTGACATAGTAGTTGGAAATGGTTGAAGACTTTTAGGGTCTGGCAACTGCGGCAATAGATCTTCAGGTTCAATGGTCAACCTCATTTTCACCGCTCTTGGACACATGTATAGATCAAGACATCTTAGGAATCTCTCCCTAGCTAATCTCTTATAGGCAGGCACTTCCCTTAGAGAGTTGTACTTTTGGGGTACAAAATGGAGTTTTTTATTACCTAAAGACTTCCTTTCTTTCTCCCACTTTTTCTTTTCCCTCTCATTGAATAGGTACTCCTCTGGAGGATTATAGGATTCATTGTGTCCTGGTAAAGGACGTTTAGGAGCTGGTATATGATTTTGTATCCTGCGCATCTCTTCCGCCGCATCGTCACTTTTCCACAACATGTAAAACTGAGGACCCTTTTCCCTTTCAGCTTTTCTTTTCATTCTCATAGCACGACGTGATTTCATCCAACCCATTTTTAAAGCATAAACATACTTAGAAACTCGTTTCATTTCATCCCTACTTGGTACAAAAGAACGCTTATGCTCTGGAAATTTTCTTAAAGGCATTTCCATTACCTCTGAAGTGAACCATTCTATCCAAGGAGCGTATTCATCAAAATCTTTGTCTGGAATTTTATGCTCACCTAATCTTCTAATAAGTTCAATGTCTTTATCAGAAAGTACAATATCCTGACCTGTTTGGGTATCTTTAACAGATCGCCAGAAGTCTGGATCCTCCATTTGCTTTAAGAAGTAATCTAACTGATCTCCCTGGTTACTCTTTACAATTTTGTTTCCTTCCCAATCATATCCTATGTGTTCGTGATCATCGTACCAATTTAACGGAATGTTACCTATGGTGTTGCGAATATCTTCTTCGTCAGAAGTGTCACCTCCTTCATACTCATCTACTTCAGGGGCGCTATTTAAATGTTTACATTCGGCGTCTGGCAGCTCTTCATTTTCCTTATTAGTACTAACAGTTTCATTTTCGTCTAAAGGTTCTTTTGATCCATTTTCATTGTCACTTCTACTATCATTGTCCTCATCAAGATCTCCTTCGGATTCACTACTTAAGTCTTCACCTTCGCTGCTCATTTCTTCCTCCTCCTCCTCCTCCTCCTCTTCCCTTTCATCTTCACTATTGCTATCAGATTCATTTATGGAACAAAAAAGATTCGGCTCTTCCTCACCTTGCACAGTATCAGAAATGATTTCGTCACATTTAGAAGACTTGAGATACTTTCGCTTCATTTCAACTTTATGTATCACAAAGTTTTATTAATTATTCACTAATTAAAACAAAAACTCTAAAGTTACGATTTCCACCTCCACATGGGACCTCCTTCAAAACCAAACTTTATGTATCAAGGAAGGTTATACCTTGCTTGGTTAGTTATTAAAGCTCTCGCTACCAATAAAAGGGAATATGAATTATCTTAATTTTGATGTTGTCAATTTGATTTTTATTTAATCAATTAATAATTAAAAATAACTTTCAAATTTAAGAGGAATAATTAAATGAGATTGAATTTTGAGCAAAATGAATTTAAAATTCAGTCCACTAAGCTTCAATATTTTGGTAAAAAAATTCATGTTTAAAAAAATATAATAATTTAATTAAAACAAATAACTTTTATAAGCAAAAAAAAAACTTTTATAAATGGTTGTTAATAATTGTGAAACAAATTATATAACCTTCTCCAATTACCTGTTATAAGGCGTAAAACCTTCTCGGAGGTTACTTCGAAGGTCTGTAGCTAACAATGAATTTATCAATGAATTTCGGTAAACTAATTTCGCGTAGCTCTGTTATTCGAAAAAGTTATTTAAAATTAATTAATAGTAATTGCAGATTACTATCAAAAGCTTCTGAAGAGAAAGCACCATCTGAATTGTATAGCGTACGAGGAGATGATAATCTTAAGGCATATTTGGAAGAAAAGGAGGCTGAGATAGAAGCAAAAAGGAATAAATCAATGCTTCGACCACAGCACCACAATATTTTACATGGTAAGGTACCTTACAATGAACCTGTTTGTGACATTCATAGTTCACTGAGATATAAGAAAAGAATGTTTGGGCGGTATGGCTATGAAAGTGGAGTAAATCCAGGCGCATTGTGGCCTAGCACTGAAGAAATTGAAGAAAGAATGGAATATGAAAAAGTGGCATATCCTTATACAATTCCGGAAATGTGGGAAAAAGTACGTCAGCGTCGAGAAGAGGAGGAAAAAACAATATCAGAAAGGCAAGCTAAACTGGCGTACAATGTTAAAAAGTTGGATCAATGGAAGAAAGAAATCGCCGACCGAGCTGCTAAAAAGTTACAAACAGCTGCGGCTGCAAAAGCAAAGAAAGATGCACTTATTGAAGAGGTTAGACGACATTTTGGCTTTAAAGTTGATCCTAGAGATGAGAAATTTAAGGAAATGTTATTGCAAAAAGAACGAGATCAAAAGAAAAAATTAAAAGCAGAACGGGCTAAGGCAAAGCAAGAAAAATTACTATCTTCACTTGAAAAAGAAGAACCACGTTAATAACTTTTAATATAAATTTTAAAACTTTCAATAATTATGTAAATTAGTTATAATCGTCACGTTTGGCAAAGCCTTGATATTTCCTTTTTATGATGGATTAGTTTTTTCGACCTTGTTGATAGATTTTGCTTTTGGAATATTCAGGAGCGGTCAATAAAAAAATTTTTGTAAACATATTTATTTTTTTATACCAACGTTTCGACAAAACTATTGCCTTCTTTTGCCAACTCTAGCCCAATTCAGCTAGAATTGGGTAAATACCCTCGAAACTGCTGTTTTAATGTGATGTAGGACTTAGCACTTATATAATTTTATGGAGGATTTTGAGTTACTGAAATTCCACGTTCGAAGAAAAAGGTATTGTCGGAAGTGCGACTTTCGTTAATGTGTTTATCTAAGATCTGTAGCGATTTTCTCGAAATCAGTTGAGCAGAACTCAGTATTCTACACTCATGTACTGACTTCAGTGAATTACATGACAATTTATCTTTAGTATTTGTTGTTTTTGTATTTGCGCTTCTCTTTAAAATATATTTATGAGAACTTTACGGTATTTCTATCCATATGTTGTTACTATGAATTAAATATGTTGCTGAAATTATTGCTCGCAGAATATTGTCACTTATATCACGAAAATTGGAACTAGGGAAAGAAGTGTGAGTTTTTCAAACCCATTTTCCAACTTTATTCTAAATTTTCTACAATCTAACTTTTTATCGGTTTAGCAACATTGAATATTTGAAGAGCCACCTTATAGAATAACAAGATCTAACTTAAGGGACTCAGCAAGGTCTATTTTGTTAAAAAAATACAATATTGCACTCACCAACTCTCTAAGGCTATATATCTTTTCGTCAGGCACCAGAAGCCATCTGGCAACAGAAACATCAAACAGCTCACATCCGACCATTACATTACAACATTTTGATAACAATTTGAGCTGAACCTTTGTCTCATAGCCCCACAGTTTTATCTGTTTCATCTCCATTAAAGATTTAATTGTATTAAAACATCCACAATCTGAAAGTTAATAGTAAGACAAAAAAAAAGTTATTAATAATAATTCTGTATCATGCAATAAAAATTATTTTACAAAACAATCATTAAGGCTTACCAGGACTTATAAGTTCAAACAAGTAAGATTTTTGTCCCCATGTGATAGCCATTGCTGTCAAAGCTTTAGACTTATATTGGAATTTGTATGATTTCCGTGTAATATCTTTGGCCAACAGTTTAGCACCAATAATTTGCGCCTGCTCTTCGGCCACATCTTCAAATTGTAAAGAGAAAGCTGCCTCTTTTCTGTTCAACATACTCGATAGAAATTCCTTTATCAAAGAGGTCTCAGAGCATGCCTTAACGCTGCCATTGTTAAAAGATTCTAAATTTGAGCTTTCTTTGTTTATATCCAATTCTTGGTTAATAGTAATAGCATTCCCTACTGCAGTGATTTTATTATCATTTCCTAAGTAATGCCCACCTTGATTTTGTTCAACGCAGATATTAGTATTTCCTTGCATCCTCTGTGGCGATTTACTTTGTTTTATAATGCTGATCCCTATGGACGGATATTTGGATGGAGACTTGTCTTTCAACTTACTTTTACTATGAGGAGATTTTACTGCTGATTTTGAAGGAGAAAATATTTTTGCTGGAGAGAATGTTGTTTTGTTTATTTTTTTTGTCGGAGTTCTCCAAATCTTACAATTTCCTTTATTCTTTTCCACCTTATTAACGCTGCAAAACACAAATTATGTTGATTACAATTATCTTAATCGCCAATCATTTATGTTTATTCTGAGTAAAATATATAGCACATGGTATCCTAATAAATTTTTAGGATAAATTAATGCTTAGGAGAATTAAGTTCATTTAAGCTTTACTAATTAGCTTTTTCCTTGTTTAGTTATATCTAAACTGTCCCTGCCAAAACCTAATGCTGCGGACCTAACCATATTTTCAGCAATCGAGAACATAGTTTTGTCAGTTGACCAAAATGTTAGTAAAGAGTTATTAAGTAGCTCCTAAAAACAAAATATCGATTTTTCTGCGATTTTCCGTTTCTTCAGTAAACACATTTCTCGGACTCAAATCTCCTTAAAAACTTAACATTGACATCTTACAAGCATAAAAGAAAGTAGAAAGTTTTATCTTACAGTAAAATGCATTCATTCATTAAAAACAGTTACACCTACCTGATATCTTTACTAAAAAGATCTTCAGATCTTAGGTCAGAAATATTCATTACTTCATCCTTAGAAACTGATGGCTGCTCATGAACACGGAAGTCTTTCAATAGAACTTTAATAGTTTCCTCTTGAATTGGAGCGTCAAATGTATCATCAAAAGCATCAATCAAAAATGATTCCATCACAGTATTTTTAGGTTTCTCTTTTTCTTTACTAATTACAATTTCTGAACTTGTGGGTTGAACTAATGGGCAGACTTCTTCTGGCTTTTTACTGATAACCTCTTCCACTTGAGTATTCATTTCAAAACTGTCAAAAAAGTCCGATACACTGGAGTTACTGGTTTTTTTTCTTTGATTTCCAAGATTTTTTAGTTTATTTTCTGCAGCAAAGCAAGATTTTTTACGACTGTGTATATTATCTCTGAGAGGACTTGCAATTTTTCTTTTTGTGCCTCTATTCTGTACAACACTCAACCCATTAATTTCTTGTCCAAAAGAAACTTGTAAAAGACTGTCACCTCCTAGATTTGGATCCATATCCTCTAAAAATGTTTGATTAGTTGCAACTTCAATATTTCTAGAGTTACTTTCCAACGGAGAATCAAATAAATCATAACTTCGATTGTTACCCAAAGATGATATCGTATTTTCACAATTTACTGCACACTTTTTGTCTGCTACACCGACGTCTTTAAGTTCAGGAGATCCAATAGGTGTACTACTATTTTCCAGTCTTTTTGACATATTTTCAAAAGCGTTGATTGTACAGTCCATACTGTATTTCTTGCTTTTATTTTCGATGATATTCTGCGGGACTAAACAAGATTCGCTAAACTTCAATGAGAAATTTTCTGATATATTTGTTACAAATTTAGGTTTTGATACAAAATCAACGTCTGCTATTTTAAAACTGTTAATGGCTGTTGAATCTTCTAAAGCTGATATATTGAAGTCTTGAGTTTCTGGCACCAACACTTCATTCACATTATAGATAATATTTTCTGTTTGATTTAATGAGGCTTCCACTTTGATTATTTCTTTTACTAGATCTTTTTGAATGTTATTTCTTTCTTCATTATCCCTTTTGATACTACTTTCGTTTTTGGGTAGATTTAAGTTTGATTCACTCTTAGGATGTTCAGTATCACTCGGATTCTTATCAATATGATTATTAAAAATTAATTGTGAATGTCCTTTGTTATCAGTGGTTGGCATACAGCTGCTAGCACGTCTTGAGCTCCATTCTGTGGGCGAAAGTGTGGACTGATTGTAAATTGATTCTTCATCCTCATCATTCCAATTAACATTCTGAGCACCTAATGCCCTCTGCAAAAAAATAATCAGAACTGATACTCCATCAAAGTAAAGGACAGAGGTACAAAAAAAAGTTGGTTTTTTATAATTCTTAAGGGTCAGGTAGTCGCCTTGAGAGGACTTGATAACGATTTCTTCCGGATTACATTGTACTGAGGTGTTATACTTTTCGTCTGGTGTAGGGTTCAATTCTGAGATGGGAGTAAACTTTGATTGCTTCTTCCAGGCTAGGTTTTTAATTTGCTATAGGACGAAGCAATAAAGCAGTTACTGTATTAAACTTTAAAAATCATTTGAACTAATCTAAAATCGAGGCCTCCTTAGCGAAGTAAATTATGTACTCTCGCTGCAAGTCGGCACATTAGTTTAAAAGATTACTTTATATATTACATAGAATTTATGAAATGAACAAGATGTCAGTCGAATAGCTTAGGTTGTTTGGCCTAATAGATTTGTCTGCTTACTTCAGAGATGATGTTTTCCTAGGATTGCGGGATTACTTTGGATAGCGGAGGGACAGACGTATTCCTTATGCGTCCAACAAACCCAAGGAGGCTACTGCGGCATCTACTAGATAGCTCTTCATCTCAATCCGTTTGTTTAAGTGGACTTGACAGTCTGATAGAAGATTTTGGCCACAGTACAAAGGCATAGATTTTTCTTCTCCGAAGAGCCGTACCTCGAGGCCCACAGCTTTCCACACTAAAATACGTGCATATCTTTATTTTTTCTTCCTCCTAACTACCTACAAAGGGTCGAAGGATAGAATTTTAAATAAGGGAAGTGTGCCAAATAACCAAAGTAAACGCGACCTCGCATAGGCAATTTACTACCAGGCATGTGCAATGCATGCGTTCTTTAATCTGCATGGCCTACTAGGAGACCTAATATAATCCAAATGGTTACCCAGCCTTGTATCGCAGAAAGTTTGAGCGAGTAGATATTGATAAAAATTTTAAGTAATAATGATACATTAAAGTAAAAAGAATTGAAAATATAAGTTCTGCTTAAAAAAAAAGTTACCGTTAGATAAGTACGAGCTTCATGCAGTAGAAGATCGGCGACTTCCACTTCGGTAAGTCCTGGCCGGCCCGGTAAGCATATAGTTTTTCTTTCACTTGGTTCGGTTACGTCGGAATGTTCACTGCAATCAATGATGTTCACTGTAAGTACTTCAACTATTCTTCAAGTACTCTTAAAATGCACTTCTCTCAACTAATTACAATGACTAGCCTCCGAAGTGAAAGAAAAACTTCAAGTGTAACCAAAAAATATTTCAAAATTTCAATATTTAATAAATAATAATAGACAGAAAATTCTTTACATAAAAACCATGGTTTCATACGAGTTACGAATAGAAATGTTCTTCAACACTAGTTCTCCTATACAAACCCATAATTTTTAGGAGAAAAATGATTCAGCTGAAAGTGGAATGTTGACAGGTGTAAGAATCGACATGTAAAAGAAAAGTAAATTGAAATAGTACAAAGCCAATTGGGCAGTTTTCCATTTAAGAAAGCTACTTTTGAAGGCGCACACAGGATGAAAGAATTTTATGAAATTTCCTTGTAGATTTTCAAGTTGATGAAAACTGAGTAATTCATATGTTTATAGTCACAAAGAGTTTTCATTTCCCAGCAAAGAGAACATTTTAAACTGAACTTTCCTCTAAATTCTTCAAATACTTACCTAACAAAAGGAGTAGCTGCTTTTATAGCGATCCGGATTTCGCGGATATGTGCATGAGCTAAATCCGTAAGTGTTTCAATGCCTGCATTGTACAATGATCTGGCCAGCACTCCAGTCATGCAATCCAACTGCATTAGCGCCAGGAGCTCACGTTGCACGCCAAACTGAATTCTAGCACCAAGCTCTGCCAGCACAACTTCCAAAGCTTTCCAACCAAGTTTTCGACAGAAAATAGTCACCATACCTGGAAAATATATTTGTAATACCTGTGGTAATTTGTAATATTTTTGGGGGGTAGGGTTGGTTTAAGAAGTAAATGCTTTTTCATATGAAAACAATTCATTTCTTTCAGGATCCACTAAAATCACTTTCTGAATGAGATTGTTTTTTATTCATGATCCCTTTAAAGCTTTTGATTTTTCTGTAACTCCACAAATTTAATTGCAATAGCAATATGTTTGTATTATAAGAAATGTATTTAATCTGCGTTATTGCAAAAAATAACACTTACAATAGAAGATAAGTTCTTTATTTTAAAGAAAATTTCAGAATTGTTTCTTTTATAGGAAAAAATTAAGTGTTTAAATGAGTTTCTATAATTTTTTGTTTGAAGAAAAGTTTATAAATTAAATATATCGGAACGGAATCAGGGTCTGACTTTTATAAATTTTATTTGAGTTACCAGAAAATGTTGAAGCTGATTGCTGTAATGTTTGTAATATTCCTTTGTTGCAACCAAATTTCTCTGCTACTTCTTTTAATGGTACCTCATTAATAAGTTCTTGTAGCGCCAACGCTGTATAAAATCTTTTATGCACGGATAATTTTCTTACCTAAAGGGAGGTAACTTTTTGACATTTGAATCAAGATTATAAAATACACATGTGTGATTAATAAAATTTATACTAACGTATTTATCTGAATTCAGATTTATAGCAGATCTCATGGCTTTGATGAAGAAACCTTCCTCTACGCCTACTAATTTCCCAACTTTTTGCAAGTTCAAAGAAAGTCCTTCCCAAATCGTGAACATTTTCATCCAGTCAATGGAAACATGATCACACACTGAGAACGGAGTCACCTGCATAATTAATCCATTGTCAAACACTCTGATGTCTCGTCATTTATACGTAATTTTATTTCGTTTTTCCTTTCTCTTAATCGTAAGTGAGAGAAAATAAAAGGTTCGTGTAAAAATTTCAATGTTTCTTTGAAAGGACTATTTTAGAGAAAGTCTTAATACTGAAAAATTCATTCGGTAAGATTTTCCGGCATGAAATGTTGACTACTTTCCTGGTTCATTTAAAGACAGTGTCCATCTCCATTTCCTCAACACTGTTTGCTTACTTATAATGTTTAATATTTTGTAGATCCGCGGCAGTTTTTTTTTTTTCTGCATGGTCAGCTATCGTAGAACTTTTGTTACTCTAACTGCATGACTGTAAAAACAAAATGTACCTGATATATGGCATGCAGGTCAGATTCAAGAACAAAGCATTGCCTTGCTTTGTCTAATTCTTTGAGAAGTATAATAGCTTGATCTGGAGACATTGAAGAACTAAGACACGCGACCGCCAGCGGGGACGCGATCATACCATCTGAGTTAGTTTCACTGTTGATAAAATTGTTTTTTTCCAAGTATATTAAACAAGATTTGATGGTTTTTTCCAGAATATCTTGGCTAGATGTCGCCGCTAGGAGTGTACAACTTGTATATTCTAGTACCTGCGATCTATTGCTAACCATCCCACTGGCAATTACCTTCAATCAAACAAAAATTTAAAGGCATAAATACTGATATGAATATCACTGATTTTATCCAGATCTATTGATCTACCCACATTTTCAACTTTAATATCAATGCTTGTAAGTAAATAGAAAGAAACAAGCTTGCAAACCTTGCAAACTCTATTACTTCAATGATGATAATAACATAGATAAACAATTATAACCTCTACTAGGGCTCTCTTAAGACTGGAAGACAGATTTCCTTGACCCAAACAACTCGCAACGGCTGGAAGCTCGGATTTCACAAGCTGTTCTCCAAAATGTCTGTCCTCTTCAGTGCAGATTAAATAACTTTCACCTGAAATAAATTTGCATTATTACTTTAATGAGATGTCTGCAAAGTATAATTAGTTTATCTATAGTACCAACTTCTGAGGAACCCTTTGTTGTTTATCTGATGAGACTTTCTCTTAATTGATCAAGGTCCAAACTTTGAATTTTTGTTACATATAAATTTTTCCTAAGGTTATAGTGTATACAAAAATATACACAACAATGAAATAGCACTTTAGTGGGAACTCTACTTCGTAGGGCCTACAGTAATAGTTGTTGATCTAAGGAATTCAGAGGCAATCTTTAGATCTTTAGTCAACTGCTATGAATAATTGTATTTAAGAAATCATACCGCTCTGTTTTGTCTCAGTGAATTTTGCCAGAGAACAAACTTTCTGCATATTCCTAATTTCGGAAATATAATTTTTTGATAACCTTACTTCATGGTTAGAAACTTCAATAGATTAAAATGGCCCTTCAGAGGATGTAAATAACTCCCAATGTTTGGTAACCTAAGACTTGGACACTTTTTACGATTTTTTATCTCAAAAAAAGAAAATCAGGTCAAATTCAAAATCTAGAACAGTCTAATAACAGAAATAAATAATATTAATATTACCTTCAGTATCCTTGCCCATCCTGCCTGCCCGACCAATCATCTGTTTATAAGAGAGAATGTCCATCCTACGACCCGCGAAAGAAGGTGATCTCACTATAACTCGCCTGGCCGGTAAGTTCACTCCGGAAGACAAAGTTGACGTGGCTACTATCACTTTTAAGATGTTCTTCCTGAAAGCCCCTTCAATTATATCACGCTCATCCATTGTCAGTCCTAAAAAGTTGATTTTTTTTTTCATACAAATTGTAGCACTTAAAGAAATTTAATTTTGTTATATAATCAAATTTACCTGCATGATGATACCCGACTGCAAAAGATATACTTCTTTCTAAAGATGATTCTAACCCAACAGGACATTTTTTTAACTGTTCCAGTATATCAGAAATCGCTTCCGAATTGAGTTGTTCTCTAAGTTTCAAAGCACTTTCATTTTGACTTCTACCTGTACTGATTGTTGAATATTGGTTAGTACTTCAAGGATTTTTAAGTATGATCAGAAATATCTCACTCTGCTAGCCAGCCATAGCTATTATTAATGGCAGCATGTAACAAATTCCGCAAAAATAGAAATATTTTATATTGCATTTCTAAATAGTTGGTTCAACCAAACTCTCATATAATTGTCAAAATAAAGAAAAATATGAACAGAAATGATGTTATAAGAAGGTTCAAGACTAATTATAAAAGTACACACGTCAACGTTCAAGAATTGAAGCTATTTTTTCGAACTATTTATAAATTCTTATTTATTCTGTCCCTTCCCTCCATGAATGGTGGAGGGTTTTAGAAGGAATGTTCTTTATGAATATCTTAAGTAGTTCTTCCGGAATCGAAGGTGGAATTATTTGTCACTGTGGAGATAATGTTTTTCGGTGATTGCAGTAGCACTGTAGCAAAAAAAAAATTTTCGAGAAAGATGTAGAAATCCCAAATCTTTGTGATACTATTGTAATCATGAATTGGGAATACAAAACTGATTAACGCTACTGGCATAATTCATTACTATACTAATACCACACGAATATGTGCATCATCGCAACTATTCACAATAGTTTCTAGCGAATTCTCTACAAAATTAGAAATGCCAGATACTTGCCTATTCTACGGATTTCCACTGCAATTTGCTGAGCCATAGTTTCACACCAATTTTTCGTCGAACAAAATACCAATATAGAAAAGCCTTTCAGTATAGTATCAACACAAAGATATATTACATCACCAGGATCATCCTGAAAGAAAAGTTGTTTGCACTCAAATCTATTTTTTTTTTTAATTAATTTTTTTGCCAGTAAATATATATTTTTACATTACCTTAATATCCAAAGTGGAATTTATTTCATGACTAAATCGAAGTTCTTTTGAATCTAAAACTTTACGTCCAATTTTGAGAAACTCTTTCAATGGTATTGGTCGGAAATCCGTTTTATACAGGGTAGCATTCAACCAGTTAGCCAGATCATTCAGATTTGGTAGAGTGGCCGACATTCCAACTACTTGAACTTCAGCTGCGCCTCTGCAATTAATTGATCGTTCAACAATAAGTATTTAAAATTTAACATGCTACTTGAAGCAGGCGGGAAGTAATTTCGGTCTCTACTAGTATTCAGAGCTAGGTTTCTTGTCAGGCATGTTTCCTATCTAAATTTGGACTGACGTAGGAGACCTCTTGTGCAGTCGTACGAACTAACGATTCCATTCACTCGACCCAGTAATCAAGTCCTATTGGATGTTTCGAGGAACACTCTATTCATTGGGTAATTTGGAAAAGTATTTCTTCGGCTAGCAGGCAACATAAAAGTCCTAAACTTCCTCTTTTGCAAATGATGTATCTCCAGCGGTATCGGTCAAGGCCAAAAGCCTCTAATGTAGGTCTGCTTATACCGATATGGGAGAAAACTCTGGACTTTTTAAAAAGGCGAGAGCGCTCCTGCCAGAATTTCAAGGGATTGGCATCCGTCCCATATTCTAATCTAATCTTATTTGAAAATAAAATGAATAACTTAAGAAAGATTTCAGATTCACAATAGATATTACCTGCTGCAAATGTATTTAATTTTTGTCAGTAATAGTTCCAGCAGATAACCTCGCTGAGGATCTCCAATTAAATGCAGCTCATCCACCACAACACATCCTATTTTATCAAAATTCTTCTCCTCCAGTAATCTGTAAATTTGTAAATTCTCTCTAGGCTGATCTGATGTAATAATGACTATTTCAATTACCAAACAACCCTACTGAACGGATTTATAACGCGAATACTAATACAAGATAATAGCTTGACAATTTATACATTTCTGGGATAAATTAAATGCAATACCTATTAACAAGACTGTTGGCTTTCTCTATAGTGCATATTGCCACATGGACAGCTCGAAACCCTCCTGGAGGATTGTAAGAGCCCATGAAACCTTCCACTCTAATACCACTACCAGTCAGAATATCCTAAAAAATATTACAAAATACTTTAAATGCAATTATTATAAACATAAAAGAAAACCACAGAAATTTATTTTAAAGAATAATTTGTCAGACTCATAACACACACAGAAAATAAAACCAGCTTGATAAGACTTTAAATAGGACTGACTAATCAGGATTTTGTAATTTCTTTCATTCCGATTGGTTCCAGATTTTTACCACGTTTGTATAAGAGAACTTGAAACCCTGTTTCAGTTTAACTGTCAAAAGAAAGTAATACTTTCCTTAAAACTAGTAGCAGTTACAAACATTATTTATTTATTTAAAGCCCAATGAAAATATTAGCAGCAATAATGTCGAAAAAAACTGTGAGAGAGCAGAAAGCAAACTAGTTGACTACCAGTGCAAAGTCAATGCTATAGGAATTTCTTTAAGTGTAGGACTGAGGCAAGTTCCATCTCCCCAATTAATTTAGTACTTGAAAAGAATTAATATTATAAAGGAATTTAAATTATGGAGGTAGCATTATAACCATTTAGCATAGCAGTTTGCTGATCTACTTGATGTAACTGTAGTCACAACTTGTGACTCACAAGGTACAGTAGCTGCATTCCAAGTAGTGTATGCTTTCAGCAGCTGCAAAGATGCAAAGCCTGATCCTCCCCTGCTTCAGTTCTTTTATTAATACTGTGCTAATCCCTTATCTTGCTAAAAATAAACCTAAAAATCAAACAAACCTGTAAATAGAGAACTTTTTCCCTGACGACAGAAATAAAAGGTAATATGATAATTACTTTTCTTCTCTTTTCTAACACAGTTTTCAGTACTAATATCTCCGCCACTAATGTTTTTCCTTTAAAAAAAAAAGAAGAGGTTAAGAGTAGGATAAACAATGCAATGAAATTATTAATGAAAACTGTATCGCAGATACATGAAGCACGATTAAAAAGTCAATTATTTACAAAAAAAAAAAAAGGAGCAAAAACCTGCTGAGGTTGGAGCAGAATATACCAAATTCTGTCCGCTGAGGACATCTTCTAGTAGCAGGCATTCGACTTGCCAAGGAAACATGCAACTTATACCTCGACGTTTGTATTTCTGCAAGATAATAAATTACTATTCTAGCGAATGATTTTTATTCTTTTCGATATTTTACCTCGAATTAGTGTGAAGCGAAATAATTTTTTCCAGCAAAGACTAAACTATTTTGTCACAAACGTAAGTGTCGACATTACCTTTAAACTAATTTTTGAAAATCGTAAAGTTTAGGATTTATCTTTTAATGCGACCTGTTAATTTCTCACAATGAAGTTCACAGAAACTCACTTTTTCCAGTTTTGACACACAATTCTTTTTCAAATTCTTATATAAAGCAGGAATAGAAAATTACTTCTTTGTAATTGAAACGCACATATAGAATAACTGGTACCATCTTACCTCAATTATATGAAGAGGAAGGTCCCACGTTTCCAACTTAAGCTTTCCGAAAGATACGCTTTCATCTTCTTTAGGCATCTTAAATGACATGTACAATCACTCAGAAATATGAATACTTACCGTAAAGTTAAAACAAAATTTATCTACTTGGTTGAGCAAAATAAATAAGTTCAGTACTAATATCTCCACATTCAGTTGTTCGTCATTTTAATAATTTTAGCGACAATTATAATGAATATAAGTGATGGAGTACTGCCAAGTGATAAAGACACAAAAGTAAATCCAAAGTTCCCGCCTCAGGTGGTAGTCAGATGGTAAAAAAAAGTTACTTGAACAGATTAGATTATAACCATTATTTATTTTTTAATCATAACTCTTAAACAAAATAAGTATTAATTTTAATTTTTATCTCTGAAGCTTTATTTATTGTAGTTTTTGTTTTTTCTTGTTGTGATTTTATTTCATAACCTTACACGAGCCTAGGGAAGTTTTCGCTTTTGGTTCCTTTGAGTCCGTTGTGGGTGTTGGTTTTGAAAGAAGATGTGAAGCGCTTATCAGGAAAAATTGTTTTTATTTTAATCATGACTGTTTTTGTGACTAACATTGTAAAATTACTTACCAGCTACTTTACGTTTACTTTTCAATTGAAAGAACCTAATTGTTTACTTTTTTTAAAATGAATTTAATTTCTTCAGTATTGACTTGACATAATCTGCAATAAAATATGGGTTCAGTAGATTTAGTGCCACTCTTACAATCTAAATTTCCAAGTGAAAATATAGTTGCTGTATCCTTTACTTCATTTATCTTCTTTTTTACAGTTAATTAGAAAGCATGAAATTGGAACGTTGCATTATCTTTTCACAGTATAATTTGATTTTAAGTTCGTTTTGCTAAAAATCCTTTTTTCATGGTTTTTCCTTAACTGGTGTAAAGTGTATCGATGCTAGTTTGATGCAGGGATGGGTGCGAACTACCAGATTTCTAGCAGTTCTAAGTAATGGCTTTTCAAGTGCTTTTTTTATCCTCACTTCTAATAATGTACCACCCACTTCTTCCAAGGATATTTGTGTGGAAAGAATAATACCGATTAATAATGACTTTAAATGTGATATAGGTAAACATTTTGTTTCACTACTTCTTAAATTACTCAAATTGATGTTTTTTCTCTCTGTCTCCTTTCTCTATTAATTTTCTTTTCCAGATTCGGACAATAAGGACGATTCAGGCACTGATCTTTATTTAAATATCTCATCTGGTAACTTGAAACTATTATTTGAGTTGATTCTCGGCGAGAAGTCAAATATGTTTGTAAATGAATTGTATAAAGCATCGGATAGTAAGTAAATTGTGCAAGTCTTTAATTAGATTAAGTTTTATCCGTTTCCTTATTTGCCTAGAAGTTTTAATCGTATTCATTTTCAATCTATAAACGTACGCTTGAAGATTAACTCACAATTATTAAACAAATAAAAAAGCTGTTGTGTATAAGGCACTTGTTAAAAAACTTTTTCTCCAAATTCACGAAAAATCTTATAAAACCGCGTTATCAACGCTTAGGCAACGTTGATATGAAGAGTTCGAGAAGAGGAATTATTTAAGTAATGAACGGGTGTGATCTAGTGTAGATCCTTGAGCAACAGAATAGGAGTATAGATAGGCAGAGTTTAGGTGAATAACATAAATTAATAAGAACAAAGTGCGAAAGAGAAGGTTAACAATATGAAAAGTTAGTTGCAATTATATTAAAGCATAAAAATAAATTTATAAAGACAAAAACGTTTTTCGAAAATTTATGAACAAAGTTTTGTAAACAAGGTTAGTTATGTGTCAGTATTTTTTCAAATATATTGTTCTTTTAAGGTGTAATTAAAAAGATAGAAAATGAACATTTTTGAGAAATAGAAAGTATGTTAAAATAAAGAAAAAATAAAACTTTTGCAGTGGAGACTGACAATAATTTGTTTCCAATCCAAATGTATTTAATTTTTTATTATAACTGATAATTTTCATCATACATATTTATTATTATTATTTTTTTAGAAGTTAATAAGAAGAATGGTTCTGTAGAAATAGGCTGGCTAAAGAAATATAACCCGCTGATAAAAAGCGACGGTAATGGAATTCCTGGCAAAGAAGCATCAGATTCCGTACGTACATTTTTTACGGACTGAGTTTTTTCTTTATTTAGAACTCTACACCCATATTCTAAGCATGTTGCAAGTAATGCAATTACTTGTAAACAAAACAATAAAAATGACAGATATTGGTAACTGTCACCGTTCATGTTATATTCGGGAGCTTAGACGATCATCGAGAAGAGTGTGTAAGCAAAAGGAATAAAATGAAACGAAATAGATAACCTAGATTTTGCAAATGCCTCAATGATTGAAAACGAGATCTCTGAGATTTTTTTTTTGCTGATAAATCTAACAAAATGTATTTTTCCGACAAAATTTAACGAATCATGGGACCTTAAACAATTTAGAACCCATGAATCTAAGATCAAAAGAAACAGGTGAGAAAAATTAAACGAAAAAACTGCAAGAGACGATCTGTTAATTCAGAACTAGGTAAAATTGTTAATACCTCCCGGCTTCCATATAAGTCTTCGTAAAAACCCAATTCATTGCCCAGGGAATTGCTTTCTCTCAAAAAAGTTGACGATGTCGACTACAGTACGATGTGAATAATGGAATTAGTTCTTTATCATCAGTTTAGGATGGGTCAAAGGATTTTTCGCTCTATATGTCTTCAACATTTATGGCATTTATCTACTGCTGCTGTTGTTTCATTCTTAACATTAAATTAACGGTGTACTGCCCTAAATAATGATCATAGATGCTGGATGAGAGTCCCGACGTTTCCTTGCCACGAGAAAGCATAGCCAGCGGAGCCGCCCTTATTGCAGCCAGAGAGACAGTTATTAGGTACCAAATGTCTATGTTGGAAAATGATTATACATTTAAGCAATCACTCAGGTAATTTGTTTTCTCTATTACTGCATTGGGTAATCTCAATACTTATAGTTTTCCTGTAAATTAAATGGTCCATTTATTTTTTTAGTGTATTTGTCGGCACATGGAACGTTAATGGTCAGCCTCCATCGGTGGGCCTTGCTGACTGGCTGGCTTGTGACATAGAACCTCCGGATATTTATGCCATTGGATTCCAAGAATTAGATCTCTCTAAGGAAGCTTTCCTCTTCAATGATACCCCTAGAGAAGAAGAATGGAGGTAATAAAAGTGTCAAATTTTTTCCCTAACTTTGTTTTCTTTTACAATAGATTAGTGTTAGTTTTTTTTTTTTTTTTTAAAGAATTGTTCTCAGACAAAAAGGAAATTTAGATCTATAATTGCATCTTACGAGTTGTCGCCTTTTTCACAAATATTTTTGGCAGTAACTTCGGTGTTGCCTGAAAAAGTATACGTTGTTCCTCTTCGTAAATGATTGGAGTCGCCAGCTTCAAATGTATCTTTTAAATTTCTAAATTTGGCAGTAATATTTATTTATGTTTTAAGTTTATTATTAATTATTTCAGAAGTGAAGTTGAAAAGGGTCTACATAACGGTGCGAAATATGATCAAGTAGCTCTTGTGAGATTAGTAGGAATGATGTTGATAATATTTGTACAGAAGGGACATCAAGTGAAACGGGTAGCAATTGATACAGTTGGAACTGGAATCATGGGCAAAATGGTAAGCATTCTTTTCAAAATAGAAAATAATTAATATCTTCTTTTTTTTTTTTTTTTTTATCCTACGCCTTCACGGTCAATGGCTACTACGGCCATGCGACGTCTGGCAGCCCAATATAAAATACTATTTTTTTTGTGTGGGTCCGTGGGCGTATTGTCCCGGACATCCTGCAGTTGGGAGCATGCTAGCAGGTGCGGACCGTTCATAACATCTCCACCACAAAGCACACAGATACTGTTGTCCTTAATGCCAATTCGGTGGAGATGCTTCTGAAGGTAATCATGCCCCGTCAATAATCTAAAGCATGCCACAGCTGTTGATCTAGGCAGATCGGTGGGGAGTCTTCCTTTGATATTTTCAAGCACCTCCCACTGCTTCCCTTGTGCTTTTCCCCTTTGTTCTTCGGCCATCTTCGATCGAAATCGGAGCCGGATCTCTCTCTTAGCAGTTCTAAGCGTCAGCGGGGCCTCGAACTGAACTTGATTCGCCCCCTCTTTTGCTAATCTGTCAGCTTCTTCATTGCCCTGGAGTCCAACATGACTCGGGATCCACTGCAGTACAACTTGCTTCCCTTGCGAAATTAACCTATCTATGAGAGCCCTGCATTTCTTTATAATGATGTCGTCTTTATCATCATAGCCGGTTACTGCTGAAATAGCTGCTTGGGAATCCACAAGTAAAGCAGTCTTGCAAAAGTCCCTTTTAGCCACCTCTTCCAACGCTATGGCGATGGCGTGCAGTTCTGCATCAAAATTTGATGCTAACTTTCCAACAGGAACACTCAATTGGAACTGCACTGCGTAGACTCCTGCGCCGGCATTACAGTTTGCACCTTCGGCAGAACCATCGGTGTAAACATGCACCCAAGGCGGAGAAGGGAAAACATTATTTATTGTTTCCAGGGCAAACAGTTTTAATTCATGCGGGGGACTGCTTTGCTTTCTTACATCTTCTATTAAATTCAGTCTACCCGGCGCCAACTGTGGCTCTTCCCAGGAATCAGAGTCAGAAAAGGGTTTCCGATCTTGTAAATCCTCAAGCCCTATTTGCTCACGTAAATCTCGAACTTTACCCGCAAAGCATTTTTGAGTTTTCAACCTCAAAGTGGGCACACTTTCGGTTTGCCAGTACTTAATGGGTAATCGCTTTAATCTTTCATCGAGGGTGATCGCAGCAATCTCTCGTCGGACGGCAAGTGGCTCGATATCTGCTTGCATCTCCATTGAAGTAATAGGGGTCGAACGAGGGGCACCTAGTATAACTCTTAGGGCCGCGTTTTGAACTTTGTCTAGTTTACCACATATTGTTTCAGGGGTAGTAATCAGAGCTTCCGTGCCATACTCTAACGAGGGTCTTATATACGTTTTATAGGCGAGGGTAAGCACTTCCTGTGTCACACCCCATTTAATACCCGTCAGTCTCTTGAGAAGCGATATGCGTTGTTCGCTTCGTTCCACCAGCTTCTCAACATGCTTCCCCCAAGTTAGCTTTCGGTCAAATTTTACACTCAAGTAAGTGGCTTCATCGGTTCTTACAATATGTTCATTGCAATACTTCAAGGAGAGTGCATACTGCTTAGTGGACAGCGTGAAGAGTTGGTATTCTGTTTTCCTGGGGTTTACCTTCATCTCATTTTCCAAACACCATCGTTCGATTACTTTAAGTGAATCATTTAAGCATGATTCTAAAGCCTGTATATTGCTACTTGTGGCCCATATCACCAAATCATCCGCATGTAGCAGAGCATTCAAACCTGGCTGAGTTTCTATTGCTTCCAGTACATCATTTATCATTACGTTAAATAATACTGGGCTTATAACAGAACCTTGCGGTAGGCCTTGTTTCGTTTGTCCAAAAGCCGATACAGCATCTTTATATCTAACCCGAACGAACCTTTGCGCAAGAAATGAATGTATAAATCGATAGAGGTTGCCTCTTATGCCCAAGTTTAGTAGTTTGTGCAGTAACATCTTTCTCCATACATTGTCGAATGCTGCCCTAAAATCAATAAATACCGCCAACGTGCTCTGCTTGTGCTGAAACCCTTGCTTAATACTTTGGGAGAGACGTATCACATGTTCGATGGTGTTTCTACGGGGTTTGAAACCAGCTTGGCAGTCTGAGATGAGCTTGTTTCTATCCAGGAAATGCTGCAGCCTCCTGAGAACCATTCTTTCGAATATCTTGCAAAAACAGCTCGTGAGTGAAATTGGTCTAAAATTCTCAGGCTGGTTAGGGGACTTATCTTTTTTTAAAATCGGCACAATTTCGGCTTTTCTCCACTCTGATGGGATTCCTTTTTGCCATACAAGATTGAGAAAGGCAAGCACTACTACTTTAGCTTTAGGGCCAAGGTTCACCAAGAATGCTGGCAGTAACTCATCCGGCCCTGCACTTTTATTAGTATCGGTGGTTTTTAAGGCACAATCCAAATCAGGCAGTTGAAAACTTTTATTAAATAGGTCTTCATCCTCTTGTCTATTACAAGTCATTGGTAACGAGGTGTTAGGACTCCCGTTTTCTTTTTTCGGTCTAAAATTGCTAACTTTGCGATAATATTTACAGAAATGCTTGGCAATATCCTTTTCATTTGTAATCAATTTGTCGCCTTTATTCATTGGTTGATTGTCGGAGGGGACCTTATTATTCAATGCAGAAATGAATTTATGGGCCTTTGCCCCATCTTTCCTAAAATCAAGATTTTGTAAGAATCTTTTATAGGTCATTCTTTTGGCTTGGATTATACTTTTCTTAAGAGTTGCTGCTTTACGCTTCAAGTCAATGAGGTCATCAGCATTGCGAGTGCTCTCATACTGATCTCTAGCATGGTCCCTGTCGTCTTTCAGTGATTGCAGCGCATCATTCCAAAAATGAGAATACTTTTTTACACATCCTCTAGGAACAGCTTTGTGAGCAGAACTTATAATGGCTGTTTGTAGTTTTCGGAATGAGTGATCCACATTATCGGCTACTAAATTCCCAGTAACAGACTCATCCGTGGTTTTTCTATAAAGCTGCCAGTTTACCTTTTTAATATTCCACCTGGTTCGTTTTTTATTGTGAGGCTTCTTAGAGGTGGACTGTAAATCGATTAGGAGTATCTTATGACCACAACTTCCAGGGGCAGGTAGGAGTGAATGAACAATTTCCGGTTGCCTCGAAGGATGAGACAACACAATATCGGGGTGAGACGTATGACCGGCGTGGGATAGAAAGGTCGGTGCATTTGAAGTATTGTCAACGAATAAAACTGGGTTTGAATCAATGAAATCCTGCCAAATCCTGCCTACCGCGCTTGTACATGAGTAACCCCATCGCATTGATGGAGCATTTAGGTCACCACAAAGAATTGAGTGTCTATCCCACTGTGCTTCCAACCATTCTAGTTTAGGTTTGTTTCCGGGCGGGTTATAGGCAAATAAGAGACGTCGCAGATATGCATCCTTCCATACCCTCAGTTCAGCACATTCTAATTTATCCTCATCTTCCATTTCCTTCAGGATATTAAAGCTAACCAGCAATGAAGATTTTGCAGCCACAATTATTCCGGATGAAACTTGACGGGCGCGTTTTAGTGCGTAGGTCTGGAAACTTGGCATTTGGTAATGCCGCAAATCGTCTGAAGCAGAGCCTGCTTCAATAATGCCAAAAACGTCAATGTTATTACTTAAAATAATATGTTTTAGTTCAGTGAACTTGTCCTTACTAATTCCACCTGCATTCCAGAATAATATTCTAAGCAGGCAGTCGTCAAGGCCTTGAGAAAGGCCGTTTGCTTGTGCGTTAGCCATGATTATAATTATAATTTTTATTATTGTCGCAATTATTGTAGTGTTGTCATGGGCTGCATTCGGCGACAATTGTCAGTCGATCAGCGAGAACAGGGGGCACCACGAGTAGGCGACTGACATCACCCCCCATAATTAATATCTCAGTTACTAATAATTTATTTTATAGTATTTCCTTATTTAAACTCCTTAAATCAAATTTACGATTTTGTTTAAACAAGAAGTTTAACAAGTTCAAGGCTTAAAACTGTTAGCGTTTTAAACTGATGCTATCTATATTTAATTTCTATATTAAAGGGAAATAAAGGAGGTGTTTCTGTGCGAATGGAAGTTCACAATACCTCTATGTGCTTTGTAAATGCCCATCTTGCAGCACATGTTGAAGAATTTGAAAGGAGAAATCAGGACTTTAAAGACATATGTTCTAGAACTTTGTTTACATCATTTACCCCACCGAAATCAATTAAAGATCACGAGTGAGTATTTTAGTTTTTAAAATCGGATATCATAATAATAAAAATAAAATAAGTACTTCACTTTTTCGCTCATTTTGGCCGAGCGGATGTATTGCATACAGAAGTAGGAAAAGAATTTTCTTACCTGATTCGGATGTTCAAAATGTAAAAATGATGATCGTTTGATGGTTGAATATCGGATACTGGGACTGAAGCAAGAAAATATAATCTGGCGAGAAACACTGTCACTATGTTCTTTTGTTGTGTATTATGTTGTTTATTCGAGAAATTTCTTCTAATGGAATTTTTAAAAAATATTTAGGTGCTTCAATAATATTTACGTTCACAGTCAAATGCCAATTTTGGAGAGAAGAATAGCATCCTAAACCTCATTAAAACCATGGTTTCCAGAAAAAACAGGTTCAAAATGGTATTTAAACTATTTAGAAAACCTTTTTGATGCCTTGTTCTAAGAATTTGCAGAATTAAAAAATAGAATGGTCACCCAAGACTTATGCATGAAGTTCTACATTCCCAAAAAAAACCCTCTACTACAGTGTTGTTCAAAAAAAAAAAAAGCTTCAAACTAAAGTGGTAGAGCCTAATTTGCATCACATCCAAGTTGAAAGAGACGCTCTAGGACGACTCTCTTAAAAATTACAGATATTTGGCAATTATACATGCGTGAATGTATTCGAACCGTGCTACATACTCGTACATTAGAGTAGAAATAAAGTTTCTAGAATAATGTTTCAAATAGAAGTATCGAGTGTTTAGTGTAGTCACTGGGTCTAAAGCAAATCATTGGAACTCTTCTGAAAACATCGCAAAAAATAACGGAATATCTTTGCAGTAATGTGACACTTTTGGTTAGCGGATTCTCATGAAAATCTTAAAGTTTGTTGTTAATTACACTAAGTATCAGATATGAACTTTCTCTGCAATTAAACACAAAATTAAAGTTCTAGTTAAGCATGTACTTAACAAAGCCTTGTAAGAAATTAGTTTTAATTGTGTTAGTCAGATATATTGGCTGGGCGATTTGAATTATCGCATAACTGGATTGTCACCGGCGGTTGTGAAGAAACATATAGAAAATGAAAATTATTCGGCCATTTTGGAATTTGATCAGTTAAATAGACAAAGAAGAAGTGGGGCAGTTTTCCAGAATTTCATTGAAGGACCAATCTCATTCAGGCCCACTTACAAATACGATCCTGGCACAGATAATTGGGATTCTAGGTGAGGCTTTTTTTATTTAAACACATACTGAAGTTACGTTGTTTATACTTTGCATAAATAATTATAAACTTTTGTTTTTGGAACTTGCAGTGAAAAAAATCGGGCACCCGCTTGGTGCGATAGAATATTGTGGCGGGGAAAATCAATATACCAGATTGAATATAGGAGTCATAATATCTACAAGATCAGTGATCATAAGCCTGTAAGCTCGATATTCCGATCCGAGGTAAGACTTTCCTTTGGTATAAAACGGTCCATAAGTCTAACATTGTCAATAATACTGGCACAATTAAGATTAGATGGTGAATTCTCTAGTTTGAAATGAAGCTGTACTTTATTTTGACCACGAACACTATCTTAATTAACGCTTTAGGCTTAAAGCACGCCTTCTTAGCCAAGTATCTTATCAAATTACGCGAAATTTTCAGTGAAAAAATTACTAGCTGCCGCGTTGAACCTGGGTCTAGCTAAAGATTTTAAAAGTCAGAGTTTGGAAAAATGTACAACTCCTAACTTGAAAATTGTTATACTTATCTCACTTCTCTATTGGTACGGTCACAAAATCTATGTCTCCCCACTTTCTCTGGTTATAATCAGTGATGGCTTTTCACTGTCACGATTTTTATTTGTTCAGGTTAGGATAATAGACACGGTAAAATACAGAAAAATACATGAGGAAGTTATGAAGAAACTGGATAGGCTAGAAAATGAGTTTCTACCACAGGCGCACGTAGATACAAATGAAATACAATTTGACACAGTGGTATATTTAGAATCTCAAACCAAAGATCTGATTATAGCCAACGTTGGACAGGTAATTTTCTAAACACTAGATTATTTTCAGCTACAGTCAAAAGCGATAGATTCACACCAATATCATCAGTAAAAGTGACAATAAAGGGTTCAGGAAATCTTTAAAACTTGTAACCGGAAGTTTAAAAACAAATTGCATTTGCGGTTGATATAATTTTGCTACTAGGTTCCCGATCATTTGAATCTTTTTATCTATCAACTGCATTTGTTTTTTTTTTTCAAATATTTTGTTTCACAAGATCGACAGAGATTTTTACTGAATATATTATTAGTATGAAAGTATTTAAACTCATGGTCCCTCTCGGAGTTCCGTATTTACTGTAAAATCAGTATCAGTTTCGAAGTTATGTCATTTTTATCGTCACTTCATTTAGCACTAAATGCCTTTTGT